>NW_027468848.1:40297583-41497583 GCF_046254945.1 Alosa pseudoharengus
CGAGACTTTGCACAAAACTTCTCATCCTTCCCATTAGCCCCAACTACCAGCACCATACACAGCTGCTTATCCCTTGATCGGGGTGTATCTCCAAGCTTTACCATTTGATTCAAGAAACTTTCAGCCTGTCTCTCAGTCATGTTAAATGTGCATGGGAAGATGGATTACAGTTTGCCATTTCTGATGAAATTTGGGAGGCAGCAATTGAGAGAGTTCATAAATCGTCTCTGTGCATGGGCTACTACAGTTTACAGTCCTACACCGTCTGCATCTCTGCAGAAGCAAACTTGCTAAAATCTATGCTGACACAAACTCCACCTGTCAAAGATGTCTCAGTGCACCTGCTACTTTATCCCATATGTTTTTCTCATGCCAATCAATAGCCCACTTTTGGTCTTCATTATTTGACACAATGTCTCAGATATGTGGCCAGAAAATCACGCCTAACTCACTGACCACCATCTTTGGTGTGGTATCAGAAGAGGTGTCCCTCCCTAATAGTATCCTTTGCAGTTCTTTTAGCGCGTCGACTCATCCTTCTTAAATGGAAGGATAGGCTCCTACCCTCACATGGCCAGTGGGTCAAAGATGTGATGACCCACCTTAAACTAGAGGAACTAAGGTTTCACATTAGAGGCTCCTCTAAGAAGTATTATAAGGTTTGGCAGACCTTCATAGTCTCAACATAGAGGCTCAACATAGTTCAACAACTTCCCTCCTGCCAGTCTCATGAAAGAAAACAATCACAGAGATATTAGCCCGAATCTCGACATGCAGAATGAATGAAGAATGACCAGCGAACTAGACTAGATTTCTATACTGTACCAGCCAAAAACATATCCTTAAAGTGATGTTTTTAGTGCCGATTTATATGTCAGTTTCAGTCAGTCAGTTTTATTTGTATAGCACATTTAACATGCACAGAGTGCAACCCAAAGCGCTCCACATATAAGACATTGTCATTGACACATAGGCTAACAAAGACAATAGATGCCGGAGGGAGCGGCCTCGTCGCCAGCGTACCCGTGACACCAAGACATACAAGACGGACAACAAACAAATTAATAAATAAAAATAAAAAATAAAATTAGTCCAATTTCCAACCAGCTGAAAATGTCCAAGGGAATGATGACTCGCGTGAAACTGCACAGCTGTGTCTTCAAATCCGATGCAACGTCAACAAAGTTCTTTACAACTGACCAACCCGGTGAACTCACTGGCAGTCTATGACCCTGGGTCATATTCAGAACTACTGTACCATGACGTACAGTTTTTTTGTCATAAAGTGTGTGTATGGATGCAGAATTAAAATTTCAGCAGTGAGTTATGAACCCAATAAGCAAAACATCTGGGGCAGCCCTTTCTATTTCCTAATTCCAAAGCCTTATACAATCTTACTTCTAAAACCTCTTACCAGTAAGTGCTGCCTGCAACCAAAATTGGCTATTTGAACTGACAGCACTAGACATTAAAATAAATATTGATTTTAATATTTTATTTTTTAAAGGTTTTAGTTAGGCCATTGATCTCATTAAAGCATCAATATGCTAATGTTGATATAATAATCAATAATCATAATAACCCCTTCATCATAATATTGTAACGATTTGATAGCGAACCACACAGTTGTCCAATCAAAAGGTTTATTCACTGGGAACGAGAGCCGGGACACAGATCGACACAGAACACAATGCAAACAGGGCAGGTCAAGCACGCACACACACTACACATACAGGGGAGGACGCAGCCTCCCACACAAAAAGGATCACACACGAGGGAGAACTAAAAGGGAAACATGTTACAATAAAGACGCTAACATTACACACAAAACTAAGGAGAATAACGACATAAACCCCCCAAATGTTCGCTCTCGTATCCCAGGATCCCCTGCGCGGGAGAACGCGAACACTGTCTTTTTGCGCCGACGTTACACAGCTCCCCCAACAAGCCATTGCCGTCCTCGGCAATGCCCACGAGGTAGCCACATGCTAACGTCGGCGCGCGTCGCCCGCCACTCAGTTCAGTGCGACAGTACCGCCAACTCACGTGGGGTGCACGCCGCAGGAGCTCACTCAACGGGCGCCACGCTGCTAGCAATCCAGTACGGGCGTGCTAGCAGCCACGTGGCCGACCCGCTCGTCACCAGCTCCCTCTCAGCAGCCGCCCTCAGGCTGCACTTTCCGCGGCGTGACACCGCGGCACTCCTCCTCTCCAGACGGGGCCCTAGGTGGCCTTACAACCGTCGACACTGTACCAAGCACCGGGGTTCGAGGGGGGCCAGATGAAGCTGCGCCAACGCCACTCCGCTCCGTCGAGTCGCCGACCAGGACAGACAGGCACCGACTCCACAGCAACCGGACCGCGCTGAGCTCTCCCGCTGCAGCTACCGTCTTCGGCGTCCCTCCTCGTGTTGCCATCTCGCAGAGCCGTACTGCTCTGTTCCCGGCCCGTTCCACTCCTTCGCGGCCTCGGCGAAGGCACGACCCCCGAGATGGTCGTGTTATCGAACTCCACACACAAACTTTTTCAAAAGGCGCCGGCCAACAGGCCAACTAGAACGGGCGCCCACACAGCACAGTGCCTCTCACACGCACCCAAAAGTTTTTTTTTTAAAGTTCAGACGGCATTTCCGTCAAACCTGCCCCACCGTCGTGAGTTCGCTGCCCTCAGCGGCTCCGCCAACCGTCCATCGTCTAGGAACCTCTTCCTCGCCGCACTCCCTCGGCTCTGCACACGCGTCGCGGCTCGCCGTGGAGTCACCTGGGCGGCCAGCGTCATCTTCTCCGCGACCACTTCATCTGGCCAGATCTCCTCCCATGGCAGCAGGCAGGTCTCGGCGATAGCTCCTCTCCTCCGGCGGCGGTAACGATAGAAGGCCTCAAGCTCTTTAGTAGCCCTTACAAGGGCTCTCTCTGGATCCTCTTGCGTGGGCCTCCACCCAGCGGTGAAGTCTCCCGCTCCCAGCTTCTCTCGCTGAGCGGAGGCCATGTTCGAAAGTCGCTTCTGACACCAATGTAACGATTTGATAGCGAACCACACAGTTGTCCAATCAAAAGGTTTATTCACTGGGAACGAGAGCCGGGACACAGACCGACACAGAACACAATGCAAACAGGGCAGGTCAAGCACGCACACACACTACACATACAGGGGAGGACGCAGCCTCCCACACAAAAAGGATCACACACGAGGGAGAACTAAAAGGGAAACATGTTACAATAAAGACGCTAACATTACACACAAAACTAAGGAGAATAACGACATAAACCCCCCAAATGTTCGCTCTCGTATCCCAGGATCCCCTGCGCGGGAGAACGTGAACACTGTCTTTTTGCGCCGACGTTACAATATTAATGAGGTGCTCACTAGTCAGAAAACTACAACCATTCGACTGGCCACAATTTCCCGATCATTTGTGATATATACACGGCACATCTAAAAGAGTGATTTATGAATGTTTTTTTTGTGTGTATGTTCATTTTCTTTGAATCACGTGTACAATCATTTGAGAAATGATTTAAGATCATGAGATGAAGGGTGGTTTCTACACAATTGTTTTTCAAAATGAAGCCCCTGATCTATTTAAATATAGATGAATTTACATGAAAATATAGATGAATTTACAAAAGTATAATGTTTTTTAAAAGACAAGATAGTTGAGGTGCTGCTTATCGACTTGAATATGACTTTGGGTGTCAAATAACTCAAACTGGTGGAAGGTATTTATAGATTCCTTTATTTCTGAACCAAACAGACAATTCAGAAATGTTATTTTTATCTTAGTCATCAGATTTTCAAGATCACAAAGCCCTGAACATATAAATATTAATTTTTAAATAGTTTTACACTGGAATCACAGATGATGTTAATATCTGTTTGTGAATCTTCTACATACTCTCTCAATGGCTGTAGATATCTGGACAGTAATTGAAATGCTGATACATGAATGCATAATGAAAGACTTCATAACGTTAAGGAAACAGAAGTCAAGTAGAACATTTCTTATAATGACATTACTAAAATAAAAGCATATTATCCTTATGTATCCTGCCTGCAATACAGTGGGAAACTAATACTTCACCATGGTTTGATAGTGGATTACATTTTCAAATCAAATACCACAGCAGCATCACTGCAACATGATTACTTGATGAACTCTTCCCCTTAAAATTTTTTTTAGATCAATATGTTCAGAATGTTAGCCACACAATTTACAGGGAGCACAATAAAAAACAATAGCTATGTCTGTCAGATGTACAAAATAGGGATACTGCATAATAGAGGAATGTAGCAAGTTACCTGATTAAGTTACTGATTTAAAATTGATTTGAACAATAATTAAACATTCTTTGGAAAACAAACTAAGAAACAACAAAGAAAATACTTACAAAATAATAGTAATTTTAAGTCTTAATTGGGACTTGGCTAGTATTCAAATTATAAACAGTATACCACAGAAGTGAGTAAACCCCAGTGTAATATCACTTATATGTAAAATGATTAAAAGATGGTATTGCCTCTCAATAATTGCATTATTTTCAAGTTGACATGTATAGTATTTCCTCTTATGAACAAACAAAAACAACAAACAACAACTTTAGAAACTCTATATTAGAAATACAGGTCTGAAGGTGCAAATTCAATGCAACAAGAGTGAATACACCTGTGATCGCTGACATGTAATGTGATTTACTGTGCTATAAAGTGACCACCAGAACTTTCTGAGTTTTGAACATATGAGCTGTATCTGTATGTGTCTATAATTCCATGAAATAATAACCATGGAATTGCCAGAAGAATTGAAAATCTAATTCAGAGCCTTCACAAAGATAGTAAAGGATACAGGAATTAGTGACCAGCTAAAAAAATCAGCACAATCACAGCAACACAATCACAGCAAAAAAGAAGAGGTATAGAATGTGCCATAGCACTACTAATAAGAGTCACAGTGGCTGTCATACTAAAATGACACCAAAGACTGTGCATTACTTGCACAGCACAGTATAACTCTGAAAACAGAAATCTGAGTATTTATGACCAATGAGAGTGCAAAGGATGCATTGTGCATACTGTCAATGCAGCATAAACCTGATGAATATTGGAAGCACATTTTTATTCAGATGAGATCAAATTATATTTGTTTGGCTTAGATGGGGAGCAGCATGTTTGGTGCAAACCTGGCCGGGACTACAACCATGGTCTCAATGACAATGCACAAAGTTAAAATTGGGAATGTGTTATGGTGAACAGGAGTTCAAGTGTTGTCCTTTATAGATGGCACCATGAATGCCTGTAAATACACCACAATACTGACAAGATTACATCCATTTTACTCTTATACTTACATTTTATTTAAGATTTTATTCAGTGGTTGTGTTGTATTTTCTTGTTAATGTGTAAAGTGTATTAGGACTAGCTTCATGGTGATATTGCACAATAATATACCAAATTGATTGACTGATTGATTGGTTGATTGTTTGGTCCAATCTCCAGAAGCTTGGAAAAAAAGAGTTTCTGAAGAAGAAAAAGTCACAACTATTACCTGGCCAAGTATGTCACCTGCCTTGAAGCCAATAGAACAGCAGTGTTTTAAAGGTACATTTAGAGGCAACACAACCACCTCAACAAAGTGCAGCTAAGTTAAATTGTTGCTGAAGACTGGTAGTACATCTCTCCAGAATGTTGTGTAACGCGCAGCGGAGCCCTTTCTCTCGGTCTCTCTCCATTCAGCCCGAGCAAAACGCTAGGAACCAAAGCAACGCCATAGCGACCAACACTTTGCATGCACAGGTATTTCCTTCAGGAACCACATCTCTAGTTTTACATAAGAGCACAGATCCTAATGTTAAACTTAAAAATAATGTAATTACGGTGATACAAACTTGAATTAAAGTTAAAAGTTAAAGTTAAATTGACTGATATTTAGCAGACGCTTTTATCCAAAGCGACACAGACTCATAACGGCGGGAATCAAACCCAGGTTGACTGATTAATTACTTGACATGTGTGTGACAATACACGGGCGTGTACTCACTTCTGCTGCATACCTGATAAATGTGAACACTCAAAAAACAAACAAACAGAAAGCACACACACAACAATAACTGCACCAGCAGTGAGACATAAGATGGAAAATAATCTCACATTACATGACTGTCATGAAGTATACTCATAGTTGCAGTGCAGGTGCTTCCAATAAAAAAGGGGTCTTTCATTGCTGGTTCCTTTTGAGAGATTCTGTGACTTAGTCCTGTGGTCAATCGGTGTTCTGCCAATTGTCTGGATTACTGTATTAGATGAGCTCAACATAATTCGCAGGAAACATTCCAAAGTGGCCATCTGGACCAAATCCCCGCCACCAGCCTTCATCAATCATCTCAATGCCAGTGATGATTTCATCAGGGTCAAAGGAGATCTCTGTGTCATCAGCTAGGGCAAAAACAGTAAATTGTTAACACAACCTCGAGAGTTTTTCCTCTAATCAAAAGATATAACCTCATATATTGTATTTAGCCATAGTTAGGGCTTTGTCTTTAGGTCTTCGGTATTTCAGTCAGAAAGAATTTATTATCAAATTAATTAGGACACAACACTTATCTGTCTGTCTACATTTGATAGAAATAGCCTGGACGTAAAGTAGGAATGAAAACACTGGGGTATTGGAAGTGAATTAGGTCGGAAATGTGCATAATTTCAACATGACACCATGTCCTAACCAGATGTGATGCGAGTGAACATTAGTGATATCCGTTTAATTCCGTTGTTTTCAAGCGACGCGAGCAGCATGATGCAACGCACAGGTTTGAGAGAACTTTTGTCGGACGCTCGGCTTCTATTTTCTTTCTGTCGCTTGCTTTGCTCTGTTATTTTGAATGAGAAATATGACTCAATAGAAGGGGAACTGGTTCCAAAGAGTTGGTGCGGACACACAAAAGGCCCTGTCCCCAAAGTTAAATCTGGTGCGGGGTATAGCCAGCTGGTCCTTGTTGGAGGAAAGGAGAGACCGCAGAGGGGTGTAGGGGTGGAGTAGGTCAGAAAGGTATTTAGGGGCCAGAGCATGGAGGGTATTGTAGGTGAGAAGCAGGATTTTGTAAATGATGCGGAACTTGACTGGTAACCAATGGAGCTACATGAGGGTGGGGGTGATGTGCTGCCAGGGCTTAGTGCTGGCTGAGTTCTGTACATATTGCAGAGTGGAGTTCTGTACATATTGCAGCCTGTCCAGGGCCTTGGAGGGAAGACCTGTGAGTATGGCATTGCAGTAGTCCAGACGGGAGGAGATGAAGCAGGTGATGAGTGTCTTTCAAGTGATAGTCTTGAGATGTTTTTTCAAGTGATAGAATGCAGATTTTGGTGTTTTTAATGTGGGATTGGAATGACAGGGTAGGGTCCAGGATGACGCCCAGGTTGCGGACTTCAGGGGATATGGCAATGGAACAGCCATCCACGTCCAGGAGAAGATCCCCAACCCTCCTGAGCAGTGGCTTAGGAGGCACCACCATGAGCTCAGTTCTATTGCTATTCAGTTTGAGAAGATTAGAGGTCATCCAGGTTTTAAGTTCTTGCAGACAGTTGACAAGTGGTCCAGGTGGAAAGCGGAGTTGAGAGTTTGGTGCTGATGTACAGTTGGGTGTCAACAGCGTAGCAGTGGAAGCTGAGACCGTGGTGACGTATAATTTGACCCAGGGGGAGAATGTATATGGTGAAGAGGAGATGGCCGAGTACAGATCCCTGGGGGACACCATGGTTAACTGAGGCAAGGATGGAGTTAATGTCCTTCAGGGTGACATACTGTTTGCGGTTGGATAGACATTGGGGACATGGGGCAGATGGTGGCAAGCAACCCAGAGAGCTCTGGTACAAAGTTGGTGGAGACTTTAGGGGGCCGGTAGACAAATACCACCTGGAGCTGTGTGGCACCAGCCAGTGCAAAGTGGAGGCACTCAAATGAGGTGGAGTTGATTAGAAATTCTTTGACCTGTATAACAGATCGGTGAATAACAGCTAACCCACCACCACGTCCCAAGCTACGAGGCTTTTGGATGTATACATAGTCTGGATGAGTAGCTTGTTTGAGGGTTACAAAAACCTGCTGGCTCTGCCATGTCTCCGTACAGACATGAAGTCATAGATGAGTAGGGCTTTGTTATTTAGTGAGCGAGTGTTCAGCAGCATGAATGTGGCAGCCCTGTTAGTGAGTGCAGCACTGGGTCACAGTGCTGTTGACACAGAGCAGGGGTCGCAGGTTGATGGTACGTGGGCGTGGTTTGTTTTGATGCTGTTGCCGCAGTGAAGCATGGCACCTAACTGCAGGAACAGCTGGAGTACTGTCCATGTAAACAAACTTATGTCGGGCAGCCCTATGCACGTAGCCGGGGCGACGTAGTAGGCAGAGAGATGTAATGACCTCCTGGCAGTTCGGAGAGGTCAGAGTCCTAAGTCTGAAAAGTTCAGCTGCAGAGTATTTAATGAGAGTCATGGCAAAAAGGAGCGTCCGGCTGGGAACGCCCCTAGCTTGCTTGCTAGCGTGGCTGCTAACTACAAACAGGAGAAACCTCAACAAGGTTAGGCCTACAACAGAGGGGGCAGTCCGGATGACCTGGTCAGTTCACTGTAAATCTGTGTCAAGGCAAGGTGTACGTGTTCCGTACACTCGTTGGTAGTCCACAGATCAATTGTTTAGCATGGTCTGTGTTCCATAGTAGAGTAGGCACGGATTACACAGGCTGACGAGAGATGCGACGCGAAATTGATGCAGACTAAAAGTTAGAACATCAACTCGTAATTCATTAATTTTCAAATCGCAGAGGCAACAGTCTGTAAACCGGTAAGTTTAGAGTAGGCTATAAGTTCGGAATCAGAGAATAAGTTTGGAAACTGAGAAACGGCGACATTCACGCCAGCGTCCTCAGCACCAGCTCCCTCTCCACATCCGCTGTGCCTCTTCTGTGGGCCTGTTCAAAAAACACCTCAAAACACATCTTTTCACTGAGGCCTTAGGCCTCTAATTCCCTCACCATCCCACCCAGCGCTCCTGCGCACACACACACACTTACTACCACCCCTTCTTGTAAAGTGACCTTGAGTTTCTAGAAAGGCGCTATACAAAACGAATGAATTAATTATTATTATTATTATAGAAGGGCATATTTAAAGGATTCAGTGTAGACAGATACCATTGACAGTCGCTCGCTCGGATCCTGTTAGGACATGGTGTGAGTCAGTTACATATATATTTCTTTCTAAATTGTTTGAATATCCTGTGAATTAATAATTAATGTGTGACCGCTACCCGTCTTACACATTGGAATCAATGATTCTAGCTTGCATTCCCCTAAAAAAGGGCTTGGTACTGAAACTTCATAGGCTCATTCATGATGGCACATAGAAGCCATGCACCAAATATGACACAAATCAGTCAAAAGGGGATAATTTGTGAAAATGTGAAATTTGTTGTGCTTATTCTTTTAACTCCCATTAACTCACTCCTAAACTGCAGGTACCTGTTTTCATCTGCTCAACTTGTAAACTAATTTCAAATTGCCTCTAGTGGCAGCCAAACTACTTGGACCCCATTAATCACCATTTGAGGCTACATTTATTTTTGTTTCTTTTACCAGTGCAAAGTTTAGTTAATCTTCCATGTTCTTTGGCGCTCTTCACTAAAATGTCCAAATTGTTGGTGATTTGATAAGACCCAGACTTTCGTCCTTTCTTTTTTCCTTATTCTCCCTCCACCCTCTCCCAAACAACACAAAACTAAGGTATAAACTAAACTACAGCTCAACAATTGCGGTTTAAACAGAACCATCAATTTGAACAATCATTATAATGCTAGCGTTAATGGGTCTACGAAACTGAAGCTTTATTCCATTTCAAATACAAATAGTATCTCTACTTTTATCCTTTACAACTGTAAGTTCTCCATCAGTTTTGTGGCAACTGATCCAATAAGATTTACATATCCTGTTAATTTATATTAATATCAATCTCATCACCGTCTTGCAACTTGCACCCTTCACTGGACATAGCCCTCCATGGGGCAAAGTAGTACTTATCTCATTCACTAACTCATTGAGTGCCAAAAACGTAATATTACGTTTTTCCTTCCCATGCGTTGAGTGCCAAAAACTTAATATTCAGGCTATCTGCACATTTTCCAAGTGCAAATTTAAAGACTTTTAAGACCTTTTCAAGACTTCTAAATGGAAAAATTAAGACTATACCACGGCAAAAAGATACATACGACAACTTAAAACTGTTTTATGCAATAGATTTTTTTCTCTACTAATTTTAACCCCCACCCCATTTTGGATGTCTACAGAAGTTACCAAATATATTTTGGCGAAAGAAAAATAATTGTGTGTGAATTACCTTCACAGCTATAAATGCCCAATTTTAGGGTCTGGGCTGCTTGCTTTTGAAGCTGGCTGTACATATCTGGTTGTGCTTACTGGCAGAGGCTGACTGTTCTTCACCTGTGTCTGTATAGGCTACTTGCCAAAGACATGTGCACTGGACTGGATTCCCTTCAATATCCCTAAGTTAGACTAAGCTATTTAAATATTTTAATAGGACTGCTTTACATAATTCACTATGTGCATCTATTGTCCCATATGCAGTTAATCCACTACTTTACATTTTGCATACCAGTTGTATCTAAACCAACCAAAAGCTTGAGTGAAATATTGTAAAACCATTGACTTGTTTTAAATTAATTAAGAGACAGGTCCTCCTCGCATGATCCTCCTGAAAACTACTGGTTTCATCTCAAGAACGCACGTATTATGAACGCACGTTGTTTTTTTATGTAGCCAGTCGCCGACATTCAAAAAAAATATGCGGTTATTTCACAACTTTTGCGAAGTATGCCTACTGGGAAAGGCTGGCAAGCAAGCTGCTGACAGATATTACAGGTATTATAACTTCGATATGTTCTTCCCTAGGCTAGGCCATCAACACACGCTGGAAAGATGCAAACAGATCAATTTAACATGTACAGTATGTAACATGTACAGTATTTAACATGTACAGACATTTAAGAAATGTCCTCGGGGGTGACGCCCATGGACTCCCGCAAACTGTATTGCCGTTTTGTGTGTCGGCCGCTGTTGATTTCCTAAAGTGTTGAAGTGCATACATTACTTCTCAAAAACCGTATGGCAACAATACACATGGGCGTTGGTATCGGGCATTTAATTGTTTGAGCACCCACCGATGGAAACATAAATCGGCGCCTATGGTCCGTGGTTCCTTCATAAATTGTGCAGCAAATTATAAGACGGGTGACAGAAGCACTGCGCATAATTTGACCAGCAGTCTTCGTGTCCATAGTTTGTGAAACGATGCTGCGTTCGAGCAAAGATTCTAGATGCCCAGCACAACTACAAAAAGGAGAACAAATGAGCGTCCGGCTTGAGGCTGCGCCGGACGCCGGACAGGGCTTTTAAAATCCATGTCCGGCCTAAGTTCAAACGTATGGCCACCCTATCGCTAACTGGCTTACCAACTCTTTCTCCCACTCACGTAGGCTACCTGCGTATCTCAGGCCTCGGCTACACCACGAAAATGTCAGGCATATTTGTACATACTGTATTATTACCGTTTTCACACCTTTAACCACACCCGTGAAAAACATCTTCACTCTGCAACCACTACACTTCCTCCTGTAGCCTTATAGTCACTTATACAATTACGTTTTAAATACACGAAACCGGATGAAGACATTTCACTCGCTCACTCGCTGGCGGTCCCATACGCAAATTTAATACCTCCCTTTCGAAAATTCAAGACATCCCAGACAATTGTAAAGTTGTATTTAAGACTTTTTAAGACTTTTTAAGGATCTGCGGGAACCCTGAATATTACGTTTTTAGCTTTTTTTTTAAATTACGAAACTAGACACTCTAGTCCTTATATGTGATTTTGGGAACTCTGTGATGAATGGAAATGAAATATATGACGATCGAAAACTCATGAAAACGCACCATCTGGACATTTTATCTGGACATTTTATCATAACTCGGTTGCCGCTTTGGGTCGAATCAGTGACGCATGCACGTCAGCTCAAAACCAGGCCTTAACCATCTCCATTTCTAGAAAAAAAAACAGCGATTTTGATGAAAACTAGCCACTGTTTAGCTTGGGATTTCTCAGGAACAGAGGCGTGTAGAAATACACGGTTTGCACCCACTGAGAGCTTAAAGTCTCACCTTTTAAACGAGCCATATGTGTTCATAGCTATAACACAGAATATGCTGTGGCTGTACAAAAATCATCAACAATGGTCTAGATTGCTGGCACTCTAGGACAAAGCTTCCGAAAACAGCTTGGCATTCAATGAGTTAATAATGGAGGGCTTACCTGCTTGGTAGTCATAAAGTGCACGTGCACAAATGCCCCTGTTGTCTACATCTTCATGACTGCTTTGCTCTTGCACCTGTAGATTGACATAATTGTCAAGTAAGGTTTATTATACTTCTTCAATTTACATTTATTCATTTAGCTGACTTACAAATGAGGCACAGCATTCAAGGTATAGTGCAATATACCGCTCGCTTTGAGACTAAAAACTACTTTTTGTACAACAAACAAGATAACCAAGATAATAGTGAGGAGGATTTAAGTAAAAACAAAGATACTGTAAAGAGAGATAGTGGTAGAAAGAAGAGAAAGAAGTAATAGTAAATAGTAATAGTAAAGAATTAGTAATACTGAGTTCACATGACATAAACTAGCAGTGTATTTGCAATACTCTTATCACATTCAAATTTGAAGAGCTCTTTTCCAAAACACTAAATTAATTTAGACATTAGTTTAAGTTATTAAGTTAACATAATTAAGTTATGTTATTTAATTGTGTATTTCAGGTAATAACAATACAAGTGCAGTTGTGTCGTTTTGATTGAGTAAAGATAAATCAAATAACAATAATCCAATTACAGTTCCACTTAAAATTACTTGGAAAACAAAATGTAAAAAAAAAGTATTAATGAAAATGCATTAAAATGAAAATTTGGAAAAGAGCTCTTCATTTATATTTTACATAATGTCTAGCATTGATGTCTGTGATTTCAACTCAGAAAACATCAACAAAAAATACTGTATTATCAGCTTTTGTTCTCTCTCTCTTTTTCTTTTAAAGAGTGGAGCATACAGTGCTACAAATATGTGCAAGTGCTCCACGGAAAGGGTTTTCGATTCAATTTAGTGCCATTTCCCTATGAGAATATGTCCTGTACTTAATGAATATTACCTGGGCTGGCTCCTCATGCAAGCTGTCTGGCTCTGGCTCACAATGCTTCTCTTCAGGCTCTTTGTACTGCTTAGTAATAACTGTAGAAACATTAAGAGTGAATGAATCACAGCGTTTACAGCTACTGAGGTTTTAATACAACCCCGATTCCCAAAAAGTTGGGACAAGGTACAAATTGTAAATAAAAAACGGAATGCAATAATTTACAAATCTCAAAAACCTGTTGTATTCACAATAGAACATAGACTACATATCAAATGTTGAATTGACATATAGGGATGTAAAAATCAGAGAATTTTGAGGTAGTTTCCCTAAAACATAGTACAAACTGATTAACGATTACCAAAGTTGCCAATTCATTCATTGTCAACAACTATTTGAGTAATTGATTATTGTTGCAGCCATACATCTCACTACTAACTTACTCAACTGTGCACACAATTGAAAGATTTTGGTGTTTTAACATTTCAACACATGAATTAGATTACTTTGTTTCATGTCATGTTTCCTACAGTATCTCCCTTTGTCTGCAACTGCTAATTTGCTGATTTGATTGCATTAAAAAGACTGTAAATAGTCAGGCCTTCCTGTGTGTAGCTTTATGCATGTGAATTCACATTTATTGTTTCCACTCACTGCCCATCGAGCCTCAGTCTTAGAACCAGCAGTCGGTTACACTAGTAAGTTCGGGTAAATTGTATGTTGGACATCTAGTTGGAAATTGTTTGTAGATACTCAGGCTGTTGAGCGATTAAAAAATGCAATCTCAATTAACAGCATGAAATTGCATTATAACCTAAAGGGTCTGTGGGTATTTCTCCCAGGGAATTTTTCACAGTTCTGGTGGCCCCTTTTTTCAAGCAGTTTGAGACAGAAAGAGTAGGCCTACAGGCATTCAGGGCCCCTCATCTGACTCACATCAAGCATGATAGTTTCCACTGACAAGGGACACGCAAGGAAAAACGGTTTTGTCTTGAAGTCTCTCTCTCTCTCTCTCTCTCTCTGACGCGCATGCACGCACAAGCACACACACACAAACACTGCATACGTAGAAGCCACATTTCTCTCTCACTGTCTCTCTATCACACACATAGCGTGCGTGCCATGAAGTAAATTAGAAAAAGCCTTGCAGCCTAATCATGACCTGTCCTTCTCACTAGTGCACTTTCGGGTCAAGTCATTGTCAAATGCTAGCTGCACCAACTGAAGCACCGTGGGTCTATGGACATTTTCTTATATCAATTTTATCTATGTCTTTTCGGTCAACTTTATCAGTTCAAGTGTGCTTCTCTCCCTTAAACTATGTTTAAATCCAGTAACTGTGGCCTACGTTTCGCTTGTATTTATTTTGAAGTAACAAATCAAATAGCATCAAGACACCAGACCAGTCAGCACCACGAACTACGTCCTTCAAATTAATTTCATGCAAATATGTTTTGTTTTTATGTCATGACATTTTAGTTGATGTTGGAACATTTAATATGGATATATATTAAATACACATAAAAGGAACATTTTGGGGCTAAAGGCTAGGCCAGGACTCGACAGCTCACACAGCTCGACTCTGTTCTACCATCAAACTTTATAACCCCTATTGACTATTCCCTCCCCCTTTCCTTTGTGTGTATGTGTCAGAGGCGACTCTTAGACTACAAGAGACGCTCCACCTCCTCTGAAATATCACGGAAAAGTTTATCAAATGTTACTGTATATACATTACTATTCCAACTAGAGCATGCTAGAACGTGTTCGACTTCATGGCTAGTTCGTCCAGCAATAAGTTTTCGCCGGTCGTCTATCGTGATTTTTTTTCTCATACATTGCTGCGACTACATGATCCAATTAAAAACCCATAGAAGCTCAGCTTCACTGGATTTTCAATTGCACTTCATAATGTACTTTTCTCAGTGCAGCAAAGCTAGACGTTTATTGGACAAACTCTCAAGTTTGAAGTTTTCAAGTTTCAAGTTCAGTCCATGCTTTGCAAAGTGTTGGCAGGTGAAGTCAAGAGGCAGGCTGCAGCTCAAATTCTCACATATTGTCAGCAATACAGTCAGTAAATAAAGCCATAAATATAGGGTAGTTGAATTTGTCACTTGCTTTTGTTTCAGTTGTGTATTAAAGCTACAGTAGGTTGCACTGAACTAGCTCACTATATAGCTGTGTATAGTGGCAGGTAGATGATGCTAATGTTAGACAAGGTCTAGGCATTTTTGAGGAAAGGTTATTGTACATTTTTTTAAAAGTTCAATGTCTTCTAGGGCTGCAGCTATCGATTCTTTTTGTAATCGATTAATCTAGCACTTTATCGATCGATTAATCGGATACATTTTTTTTTGCATTTTTAAACAACCGAAACAAATAATGCATAACGAAAATGACATGGCTGTAAAATGATCAAGCAATTGGCACAGAGGTATTTATTCTAACTCCAACATTTGGCTCCAAAACTAAGCCCATTTATTGCAATTTACCCATTTAGTGTTTATAAGTGCCAGTGCCAACAATTAAATAATGTTCAAAATGCTCTCTGTAAAATTGCAGCCTCTTGTGCATGACTTAGCTGGGCGAACAAAGCTGTCCATACTATGTTGTGAAGTGCTGGGAGGGAGAAGAGGGAAAGCAATTTAATGTATTAATATGCACAACAAGTTTCATGCTGTAATCTACACCTGACATCAAAGTAAATATCTGTTTTATGTACAGTAGATTTCTACACCTGCAGCATTTGCCATTAGGCTACTAACAAATAATTGTACCAATAGGCTACTTAAAAATAGCCTAACATTAGGCTACTAACAAATAATTTTACCATTAGGCTAAAATCATTTCTGGGGTGAGCCTATTTGCTATGGTAACCTAGCAACCTGTTTGTGTGTGTGTGTGCACGCGTGTGGTGCATGAGGGAAGATGAGGGTGCATGCATGTGTGTATAAGAAGGGGTTCTTTTTGAGGCACTGTCTTGCAATTGAACATGAATAAATGTACTACTTAACAACATCAAAGTTAAACATTATATCACGACATCGCTACAAATACAGTATGTGATTAAAATCAGCCAACTTTATTGTAGGCTATAGGCTACGTAGATAGGCTAGCTGCTAGATAGATTGATAGATAGCCTACTTTATTGACGCTTGGTGAAACAGCATGAAGTGGATGTTTTCGGTTCAGATGCTTGTGTTCTTTTCCTTTTTGAGTATGTAAAGATCCCAAAACTTTGCTTGAAAACTTTAGACATTCTCTGCCATTTATGGACATCTTGACTCCGCCATCGCGCCAGCTAAATTCAGAATGTATCACGATTCACGCACTAGTGGTGTGCTTCCTGAACAACGGTCTGTGTGGAACAATCAGATCCCTGCGCGTATAGTGCGCGTCATAGGAATTTAACAAAGCTTCGAGGCAGGGTTTTTGCCTCGAGTATTTTTTTTAATCGAGTTATTCGAGTAACTCGATGAATCGTTTCAGCCCTAATGTCTTCTGAATATGGATCCACTGTATAACAATGAAATAATGGTTTCAGTTTTTGTAATTAAGTGTGCTTGCAAAGCAGCACACTTATTGTTCTTCTTAAGTTTTCTTATTATTAAGTGTGCTTGCAAAGCAGCACACTTATTGTTCTTCTTAAGTTTTCTTATTATTAATATTATTAAGTGTGCTTGCAAAGCAGCACACTTATTGTTCTTCTTAAGTTTTCTTATTAGTGGGTTTGATCCAGCAAGACCACAGCATGGCTTTGCCCTTGTCCCTTGTCGTTTTCGCGGTATTCCCGTTTTTCTGCGTTTTTCGGCCCCATTGAAATGAATGGCGGAATGTTCAAGGATTCTAAATCCGATTGTGACATCACAGCTCTGATTGTTTAAGCTTGCACCTGGAAGAGTTCTAAGCCACCTGGCAATGTCTAATGGCCTGGGCTGGGCTGTCTGTGTATAATGAAGGTGTGTGCATGTAACTTTTGACCCGTATGCCGTATGGTCAAAGCGCTGTCTCATCTTTTTTTTAAAGCCAAACCATGTTGATACAGGTCATTAAAAAAATAATATATATATATTTTCCAAATCCATTCAGCCCAGTTCAATGCCTTGCCAGCACCAGTTGTAAAGCCAAACCATGTTCATATAGGTCATTAAATAAATAAATAAATAAAGTATTTCACCAATCCATTCAGCCCAGTCCTATGCCCAGCTAGCTCCATTCAAACTTAGTCATGTGTACAGTTGTATAGATTATTACATTGAGAACCACACTTTCATGCAGATATTATGCACATCCACGCATCATTACTATTCAAGTTAAGTTACTCATCATTGCCCGGCAAGAAGTCCACAATCAATTCAATTGTCTTGCCACGATCTGTGGAGCTTACAGACAACGTTATATTACTATAGGTTCTGTATGCTATTTAAAGCCGACCTAACGATGAGTCCCTTCATGACGGTGTGTTGCAATGCATTCTGGGTGCTGTGCTGTGATTCGACGGCTCGTCACCTGACCCACCAAACAACAACTCTCTGAGATGTGGCGTAAATATCGCGTAAAAACCTTGTTGCCGGAACAACAGGGAAGAGGCAACAGGATAGCAGCACGAAAGATACACAGGATACACACGGAATTTTCATGGACGTCCTTATCAATCTATGGTCTAACTTATAAACGTGTCGGGTCAACGTCAACGATATGTAAGTTAGGCTAATGTAAACGTTAGCTATTTGCTGTTGTCATATGCTTTACGTGATGGCCATTCATCACACTGAATCAGAATTACCTTAGCTCTCAGTAAGTTACAGTTTATTATAGTCATGTGATTTACATAAAGTAGTAAACAACAGTAATGTTTAACGTGTGAACAAGTTAAATTCTACCCCACAAGCCACAATAGGAACGTTCAAGTAAGCGTTAGCACATATACAAACCTTTTAATGTTAGCTAACATGCTAAGCATTGAAAATGAATGCGTTAGCAATATCCACTGCTTTTTTTGAGCTGACAAGCCCTGGAAATGCGTTAACGTAATCAGCCAAATTGACTCACTTCTTAAGACCCTTGGTATGGTGTTACAAGGATGTGCAGTCGACATGTAAATTGTTAGTATGGTTTTAATGTGTAAACAGACCAACCGTGATTTTGCAATGACGTCATTTTAGGTACTACTTTCACGAAGTCTGTAGTTCTGTCAAAGTTTATCTTATCATTGAACAGACTACATGGTTATCTTCCTTAGACTTCGTAGATGTAGTTACTACAATTTGGAAGCGAAATTCGAAGTGTAAATATTGTTTTAATGTGTAAACAGACCAACCGCGATTTTGCAATGAAGTGAATGGAGACATTTTAGGTAGGCTACTACTTTCACAAAGTCTGTAGTTCTGTCAAAATGTATCTTATCGGTGAACAGACTACATGGTTATCTTCCTTAGACTTCGTAGATGTAGTTACTACAATTTGGAAGTGCAAATATGGTTTAAATGTGTAAACAAGACGCCTGATGTTTAATATATGTTACTGAATGGGCACAGTATTATTGTGTACAATAATGGGCTATCAGTAGTATGTAAACAGTTCATGTGTTATGTGATTTACATAAACTAGTAAACAACAGAAATGTTAAAAGCTGGTATTGTGTTTCCTGAATTCTTACATTCAGGCATTCAAATGAAATGTAATTAAATAGCATATATATACTCTATCAGTGTATGATGCTTGCATGAGGGAAACATCCCAAAACAACGGCACCCATATAATTGCTGTTGTTTTGAGAAGTATTTCTCATGCAAGCATCATGCAACAATGCAAAAACAAAGAAACTAGTGTAGGTACTACTTTCACGAAGTCTGTAGTTCTGTCAAAATGTATCTTATCGTTAAACATACTACATGGTTATCTTCCTTAGACTTCGTAGATGTAGTTACTACTACAATTTGGAAGCGAAATTCGAAGTGGAAATATGGTTTAAATGTGTAAACAAGACGCCTGATGTTTAATATATGTTAATGAATGGGCACAGTATTATTGTGTACAGTAATGGGCTATCAGTAGTATGAACAGTTCATGTGTTATGTGATTTACATAAACTAGTAAACAACAGAAATGTTAAAAGCTGGTATTGTGTTTCCTGAATTCTTACATTCAGGCATTCAAATGAAATGTAATTAAATAGCATATAAATACTTTATCAGTGTATGATGCTTGCATGAGGGAAACATCCCAAAACAACGGCACCCATATAATTGCTGTTGTTTTGAGAAGTATTTCTCATGCAAGCATCATGCAACAATGCAAAAACAAAGAAACTAGTGTAGGCCTAATTATATTTTACATTAGTAAAGCAGTACTCTGATGTGCATGCTTTCACAAACTTTTGTGAACAATCTTAGCACTTTAAACATTGACTGTTTTGAAGTGCATGTAGGCAATATAGTATAAAAATAATAATAATTGTGATATCATTACAATTTGATGGGGGGGTGGGTTCATGTAGGTGGGCCCTATGACCCCAAAGTATGCCTTGACTGGGCCTCAGGTCAAAGAAGTTTGAGAAAGGCTGATGTAGACGACAAAGCAGCAAGGAGGCGTCGTGTGATCATTTAAACAAGTTTTATGACAAGGTCGATGAGGGTGGGAAAAATTGTACATTTCTGTGCAAACTTTGCCCGCACTTCAGTCACATTGTCTTTTAAGAAAATGCAGTCCATTTTTCGGTTTCAGCAGTCAACAACCTTGACTATTCGAAGATACTAATCTATTGTGTACAGTAATGGGCTATCAGTAGTATGTAAACAGTTCATGTGTTATGTGATTTACATAAACTAGTAAACAACAGAAATGTTAAAAGCTGGTATTGTATTTCCTGAATTCTTACATTCAGGCATTCAAATGAAATGTAATTAAATAGCATATCAATCATGCAACAATGCAAAAACAATGAAACTAGTGTAGGCCTAATTATATTTTACATTAGTAAAGCAGTACTCTGATGTGCATGCTTTCACAAACTTTTGTGAACAATCTTAGCACTTTAAACATTGACTGTTTTGAAGTGCATGTAGGCAATATAATATAAAAATAATAATAATTGTGATATCATTACAATTTGATGGGGGGGTGGGTTCATGTAGGTGGGCCCTATGACCCCAAAGTATGCCTTGACTGGGCCTCAGGTCAAAGAAGTTTGAGAAAGGCTGATGTAGACGACAAAGCAGCAAGGAGGCGTCGTGTGATCATTTAAACAAGTTTTATGACAAGGTCGATGAGGGTGGGAAAAATCGTACATTTCTGTGCAAACTTTGCCCGCACTTCAGTCACATTGTCTTTTAAGAAAATGCAGTCCATTTTTCGGTTTCAGCAGTCAACAACCTCAGAACTGACCCTTCAGGCCTCTCAGGAGGCGCTGGCCTTCTAACCTAGCGACCACCTGAGCAACCAGCATGATTGCCCTAGCAACCAGCATAGCAACCACGTTATTTATGCGTTTTAGCTTATTGGATGTTGCGTTAATGCAGATAACTTTTGATCCGTGTGCCCGATTTTCATAAATGAGGTACCGTTGGAATCCTTGGATGAGGCCGAGTTCCGTGCCCCAGATCAAACCCACTCTTGCAGTTCCTCGGAACCGCAATTCTAGTTAATATTATTATTATTCCCGACTCCCTAATTTTTTTCCAGCTCCTGTGCGTAGGCCCTTTGTACGGAGCCCTCCGGGTGACATGGGGGGAAAAAAACATGGGTTAGAAAAAAAAAAAAAAGTAGTGGGGAAAAAAAAACATGAGGAAGAAAAAAAAAACGATGCACTTTTGCAGGATCTTATTGCGGGATCTCGCAAAGTTTTGCGGGATCTCGCAAAAAGTTTTGCGAGATCTCGCAAAACTTTGCGAGATCTCGCAAAACTTTTTTTCTACTTTTGGAACTTGCTGGGCTTCCTACTTGACCCCAATAGGCCCACAAACCACTACCGCCAGATGGCAATCTATCATGATACTATGATTGCTCTATCCCTGTTGCGTGTTGTGGGTTTTCTGGACACATTACATAGGCCTATGACACGGGAGGGAGAGGGAGACACCTGCGTGCAGACACGCACACACGCAGGCGCGTAGCAAGCATGGGGGATGTGGGTGTTATAATGTACACAGTTTTGCTGGAACACGATTATATCCCTCACACTTTTTGTCAGATTAAATTGAAAGTAAAATATGGAAATAAACGCTCCCGTAAAGAGTTGGAACCGTATCTATAACGAACACACAGAGACACAAATAGGTCTGTTGATTTGATTGAACGGTCATCCAGCCAATCACACCAAGTTAGGTGAAGAACCAGAGCCGCTCTGATCAAATTCAAAGTGTACGTCTTTCAAGGCTGCTGCTTGGGTCTGCATTGTAACGTCTGCAGTGAGCAGATTTCAGATAGAATTGAAATGATAATTGTTACCGCATTATGCTAATTTAGTAAACCAAAATTCACTGTCTGACTGACAGTTTTTGCCACAATGCAGGGAGTCAAAGTAAAAGCGGGGTGCGTGCACCAAGGCACCTGTTTCTGCAGGAAAACCTTTGGCTACTGTTCTCAGAGCATTATGCTTTCTCTGCCTATGATCTGCAGCTTTTCTCAAACTATGGGCCTCCTCAACAATGAACCTACTACTGCTCCACGTAGCCGCGAAATTAAGTTATGCCCGGTGCTTCACACATCTGCTCATTTGCAGCATACTGTAGGGAATGGCTACTCGCGAACGTTGTGGATTACTTGCGAACATTGTTGATTACTTGCGAACACTGTGGATACTTGCGAACTCTGTGGATTAGGCTACTTGCGGACTCTGAATTATCTCTGGACACTTACGGTCAGTCTCATAACGCTCCAGGCTGGAGCTGCTGTACAGACTAAACCAGTACTTTCTCAAAGCCGGTCATAGGACCCTGTGATCTAGCGCAGTCTATTGATTGCCTTGTTATTGCAGTCTAGTGTGGCCTACTGTGTGTGTGTGTGTGTGTGTGTGTGTGTGTGTGTGTGTGTGTGTGTGTGTGTGTGTGTGTGTGTGTGTGTGTGCGTGCGCGCGCTTTGAGTTTAGCCCCCGGCCGGGGTTAATGGCCAGTCCCTTCCCCTAGTTTAACTCGGCCATAGAGAGGGCTAGTTTAAGCGGGTTGTATGAATGCGGGGTGGTTGTGTGTGGGAGGTAGTGGTGTATTAATTAATTCTTGTGAATAAACTGTGAAAAGTAAATCCCGAGTTGTGTGTGTGTGTGTGTGTGTGTGTGTGTGTGTGTGTGTAACTCCTCCTCCGACTACCAATAACATAATTACAATACTTATTCATTTGGTGTCATCAACTATATAGACATAGCCCAGTCAGCACACATACAGTACGTCTCCAAGACGCTTGGAAAGGAACAGCTTAATTACATCGCGTTCCATTTAGAACGTTTTATTTGATCTGATCTTACAAACGGCGGCGTCAAGACACATTTGAGTTCTACATCGGAGATAGAACGCTTATGATCGATCATGCAATGTGTGCGTCCCTGCAGCAAGTGAAACTGGAGGTAACGTGGGCTAGAAGCAACAATAGTTTAAACAAAACGTGGCTTCCTGTAACTATCAATGGAAAAATGCATAGAAACTGCTAATCATAATCTTTAAATTGACATTAATTAAGCTGGCTATATGCAACACAATTTATATATATTCCCTTTGCATATGTTTGGGTAGACTTCAAACGTTTTTGAATTTGAGCTTACAGTTCTGTGTCCTTTACATTTATTTAATAGGTATTAGTGATACCCAGGGTGCGATTTGTGTAAAAAACAGAGGGGGGTGGGGGATTTTGAATATGTTTGTAACCCCCCCCCCCCAAAAAAAAAAAAAATGAACGAACGAATAATTTCATAGCTAATAATAGCCTATATTAATTTTGCCAACTTTGTAACATTTACCTTTAGCTTAGTTTTAGTTTACCGTTGTGTATGACTTTAAACAGCGAGTGTGCTCAGCTCCTCTAATGCAGGGTTGGACTACGTTTTGAGAAACATACAAATTCACCTTGTTCTTGACCCATCTGAAATGACTCCTCTACCTTTGCTGCCTCCATCCTTTCTGTATTTGTTATGTAAAATGTTGTATATGATGACACTGAAGTCTTGAGTTAGTGAATTGGCTAACAGTGTTAGTTGGTATACAAATAGCCTACACATTGCGCTACACGCTGCGTAGGCTGCGTGCATTCTCTCTCCTGCAGATTTGCGTTCAGTAGCCAAGTGCGTAATATTGTAAAAGTTGAAAAAATATATGTGTTTATTGAAGCCTACAGAAAATAAATAGCTTACTATCATACTGTCAGTTAATTGGCTACAGTGCAGTGAAGAGTTTGGAGAGAAGTTATAGGGCAACTTGAAGTTTTATGAAAATAATTTACGAACCAGAACATATGGGCCATAAGCTTCTATTTCTTGCAGCTGTTAAAACACCCGCTAGATAGTTTAAATACCCACCAACATTTGTTTTTGCTGTACAGATTATTTCTGTAAGTTATTTGTCTACTAGGCCTAGCCTACTGGCTTATTTATCAAACGAGTGCTTTCTCGTTTCTCGAATCGCACCCTGGTGATACCTCGAAATTAGGCTGCTGTCTGTTAGGCAATTTATTGTAGCCTGCTGTGTGTGCGTGTCTGCACGCAGGTGTCTCCCTCTCCCTCCCTTGTCATAGGCCTATGTAATGTGTCCAGAAAACCCACAACACGCAACAGTGATAGAGCAATCAGAGTATCATGATACGATTGCCATCTGGCGGTGGTGGTTTGTGGGCCTATTGGGGTCAAGTAGGAAGCCCAGCAAGTTCCAAAAGTAGAAAAAAAGTTTTGCGAGATCTCGCAAATGAGATCCCGCAAAAGTTTTTTTTTCTTCTTCATGTTTTTTTTCCCCCACTACTTTTTTTTTTTTTTTCTAACCCATGTTTTTTTCCCCCATGTCACCCGGAGGGCTCCGTACCTTTGAGACAGAGACACCGTTCCAACTTTAAAACGTCCGGGCAGTACCGGTGTAACTTGCTCGAGAAGATGACGTCAAGTGGGCGTGTCGTTCGTCCGCCATATTGGATTGAATAGAAAGCGAAACTAAATTTTCACAGGTCACAAATTTGGTCCGAACGCCACGAAACTTGATGTACATTATCCTTGGACCAAGCCTCACAAAAGTTACTAGAAGGATTTTTGATTTTCGAAAGCGTTTGCCCGTCACAGCCAAACGAAATCGGCGGCGAAGCTCCGAAACAGGAAGTCGTCCATATCTCAGGAACACTGTCACATATCGTTACCAAATTTTGTATATGAACTGGGGACTCCAGTGTGAGGGTGCATAAGCTAAAAAAAGAAAAGAAATATTCCAAAAGTTTCCATCATTTGGCAAACCACCTACAGGTATTTGGTAACTCTCACCATTCACCTTCTAACACAATGCCTTCCAAGTATGCTCACTGTCTCTGGGTAGCCACAATGTCTCCGGGCAACCTTGCCCAATCATGAAATCCTTGCTCTGCCATGGGATAGTATGGACTTACGAACTGAAATAGCAAGGAGAACACTAGCTATATATAGCTTACATAATAGAGTTGTTTTCACATTGACGGTATTCAAATTAAATTTTTCATTATTGTTAAATATCATGATGGGAGAGTATTATTAAAAATGTTACAAGTATGCAAATTCATATGTTTATGGGAAATTAGGTTTTACTGGGTTGTTTTGTTGTAAAGACATGCAAGGCATTCTGGGCCGTAATGAACAGTGGTCGGCAGCACTCCATAGGCTACGTATTAATATGAATAGATGTTTCTGTAAACCTAGGGACAATAAACAGCTATGTCTGTTACAAAAACGAGCTGGTAATCGCTCATTGAAGAGGGTACTATGATAAAAAGATTGTTTTCCTAAAAGCATGGAGTTGACGAAAGAATAAGCAAGCAATGTCACGTTAATGTTAAATAGCCTAACGCTAGGTGGCATCGTTGTATTACATTTCACTGAATACGTGTGAGCTTCACAAGTAAGGAAGGTGCAAATATTATGTAATTTATCATGGGAAATTATTGGAAATGTTATTTCTTGTTTATTATAATTGCAAACCACACACATCCATTCGTAATCACACGTATACACGGGTTTCCCGTTTACCAACAAAACTAGATGCGCGCGCAGCCGTGAGGCAGAAGACGCTTGGTGGCCGTCCACAACGTTATAAACTTAACCTAAATAGTCGGCTGCTGTAAGCTACAATCGGATTTTTTTTGTATATCCCTGTTGTCTCAATGATAATAACATCTCATTTCAGACTATATTTCAAAGTTTGCCGTTCATTTGGATTATTAATATAACATCGTATTTTGTCATTTTTGGCGAAGACATGCATTCCGATATTTAACATTCTCTAACCATCGTGATTTCGAATTGGTGCCGTTTTCAGCACAAAAACTCATTTTATTCTTTTGCTCTTTTGCATTGCTCTATGCTGTTCTATGGTGCTTTCTGCCTCTTGGTTGCGCACGCATGTTTTCGTGACGTTCCATAGAAATCCATGTATAGGGAGGGAAAGTAATCTCATCGCCATCTAGTGGTTGCGTTCCTAGAGTTTAGCAGAGGGGATGGGATTTTTTTTTTTAGAAAAAATATATCTCGGTGCACATTGGGATCTTAATTTAATGCCTTCCATATGTTAGGCACTGGGGTCACCTCTATTGCTTCAAGTGGTCATACCTTATTTTTAGGATCAGTTGAATTGTTTTGAGTTTTTGTCGTAACATGATGATAACAAACTACAGTTGCATGTGACGTCACAGGTTTGGGCGCTTAATCTCTAACTGATCAATACGGCGAATTTGCTTAACTGGCTTACATATTTTTGTAATAACGGAAGGTGATGTAAACCGCGTGGTGATAACCTTTATGTCTGGATAACTGGTGTTGTGCTTCTACTCACATGAAGAGCTGGCAGTAAGTGTTAAGTGGCAATGCTAACCAGGCTAATAAACAAACCATGCTACGTGAGTAACGTCGAAGGGTAAAGTCACGTGGCTTTTTTGTAGTTCGTTTATGAAACAAAAGGAGCAATTTCGATTTTTTTAAATAAGGCAAAATAGGGTCTGACATTTTCACAGTTAGAAGATTATTACTGTATAGACACTGAAAATATTTTTGGTGGATAAGATCGCTGATTTGGCTTCACAGTATTTTTTTTAAAATAGGTCTATGGGACTTAACATTGGAGCTGCTCTTCGATAGGAACGCAACCAATTGGGGCGCTGGTTTTCACTTTCCCTCCCTATACACATTTAATACTGGAAGACTGTCTATTCGTTTATTTGATGTTGCTTAGCAACCAAGACTTCAGAGCAAAGATTCTAGAACAGAACTTCAGAGAGACACGTTTTGAGTTCGTGGCCAAGTACCTAAAATATCGGTTTCCATGTGTATGTGCTGGATGGTGTGCTTCCTTTATGAAAAGTAAGTGTTTTATACAGTTAACGTTACAGACATAATGAGTCATGTTGTAGTGGTCCACATAAATGTGCCCCTTCTGTTATTAGAATGCTAAGCGGAGATTTTAACATCATTCATTTCTTTGTGGCTAGAAGCTAGCTAGCTAGGTCATAGGGAGGAGATGTTGCTGTAACGTTATGAGATTTATGTTGCTTAGCGTAATGCCATGGTCATTTGATATGAGATGCTTGTACTCGTAACTTCGTCACTCGTAACTTTAGGACTCCTATTTTGTTTTACTAAGAGTAATTCAGGAAGCATTTTAGACCTAAAAGTAGCGCCTGAGTCTGTGACAGCTTAAGCGAGGACTCCTAATAAGACCGATTCACAAACAATGTTTTGTGGTGGCATTTCACGTCGCGATGTTTTGAAATGCGTCTAACAATCACGAGGGAACAAAAACAAAAAGGCCTATGTACATTTGTAAATAAATAGAAAACTATGGGTGAGAGGGATAAATTAATTTTATTTAATCGTAAAAGTAAATTGCATTCAATTAAATTGCAATTAAAAATATTTCCAGTAGGCTTTAATGTCACGCAAAAAGTACAACCAAAGCTGAGCTTGATCAACTAGAACGTCTAAAGAACCAGAACTTGAGTGTAGTTTTTTGCTGGGTCCCAGGCCATGTTGGTCAGAGGGGAAATGAGAAAGCGGACAGTGCTGCTAAGCAAGCCCTCAATGAAGAAGTCACAGAATGTCAAATCCCTGCCCCAGACCTTAAACCAATACTGAACTCTTACATCTCAGATAAGTGGCAATCTGAATGGGATTAATGTATCAACAACAAGCAAGGAATGTGAATTTTGGCACATTTTCATGATCCACTGGGTCGTTATGGGCCACACAAAATACGGTATTGCTAAAATTACTCCTATTGTGTCTATTAGAGACATGCGTTCATGAGTATCCAGCTACATTCAATGAGTTAAGTAAAATACATTCACACACACAAAAAAAACCCATCACTAATGTTGTGGACATTCCTTTATTCTGAGATACATCAATAGGCTCTCAAAACAATCCCAAACAGACATAAGGTCTTTATAGAGCAAATCCATATAGATTATTTGTCAAATAAACCAGTAAAACAGAATTAGGGGATGGAATATATAACATTCACACTCATAGCTCATATTTTTAAAATAAATCAGTGAAAAAGTATCCTGACAAACAAGCAGCATTTTAATGCCTTAGTCATATTTCATAATTTCAAATTTTTCTCTAGGTTACCTGATAGCCCAGTTTGAGAGGTGCAAGATGCGTGACATTATTTATTTTTGCAGCCAATCACTGCTGTTGTTTTATTTTATTGATTTGATTGTAGTCATAGAAGCTAAATTCGAAGGCAGGCCACAGGTAAAAGCCAACGAACCGCATTCACCCCGCAAGGCAATAGTTGAATAGAGCTTTTGAGGTATTGCCACTGCTCCAACACTGAAAGGCACTGTTAGAATGCTTGGATCAAGCCAGGTTCAGCATAGCGTATGTCACTGTCTGCTCACGTTGGTGACCGGACCAGGGCAAGCACACTTTCGCAGTTCCCGCCGGAAATGCAGTCTAGTTGTTATTGAAACAATATGTGTATTGTAATAGGCGAGATAGTACAGGTGAGTAGGGTGAACATTTAAATTTATAGATATCACCATGAAACTTTCCCAGTTGGTTACTTACATTAATACCAGTATTTTTTTTGTATTGCAAGTTTTCTGAAATGTTATTGAAATGATTCTCTATGCAAATTATGCTTTATGCACTAATTTGCATACATTTCCAAAAACTGAAATCTGAACACTGGATGAAGACAACTTCAAAATTAATGTTTCATTCTGGATATCTCCATCATTCAATAAATCAAATATTGCTGTCATTAGTATTTAAACATTGGTACATACCTTAGCACAACATAGATAGGAATACATCTGGAGAGTTTGATGTAGGTAAGTGTTACTGAAATGTTTTAGAATGTGAAAAACAATTCTTTTCAGGAAACTGTCTCTAGAAATATGTACTGGAATTGAAATCTGCCAACTCAAATCAAAAGTGTAGTAAAGCATTACTGCTTGCGGACGACACCAGGATCGATAGCTGCTTCTTCAGGCCTCGCCCCATGAAGACAGTTGAGACACTAAGATCTTGACAGGACTCTGCCTGCTCTGTGTTGTTGACTCCTGGTAAGTACGGCCACCACAGCTAGACTCGCTGCTTGTGTTCATGACTGCTAGCCTTATATGTGGCACACTCTGATGGCAGTTTAGGACAAGACATGATTGTCCATTGTCTCTAATGAGGAACTGTAGGTTACTGTATCAATATAAGGGTACAGTTTGTCACATGATTGGATAACGTTTCATGTTCTCCATGAAAGAACTGAAAATATATTCATAACCGTTAGATTTTCCATCATTTACATGTTTTAAGAACCTGTAAATGTACAGTATTGTTTTAATAAACTTAAGATTTTAACTGTACTACACACTTTTGGTTGGTTCTTTCTTGACTTGGACTTCAAATGGGTTAAAGACGGTTTTGGGCAGTCATTTTCTTTTTATTATTTATGACTAAACAGTAACTTTTATAGCTTGTTATACAGCAGAAATAGCCTGGCTAGCGCCACCACTTCTTAATGAGACGTGGTCTGGGAACAAAGCGTTAATTTTCTCGTATTTGAAAAAAATGCCCAGATCCGTTTATTGGGTGCCACGGATGTCTATCAAATTCGTCTGTGCATAGCTCATCATCGTCTTGCTTTCCCCCTTGTTCTGTGATTGGTCCCCTATCTCAGGCGAAAATTTGCTCCATGGTCTCCAGGCTGCCTTAGCAGCGTGAATCAAATCGCGCGCAAGGCAGCATGGGAACACCCAGGCTACAGCAGAAATGGATTCGGCACCTAAAAATCATCACGACACAATACAAGGTACTTTTCCTCAAAAATGCCTACTACATTTTTTCCTGGGCCTATTTCTCAAATTTCGATCCGGACTATATTGTTTACTTGAATGTTTAAAGCGATTTGATGGTCTTCTACACAAGGAGAGATTCAGAATAAAACAGCAAGGCAGATGCACGCCGAAAAATGATCTAATAGTCTATTTCAACTCCCCCTAAAGGCATCTGGCTGACTCGTAGAGCTGTGAGCCAAATGTAGCCAATGTTTGGTCTAAACTGGGTTTTGGGATAACTTCAACCCTCAAAGAATAATATAGTACTTTAATATTAATTTGATAACAGCTTCCCCTATTTCAAAGAGCAGCATCCACCACTGTGTGTGTGTGTGTGTGTGTGTATGTGTGTGTGTGTGTGTGTGTGTGTGTGTGTGTGTACAGTGGGCAGTGCTTCGACTTGGCCAGCTTCACTCGCGGTCCGCGCGTGGGATCACGCGACTTTAATTTGTATTTTCCCAGTGAGACGCTGCAACAACCCAAACAACCGGTAGATGGCTCAAGTGAGCAGGGTGTCTCGTAAAAAGAAATGGAGCCTGGAAAACCCTACACAGACTTCACTACAGACTTTATCAGACTGGTTTAGAAATAATTTAATAGCCAGAAATATGCCTGCCCTGCCCTAATAAAGAAATATTTGGTTAACTGCGAGTGAATCCCGTTTGCAGCCGTAGAAGAAATGCAGGACAAATTAAACATTCTGGTTTTCTCCGAGTGCAACGATGATAGACAGACATCATTTGTACAAAATATAGAGCATATTAACCTCCGTTGCTCAGCCAAATGCCTTCCTGTTACGTCCTGTTATCACGGAGTTACAGGCGATAAACGATTTTTTAAGGTCACAAGTTTACTTCATTAGCGGTTTATTTTTTTGATTATTAAAGAGTGTTTTTCATTTAAAGGTTTGACTTCGTGCTTATTCAGTAGAGCATTTAGTGCTCTTCCCAATCCCAGACGTTCACATTGCATGTTTGTTTGTAATGGATGCAACCGCGAGATAGGCTACGCGTTTGACGGCAATGAGTTGTGAACGGACATGAACCAAGACATATAGCCCAGCAACAATCTAGGGACTGTTCGTTATTTATTGAAGGGGCCACCGGAGGAATTTTGAGTGCTTCAGTCAAAAGTTGCATGACCCTCCCTTGCCTGCTAGAAATTGTTCAATGACCCTCCGACAGAATTGTTAAAAAAGACATGACCCTCCCCTTGCCAATTGTCGCATGTCTTCCGCCCGCGCTGCTTTGCGCCACAGCCACACACTGTGATAACGTTCTTAAATCAATCTTTCGTGAGCTTGCATGCTACCAGTCCTTCCTTTTCAAATGTGTTGCGCCTGTTTGCACAATTTCACAAATAATCATATGTGATTAATAATATGACAAATAATCCCTGTGCATGGGGACCGAAACAATGCATGCCAACTTGTTCCATGTTTATCACGTATTTTAACTTTCCCCCGCTGTCTTGCCGTAGAATAGGCTATCCCAGATTTTAATACTCTCATAACAACCCTGCCATCGGGCCTGTCTCTGTGTTGCCCTGTTGCTACCCCTTGCCCTTCCAACGAAACAGATGTCTTCAAATCATCGTTTTCCTTGCTTGAATGTCATAAACATACAACTTTATGCAGCAGAATTAGGCTACTGGAACATAACACATTTGACAAAGGACAGATGTATGTAACACTCCCAATTATCACCACTTTTGTTCAGAAATTCTAAAACAACGATGTTTTTTAACACTTCAAAATAACATTTGCTAAATTAACCTTACATTTTTCAGTAGCCATAGGTGTGTAGATTTGAACAAAATCTGGTTTGGTTTTTAACGGCACATGGACGGTTAGACCGAGAATTCTTGTCGTGAAATTAAAATTCCACTGGAGCTCCAAGCGGTTGTGTACACGCAGCCTTACAACACTGTTTACAGCTCTTTGAGTCACGGTAAAATGTCGTTTTTGGTACATAGCTAATTTAGATACACCTATGGTGTGGGTGGTTGCGTCTCTTTAGGAGCCCGCTGTCTTGGTTTGTATAAAAATGGATATAAGTGACACGTAGGCCTACACGCAAGACGGTGGAAATACGGGACCGACGGTAATAGGGGGAGTTCCGATATGTTGCTAGTGACAAAATATTAACTTTCAGTGTTTTACGATGTCTTTGTCATGGGGAAGTGTTTTTCCCCATGCATTTATTCTAGGCTACTGTCAGTGACTGACGCGAGAGAAGCGGTGTCTGTATTGTGTTGATTGCGTTGCGTTAACTAAAGCAGTTTAATTAAATGGAATGTTAGTTGTGAACAAACGAGCTACTTGGTGAGGCTTGGCCTCACAGATGCGCTCGTGCCTTAGATCAGGGTCCCCAACCTTTTACGTACCATGGACCGGTTTGATTCCCATTTTTTTTCCACGGACCGTGGGGGGGGGGTTGGGGGTTCCATGTTCCATATGTGTTGTGCATGCATTACTTGAAAAGAACTAGCTCCAGTTATGTATGAACAGTGACGGTAACGAACTCTTAAAACGTGAAAAACGTGAACTTGAAGAAGTGAAAATGGAACAATATGAACTATGAAAATTGAACAATTTGAAGCTACATCTATCAAGTGTGAACATGCTTAACAAAATATGGGAACAAAACATGGGAACTAAACGTGCATTACGAATATAATCAGTGGGAGCCCTGTGCTTGTTTCCCTGCAACAAGACAGTGACACCCTCTAAGACCACCGTCATTTGCAATTTCGATCAACTGCTCTTCCTCCTGCGCTGACATGTTAGGACTATTCGGGATATTGACAAATGGGTTGCGGACCCACTCATTGGTTTGCCGTGGATCTTTGGAGGATGGGAAGTAGCCTAACGCTCAAACTCATTTGAAAGCGCAACAAGGTGATCGCGCACCAGCTGCAAGAGAAAGGGCCCTGCCTCAGTCTCTCCCAAAACCCCCACTACTGTTTGGAACATATCAAATACACCCCGTCCCCATTTGTCCCCACAAATCAAGCTTGGCTTTAAATGCAGCGACTTTATCTGTCGTCATTCTCCCCTGGAGAGGCAGGTTGAGGTCATTAAGCAACCCGAATATGCCACATAGGTATAGCGAGTTTTGACACCCAGTCCTCATCACTAAAATGTGCAGCTAACGGTGACTTTTTTTCTGTAAGAAATCTCTGCAGCGGCTCTCGCAACTTAAACACCCTGGCCAGTGTCTGCTAAAAGATGCTTGTTTTTTGTTGCTCATTCTAGCAGTTTAGCTAACTTCGTGTGACTACCGTTAGCCAAGAACTGATCAAGTGAAGTGAGCTGACCTGAGGCTGCGCAGCGCTGAAGGCAATATGTAAAGTGTTGAAGGCGGGACAGACGTAAGAAAATAGACCTTGCCAAATGCAAACATGCGTGCAATCAAACAACTGCATATAGGCCTATGCCATGTAAAAACGTGACATTATTGCGAATTAAATTGAGTTTAGTTTGCATGCATTTTTTTAAAACTCATGTCGTAGGCTACGGCCCGGTTACGGGCCGCGGCCCGGTGGTTGGGGACCGCTGCCTTAGATGGCAGGAAAAATCTTCAGCCTATTAACTGACCACCCGATTCACGTTGGCTGGGGGGGAAGGGGGGCCATCAGACATTTGTGACCAGTTAATCCGGCCCTTCCCCCCAACAAATCACACCTTCCCACCTCTGACAGCTTAAAAGAACTCACAGACCTATTCACAAACCTGCGGCATTTTGCCGTGTTTTGAAATCCTATGCAGCTTTCAATAGTGAGGAAGCAATTTTGTATTGTAGGCATAACTAACATGCAATAACGCCACCAACAACAACCAAAACTAGGCTAATCATTGTCAAAATGTAAATTAAATGTAACATTATTGTGCATCAAATTAAAATTTTCTCTTTTGCAAACGTAGGCATAGTAACAGAATAATGTAATAATGTTACAAAGATACTACATCAATCCGTATGTTTCATTAGGCTACTAGGCTATTTGTTTTGCCTTATTCTTGATTCATTTAGGCTAGGCCTTTTTATTCAGGGGCCGTATTCACAAAGAATTTTAAGGCTAAAAGTAGCTCCTAACTGGCGAATTTAGGAGCCACTCCTAAAAATAATGGGCGTATCACTCCTAACTTTAGGACTCCTAATTTTTTTCACAAAAAAGTAATTCACGAAGTATTTTAGACCTAAAAGTAGCACCTAAAAGTCTGGGACAGCTTAAAAGAATTCGAGAGGACTCCTAACTCACTAAGACCTATTCATAAACAGCTTTTTGTGGCATTTTACGCTGCGATGTTTTGAAATGCGCTATGTGGCAACATGAGCTTCCAATCGCGAGGGAACAATTTTGCATTCATAAAAGGAATGCAATAACGCCACCAACAACAACCAAAATGTTAACATGTAAATTAAATGTAACATTTCATTGTGAATCAAATTAAAATGTTCTCTTTGCAAACGTAGCCTAGGCATATGGTGACAGATTAATTTAATAATGTTGCAAAGGTACTGCATCAATCCATAGGCCTATGTTTCATTAGGCTACTAGGCTATTTGTTTTGCCTTACTCTTTATTCATTTAGGCTAGGCCTTTTTATTCAGTTATTAATCATCTTCCGTCCTTCTCACTACTTGTGTAGCGCACGCATTCTCCGGCCTGTCACCTGTCACTCATCATCGGAAGGGAGGTGTTTGGAATCATTCCCGCGTTACAATCGTCAGCCAATCAAGGTGGTCACTTCAGTCAAGCTCGTGCATGAGTAATGACGTCATCTATAGCAACGAAGACTCACTCCTAGTTTAGGAGTTGTCTGAAAGGCTTTGTGAATAACTTTTAAGAGAACTCCAAGCTAAAATCTTTTAGTGCGATTTAGGAGTAGCCTACTCCTAGTGGTAAGATAAAAGCCTTTCTGAATAGCCTACGGCCCCAGTTATTCATCATCTTCCGTTCTTGTGTAGCGCACGCAGGGCTTAATTTGAGCCGGAACACGCCGGAACATGTTCCGGCACCTCCGACGTTGGATCCGGAAAGTTTTTTTATTGGATCCGTCAACTCTTACGTCAATATAAAAAATAAATCGCCTAAAAAAATAAAATAAATAAATTACTGTTTGTGTAGTGTTCAATGTTAATATCTTTCTTATTAGTCTTTAGAAATAGGGGAAAGACCAAACAGGATACAACAAGCTAATCGAGGATTAGAAAGTGCTTTATCCACAATATTGGCCACAGGAGGGTGACGCGCTGTTCGGGGAGAGAGAAGTTGAGATGCTCTGCCAGCAGTTTTGCATCGATAGCCGCGCATTATAATGGATAATTGCTGTTTTTTTATTTAAATTTTTTACATTTTACACCCATGAAGTGCAGTGTTGCAAGTTCTGAAGTTAATAAACATTGCCCTGGTGTACACACCGCGTTGTTTAGTTTTTTTTAGTCAGAGCTATGTACGCAGGTTTTTTTGTTGTTGGTCCGTAACCTCAAATCCCCGTTTTGAGTCGCCGGATCCACCCCCCCTATGCGCTCCGGCACCTCCCACTTTACAAATTAAGCACTGAGCGCACGCATTCTAAGACCTGTCACCTGTCACTCATTATCGTAAGGGAGGTGTTTGGAATCAAGCCCGCGTTACAATCATCAGCCAATCAAGGTGGTCACGCTTGCCCATTTACACAAATGAATGGTCGAATATTACTGATGATCATTGTTATTTAAGAACATGCAGTGTGCGTAGGGCACCAAAAACATCTTGCTCGTAAAAAAGCATCATACCGCACATTGTGGCGGGTCTGTTATTTACTGTAGGCTGCCCAAACCACAGGGCAAGCCTGCATTCGAGGCCTTCTGTTGAAGAATTTTATATAAAGCCTGCGCTAACAGTAATCCGCCTGCCCCTGATAGGCCTACCACAGCTGTGGATATGTGTGGAATGTTCAAGTAATAACACAATCCAATGTGTGTCTCAATTGTCCCCCGCTGACCACCTCACACATTTCTCTAGATTTTGCAACGAATTTACATAACACAATGCCATAAAATATGCCAGTTTTAGGACACAGAATAATGTTTGTAATGATACCAGTTAGGCCTACGTTTAACAGTAGCCTAACAAGTGTAATGAGCTATTCATTGTCGAAGGTGCATGGTCAAGTGAAATTCTTACTTCGGAAAACAAACATTTGCCGATATCATCGCCGATCATCAGAATATTGCTTTGGACTGTAGGTAACTTGTTAAGCCAGTGGTTCTCAAACTTTTATTTAATTCCCCACTTTGATCAAGGGGCATGACTGATGATAGTGGAGATAACGTGTTATCCCGAGGCCTTTGCCAGTCAGCATCTCCGACGGTAGTCTACCCTATTAAAAATATAAGTTTTCGATGTCCCAAACGGAGAGACATAGGCTACTTTATTGTTTTTAACAATCTCTATGCTACTCACAAAAATGTAGGCATGGGGACATGATGAAGTAGGCTATCCAACTGTCGTGTGTTAAATTATTGTGATTACGAGCCAGTGGTTTTCAAACATGCGTGACTCGGACATCTAACTAAATGCAACAGGCTCATATCGTCCTCGCATTCGCAAAATGAGGACCAGTGTTTTGTCAAATTGCAAATAGCTATTCGTTTTAACGAATTTTTATGATAGTATGCTTTTTGTATAGGCTACTATCTTAATCTTGGAATATCGGGAGGGAAGTGGCGCGTCTGCAGTCAGCCAAATATGAATGTAATTCTGCGGCATAAAGCAGATGTATTTGTTTATTGTACAGAAAAATAAAAATGACATGTCAAGCAGTCAATTGACTACATTGCAGTCAAGAAGTAGGCCAAATTAAGACACTGTTTTGATTTGCGTAGTTGCATTGCCCCCAACACTGACAATAACATAGCAGATTTCGATTTTCGCTACCACCGTGTAGTCAAGCCTTAAGCCATACCCAAGTAGCCTTAATCGAGGTAATGTTTAATTATGCATGATTTATTTTGTTATTGAATTCGTAGGCTGGGATTCCTCTCGGTAACAATTATGTTTGGTAGCCTCCTGCTTTTTCAGAGGGGGCGGCAGTCAGGCTACTGACAGAGCGATGTACAGTAGCAGAGCGACGCACAGTGGCTGAAAGTGGTACTAAAGCTTCACGCAGCTTCACGCCTCGTAATGCGCGACTGAAGTGGCCATTTGAAAGCGATGCCCACTGTAAGTCTGTGATCCTACCTTCACTTTCTGTCTTGAGGGTGACAACCTTACTTTCGTGGTTGGGTTCATCTTTCACATTCAGCTCTAAATACATGCATAAACAAAAAAGACAACAAAAGAATGTAAGCTGAACAAAAAGGAAACATTCGTACATTACCATAGGTATATTTTAGCATAATTAAGTTATTTAACACAGTGGTTCTCATACTGTATGAGACGCAGACCCCCTCTAGTGGTACTCAGGGAGTACTTGGGATTTTATTTTATAAAGAAGAAATAATCACTTTGATTAAATTCAAAATATACTGTATATAATATAGTAGAAAACCACACAATCACTGAAGTTAGTGAAGGCTAGTTAAAACTGTTTGGAGCATTAGCAAGTGGTTGACAAGCTAAGTTGTGATGGCAAAGGAAGCATGATGGATGTTGCCATCAAGGCTCTAAACAGGAAGTATTAAAAAGAGAAGTGCGGTGAATATGTCGAGCAGCAGAGCAGTTGGCAACAATGGCACAAGTGCTAGTGGCGACTTAAGCACCTTCTGTGTTAACTACATAGTTAAATTTAAAGCCGGTCATAATGGTGGTACTCATTGTTTTTTCTGAGGTGGTACTCATTGTAAAAAGTTTGAGAACCACTGATTTAACACATACATAAAGGGGATAGGAGAAGGAAAGCAAATAGAAGAAGGAGAAACATATGAAGAGATAAAGACATAAAACAGATAAGGGAAATGGAAAGGTGTAGCGAAGCTAGAGAGCAGTGACCCCACCTGGCCTCGACTTGGTCTCCGGGGTATTAAACCTGCAGCTTGACCGCAATGCCAAAGAGCCAGGCTCGTTGGTATGGCAATCAGAAGGCATACTCAAATATAGTGAAGGCACTCCATCACACTACCCTCTCCTTCGGGAAATGTGCCCATGCGCTTCACGCACAATGACATTCCTCACGCAACCACCAGCCGTACTTCTCCCATCCCAGGGTGCCCCACACACACACACACACACGTGCTTAATCCATCACTGGGGTCCTTCATGCAGGGGTTAACCTTTGTTTGCTGATGGGACGCAATTATATTTTGTGACGTATAGTAGGCATGTAAGCTCCGTATGAAGAGTTCCAAAACGCTAGATCTCCATTTTTAGAAACATTTAAAAGTCAAACGTTTTTTGTAACCCCTACAGGTCAATAGCCATTACAGACAGGTAACAATTCACGAGAAAAAATGGTTTCTGGCAGCATGACTACCTTAAACTTCCTTTTTGTGTTTGTATTATTTGTCGAGATGAGACTGTAGACAATATATATATATATATATTGTGGACTATTGTGAATATTGTGACATTGCTGCACCCTTTGGAGAAGATGCGAGAACAAACCATTGACAAGGTATAATTACTATGGGCTGTATTTTGGGTCACCAGCGCATGGCGTAAAGTCCGTTATTCACCCGCGCAAAGTTGAATTCGGTATTTTGCACGTTTATTTTTTAAGCATTGCGCCCAGGGGTGTGGCAATTAACAACCTAGGGAGGGGACTAGCGCATTGTCTAAAAATCGCTATCATACACCACCTAAACCTGGTCAGAAGTCAATGGCGAGTTGTTCATATGCTATTTTAAGAGCGCATGTCAAGTCATATTGGTAGGTGCACGCACCATCCTTCTATCATTCATGAACGCACACCAGCGCACGTCCATGCAAAACATTACAAATTGCACGATTACAATGGGAAACATAATTAGAACAAAGATATTACAAAATACTGTACATCTCATGATGAGTAGTTATTCACCATCATTTGCAAATTGGTAATGACGGTTAAAAGTGATTAGGGGAGAGGCGAGAGACACGTATGGAGCACAGCTGAAGACGCACTGTCACGAGATATAAGCAACTCCTCTGCAGGATAAATGTTGTTTTATTCAGTCATTTGAGCAATATTAGGGTAAGTGTTGCTTTTTCCAGCCTATGTTTTCGGTGGTAACCCATTGTCAGTCAATAGTGAAAGTAACTGCATATAACTGTCTTGTCGTTGACTGACTCCTTGGTGAAGTTAGTTTCACTTTGCCAATGAGTTCAAATAGACGAGTGCAAATGCGTGAAGGCTATGCTAGGTTTTAGTAAAGCATGGTTTAAGAATGACTATTCTATACGGTCTCGCAAGCAGCCTCCTTCAAATGCGTCTTTGAATGCCAAAATACCGATGCATTTATTTGACATATCGCGCGTTGCGCCATTGAAGGGAATGACAGATGTCTGACAGATTGGTTTAAAATGATGTTACGCCCCAAACACACCCATATGACTGATTAAAAGACCTACGCCATGCGCTCCACTTTTGATAGCGAAACCCCTCCCAATGTGAACTGGACATCCTACTAAATTTGAAGACTTTTGACGAGTGACGATGCACTTTAGAATGTCATGATAGGGCCCTAATTGTGTTTTTTTTAGCTATTTACTATCCTTAGATAAGATTAGTAGATTACTTAGAAGTATTTAATGGTCACTGAAAAACATATTGTAAATTCGTCATATACCATTTACGTAACTAGTTATTACGTTTTTTGTAGCCATCAGATAGCACCGGTAGATTGCTTACAAACAGTTTATACGTTTTAAGCTGATGGTCCAGCTCTATGTCCACTCTCGATCACTGTAATCCTCTAATGAGCATCTGCTGTGTCAACCATACACAGTCAAAACTGTTCTCTATTTTAAACACTATTTTACTCTAATTTCTGTCTTGCAAACATTGCTACATTAAAGAAGCACAATCATTCTATTTCCTTTCTTCCCCTGCCGAGTGCAGTCCTGAGATCCCCAATTGTTCCATAAACATCATAGCTTCTGAACCAAAAAGAAAGCGTACATAGTACTATGCAAATATAGAAACATTAAGCCCCTCGGGTTGCGGATAACAAGTTATTTTGATCATGAGGTCACATGCTGAATGGTCCCCACTGGCATTCATTGACCCAAACATTACTCACTAGAATTTCACACACACATTTCCATTACAAATGCATGAAAACACAACATGTTATTTTTTAACTTTAAGTGGTACCTGGTATATCAGAACCAGAAGTACAGAAGTACTTTACCAATTCATTAGGCAGCGTTGGAAAGGGTCTGACCATATTCATGGGTAAGTGTGAATGCACTGAAGTTGTGAAGAGAGAACAGAGAGACAAACACACTGTGTACCTGTGTCAGGTACAGATGTGACAGATGTGGCAGGCATCAGGATTGGTTGGCGAAAGGATGATGGTGGCCTATCTGGCTCACATTGCAGCTTAGATAGAAAAGGGCTTTGCAATCGCCCTGAAGCATAGAGACAGAATGGGACAGATGTTCATAAAAGGTAGCAGCAAGCACAGAGGTTGCAGACAACAACACTGACTAAGGCTATGTCTACATTATTGTGGATTCCTTTGAATCAGACAGACCTTCTTTACGCATCGCTGTCGAATACTCGATTGTATTCAAGCTCCTGAAACGTAAAGATTAGAATCTGCTGTCGACCCTGTATTCATTTGAAGACACAGGCTTTGCGAATTAGTGTGGACAATTGATAGTGTGACGATTGTTTCCTTCCCCGATTCATTGTGCTCTTATCACCTGAAAATGGCCATGTGCTCCTTCTGTAGAAGTAAAGAAATTCTCCACGACAGTCTTTTGAACTCCAATAGTGGTGAATGGAAATGGATTTATATGCAACTTAGTTCAAAGACTCTGTATACTATTATAACTGTATATTTGACAAATAAATGTAGATCGTTTGTTCACTTACCACTTGCTCGCTAACGTAAACTATTATGTATTGTATGTATTGCTATTATGTGGTGACTATTTCGTCCACCATATCCATAGTTGTTGACTGTACATTTGTCATAATTTTGGATTCGGTCTTACTGTGGACGTAGATCAAATTCGATAATGGAATCCATTACAAAACGGAATTCGCAATAATGTAGGCGTAGCCTAAACAAATCATTTTAAGGCCTTAGGACAGACAGTGTAGAAAAGACAGAGAGGACAGATGACAATTATTTATTGCATGCAGGTAAGATGAAGAAATAGAATGTAGTTGGACTGTATGCGAGTAAGTATTCCTTTGCTGTTACTGTACATATTAAGTTTGATACCATGACACATTTAACAACTTCATTCCATAAAAATGTATTTACAGTATGTGACATCCTACATGGCTTCTTAACACGAGGTTACTTAACAACTTGTAAATGTTTACAAATAGCAGGTACTTCCATACTTCCATACTTCCTGATCAAATATATTAATTCATAGACTTACAGTATGCTGGCTTTTTGAGATGCCATGGTTACATGACCACCCCTTTTCAAATATGTTAATTCTATCAGCCTGAATGCATTGGAAGTATTAGAATACTGCAGCGGTCAGTATACTCTTTTTTATAACTGCAGTTGCATTGAACAGGAGTGAATGCTGAATTACCTGGCTGTGGACAAGATGCAGTGGTGTCAACATTACCAGGAGTGATGCCCCTCTCCCTCTGTTTGAACATCTCTCTGGTGTTGCTGATGCACTATAATATAATAATTTAGATACATTTTTATAACAACAATATGGCCAGGCACAAGTAACAACAATAGATTCATCAGGTTCCCAGAATTTTTATGAAATGTGGCCAGGTAAAATTTTTCAGGTCGATGAGTGCTTGAGATTAGGGATGGACATTCGATAAAATTTTCTTAGTCGATCGTCGGGAGAATTAACGATTGACTATCGATTAATCATTTAATATTTTTATATTAAAATTCATTATTTATTTCACTTTTTATAAATTCAAAATGCAATGGAAATACATAAATACATTGTGTTTTTCCTCGATGAGATCTTTATTACAAGAAGAACAATTTGTGGCAGTTAAACTGGACATTTGGGAGTCCTCGTCACGAAATCAAAATTCCACTGGAGCTCCAAGCGGATTTGTACACGCAGCCTTACAACACTGTTTACAGCTCTTCGAGTGACTGTACAATGTACACTTATGTGGTGGGTGCTTGCATTTCTTTAGGAATCCGCCGTCTTGAGACTGAGAGCAGGATGCACCACCAGAGACATTAACCAGGGTCGGATGCACGTTAAGTGGTAGCCTAGTCTACATCATTTGAGTCGTGGCCATATTGTAGGCTACTTATACACGGCATCACAGTGTTTGCAGTGAACTAAGTCGTTATTTTTTTAAATCAAAATGGTCGCACGCCACACTTTGCCATGACCTCTTCATGATTAGGCCTACTTTTGAAATCAAAACGGAAACTTGCAGGTAACTGACTATGGCGTCAAATATTGCCCCCGGTTGGTAAAATGTTTAATTGCTGCCATACAGTGAAATTCATTTCATTGCTTCAAGACTCATACTACACAACGCAACCTGCATTAGTTTAATCGATAACAAATTAACGTGATCTGCGAAATTCTTAATAATCAATTATCGATCGTCGATTAATCATACCCATTCCAACTTGAGATATCACCATACACTCTATCAGCCATCCAAGGATAACGCAGAGTCCTAGAAAATGTCAATGACAATTTCCATTAAAAAGAGCTTTTAGACTAGGACTAGGTAATCCATGACCATATGTGAAAATGTGTGCCTGGTACACAATACAGTATGAAAATTTAACATGACGATTATTTTGGTTGTCGGTATTATCGCAGTATTTTTCAAAATCAGGACAGGGAAGAGAGTGACAGGAAGCAAGTGGGAGAGAGATGGGGTGACTTGAACCCTGGTTCCTGTGGGTATGTGGACCCGAATGTGGTATGGGCGCTGTAGCCAGTTGCTCCAAAAATGAGAACAAAAACAATAGGATTCCCACAGCTCTCTGCTTGGACCCCTAACAATAAGTTGCATTTATATAGCACCTTTCTCAAACGCAAGGTCACTTAAAGTGTAACTTGAGCGAAAATTGACCCCAGGGTCTTTTTCTGCATTAAAACACATCCAATAAGCCATAGAGTCAGTATTTTTCATTGATCAACCACTACAGAGCTTACTCCGGTATACACTACAGTAACCTGACAATATCCAGATGAATTTCGCTCCGCCTAGCTCCACTCATCCATCTGGAACCGATCCATTGAAGTGTTGCTTCAGAAGGCTGGGCCTAATCAAAAAATGCTTGCATATGATTGAATAAGCCACTTGTCCGTCATCTATTGACGTGCTACTTCAACCACTCACATCGAAGCCAACCCGTGACACTGATAACAGTCTCACAGTCGCTTCTACGCTATGTCACATCTATGAAACTCCCGCCCTGCATCCTGATTGGCTGAACCATAAAGTTGGTTGCAGAAATCACTCTCAATGGAAGAGGTCCCAGATGGATGTGAGTGAAGCTAGGCGGAGCTAAGCGGAACGACATTCATCTGGCTATTTAGGCTAGTGACAATGGCCCCAATTTTTTTAGATACCCCTACCGGAGGTAGAACTAAACCCAACAATGTTTTTCCTCATCTCTAAGGTCTCCCATATATGAAATGGATTCTTAGCTAAAAATATTTTACTGCTAAGATTGTTAAATTAACAGATATTGTTATACACCCCAAAACCAAAAAAGGACTAAAATATAGCCTGTCCGTATTGGAGTTAAGGCATGTAAATTAGTGCAGATCAATCACACAAGCTCTGAGACCTTTGAAACTTGGCATGTTTATAGTCAGGAAGTTGCTTTACCTACTAGAAAAGACTGGATGTGAATATCTTAATGTATGGAATGAGTAGAGACATGTAAACATACACCTAAAATAAGCGGACATGCAAAAAATTAATATCTATGCAGAATGTTTTCATTTACTTTGTGGCTGCTTTGCCAGGGATTATCATAGAAACACATATGATGGCTTGTTGGAAAGGTGGGGTTGTACTGAATCCAACAATACCAAATATATAAATATAGTATGACGAATTAGGGTGTTTGATGTATGAGGTGTCCAAAATGAAAGAAAACGGAAAACTGGCAAAATACAGTCTCAAGTCCAAATCACATTATCAGTGGTGAGAAGAATGTTGACAAATTCATTGTTACTGCAAGGTAAGTTACATAAGGTAAGTGCTGCTCTATATTTACATTTAATAATGATACATTTCATATGTCCCAGTATTAAACAATTCATATGAAACACAGATCCAATTGAATCAGGTTAACATTGGGATGGAACACCTTTATTAAAATATTTATATTCACTTGAATTTTGTTTTGGTCAAGTCATTACTGAATAATGGAAAATAATATTGTTAGCTTTTGTCTGTCCAGACCAGCAGTGGACAGTAGAGCCTACACTGCTTACTTCACCCCTAAGTAGCTAAACAGTTAGTTGTAGAAACTACTTTCCCTAGCTAAGAAAGTACTTAGCCCTCTGACCAATGTTGCATGTGTAATTCAACTTTATTTGCATTTCAATGAAAATTCTGAAATGTATAACATTTTTCCTTTTCACTAGTCTTTTGAATTATGGAGAATGTCTTACAGGCATTGGATTTTGAAAAGGGCAAGAAAAAAGATCCCTATGTCCAAAACCCCACAGTAGAAGGCCTCCAACGCATACTTACCCTTGCTCAGCAGAGAGAGAGATGGTGATGTCCATAAAACTCTGGCTCCATATACAGATGATATTTCCTCCAATATCAAAGTTTCATACCATGTATCATGTAGAGCGAACTACTGCAGTAAGACAAAAATCAGTGAGCAGCAGCAAGTTGCAAATGTTGAGAGTGAGAGCACATCTGCACCAAGAAGGCTGAGTAAGGCTGAAACAACATCATTTCAAATATGGAGAGATTGTTTCATTTGTGGGAAGGCCAGCTCTAAACCAGAACCTCTGACAGCAATTTCAACTGGAACAGGCGCAAGTACCAGAGACAAGGTCCTTCGGGCAGCTTCTGAAAGGCTTGATGAAGATAAAAAGGGAGATCCAAGGTCTAACAAGAGCCAAGGAGCAGGACCGGAGCACTCAACCTACAGCAACAATCACATAGTGAAATTTGCTGACGACACAACTCTGGTGGGTCTCATCACCAAGGGCGACGAGACTCAATACAGGTTGGAGGTCGACCATCTGACCACGTGGTGCAGGGACAACAGCCTCCTGCTGAACGTCAGCAAGACCAAAGAGATTGTTGTTGACTTCCGGAGAGGTCACACCCAACACCTGCCACTGACCATCGACGGTGCTGTGGTGGAGAGAGCGAGCAGCACCAAATTCCTGGGGGTGCACATCAGTGAAGACCTCTCCTGGACCACCAACACTGCATCACTGGCGAAGAGAGCTCAGCGCCGCCTGTACTTCCTGCGGAAACTCAGGCGAGCAAGTGCTCCACCAGCCATCATGACCACATTCTACCGAGGCACCATTGAGAGCATCCTCTCCAGCTGTATCGCTGTGTGGGGCGGAAGCTGCACTGAATACAACAGGAAAGCCCTGCAGCGCATAGTGAACACAGCTGGAAGGATTATTGGTGCTTCACTCCCCTCCCTGAAGGACATTTACACCACCCACCTCACCCGCAAGGCGACCAAAATTGTGAGTGATGCAAGTCACCCCGCTCACAATCTGTTTGATCTACTGCCCTCTGGGAAGAGGTACAGAAGCCTGCGCTCCCGCACTACCAGACTCACCAACAGCTTCATACACCAAGCTGTTAGGATGCTAAACTCTCTCCCTCCTCTCCCCCCTCCACCCTCAGCTACATAACATCCTGGACATTGGACCCACAATGGCCGCCTGCACCACTCCACTTGCACACTTGTACACTTTGCAACTTGTTGTTGTTGTCCTGAAAACACAACACTTCTGCTGCTCTTACATAACTTGCACCACTATGCCACTTTATTTCTTACTTAGGTCAAACAGAACTACCTCAGCCTTTTATTGGCCTGACTTTGCACTAGTATTTTATTTTATTTTATTGACTGTCTATGCACAATTTCAACCAAATTTTGCTGCTCTTATTTTTTCATTATATGTGCCCTCTTATTTACTTACTTTTTTGTTTACTTGAATGTTATGTTTGTCTGTGGACTTAAATTGGTAAAATATGTCTTGTCTCCACCGTGGGATAGTGAGAAACGTAATTTCGATCTCTTTGTATGTCTGGAACATGTGAAGAAATTGACAATAAAGCTGACTCTGACTTTGACTTTGACTTTGACTTTGACTCAATGCTTAAAGTGATTTTTATTAGTGCAAACTGACTAACGTTCCGACGCCCATGCGTATTCTTCAGAGTCAAAACCAAAGATGATGAACCAAAGAGGATGAAGATGTACATCTTTGAATTCTTTCATGCCCAGATCTCTTTGCATATGATACCAAATACCATAAAATGCCTTGCACACTACATATCTAAATTAAATATAGCAGAAGCCATAGAAAAGAATACAAAAAGCAGACCAATGTCTATAACAAAGCCTTTATTAAGCTCACTGAAGACATTGATAAAACAGTATTGTCCAAAGGTATCAAAGTGAGGACTCTCAACTCGTTCACTGATAGCTATGAGAACATACTAAAGACCATTGCTGAGCAAGAAGGTGTGTCAACACAAGAAATATAGATCAAGGACAGTGGTGTCTACATCCCAACTGTTCTCACTTGAGACGCTGAACATGGAATTGTTAATGCAGCCATCAACAACTTTTACCAAAATGAAGACACCCTGGATGGGAAGCATACAACTCATGTTATGGCGTCGTTGTGTTCCGAAGAGGCCAAGTCTCCACAGCAGATAAATGCCTATAGCACAGGTTCCACAGAGGTCCCTCACCACCTTAAACATGTTTGATATGAATGGAGATAAACTTTACAGGTACATTTTGTCCATTCTTTTGTCCATTCTTCACATCCAGGGTGTCTTCATTTTGGTCAAAGTTGCTGATGGCTGCATCAAAAATTCCATGTTCAGCAACTCCAGTGAGGCCAGTTGGGATGTAGACACCACTCTCTGTCCTTGATATCTGGTCTGCTGCAACAGATGTCAGAAGTGCCTGACTTCTGTATAGGAAACACAGTGCCCCATTGCACTGAGCTCATTGATGACTGGCTTACTACCAAACTCATGATGTATCAAAATGGAAGGTCCCAGTGCGATTGGCGTATGGATGTGACAGCTCTGTTCAATGAGATGATGACAAATTGCGATAACACACAGATTCTCCTTTGAAGCTGGGTCATCATCACATGTTTGGTAATCTCTGTGGGCATGTTAATCAACACACCAGTTCACAAGTCATACAGGATGTTGGGTACATATTGGCTGCATTGGAAACATAATAGACAGTCACTGCTGACATATTACTCACTGTCATACTCTACCTGATCCATGCTTTCCCTCAATATGTCTGCCGCCCTGTGTAATATTTGGATTTTATGTCTGTGAGTTTAGCAGCTTCCCTCAGTGCACAATATGGTCATACTATCTGAGCAGATCAGATCTGACAGTCTTGGACGTGGAACAAATGCAAGCCTGTCTTTGTGCTGTATCACCTTTTCCTTTAGTTTCCAGGATCTATATTTATTGTGTTGAACTATGGACACACCTTCTTGCTCACCAATGGTCTTTAGTATGTTGTCATAGCTATCAGTCGAAGAATTGAGTCCTCACTTTCATATCTTTGGACAATACTGTTTTATCAATGTCTTCAGTGAGCTTAATAAAGGCCTTGTTATAGACATTGGTCTGCTTTTTTGATTCTTTTCTATGGCTGCTGTTATATTTCGTTTAGATATGTAGTGTGCAAGGACATTTTATGGTATTTGGCATCATATGCAAAGAGATCTGGGCATGAAAGAATTTGAAGATGTACATCTTCATCAAGCCTTTCAGAAGCTGCCCGAAGGACCTCGTCTCTGGTACTGGGGACAGCCGTGGCCTACTGGTTAGGGGTTCGGGCATGTAACCGAAGAGTTACCGGTTCGATCCCCGACCCAGAAGGAAAAAAAGGAAAAAAGGTGGGGGAAGTGGTTGAGCACTGCTCTTCCATGCCCACATCCATGGTGCCCTTGAGCAAGGCACCTAACCCCTCACTGCTCCCCGAGCGCCGCTGTAATAAAGCATCTCACTGCTCCGGGTTAGTGTGTGCTTCACCTCATTGTGTTCACTGTGTGCTCTGTGTGTTCACTAATTCACGGATGGGATAAATGCAGAGACCAAATTCCTTGTATACGCAAGTACTTGGCCTATACCTGTACCAGTCGAAATGGCTGTCAGAGGTTCTGATCTAGCATTCCCACAAATGAAACAATCTCTTCGTATTTGAAATTATGTTGTATCAACCCTACTCAGGCTTCTTGGTGCAGATGTGCTCTCACTCTCAACATTTGCAACTTGCTGCTGCTCACTGATATTTGTCTTACTGCAGTAGTTCACTCTACATGATATGAAACTTTGATTTTGGAGGAAATATCATCTGTATATGGAGCCAGAGTTTTATGGACATCACCATCTCTCTCTCTGCTGAGTAAGGGTAAGTATGCGTTGGAGGCCTTCTACTGTTGGGTTTTGGACATAGGGATCTTTTTTCTTGCCCTTTTCAAAATGTTTTCCACAAATGATACAAAGCTTTGGATCCAATGCCTGTAAAACATTCTCCATAATTCAAAAGACTAGTGAAAAGGAAAAATGATATACATTTCAGAATTTTCATTGAAATGCAAATAAAGTTGAATTACACATGCAACATTGGTCAGAGGGCTAAGTACTTTCTTAGCTAGGGAAAGTAGTTTCTACAACTAACTGTTTAGCTACTTAGGGGTGAAGTAAGCAGTGTAGGCTCTACTGTCCACTGCTGGTCTGGACAGACAAAAGCTAACAATATTATTTTCCATTATTCAGTAATGACTTGACCAAAACAAAATTCAAGTGAATATAAATATTTTAATAAAGGTGTTCCATCCCAATGTTAACCTGATTCAATTGGATCTGTGTTTCATATGAATTGTTTAATACTGGGACATATGAAATGTATCATTATTAAAGGTAAATATAGAGCAGCACTTACCTTATGTAACTTACCTTGCAGTAACAATGAATTTGTCAACATTCTTCTCACCACTGATAATGTGATTTGGACTTGAGACTGTATTTCGCCAGTGTTCCGTTTTCTTTCATTTTGGACACCTCATACATTGAGTGACAGAACACCCTAATTTGTCATACTATATTTACATATTTGGTATTGTTGGATTCAGTATAACCCCACCTTTCCAACAAGCCATCATATGTGTTTCTATGATAATCCCTGGCAAAGCAGCCACAAAGTAAACGAAAACATTCTGCATAGATATTCATTTTTTGCATGTCCGCTTATTTTAGGTGTATGTTTACATGTCTCTACTCATTCCATACATCAAGATATTCACATCCAGTCTTTTCTAGTAGGTAAAGCAACTTCCTGACTATAAACATGCCAAGTTTCAAAGGTCTCAGAGCTTGTGTGATTGATCTGCACTAATTTACATGCCTTAACTCCAATACGGACAGGCTATATTTTAGTCCTTTTTTGGTTTTGGGGTGTATAACAATATCTGTTAATTTAACAATCTTAGCAGTAAAATATTTTTAGCTAAGAATCCATTTCATATATGGGAGACCTTAGAGATGAGGAAAAACATTGTTGGGTTTAGTTCTACCTCCGGTAGGGGTATCTCAAAAACTAAAGCCCTTTCTGACCATTTGTCACTAGCCTAATTGTCAGGTTAACACTACAGCCCCAAAATTGCAAACTGTGGATAAGCTAAGGGCTATGAGCGAAACGCTTCCCAAATAGAATTTTTTTGGTTAATCTATTATTTGTGCTGGGGTTCGCTAACTACGTTGCTGGTGCTTCGTTTTATGTGTAGGGACACTGAGCAAGCTACTGACGAGGTTTGGTGCTGTTTTGAACAATATTACTGGTTAAAAAATGCTATTTGGGAAGCGTTTCTCCACGGCTTATTTGATGTGTTTTAATGCAGAAACAGATCCTGGAGTCAATTTTTGCTGGAATTACACTTTAACTAAGAATTAGTACAATTAGATATAGAAGAGTTGCTTAAACTGGCAGATGGGGGAAGACTTACTGACTGCTGTCTCTCATTTTCGCTCTTATCAACTTCCTGTTGCTGCTGGTATTTCCTGGGGAAAAACAAAGCTTAGTTTGGCTTCCTTCAAGTAGTCTTGATAAATAAAAAGTGTTCTAACAGGAGGTATAATGACTTCATACAGGAACATAAGGCAACAAGACTATTAGGCCTGCAGACGTTGGTCAGGTCAGCCTGACACACCACTAGGAGTTCATTTTCCGACCGAAAGACTATTTACACTAGCCCAGATAACAAGAGGCTGGCGGACCACTGTCGGTCCATTGGGGGCATAGCTGGCGGTCCGCTGGCATTTTGCTCATCGGTTCTCTGGCGGTCCGCTGGCGGGTTGCAGACAAATTACCTAATATCTTGCCACTATTGGTCTGTACTCCATATATCATTTTATTAACTTTTCTTAATATTCATGACATGTTAAATTTAAAGAGATGGTGGTCCAACGGCGGACCACAAGTGGCACGCCATCGGCGGCATACCACCAGCGGTCCGCTATCTGCCAATCTGATTTTGCTATCTGGGAGGAGGTGTCGGTGCAGAGCCAACAAAATCAAATCAAAGATCCCACTCATCCTGACAATAGCCTTTTCTCTATGCTACAGTCAAGGAAACATTACCGTTGCCTGAAGGTCAGTAAAGCGAGACTGAGGAAAAGCTTTGTAAACATGTGTGAATCACAATACATTTTTTTTATATTTTATATGTTTGCATAAGTTGTATATGCACACAGTCATTGGAGTCAAGCGACTAAGTCTGACCCATGAGTAGTAAAAAAACTCCCCCCCCCCCCCCCCCCATCAAAAAAGGCTGGTAAAGCCAACAAATATAACTTACTTTAATATAGACAACCTGAACATATGTGAATCAATGCTACTTACTTCTGGTCATTAATTTGAGATGCTCTCTCCTTGTCCCTTTTCTCCCTCGACATGGCTTCCTTTGCCTCCCGATCTTTTCTCTCTTGTTCCAGCAGCTGCCGCTCTTCTTCTGTTTTACGCCGTTCTTCTTGACGTCTCTTTTCCTCATCTCTCTGAGATAAAAAAAGACAAGCAAAGAGTGTGACAAAACTGTAGGTGAGGGTTAAAAAAGGGGACATTAGTGGGGAGGAAAACAATTAAAATTGACTAATTTAAGAAGATAGAACAAAGTAATAGTGATAGATAATAGTGTCATTATCACTAGTCTGGAATAAACACTTGAACAGGCAAACAGTATGGTGTTACCTCAGCTTGAGCCCAGAAATTGTCTTTATTGATTTTCTTTATTTCTGACATGGCATTGGTCTTCTGATACACTGAGCCCTGTTAAAAAAGAAAAAGTATGAATTAAACCAACCAGTTGTATTAGACGTTTTTGAAACCTTTTGAACCCTAATGCATTTTTATCCACTGATAAATATTATTACATATTACTTATGGAGGCAAAGTAAAGCAAAGCCAAATATTGACCCTTCATCTAATTTTCTTTTATTGACATTGCATGGTTTGTCCACCAGAGAGCCCACTGGTATGACCTTCTTAACTTTTAGGGCACAGTTTTGAAAATGAACGTTAAGGGTTGTTTTAAGGACACTAGTGCAGTGCCCGTTCAAACATGCTATTCCTGTAACCCAATTACATGCCTGCAGGTAGGCCTGCTTTCAAAATAGAATAGGGAAAAACATAATTCCAGGTAAGCATTCAATAATGAATAGGCCTACAGATAATATAATAATATAATAAATGTGAAGTGAGCAGAATTTAAGCATTTTTTACAAATCAAAATTACATAATCCTAACAGCTGTTTTGAGTCAAGGCTATATGCTTAGCCTATTGAATAACTTGATGATAGAGAAAACAAACCATTTTGTCTCTGGTGGCCTATAAGTGACATCACACTCTGTCTGCCACTCGTTGCTTGTCGCTTATGCTTTGCATGTGTGGCATTCTGAGACGTTCTTTAATTCGGGACCATTATCGCTCGTTTCAATTTAGGACCTTGCAGTTGGAACTGTCGTTTGCTTATTCAAAGTCTAAAAACAGTCCAAAGTAGCCTGGGTTATTCATATAGCATCACACTCTGTCTGCCACTCGTTGCTTGTCGCTGGTTATGCTTTGCATGTGTGGCATTCTGAGACGTTCTTTAATTCGGGACCATTATCGCTCGTTTCAATTTAGGACCTTGCAGTTGGAATTGTCGTTTGCTTATTCAGTGTTGCCAACTATTTCAAATGGAAAGTAGCTAAAGCCAGCTCCAAAAGTCGCTAAATGTCGCTAGATGACGTCACGCACTAATTTGCATATCAATTACGTCACCAGGTCATGACCCCCCCCCCCCCCAAAAAAAAAAAAAAAACGGTGATGGCCCTTTAATTCCCCTTTACACCTGTTTGCTTTTCTCCTAGGCCTACTCAAATAGGCAACTAAGAGCCTAATTTAAATATATTTAATTTAATATACTTATATAGGCCTATAGGCTACACCAGAATGAGCATTAAGTGGCTGAAAATCAGTCATTTCCAACCTATTCCCAACTGCTGCATTTGCTTTGCACAGCTTGAAGTCTGATTATAACTTCACCAGATGCTACACACAATTTAACCTTACGACAATGGCTATATTTTGGATTTATTTAGTTAATGTCACTTGGACAGACCGACAGAATTGTTTTTCCCTCAGCCGACAGTCTGTCCTGCATTAACCCTAGGAAAATTTAGGCTACATAGCCTAAACGAATGCTTTAGGTTTTTCTAACTTGTATGCTCGATTTTGAACTATCTGCTTGTGAATGACGTTGTAGCCTACTTTCCTTTGTTAAACGGTGCTGGAAAGCGTGCCCCTGTTTCCCTGTTATCATTACTCTCGTCTCGTTGACTCTGGTTGTAATCTCACCCGAAGTTGCTGCACCTTCCAATAACGTTGTCTGAGCTGTTAGATCTATAGAACATCTACTTCCGTGGATAACATGGGCTGATACTACATAGGCCAGTCATTACTTTTATAATCATGGGGCAACGCTTTGGGCGAACTCAATGTAGGTTAATTCACAAATGAAACAGCGCTGAGACTCTTACACAGCACAGCCAAACTCACTGCTCACTCAGAAGAGTAAAAAGGGACATTACATGGCATCACATCAGAGTCTCAAAAAGTCTCCAAGAACGCCAGAAAAAGTAGCTAGATTTGTCGCTAGTCGCTTTTTACAAAAAAAGTCGCTTGGGGGGGTCTGAAATCTCATACATAAATATGGCGACAAAGTCGCTAAGTTGGCAACACTGAGCTTATTCAAAGTCTAAAGACAGTCCAAAGTAGCCTGGGCTATTCATATGTGACATCACACTCTGTCTGCCACTCGTTGCTTGTCGCTGGTTATGCTTTGCATGTGTGGCATTCTGAGACGTTCTTTAATTCGGGACCATTATCGCTCGTTTCAATTTAAGACCTTGCAGTTGGAAATGTCGTTTGCTTATTCAAAGTTTAAAGACAGTCCAAAGTAGCCTGGGTTAATCATATGTGACATCCCACTCTGTCTGCCACTCGTTGCTTGTCGCTGTCCAAAGTAGCCTGGGCTATTCGAAGTGTCCGTTTATTGCACATCATTTTTTACGTCATTTTGAAGAGCCACTATACCTGTGTGTCTTGGCGTGTTGTTGCAAAATCCGCGGAGTTCACTTTATTGTTGAGGTCAGTCATGTTAAGTTTTTAACCGTGTAACCTACACTGATCCAGCTCTGCCAAAGCCCTGCTTCTATCCTCACTGGTAGCTTACAGTACAGTGGTGTGTGGGAGGGGGAGTGGCTAGCGGCGAAAGCCAATGTGCTTCTTTTACCGATATATTTAACGATATCTTTTGCATTTCTTATTCAAACAACGTCAAATTTGGCACTGCACTTACTCATGCCCATAGCAAGACACCTGCCGTCTGACAAACGGTCAGCGAGATATGCGTGCCACAGACACACAGACAGACAGACACACAGACGCTTCTTGCTTTATAGATAGATGTTTGTGCATGCCCATAGACAGCCACTCTGAAACAGTCAAAGGCGATTCAAAACAAGTCAGAAAGTCGAGACAGGACCCATCGTCAAAATTTCTGTGTCCACCACTCTAGTTCATCCAAAACATACCAGAAAAGGGACTCAAAGTGCTAAATACCAGAATTATCCTTTAATGACTGTGTGTTGAGTTATTTTGAGGGGACAGCAAATTTATACAAGCTGTACACTCACCACTTTACATTGTAGCAAAGTGTCATTTTTTCAGTGTTGTCCCATGAAAAGATATAATAAAATATTTACATAAATGTGAGGGGTGTACTCAATTTTGTGAGACGGTATATGACCGCCACTTTGCTAGCGTGGCAGTCATAACTAATCTTGTGGTCTAAGTTTTAATTTTAATGCCATGCCATGTTTTGCCATGCCAAAAATGGATGTTTCTGTAGAATGACTCATAATTATTATTATAATGACTAATGATTGCATTATAAGGTGTTATGAATGTATGCATAACTCATTATAACAATGATCTTCATAAAAAGTGTTACCAAAAACAGATTTGATTATCATGGGAATCGACAATTAAGCAATATTAAAATGTATGGAACTTCAGTACCTAAACTCCTATTACTGATTATTATCAAAATGATTGAGATTATTATTGAGGTACAGTATCACACTCCATTTACAAGCAGTGCAAGTAAACACTGCAGTAAGACTTACCACAGGACCTTGAGGTCCATCATCTTTGAAGCGGTTAGACTCTTTATGGAAGCTGTAATTAGCACCAGAAGCCTTTGCCACTTTCTGCATAATGATCTCAGGTTCGACATCCTCATCTGCACGAGCATTTATGGTCACATGGGCCCCCTGCAGAAACAAAGTTTCATTAGTACAGATCTTTCTCACAACAGTCTATGTGCCCTCACATACACACAATAGAGGTGGGACAACATACCATTTCACTACGTTTTACAACGGTATAGTATATCAAGTTGCCAATTGGCAAGACTGCAAGTCACTTTTTTGGGAGTGAGAGTTAGCCATCTAAGTTAGCCTAGTAAAAGTTAAAGGTCCCATATTATACTTTTTTAAGTCAAAATAGAAAACTGAAGCTGTTTGCGCAAAATCGTCGCCAGCTTCAGTCCCTTCCTAGGCTGTTCCTGGGGTCTGTAGCTTTAAATGCAAATGAGCTATTGCTGGCCACGCCCCAATCCAGAATTGATCCATGTTTACAATAGTGTCATTCGACTTGATGCAGTTCTTCAGGTTTGTTCGAGAATAACTTTGTCCTTAATCCAGAATGAAATAGATATTTTTCAAATAGTGTTCTGTACCAACGTTACATAGATGACATTTTTTTTCATCTGGACAGCCACGATGCTCTAAAACAATTTCATCAGTATTTGAACTCTGCCTGTGAACACCTTAATTTCACCTTAGAATTTAGTCCAGAGAAAATTAGCTTTCTAGATGTCATGATCATCAAACAAGATAAAACTCTCCAAACAGATCCATGCAGGAAACCTACTGATAGGAACACTATACTACGTGGGGATAGTTTCCACCCCACTCATCTCATCAAGAGTCTCCCCATTAGTCAATTTCATCGTGTCAGGAGAATCTGTAGTTCTGACACCAGCTATAAAAATCAAGCTACTGACCTATCTGACAGATTTATAGAGGCTGCTGCTGACCGGTTCAGTGCCATCTTTCAGAATGAAGCTCTACATCCTAAAGCTAGACACAATAGGACCCATTCTGTGTAACTAAATACTAACCAATAGGGTCTAAGGTTAGGAAAATTATCCAAAAGCACTGGCATGTAGTCAAATCTGACCCGTCACCGGAGACTGGGAAATATTTTTGAGTTGCTACCTAAGCTGGTTTTTAGACGCCCTCCTAATATAAGGTATCAGGTAGTGAGATCGTATACACCTGGGTACAAACTTCTGTTTGTAAAACTATGTTTTATCTGGTGACGGCATACTTATCCATTCCCTACCCCATGCTTAGGTACATTTTATTTGTTTGTAATATTTTCATAATATGTCTTATGTGTAATGTGTCATTTTATCTTTTACATCTAATGTGTGTAGACTTTCTTTTAGGTGCATCTGGCCTGTTAACATCAGCCAATGGACAACAGATACAAAATAGCCTTTTTGGCTAATTCTGGCACATTTACATTTTTATGTTCATTAATGTGCACTGTCCATCTCTAAATAAACCTTAAATAAATAAGCTGTTGTTGACCACGCCCCACTCCGGAACTGATTCCATGCTTAGGTCAACGGACAACATGGTCGAAATCCAGGGAATACGAGTCAGTTGGTGACACGGCGATGGAGGATTCTCCACTGGAGAGCATCCGACTGCCAGTGATAAAATGCAATTTGTTATGCAGGAATAATAAAGAATGTGTGACAAACGTCATTGCCGGTTCTGTTTGAATGTCCGTAGTAAAGTAGACTAGTCAATTGGAATTTAGCCGAAACGTCTGCTAAATACAATAACCATAGCAGAATCAATTCAGACAACTGTCTGCATGTATGAGGTAACATGGTCTAGCAATGTCAAATGATAATGGCTAAAACTTTATTTGGGTCGGTATATAAGCTCAGTAAAGGTGTTTAAGAGTTTAAAAGAGTTTAAAAGCATTTGTGAAATTGGCTGCCTACTACCGGGTGGCCTGGGTCGCATCCAGTGAAGGCTAGGCTAAGTGGGAATTTTCAGATGGGGGTGGGAACATTCACATTTCCCTTATTTTGACTAACCCTATCGCAATAGAGCTGCACAGTCCCGCCCACAGCCGATGCCAGAAGTAAAAATTCAATGCAATTTCTCCATTGACAATTGCGGTATAAGCCATAAAAACTTAACTGCACATGGTAGACTTAAAACCAGCTACGGCTGTACTAAGCGATTGTATATGCTCATATAGACGTCAAGAGTTCATGGGGCACTAACCTTGTTTTCAGATAAATGCCTTTTATTCGCAATCTCTTGGATAAGTACTTCATTACCCACAATCCTGAACAATCCCACAATCCCACAGTGATGCCTCTGATTGGTGGAAAGGCCGTTATGGTCATAGTTTGAAACTTTCTCAGCGAAAAATATTGACAAAGATGGCGGAGTCTTTTACTGCCTATGGCGAAAATCTTAATGTGATTAAAAACTTTCTTGACGAATATTGGTACTTGTATCAACAAGGATTGGGGTTTATACATCACACGAACTTAGTCAGGGCCAATACACTATCAAATAGACCACTGTAAATGTTAAACACTCAAACTTTTCAGGTAGCCGACAGGCTAACCTTTAGCATTTCCGACATTGTATGTCATCATAGATATATACACTAGATGTCGCCTTCTGCTTCTCAGCATGCGTCAACACCGCCGCCATCTTGGTACAGGGATCTGAAGCGCTAAACTAGTTCTCCTGTATTGTCAGCGTTACCTATTTAGCGACGTTTGGCCATCCCCAGCGATAGAAAACCTTTTTAGCGATTAGCGACAAATTTGGGAACTTCTCACAATGATGACAGATCGGCTTCTTTGTTGTTGAAACGTAAGAAAATCACCTTTCTCATGGCTTTGTCATTTTTGAATTCAGCTACATCTCGTTTGCCCATGGCACTGACCCATGATTATAAAAGTAACGACTGGCGTAGCCTATGTAGTAGCAGAGGTAAATGTTCTACAGATCTACAGCAACTGCTGGTGAGATTACAACTTACATGAGTAAACGAGACGAGGGGTATGTGGCCTCAACCAGAGCCTGTCTACGAAGAGCCTGTTATGTTTACTTTCATTGTATCGAACCTGTTTGCAGTTTACTCATTGTTCCTCTAGGGGCCGCCGCTAACTAGTGCAGAATGAATGGGAGTCTATGGGGCTAGACGGGTAAAATGTATCTTTATTATCGTCTTAAGCTTAGTTTTCTCTAGACTCAACCATATATACATGCCTGTCAGTTGGAACAACCCAAAAAACTAGATAATTGCTTGAGATTTTGACGATTTATGGTGATTTTATTTTCGCTAGATCTTTGCCCAGATTGACGCTAATGCATTATAGAGGAGTGGATCACTGAAGCAAGATGGCGTCTCGATTGACGCATTCGTTCCAATAAACAGCAGTAGTCATGCGACATCTAGTGTATATATCTATGGTATGTCATTACATAATGCAGCTAACATTAGCCTACATGCTGCAACACAGGTATGAAATATATTATGTTTTAGTGAGTGTCCAAAGGGGTGAAAGCCACTTTAAATTGGGTCACATTATTGACTGTTGTATGTCCGAGAGTCAGTTTGTGGGTTTTGTAAGGGCCAGCATGAGGGACAAGACCTACAAAGTTGTGGTGAGTTAAGCAGGGAGGTTGGTAACGTTAATGCTGCTAGCAGTGCTAGTTAACATTAGCTAGGCTACTGTAGCCTTCATACTGTATGATTCATATCAATCATTAACCTAGGAATACTTCTTCGTGCATTTAATGAACATTTTGTGTAATAATTCACGGCAAATCACGCGGGTCGGTCGGGTCAAGTTCGGGCAGAGAATCTAAACTCTATGGCAATCATGAACGCCTACTTTTACAACGTGAAACTTATTATATACATGCCCTTAATACTATGGGACCGTTTGGATTAAATTAGGAATTTGATATAAAACACTTTTTATAATTGTTTTCTAAAATTTATGTTATCTGTCTCTCTACAGTGTTTGATATTGGCCATACTGCACAATCACTCTCCTTTCCAGGGGCGTCATGCAAGGCAAAATTCAGAGGGGGCACAATCAGGCAAATTTTTTCGGGGGGTGGGGGGTTCCTGTTAGAGGGGGGCCGGTGATCAAATCCATAGTTCTAACTATTTGATCATCAAGTCAAAATTTCCTGGTCAACTACAAATAATTCCACTACTTTTTATTGCTTACCTAGACTACTTACCACTTCAACACCATTGACTGTATCTGTTTAAACTGTAACTGTAACAGTTCAACTGTTCAAACTGTAGCCTAAAGTTAACTGTAACAGTTCAACACAAGCAAAACATTGCGAGCTGAATGCACGTGTGAGTTGTTACGGGAACACAGACACTAATTTTAGGAAAAGGGCTGTTGACTGGTCTTCAGCTATTTTGCTACGGTTTATTACACATCTAGAAGAATACATTTGAGTCGTTATAGGCTCTGGCTTATTATGGAGCATAATAGGAACAAAGTTATGATCAAAAAAATGATCAGGGACGAAAAATCCGAGGGGGCACGTGCCCCCTTAACTTCAGTGGGCATGACGCCACTGCTCCTTTCATCAGCTACAAGACATTGGAGACTTTGGAATATCTACTCTTTTTTCCTCTTTTTTCTTTTGTTCTTGATATGTGTGGCACTTGTACAGATGTGAGGGATTGAGTTTATTTTTTCTATCTGTTGTATAATGATATATTCAAAATATTGAATTGATGCAAATGTAATACTTGGTGGGCTAATGTAGGCCATAGGCTATTTGCTCAAAATTGTCTGATTCATTGACACGAAGATCTGACTGATTGGTGGACATGGGGCATTGCCCACTATTTTGTATATTTATATCTCCACCCACTCATCTGCTTGATACCTGACCAAGACCTCTTGTCACTTACAAAACAGTGTGCGGGTATCTCTTTATTTTTTCATATGTTGATTCAGCCTTATACCCAAGCACTTTTTTAATTTTTTGTAAATGTGCGTGCACTTTCAGTCAATAAATACTTTGAAATACTTTGAAATTTGAGTCGGATCAGCTCCAAAAAATAATGGGTTTTCCTCAACATGTGCTACAACTTTCCACCATTCCACCGAAAATTGTACCCGTACTTTTTGCAATGTTGACAGACGGCTACCGCACACCACTAACGTTTATAAAAATTATATATTTATGGAATATTACTAGACAGGTACATCTGATTAGCATTACTGTTTATTGTTAAACTGCAATGAAGTGAGCACCAGCCAGCGGATGACTCTTATAGTCTACCATGCACCCGGACAATATTGTGCGCCTTGCCCTAAATCTAAAGCAGCGCTACAAAATGAAGAGGAAACACTGCGGAAGAAAGTTTATGTATTTACAATAAACTAGACTACATCACAATATGGGGACGATGAAACTGGACTGGCCATATTAACCTCTGACACAATCTACTTATTGTTAAATTGCAACGTGAGCGGCAGCCAACAGGGGAGGATGGATACGTCGGCAGGATCATTTAAAAGGCAACCACACCTACATTGTGTGTCTGGCCTAATTCTGATACCGTGACAGCATTAATTTTGCCGTGGTGGGCCGCCATCCCAAAATCAACGTAGAGGAAACGCTGTTGACCAATAGCATAAATGAATCATGAATGCCTTGTCCACTCATGAAAGCCATATCCACTTAACTTTGGTCTCATACTCATTTAACACTAGCCTAGAAATCTAGACGCACCTTAGCGGCAGCCAGGGTAGTCTAGCAACTTTCTTTTGGCTTGAGAGCTGGAAAAATTAAACTCCGATAAGGCCAATCACATTATGTTGAGGCGGTAGGCGGGCTTAACATAATGATTGATGGCAACGGTTCGGCGTGAATTCCCTACTTGAAAACAAAGAAGATGCTATTGTGTACAGAGGGTATTTGAAAGACAACCGATTATCCCACCCCTCGGACTGAGCACTGTGAATGGTGAGTCCCCAGACCCTACAGTACATCTTGATGTGGGTCTGGCTCGTCAGGCTAATTTAACACATCATCAAATCAAAAATTATTATTATATGGGTATACTGTACTAAATAATGGGCACCATAGGAATTTGCTGTTACCTTGAGAAAATTAGCAATGGAGCTAACATGATTGGCACAGATTCCTTTTCTGGCATCCTTCACCCCTTCACCTGTCTAAAAGAGAAATAAAACAATAGAACAAATTGTGAACTAACTCTTGTGTCCAAGACACTATGATTCTACAAATAACTCACTCTTGCAGACCTGCTGTTTGAGTACCAGTAAAAAAAATCATCTTATGTAGGCCTACATGCGAGCAGCCAAAGCCAGATGATGTTGACAAAAACAACAAATACGCCTGTCAGAGGTGTGAAGTAACAAAATACAATTACTTTGTTACTGTAATTTTCAGGTACTTTACTTGAGTAAAGTTTGTCTTTCAGACAATTTTGAATGTTTTCTGCAAACACTTACTATATAATATAACTTGGAATTTACACTGAACCCCTTAATTTAATTTAAGTGCCATTGAATTTTCAGTGGACTGAGTAGATTCATGCACAGATGGGGCAAAAACACAGTGAAATGAGCCCTTATTTTTTTTACCTTAATTTCCAAATAACTGTAAAAAGTAGCCAGGGATTAGTCTTGCATTCATGCACAAACAAAATCTTCTACAAAATCACATATACTCTCTAGTAGGATAGCATATTTGTAATAAGCCTATTTGTGAAAACATAGACTATTTAGTTAGTTCAAATTAACATGAAATCACACTGCATTAACTAAAAGCCCTAAACAATAATTTCTCAACAAATTCACACAACTAAGGTAGGTGACCTATTTTGAAACGAAAATTACACATTCACATCACACTTAATGTAATACATGATGGGAAGTGACCACCATGCACTATTGCCAAAGGAGTACTTTCAAAAATAAAAAACTCACCTTTTTGTAAAAGTTAAAAAATGGTGATTGCTTTCTATCAGCTGGAAAATACTAAAACTATCCATCTAGGGGTGTCACGATTCTCCAAATCCTCGATTCGATGTAATTTTCGATTTTAAAGTCACGATTCGATTCGATTTTCGATTTTTACAAATATTACTATTAATGCATTCCTTATATGTTATTTACTCTTTTTGGCCTTTTCCTTTTCTTTTTCAGGGGGCTTTTATTTTGAAACCGCTTTGAAACCGTTCCAACCGCGAGGTTGTAATGTAACCAGAACTAACATTAGGCTAAAACAGAGACGTGAACATAGTAAAATGAAACAACACAGAATGTTAATTTGATTGTTTCAGCACACTCCGAAGAGACCCAAGGTTAGTGTTCATGGAATATGTACTTATAAATGTACATTTTAAGCCTTAAAGTAACTTTGGACTGTAATTAGACCATCTTTTCACTTGCTAAGTTGATTAGGCTAAGTTAGGTTTAATTGACGTGAATGAACGAATACTTCCACACCGGTGATTTCAAAGTAGCAAGAGGGGCTTTGATTTCGGTAGGTTGATGTGTAGGCCTACATGTATATTTTAACTGGCTGCAGCCTAAAATTAGAGGAGTGTTGATGCTGCAGTTCAGCACGTGCATGTGTGTTTGTGCGTCTTGGCATACATGCTGGACGTGATATTGGGGGTGTGGCTGCATCGTCGATTCTACTTTTAAGTTCGAAGTTCGAGATTGAGATGTAATTTCGATCGATTTCGAAATAAAATCGAAATCGTGACACCCTTATATCCATCTACTTTATCTAATGATTGATGCATTATTATTAGTTGATTTTCTGCCATTAACTCACCATGCAGACTTCTATGTGTAAACACATCTTAAAAGAAAGTGAAAGAGGACAGGTAACTCACCCAGTTGATCAGAACATACTTGGGTAGGCCAGAGTTAGGGTCTTTAACGCCGCAGAACCCATACATCACTTTACCACTGTTCAACTCTTCTATGAGCTCTTCCAAGCCACCATCTGGAAAAAATACTTCATTTAAACAGGTGCAATAGAGTGGGGAAAGAACCCGTAGCTTATAGTTTCTAGCATTAGCATTTTAAAGGTGCTCTAAGCGATGCCACAAGTTTTTTAGGCTAAAACATTTTATGTCACTTACTGCAAACATCATCTAACCAACCGCTAGCTGCCTGTGTCCTCACTGTAAAAAAACGTGATCTCTGTGGACAGCCCAGGCTCCAAAAACAGCAACAAAAACAACCCGGGCAAACCTAGCCCATAAAAACATAACAAACTGTTCCACCAAATCACAGACGAGATGCGCGTTTAGGAGAGTTTCAATTGCACGGGAGCAGCACAGGAGGGAGGGGGAGGAAGTAGTGAGCTAGCTCTCTGTTTGGTTTGAAAGTCAACAAAAGTGACATTACCCAGCATCGCTTAGAGCACCTTTAACCCTTCCTGGTTCGTAAGAAAAAATCTCAATGGGATCACATTAACGATCATGAGGAGAATGGAAATGTTCCATAATGGATGCCTCCGACGAATATGCCAGATCTTTTGGCCTAATAAGATTTCCAACAATGAACTGTACAACAAAACGGAAAGGCGGAGCATCACCAAAGAGATTACGCACAGACGCCTGAGATGGCTAGGACATGTGTTAAGGATGGAGCAGAACCGCATCCCAAAAGTTGCCTTAAGATGGACACCACCAGGCAAAAGAAAACCTGGGAGGCCCAAAAAGCGTAGAACTGTGACCCAAGCGCTGGAACAGATGAACCTGTCATGGGGAGAGGCCCAACATGCTGCCAGGGACCGAATGCAATGGAGAGTGCTCATGAAGCCTTATGTCCCATAGGGGATGAAGAGGAGTAGTAGAGTCAACTTGAAGGAAACAACGTCGTCTTCTAATGTGCCAGCAACAGTCCTCATTTGCATGACTGTGAATGTTTGGATTTATGGGCATGCTGAGCAGGTGCATGTCCATTATGAGAGAAAGTGAGAGCAGGCAAGGAGAGGCTGCCTGAAGGTGCAAATAGCTCTACAATGAAAGAGCTATGACATTATGAAATTATTATTTTGAACAACGTAGTTATGGTGGGAGGCGTGTGTTGCTTGTAATGCGCTTCAGGAAACACCGTTTTTAACCCTTAGAGGACTATTGACGCAAAGTGCGTCAAAAACCACACCTATTCTTCTCTGTTGAATTGCTCCGGAACTATTTGTCGCAGCGATATGAAACCTTTATCGTGTGACATTGCAGAAGTGGGGCTTTCCAACGAGGCACTTGTCTGTACAATCAAGTATTCAAAGAAGAAAAAATCATGAAATTAAACCTAATTGCATCATATTTAGTCTATACTTCTCTGCGTTCACCTGCGCAGCCATTACTCTCGTTTGAATTACTCGCGAACCCGTGATCGCATAGATATGGCACGTCCTTCTGGGTCAAAGGGATCACGTTATAAAAACAGACGAAGTGACAGCAAAATATTAAAAATCAAATCAAATCAATGCAAGCATTAATACATGAAATGGTGGCAGCCTGGGTAGCCTAGACCCAATATATACAGTAGCATGTGTCATGGCACTTACAATGACCAGGATAAATACTTAAACTAAAGGTAGTGAAAATAGAGCGGGCCTCATAGGGTTAAGTAGCAAATGATTTGTAAGGAGTTTTTCTTCTTTAAAAGGCAGCTTCCCCAGTCGGGACTTTGCTTCTTCATTTCTCGGCTGTCCTTTCCCTCGGTTGCATTATGACACTGGTAGGTTGTGTAGCTTTATTTGCCAACCTCAGTGCTAGCACATAGGATATTAGCCTGAGATGGGAGGGATGGTGAGATGGAACATCTAACCTTCTGATTGTTTGCTTTAGCCAGCAGGGGACACTACAATTTAAGATCATTCATTGCATTTAAACTTAAAAAGTGAAGATCTGGAAAATCTAAGGCGGGAAACATTTTACCAGTAGTGTATTAGGGGTATGATCTGTGAATTATCTGTAAATGCCCAGATAATGGTAAATGGTGGAGACAGGCTCAAAACTAGGGGTGATAATTGTAAACCGATTTTCAATTCCTCTCATCGATGCGGGCATGTTTTTTGGCAGTTGTACTGTGCATTGCAAGAACTCAAGTGTCGTGACATTGATATCAAGTCTGATGGCAAGTGCAAATATCATGTAATTCCCAAAAGCATTCATTTAATATCCATACAGCCACTTCAACAGAAAGCAGCCTAGCCAACCCAAGAGGATTAATTAACAAAATCTATATTTTAACTTTTCAGGGACCATCAACATCTTTAACATAGCACAACATTTAAAAAAAAAAAAAAATGCTTATATATATAATATAATATAAATGACTCTCTCACCTCCCTTTTCTGCAAGCCGAATGTCATTGGTATTTCCTTCATAGGTGAACAAGGCCCTGTAAAAACAAAAAGCATATATAAATGCTCTCTCACAACAAATTCTGAAATATTTTACACACCAATAATCTGACTTCAGAAATAAGCATTAATAGCACATCTGACATCCAACATGTTGCCAGCAGTTTCCAAACTGAACAACTAAGATATGATACTATGACACATGATTATATATTTTTATATACCCATTTAAATGTCCATAAATACAATTGGTTGGATGGTGGTTAAATAAAAATGGGTATATAAAAATAAAAACACAGCATTCACTGACCAAAGTACTGTACAAAGAAAAACAAATTATAATAAGTATGCAGTTGACATATTAGACTGAAAAGTTTTTTTAAAAGAAAAAAAAAAGTCCCATCTATTCCATTGAGATTTTTATGATTTAGAATGCTATACCCCAAAAGCTGGGAATTCCGGCGATTTTTCAAATGCATCTCCATTTTTCGAGGTCATCAAGTACTGTCGGTATGGAAAAAACCCCTGAAAACAATCGGTTTTACCTAGCTCGAGTTGCTGCAGCCAACAGCTAAAGCAGCAAGGCAGCTACAGCGCTACACTCTGGGGGCATGTTGATGAGCCCCCATGTACACATCATATGCGCTTTTTTCCGTACTGACAGTACTCGGTAACCTTAAGAAACGGACATCTATGTGAAAAACATAGACGCTGGAAAAAAATGTGTATGCATTTCACAAACAACCAGAGGCGGACAGAGTACACAGCTTCATTACTTGAGTAAAAGTACAGATACCCTTTGCTAAATTTTACTCAAGTACAAGTAAAAGTACAACAGTCAGATGTCTACTTAATTAAAAGTACTGAAGTACTTGTTTTTAAAAGTACTTGAGTATCAAGAGTACAAGAGTACATTTTCTAAATATTGCATTACTACTGCCACAGTGCTTACATTTCAGAAACATCCTACATGGAGTTATGAAAAATGTTAATGTTAATACTAGGGGTGTCACGATTCTCCAAATCCTCGATTCGATGTAATTTTCGATTTTAAAGTCACGATTCGATTTGATTTTCGATTTTTAAAAATATTACTATTAATGCATTCCTTATATGTTATTTACTCTTTTTGGCCTTTTCCTTTTCTTTTTCAGGGGGCTTTTATTTTGAAACCGCTTTGAAACCGTTCCAACCGCGAGGTTGTAATGTAAACAGAACTAACATTAGGCTAAAACAGAGACGTGAACATAGTAAAATGAAACAACACAGAATGTTAATTTGATTGTTTCAGCACACTCCGAAGAGACCCAAGGTTAGTGTTCATGGAATATGTACTTATAAATGTACATTTTAAGCCTTAAAGTAACTTTGGACTGTAATTAGACCATCTTTTCACTTGCTAAGTTGAGTAGGCTAAGTTAGGTTTAATTGACGTGAATGAACGAATACTTCCACACCGGTGATTTCAAAGTAGCAAGAGGGGCTTTGATTTCGGTAGGTTGATGTGTAGGCCTATATTTTAACTGGCTGCAGCCTAAAATTAGAGGAGTGTTGATGCTGCAGTTCTGCACGTGCATGTGTGTTTGTGCGTCTTGGCATACATGCTGGACGTGATATTGGGGGTGTGGCTGCATCGTCGATTCTACTTTTAAGTTCGAAGTTCGAGATTGAGATGTAATTTCGATCGATTTCGAAATAAAATCGAAATCGTGACACCCTTAGTTAATACCTTGGAGAATGTAAAAGGAATTGAAAGTAAAATCAAGTCATTTATATCTTTTTACCATGTTGCCAGGAATGGGCAGTATTTCTAATACATGTATATACGTATTTCAAATACAAATACTTTAATTTAAACATTTGAAGTGAAAACTATCATTAACTTGTTCAAAAAATTGAAATAGTCTGGCAAGGTGGGGCCACAGGTTGGCACATTCCCGGGATGGACCTGCTGCGTCTTCATCCATTGTTTCGTCCATGGTTTCATCTCTTATCTAAATCTAACCATGGAGTTGACTTTGGCGGAAAGCTGAAGGTGATTGCTGATAGGCTGTCCCAATCAGTGGCGCCTGCACAATCCAATCACATTTGAGAGGGAAACAACAAATTGAGGGTTTCCGAGATTTTTGCTTTTTCCTTTTTTTTAGTAGTAGTAACGGGTACTCACGGCTATGGATAGAAATGTAGTGGAGTAAAGAGTACAATATTTGCCTCTTAAATGTACTTTAGTAAAGTCATGAGTACTCCACCAAAAATGATACTTGAGTAAAGTACAGATCCCTCAAAACTGTACTCAAGTACTGTACTCAAGTAAATGTACTCCGTTACTGTCCGGCTCTGCAAACAACCAAAGGCAGGTTAAGACAGGTAAATCAATTAGAAAATTGAATAGCAGACTTACAAGCACACGTGTTATCTTTATCGTTATGTCACTGTGACTTGTGGTTGGCATATAGTTTTAGATGCACGCACCAAATTTGGTGGGTGTATGTAACTCCCAAAAACAAACAACTTTTATATTAACATGCCATTAGCCACGCCCACAGGAAGTGAGGTAATTGAGATTTTGTGCGTTGTGGACATGATCAATTTTAACGAAATGGACAAAATGGACAATGCCTTAACTCATACATGGGCAACATACGGCCCGCGGGCCAGATCCGGCCCGTGGGCTTTCCCTGACCGGCCCGCATAAGGTCCGTGTAAGAACAATAGTCAAGAGCCTAGCATAGAGATAATGCATGCAAATCAATATCGTTGCTTTTATTTTGAAAGCGACTGCTATTTGTACGCCCATACATTTGTGCGTGGATGCATACGACGTAAACACCCTCACTGATGTGCTGGTGAATAGAATTTATGCTTCTGCGTCGACACAATGCAGTTGCCTTTACGTCGGCGTAAACCTTTCAAAGTTTTGTGTCTCTTATGTCTGCGTCGCTCACCACCGCAAAGGTTGTTAGAATGAACTCCTACTGCTGCTCGTTGGCGATACGAAGTGTTCATTTCAAAACGTTACTGGCAGATAGACAGTTTACAATCGGATAACCCCATAATTGTAACCAAAATATGTCTGAGTTTATTTGCAAAGCTTATGTTAGCGAACTAGTATGATGCTACTACCCACAGGTTGCTTGAAGCAGCCGGCTCAACACACAGAGCGAGTTGACCAATCACAGTTATGTGCTTAAAGTTAAAGCAAAAACATAGCCTACATTTTTTAAATAGTTTTCTTTGTGCATGTTGATTAACTAATGACAGCCTACTATTGTCTGCTCCACATTTTCGTAGTCTAATTCTGTAGTCTAATTAATTTAATGATGGTAATGATTTAATGATGAAATATTGCTGAGTGTTGATGAAATGGTGGCACAGGCCTATCGGTTGTACTGACTCCTCCACATTTTCATAACCTAGCCTAATTATATAGATATTGTAGTACTTTTTTATATCAGTCTTTGAAAACTGAAAAAAATGTCAATGTCAAAAAATCATTTTCGAGAATGAGGATTAAATACTGGACATAGATTAAATATTGCTGTTTTTCCTTTGTCTCCCTCACATTTTCATCTGTTCTTACGACTAGTAAACAAAACCATATGATTTACTTAATGTTATACAAGAACAGAATAGAATTGAGTTCAGACTTGAGTTCGGTATTTTGGGTCCGGCCCTCCTCAACAGTCCCAGTTTGTCATGTGGCCCCTTGGGGAAATTAGTTGCCCACCCCTGCCTTAACTGATTAATCTGAAACTATATAAAATATTGGATATTATTGTGATGATATTCACATGTGTAATTCACATGCCTAGCATAGCGCCACCATCTGGCCAAGCAGGAAATGTGCCAGAAATGTTCTATGCTTTGAATGAATGGTCTGAAACTTCTCAGGTTAACCCTTAGAACCCGATTGACGCAAAGTGCGTCAAAAAACACACCCTTTCTTCTCTGTTACATTGCTCCGCGGCTGTTCATCCTTTATACCTTTATAGCATGACAGAGAAGAAGTGGGGCTTTCCAACGAGACCACGCACTTGTCTGTACAATCAAGTATGACATTTTTTAAAAATCATGAAATTAAATCAAATAGCATTAGGGCTGAAACGATTCATCAAGTTACTCGAATAACTCGATTACAAAAATTACTCGAGGCAAAACCCCCCCCACCACGCGTTGACAATAGTTGTCCGTTACCCGGCTTTAGGTGGGTGCATTTGGTCAGTTAAAAAGTTATGAAAAGTAGCCTGCATAGTAGCCTAACTACATCCACATACAATATCTTATAATAGGCCTACAACAACGCCTGACAAGGATGTATTCGTTTGGACAACATTAGGCTATAGCCTAGAAAGGCTAAACTTAGGCTACCTTCAGTTTGTTAAATGTAAAGCCTAGCTTAATGTTACCTTTTTTTGCCCATCTGAAATAACTCCTAGCTTTGCTCCTTCCCTCCTTTCTGTTTTTGTTGTTTTCAAAAACCTGTTATCCGCGAAACTTTCCCCCCACGGACCATGGACCATCCAACGCATTCAAAAGTAACGCATTCTATTAGCTATTCCAGGCGTCATGTTTAATAAGCTGCCCTTTTTTTGATGAACACATACAGAGTTTATAAATTATATCCTTTAATTTCATGTTTCCATATCATTATGACCTGATTCGAAATTATGTATTTATTCATGAATTAATTACAAAAGATTTAACATTTTGATTTTACACCTGTCCGCCTTAGCCCTTTTCATCTCGCGTACCCCCTAGAAGCAGCTCGCGTACCACAGTTTGGGAATCCCTGGGCTAGATAGATTGATAGATGGCCTACTTTATTGACGCTTGGTGAAACAGCATGGAGTGCATGTTTTCGGTTCAGATGCTTGTTCTTTTCCTTTTTTGAGTATGTAATGATCCCAAAACTTTACTTGAAAACTTTAGACATTCTCTGCCGTTTATGGACATCTTGACTCCGCCATCGCGCCAACTAATTCAGAACATAGACATAATCTATGATTCAGAATGTATCACGATTCATGCGCTAGTGGTGTGCTTCCCGAACAACGGTCCGTGTGGAACAATAAAATCCCTGCGCGTCATAAGAATTTAACGAGGCTTCGAGACAGGGTTTTTGCCTCGAGTAATTTTTACATAAGAATTTTTATAATACGCTTTTTATATTTTAATTCTTTAAAAATGAAAATAAAATCAATGCTAGTACTAATACATGGCAGATCTGGATAGCCTAGACTCTGCTGAAAAAAACAATATATAATATGTGTGTGTGGCACTCACAATGACCAGAATAAATCCTTATGAATAAAGGTAGTGAAAATGCCCTAAAAACAGCTTAGGGTTCTAAGGGTTAATAGATATTATGATTATGATGATATCCAGACACCCAATGGGCCTGCCTGGTATAGCGCTACCACCTGGCCAAGCAGGAACATGTGCCAGAAATTGCCAATGCCTTTATTGATTGATCTGAAACTTTACAAAATATTAGATATCATTATTGTGACGATATTCACATGTGTAATTCACATGCCTAGCATAGTGCCACCATCTGGCCAAGCAGGAAATGTGCCAAAAATGTTCAAGGCTTTGATGGATTGATCAGAAATTTTGTGTGCCAGAAAAAAAAAAAAAAAATAGCACACGCATCAAATATGTACATTTCAAAAACGGACCACGTCGGGGCTTTGTTGGATTCCGAAATGTCACGGGTTGCGGCCCGCCATTGCCGCTTGCGGCTATATTTTTCATTGTTTTTATTCAAAAACAAACTGTGAAATGTGCTTAGGACAGTTACGCCATATGAGCTTTGTCTGGTTTGGTTGAAATTTGTGAAAAACAGGAATATGAATGGCATGCTCTATACGTTCATATAAAACAGCATTTTCTGAAAAAAATGACCACATTTCTTTTCTTTACAGATTTTGCTATTATTTAGTTATGTTTGACACTCAACGAAAAAAAAGACCATGCCACGTCAACCACCCCAAATACAGAATGAGACCTACTGTACACCAGCAAACAGACACATTAACAACAACCAAAGAACAGGGGGTTAGGGGGTTAGAAAGCCCAAATAATAAAGGTGGTAAAGACTTAACTTAAAAGCAGCGATGAAGGGAGCATGTTTTGTGTCAAGGGGTAACTGGCTCCACAGACGTGGTGCAGCAACTGCAAATGCTCTGTCACCTTTATTCGAGCTGTGACTGAGGTACAGACGTGAGCTTTGCCCGCATACCCGAGAGACCTGCGGGCTATATCTATCTAGCCTACCTATTAACGACAGGAATGTCTGTGTGTGTTTGTGTGTAGTGTGACCACATCTCTCTTGAACCGTAATCAAACTTGACAGTTGTCTTGTCAAGGACATTGAGTGCAGTGCCAAGTTTGACTTTGTTTGGATAAATTATGCAAAAATAATATTGTTTAAAAAAAGCACATGTTGGCTTTTGCAGCACGGAGGGGGACGGGGGGCGGGGGCTAACAAGAGTTAAGATGCAAGATGCTGACTCAAAGGTTCGTGTCACATAGCCTACCCATCTATGTTCTGCCCCTAGCTTTGGAGAAACCAAAAGTGTGGCACCGCCTCTCATCTCTGGGTCATTCCGTGTGAAATCACCCAATTTCAGCACAATTTGGCAGGTGACCCTCTCTGAAATCTGAAAAAAATCACAGGTGTTTGTAGACCAAATACATGCATACATCTAAAATAGTATATCTGTATAACTAATCGTTGCAAAACTACAGCCCTTTGAAACTTCAAGTCATTTTAAGCATTGTGGTGAACAATCCTTTTTGTTCAACTTCCAACCTTATTGGCTCTTTTGCTATTTCACACACATTAGTGAAACTATGTGAATAGAAGTACATTTTCCTGTTGAATTAAAAAATCCAATCGGATCAGACGTATCTTGTGTACTTTCCCCTCTGCAAAGCTCTGAAAATGGCTATAAATTCATAATGTGAAAAGACATCATCATCTTTGAGGGCTTCTCATTCAATAAGTATGTGACACAAATTCATCAGATTTTTTTCCTACTCATGTATGTATTATAAGGTCATGTCCATGCATTAACTTTGGTTGTTATCATTATCATATTTTCAGAGCATTTCTTTAAAATTGGGCTTGATTTTCAAAAAGCCTGTTTTCATCTTCTCATTTCACCACGTGGACAGTTAACATGATTTTTTTTAATTTTCCCATATATCATTCTGAATGTGAGGATCATCTGCCCAAAATGTGGGCTTGTTGCTGAGTTTCTTCATTGAGATAAGATTTTTTACAAATATTGTCTATAAATCCACTGAATTTGTACTTTATCTGCAGTACCACTTTGCACCACACGTGGTGCTCTTTTAATACAATGGAAGTCAATGGAAGAGTAAGAGAGTCACTTGTTTGCTGCACATATCCAATCTAAACACACAGTTTATGGTTCATAGTTAAATTGCTCCAAATAATTATTGCAACATGAACAACATACTACTCATACATACATTTTATTTAGAGAAAATAAACTGATCAAGTAAATTATACACTCATAAGACTGACTGGTCATCATACATGCAGCAAGAGGATTTAGCATAATTACCATCTTTGTAACGGGTTTTCTACACCAGCTTCAACCTATCAGTGCCTATGTGAGTACTTTAATAATTACTAGCCAGCTGGTTAGGCAAAGTCTATATCCATCGTCATATGCATGGGATGCAGTCCTCTGTGATACACAGACAAAGAGCATTAAGATGGAGATCAGTGCTTTGTCTCCATGTGATCTGGGAGTTGGAAAATTAATGTCATAAAGGAACATATTCAAGAAACAATGGTTTTCTAAAATTCAGTTCATCAAGGTATTTCACTTGATGAAGATGACCATGTGTGTTTCCATCACAAGTATTCATAACAAGGTTTGAGGACTCGTGGATCCAAGAGGCATTCGTAAAAAGATGATAACTCTTTAGTATTGATTTTTCTGCATCTGACAATGCACTGAATTTTAGAAACCCCTTTTTTACTTGAATATGTTGCTTTATTACATTCATTCTCCAACTTCTTTCCTAGATCACATGGAGACAAAGCACTGATCTCCATCTTGATGCTCTTTGTCTGTGTATCACAGAGGACTGCATCCCATGCATATGACGATGGATATAGACTTTGCCTAACCAGCTGGCTAGTAATTATTAAAGTGCTCACATAGGCACTGATAGGTTGAAGCTGGTGTAGAAAACTCATTACAAAGATGGTAATTATGCTAAATCCTCTTGCTGCATGTATGATGACCAGTCAGTCTTATGTGTGTATAATTTACTTGATCAGTTTATTTTCTCTAGATAAGATTTATGTATGAGTAGTATGTTGTTAATGTTGCAATAATTATTTGGAGAAGTTCAACTATGAACCATAAACTGTGTGTTTAGATTGGATATATGCAGCAAACAAGTGACTCTCTTACTCTTCCATTGACTTCCATTGTATTAAAAGAGCACCACGTGTGGTGCAAAGTGGTACTGCAGATAAAGTACAAATTCAGTGGATTTATACACAATATTTGTAAAAAATCTTATCTCAATGAAGAAACTCAGCAACAAGCCCAAATTTTGGGCAGATGATCCTCACATACAGAATGATATATGGTAAAATTTAAAAAAATCCTGTTAACTGTCCACGTGGTGAAATGAGAAGATGAAAACAGGCTTTTTGAAAATCAAGCCCAATTTAATAAAAATGCTCTGACAATATGATAATGTTAACAACCAAAGTTAATGCATGGACATGACCTTATAATCCATACATGAGTGGGGAAAAAATCTGATGAATTTGTATCACATACTTTTTGAATGAGAAGCCCTCAAAGGTGTAAAATGTTTTTTACATTATGAATTTATAGCCATTTTCAGAGCTTTGCAGAGGGGGAATTACACAAGATACACCTGATTTGATTGGATTTTTTAATTCAACAGGAAAATGTACTTCTATTCACATAGTTTCACTAATGTGTGTGAAATACCAAAAGAGCCAATAATGTTGTAAGTTGAACAAAAAGGATTGTTTACCACGATGCTTAAAATGTCTTGAAACTTGAAAGGGCTGTAGTTTTGGAACCATTAGTGATACAGATATACTATTTAAGATTTATGCATAGGTTTGGTCTTCAAACACCTGTGATTTTTTTCAGATTTTTTAGGAGAGGGTCACCTGCCAGCCACTGGGTGATTTGACACGGAATGACCCCTCTGGGCTCTAGGCCTATTTGCACAGCTAGACACTAGCCTGGCTCAGTGGCCCAGTGTCCATATACGGATTAAGCCTAGTGCTTCATACTCTTTCACAATGAAATTCTTTGACGTTCTCCTTAACTTTGGGACTAAAACATAATGCATGTATGGGAAAGCAGTCCCCTATGCAATAATGACATTATGGTTAGGCTATCTATGGTTATTACTTGTCTGTAATAGATGCAGGTTTTTAAGCAAGGTCTACATACAGGTCCATCTAAAAAAAAATAGAATATCATGGAAAAGTTCATTTTTTTCATAGTTAATTTCAAAAGGTGAAACTTTCATAAGCTATATTCATTACACATAAAGTGAAATATTTCAAGCCTTCATTTTGTTTTAAACTAGATTACTCTAATCTTGATGATTACGGTTTGCATCTTATGGAAATCAAAAATCCAGAAACCTCAAATTATTAGAATAAAGAATTTATGACACAGAATGGTCAACCTAAGATGAGCTCTTAAGTCAAAACACCAGCAATAGTTTCCAGAGCCCTTTAAATATCTCAGTCTATGCAGGACAATGGACTTTTACATGATATTCAAATTTTCTGAGATGCATCAGTATTTTATGAATGTAGGCCTGGTAATATCAAAAGTGCTAATGTGCCCCTTTATTTGAAGATTTACAAATAAGATATAAGATGCCAACATGTATAAATGGTCTCATATGCAAAAAGTGGAGAAATAAAAGGTTCCAAACGTTATACCATCTCCAAGACAGTGTTAATGGCGAGGTTCAAGCACAAAATTATGACCAACATGCTAACGTGACCCCTAACAACTGTAACGTTAGGCTAACCAATGAGGAAGTAATACATTTATTGCAACTAGCTAGATTACAACCGGAAGATGCTGTCTTTGGATGTATCAGTACCAGAGAATGTCAGCGAAACCGTTATAACTACAATAACAAACAGGAAGTGTGCAGCCTGTCAAACAAACTAAACTCATTTAGTTAATAATCACACTGAAATACCTTGCAGTAACCGTTTAATAACGAACGGTTTAAACTAAGACCCAAATTGGTTTTGCCAACGTTAAAGTCTATCCAACTTACCTAGCGATAGCGATCTGAAACTGCACGAACCAGGATACGTTAACTGGACCTAGGCTTTTGTAATTTGTGTCGTTAATCAAACATAGAATGTAGAACTAGCCTTACGTTAATTGTAGAAACCCTACCTAGTTAACGATCTAGCTGTCGGAAAAGGAATCGGACTTACCAGTTTGTTTTAGATTTCTCATCCACCACTTCTTTATATGCTGCTGTAAGGGCAGGGCCGTTTTTACTCAGATTTACTGACATATTGTGTGATGTCAGTGTTATAAGCCTGTAACGAGTTCAACAGAACTGGTTGCTGGGTGTACGAAAATTACGATAGCTGTGCAGTTGTATGCAGGGTTGTATGAAAATGCTTCCTCTAACGTTATTCTATCAGTTTCTAAATAACAAGCGTTCTCATTGCGTTACTGTACCGCATGCGTATTCGCATCTTTTGCGAAACCGAGGCAGAGAGCGAGGCATCGGCTATGGAATGCCGGGTAGTTCAAAAACACGCGTATGTGAAATTCACGCGTTTTATGTGCACTCCATGGGGTATTTCATGGCATATCCACATCGATTTCTAATACACATTCTATACACATCAATACATATTTTGCACTGTGATCTACTTTGCACTTGAAATATGTGTGAAATACGTGTTTAATACATGATACTTACCAAAATCATGATACTTTCCATCATCAAGTTTGCAGATGACACAGTGATCTTGGGCCTATTAGTAACAACAATGCCTACTTGGATCAGGTTGATGAGGTGGCACAGTGGTGTCAATCTAACAGCTTGACACTGAATATCAATAAAACCAAGGAAATGGTAGTGGATTACAGAAGGAAGCAGCAGAACTACAGTTACACCCCACAGTTACACCCCACTAATGATCAGCGGGCAACCATCCCCAACACACACACACACACTTACATCATCACGGTCATCACCTCACATACATACAGCACACTGCTTGCTACAGTAAGCCTCCTCTACATACTTACAGCACACTGCCCCCACCTACCCACACACACACTACACACACAGTCACTGCTCCACTCCCCTCCCGCCCACACACACATCTTCACTGTCATCACTCACATACATCATACATACAGTACTCTGCTTGCAATAGTAAGTCCCTTCACCATACTTGCAGTACACTGCCCCCCCCTACCTACACAGCACATTATTTCATCAGGAAGCTTCTCCAACACACATCCCCAACATACTTACAGCACACTGCCCCCCCCAATACACAGCACATTGTCTCATGAGGAAGCTTCTCCAACACACATATTGCACACTGCCCTCTTCCGACATATACAGCACACTATCCCAGCTCCCTTGTCATCCCCCCCAACACACACACCAAGACCCCTGGCAGCTGGGTTAGCCCCTTGAGCCGTGGATCTGCCCAAGGTTTCTTCCTTGGTAAGGGAGTTTTTCCTTGCCCCTGTTGCTCGCTCTTGGGTGCTCCTTGTTGGTGCCCCCCCAATCCCAATCCTCCCCCACCTTTCTTATGCAGCCCTTGCCACTTAATCTACTAAACCCCTCTTCTACTGCACTTTTTACCCCCCCCCCCCCCCATAAATGCACAAATAGGCTGACACCAGACATAATTTCACTGCATTTCTTACTTCCAGTAACTATATGCATGTGACAATACACTTCCTTGTATCCTTGTATCCTTAAAATGAAGCATTTCATAGAATTGAAAACTTTGTTGACCTTGGCATAGGCCTAGTTGAATATTGGTTGGCTAGTTTGGTATGTAAAATGGACACATACAGGGAACCTCAACATCCCATAATCATCTCCTTCAATGCAAATCTGACAACTTGAAACTACAGCTGCTAAACGAGCAAATCACAATGAAGCCCCACCGTATAAGTAAAAGTGTATATACTCTTTTGATCCCATGAGGGAAATTTGGTCTCTGCATTTATCCCAATCCGTGAATTAGTGAAACACACTCAGCACACAGTGAGGTGAAGCACACACTAATCCCGGCGCAATGAGCTGCCTGCAACAACAGCGGCGCTCGGGGAGCAGTGAGGGGTAAGGTGCCTTGCTCAAGGGCACTAGTGATTGGCACTAGTCGTGCCTACTGGTCGGGGTTTGAACCGGCAACCCTCCGGTTACAAGTCTGAAGCGCTAACCAGTAGTAGGCCACGGCTGCCTGTGACTAAATATTCCAGGACTGCACCCCGAAATTTACATTAGTAGGGTGGCTAAGAGCAGTTAATTCAGTGGAATTCAGAGTTATTCAGTGGAATCGTGCACATAGTGATGCAAACACCAAATTTGGCACAGTTGTTCTCTAGGGCATAGGCCTACTAAAACAATTTGTCCGATTGTCCACTGGAAAATCCAAATTTCAACACCTAGGAAATAGGGCCCTATTTTCACTGGCGGAAAGCCGATTATTGTTTTTTCTTATCTTGCACGTCTCTTTTTTTCAGCAACGCGCCAAGGGGTGTGGCAATTAACTACCTAAGGAGGGGTCTGGCGCATTGTCTAAAAATTGTTATCGCTGTCGTATAGCCTACACCAGTGTTTCTCAAACATTTTCAGACCAAGGACCACTTAACCAGTAAAAAATAACCTCACAGACCACTTAATTGAAAGAAATAAAAAAACAACAGTAGACCCACCTCAACAGTATATTACACAATAGACCTCACTGAACAACCTTGCTTATTGTTGGATCATAGGATATTATTTAAACTAGCGTAGCTTGCAGTGTTGCAGAACTGTTTGAATTTACATACAAATTTGTTCAATATTGCAAACAACTCATCTATATTATATTTTACCATGTCTGCTTGCGGACCACCAGTGGTCCCCGGACCACACTTTGAGAAACACTGGTATACACTACCTAAAACACTACACTACGCCACTGACCAAGAGAAACCTGGTCAGAAATCCATGGTGAGTTATTAATGTTATTTTAAGAGCACATTATCAACAGTGATATGGGTGGATGCCCAATGCACCCTGCTTCTCTCATCCACAAACGCGCACATTCATGCAAAACATTACAAATGACATGATGGGAAACATAATTACAGTGCATGAAAATGCAATGTTCTGTTATCCGAAGTCTTCTTATTATAGTGCATGGAAATTAGTCATAATTGTGTAATCTCTGAATAAGATCTGATTCATTTCTGAGACAAAGACAACATGGTTGTATGCATTAATATGGGCTAAGGTGAAAAAAAATGATCATGCTATGTACGTACTGTAGGTATGTATGTATACATACATGCATGTGTGTGAATGTGTGAGTATGTGTGTGCATGGCAAAGCATTTAGAAAAGCTGTGTGTTTGTTTTAAATCTGAAAACAACTAATAAACTTAATTTCATATTTTATTACACACAACAGATCATGAACATGAAAATAATGGACATTTCAGACCACATTATCTATTGAGGATTTCCATACAGCAACATTGTACTTTTGATTCCTATATTAAAATTCAAAGTTTCATATTCTCTCATCTACTTTGAATTTAAGGAAATAAAGGAAATATGAAAACTCATTTTGGTGTGTATTTTGCTTTTCATTTCACTGGCTGAATCTGTAATATGACTGATAGGTCAAGGGTTGTATTCCATTGATGTTTTGTTGCCTATTGGTTCTTTTTAGCCTAACACAGTCTGTGAAAAAGGTAGTGTTGTCTTCACAAGAACAGGAATGGAAGGGCCTGTCCTAGGAATACCAATATACTGTAGTCACATCATATCTGATATGAACATAAACTAAGGGATACAAATTGGAATGATTCAAAGGTGAGAAGAGGTGGGGGATCTGGTATCCAAATATCCAAAAGTGAGAAACTGATGATAGCACACACTTTACAAACAAGTAAGTGCACACAACCACTTCAGTTACATGTGGGAAGTTGCAAAATGGTCAACAAGGAAATGCTATACGAAAAACAATATTTAATAGTTATTATTAGTGTTTCTCACAAGGCCAAAAGGAAACCAGTCCCTTTAAAAGTAAAATCTAAAGATTTTCCCTACTACTGAATTAGAGCTAAAGGCTCACATGGAAATGGGGCCCTAATGCTAAGGCTGACAAAACATGCACATTAACAACTTACTTGAGTTAAACTTGAGCACAACAGAAATACCAAATTGTCAAAGTGTTGCTCTGTAAGAGGAATATGTGGGATCTTATATGTATCAACTGACTAGCTAAAAGGTGTCCCAAACCATGAAGTCAAATCTAAATGGGGAAACAGGGAAAAATGAAAACACTGATTTTGATGGTTGTGAAAAACAATACAAAGGAGTTTCAAACTAGCATATCATGGTCAGAAAAAAAAGTCTAAAATCATAAGAACAACCTGATTTGTTTTAAAGAACACAAAGTGATCAAGAGATTAAAATGTGTTTGAAAAGCCAGAGTACACTGCAACATAGAGAAAATATTTATGCAGGGATGGGCCAAGTCATTTTTCTTTGCATGCTGAATGGTGAGGTCATCTCTGATCAATCTTACAGCTGGTTCAGTTCTTCAGCACCATTTCATAACACTGGTACACAAGCTGTGCGACTTCAGGTGCTCTGCATTTCACTGAGAGCTAGGGAAGAAATAAAGAGAAAAAAAGAAAAGGTATGTTTTTGTAGGTTGCTGGTTCTATAACCTTCATAATCATGGTGATGTTACTGTATGTGCAGAAGGGGATAAACTGTTGATATTTACTTTAGCATTTGCTTGCTAGTGTTTTGGTTGTATACAGAAATTCCTTCCTGCCTCTTTTACCCCCGAGTTCAGAAGTACTTTCAGGCATTTCTCATACACATTGATTTTCTAGTAAATATGCAGCTCTCATACAAGTGGCTATACTATGTAGCCTATGATATTAGCTCATGGTACAATTTTACCATATGCTGAGCAGGTGGAGGAGTTGAAATAGAATAATAAATAAATGCATACAAAATGTATAAGAGTGGTACTCTAATCATAAATGTAATACACTACCGTTCACAGGTTTGGAGTAACTTTTTTTTGAAGGAAAGTATTGTCCATAAAAATATATAATTAATAATAAAAACATACACTGTTAAAGGTGCTATATGTAAGAACGACTACTAGCATTTAAAACGGACATTGCAGTCAAAAATCAAAACATTTGAGAGCATTAATTAGGCTAATCTGGCAATCCAAAGGTCACAATGCTACTAGCTTTGTGACTGGTAAATTGGCGGAGGGTGGCGCAGCAGGCCAAAACACAACCTCAAAACAGTATTTGCACCAAAGTTTGGTTTGTGAATATCCTGTCATTGAAGCCAGTATTTGGGGAAAAAAACATGTTTCTTTAATCTCTGATGGCATATTATTTTCATTTTATGATTTATTACAACACATGTGTTACATATAGCACCTTTAACATTGTGAAGGACTATTGCAGTTAGAAATAGCTGGTTTTCATGAAACATCTTTATAAGGACACAGGCCCTTAGGCAAGGATCATTCCTATGTTCCTACGTGCTAGTCAAAGTTTTTCCTTTTAAAAGGGTAACTGATCATTAGAAAACCCTTTTGGCAATTAGGTTGGGATAGCTGAAAACTCCTACACCGAGTTGAGCATTTGGGGCATCAGCAAATGTGGGTTCAATTACAACTAAAGTAAAAAAAAGAAAAAAAAAAGAGAGCTGCACCTCAAAGCGGTACATGATGACCGCTGCTTGGTGTTGCCATTTGCCACGCAAAGATAATAACACACACTTCACATGTTTTCACCATTCCCTAGTCCTGCAACGATTTATAAACCGCTTTCCTCTTCCCTTTGTTAATGTGAAATGTCTTCGAACATAAATGTTTAGGTCATAGTTTGTATGTTTATGGTTATTTATATTATGATGACTTGCTATCATTATTATAATTATTATTGTCATTAATATTAGTCTATCATTACATAAAAAAAAAAAAGACTTTACTTTAAACTATGTTTATTGTTGCTGTGTCGCTGTGGAGAAGAGTCTGTGAAGAATTCTAAACAAACAAATATATAAAACACAATATGGAGATGTTAAATTTATAGTCAAAACAAAATGGACACAGCAGGTTTGGCCCTTAATCCCTTTACACTTACCATATAATTGGGACTACCAGTCTGCACTCTGAGTTCAACAAGCACCCAGATACCATTGGTAAGCTTGATGGACTGGTACAGCATGTCCTGCCCCTCCACTGTCCGTTTGGCGATGGTGAAAATGTTACTGCTCTGTAGTCGAGTGGTTGCAGCATCTGATTTAGCACAGCAGCCATTAAAAATGAAAAAAATAAATACATTGCACAGGTGCCCTTTACACTTTGACTTACACAACAAGAAGCCTAAGAATAACAGTACAGTGCATTTACATGTACTGTAATAAATTTAGTGCATTGCTTTGCATGTACATGTAAAAATATCACATTATTTCCTTGTAATTACTAACCTGAGTTGAGGTGACAGTCTTTTATCTGGTACTGAGTTTCATTGTCATTGGGAATGTCCTTCCAGGTTGCAAGAAACACCTGACGCTCTGTTATAAATAGAAGATACACATTGAAAAGGAAGAGAGCTGATTGCGATCCACAACCCCAGCAACTCATAGGCCATAAGAGAAGCCTTTGGTCCTATGACCAAGCCTTAGCAATAATTTACGGTAGTCAGGTTTTTAGAAAAAGTACTGCACCAATGAACACCTCTGCATTGATGAAGCCATGGTTTAATTTCCATGGATTCATTTCTGCCAATACATGCATAAGAAATGTAATTAGGACATATTCGATCTCTTAAAGCATTTTCCTCAGGGTATCCCAATGAGCGCATCATGTTCTTTTCAGAAAATATCTTTCAAGAAGACTTGAAAAAGTTCCATCAGAGCATGTGAGGCTACAAACAAATGTTCGCTCACCCATTTTCCCTTCCTCCACAAAAAGGATGCTGATAGGGTACTGGCAGCTGAAGTAAAAGACATCAATGTTGTTCTTCACAGCCACCTGTCATATAGTGAGGAGAAGCACATTCATTTTAACACTCTGTAAAGCGCCATGAGACATGTGCAATTTCAAACAGCATTTCAAAACCTTTAAACTCATTTCAAGTTAACAAAAAACCTTTTCATAGTAATGCAAAGTGTATATTACAACAGTTATCTGCATGTCACTGCACACAAAAAACAATCCCAAGCTTTGGTGCACTATGCATCTTTGTCATACGCTTAAGTGAGATGACAAGTGATCATTTCTGTGAAATGAGCGCAATGCTTATTTATAGAAACACTACAAATTAATAGTTCTATTCAGAAAAGGTGCCGATTTCCAAGCATCCTTTCAACAAAGCATAGATGAAACCATATTGAGAACCAGTGCTCTAAACAACCTGTCCGCTGGTAGTTTTACAGTTATATTGATTGATATATCACACTAATTAATCACCGGGTTGGTCAGTTGCTAAAGAACTTTGTTGGCATTGCATCGGTTGTGAAGACACAGCTCTGTGTACAGTTTTCACGGATCATCATTGCCTTTGGACATTTTCAGCTGGTTTGGAAATTGGACTAATTTTAACATCACTTTTTCCCCTTTTATAATATATTTTCTTTTTTTATTTGTTTATTTGTTTTGTTGTCTGTCTTGTATGTCTTGGTGTCACGGGTACGCTGGCGACTACGCCGCTCCGTCCGGTATTTTTTGTATTTGTTATTTTTTAAATGTATTTGTCTTGTCTTGATGTCATGGGTACGCTGGCGACTACGCCGCTCCATCTGGCATCTTGTGTCTTGTTGTTATGTGTCTTGTTTGTGGAGCGCTTTGGATTGCACTATGTGCATGTTAAATGCGATTTAAAAATAAATCTGACTTGACTTGACTAATTACCACAAGGGTTAGCGTATAGTCCAATAGAGCCTCAGGACAACTGTGAAGTGGGGTAGAAATGCAAATTAGCAGAAAATGATAGTTCAGGAGGTGCGGTTTCATAATTTAAAGGGTGCCGCATTTCCAGGGTACGCCCCTTTTCCACCACATAGAATCTACCAAAAATGCTGTTTTAAAGATAAGCATGGTTGTATTTGACAGATTTGTTTTTTAAAGTGCATGCAAATTTGAATTTTACAGATTAAAATGACAGGCCTATAACAGCAGGCCTACCAGCTGTTTTGAGATAAGGATATGTTTAGCTTATTTGAATAACTTGATGATACAAAAGACATTTTTAGACCTGGCAACCTAGATGAAATTTCTTGAGTACTACCTCAAACCAGGAACGTTGGCCTTCATGTACTGTATGCAGCCAAAAACAGACCTAACAACATAAATGTTTAAGATCCGTTTTAAAGCCTAATCTTGATCTATGAAAAATCACTGGTGTTGATAGACTAGAGACCAGAAAATGGACATCCACAGTCCTTTTCTATCATGTCTGGTTCATTGTTACCTCTTTTCAATACATTATTAATTGATATTAATTTCTTTTGTGAAGATGTTATCCTGTTATGTCGGTTTCTTTCTGCTTCTCTCGTGACTGGCCATTAGCTGCAACTACTACTTTGGTAGCACCGATTTTGGTCGTAATTTTTCCTATCGACAGTACTCGGCGACGTCTAGCGATCAAGATCCATGTAAAAATCGGCCAGATTTCTCCTTTAATGTACCCATCCCTGCACAGGAAATGACTTCCTTACAAACATCCTATGGTCATTTCAGTATACTTCCTGATTGGTTTGATGATCAGATAGATAGATAGATACTTTATTGATCCCCAAGGGGAAATTCAAGAATTATCAAAAAATAATGATAAAGCGATGTTATGTGAGTTTTCCCCCCACTATTATATTTTCGCAACGTCTTTGACACATTCCGGTCGCGGTAAAAATGTACTTGTTTTTTTTTTGTATATCAATAACATTGGTTGTACTTCATGGATCCGAAAACCACTTAGCTTAGCGTGATCCCTGAACCCTCCCCTTTCAAAGGGCACCTCCAAACAACGAGTGTAAGTCTGTTAAAGTTAGTCATTTCCCAAGGGTGTGTCAGTGGCACAGGGCCGTGCGGCTGGAGTTCTAAGGCAGGGGTCTCAAACTCAAATGAGCTTGGGGCCAATTCTGCCAACGTCATCTGATTGGAGGGCCGGCTATTTCTGAAAATGCAATGTTCTTTTTTTCAAATATCACACAAAACTGCAAACAGAAAGTGCAAGTGTTTTTATCTAGTTTTAGACAACTGTGCTAGCAACCTTAGCTTATAAATAAAATAATGATAAAATAAATATTAATACAAATTATAAAACAAATGAAAAGCATAAAAACAGGTATGTGTGTGTTTCACACCAAATAAAAATATTTTCCTCTTATAACTTTTTTAAACCTGGCAAACTATAGGCGTCAGGGTTAAGAAAGCAACACCATTGGATTTTTATATCAAAATTTCAAAAGGCCATGGCTTGAAAGTGGTCAGAGAGTAAGTCCTACTGTAAATGTAAAAATCTTTGAGTAAAACAAAAGTTTATGAATGGGGTAAATTTACCCATCTAATTTGCCACTGGATGGCAAGCACCTCAAATTATGCACCTTTCAATAAATACTGGATGAACATATTTGAGCAGGTTTACTTTACTTTTTTCATATTACCCACATAACAAATTAACAGGAAAAACCTAAGATGTATACCAACACCTGGTTTCTAAACCACAAGGCCTACAATAAAGTATTCTGGTTAAATCAGTTCCTATCGCAGGTAATCTGAGTACCCAGAAGTTCGCATCATATTGCGGGTGACTTTGTAGTTTAGAGCCCTATTTCTACTAGCCCTGCTGTCTGTACCACGTCCATTACGGACACTATCATCACGATTACCACTGCAACCTCCAAGCTATGTTGGGCAGAGGGTCGAAATAAGCATGGTATGCTTAGTGGACACCGTCGTATACACGCAGACGCACCTCCATTCAATAGACGATCGATCATAATCTCCAAAAGGATATTCTCCTTCAGATTTAGAATAGGTGAATAACATAGCCTACCTAAGACTTCATCACACGTAAACGTTTTTCAACATTTGGTGTAGGCCTATTTCTGCTTAATTTCTGCAACACTATGGCCTGCATCGCTTCTGCGTCATTACAAATGCACGTCTTTGTGTTTCTCGCATGTAATACAAGTATTTACTGAAAACTTTGCGCAGCGATTTTGGGTTTGAATGAAGCTCTGGATGTCTAGCACATAGTGGAGCAGAGTACAAATGAGATTTGTAACCGTACTTGGAACTATCGTCTATTTTAATCAGTATCGTTGTTTGTCACAATTAAAAAGTCTCAAGGGCCAGATTACATTATTATTTTGACATACATCACGGGCTGGAATTGGGCCGGACGCGGGCCGGGTGTTTGAGACCCCTGTTCTAAGGGTTAAGGAAGACTATGGGATGACCGTGAAAGGAATATTACATAATAAGAATATACACTCACACATTCACAATTCAATACAGGTTGGTATTTATAACTCAGATTATTGGAGTGTGCCAGACGGTAGAGCCCGACCGATTTATCGAAGAGATTTAACGAGAGTTCTGAGCTAACATTAATTCCCAAACACCCACTACTCCATAGTTTGCCTTCAATTTCTTGCATTTCAGCAAAGGTATTTACACCAAGTAAGGAAGTGCATGGTTTACAAAGGTTAAAAGTAAAGTAACAGATCATATTTCAAATATGTTTTGCTTGCATAAAACGAAAGAGTCAAAGCATAAACTGCTCACAATGTAGATTACGGCAATGTGGTTATCACAGAACAAAGATCTGATACTCCTTATTTCATAAAAATAAATTACTGTATAAGAACCTTTCTTTAGGAAACCAGATAGTTAGGCCTTTTTCATTACATAATGTCCCACTTTGATCAGAACTTTGTTATGGGAGAAATTATTTTCTCCCATAACGATATATCGGTTATATATCGGTTATCGTTTTTTGAAAAACTCAAATATCAAAATCGGTATCAGCCTCCAAAATCCAATATCGGTCGGGCTCTACCACACGGTTTTATAAATCTTAATATGTTTGCACACACATAAATTCTGAGGTTTGGACGTATGCAATTTTGAAGGAATCTTACACCAACTTCTATAAATGAAGCCCCAGATTTTTGAAAATGTACCTGCAAGTTGTTGAGGGGCTCCATCTTCATGACCGGTCCAACGTTGCTGAGGGGAAGGCTGATCTCAGTGGTCTGATTTGGGCTAAGGGGAGTGAGGACCTGAAGAGGCCCAGCAGGGGCTAATCCAAAACTAGGACAAGTAAAAAGAAAATGTAATAAAAATAAAAACATGTGAGGAGAGTAATTAATTAGTGACAGTATCATTTGGATAAATCAACCAAATTAAGTCATGCAATACCTATTCCTGTTGAACTGGATAGCAAAATCTGTCATGACACTCATGGCCTTGTTGGTGAGGGAGAGCTCCATCTGTATGACACCAGCACGGCGAGCAAATGTGCCTGAAATCTCAAGACCCTTTGCCTTCATTGCAGGAAGCCAAATCTAGATATGAGAGAGATATTTAACTGAGATGATATTTTGAAGAAATTTTTAGTTTACTTTACTTTACATAAAATCTAACCACAAAACATTACATGACCAACTAAAATCAAACAGCGGTTGCAGGAGCTCTTGTTTAGCTCCACAAATGCATTCAGAGCAGCCTCATAACACAGGTAGAGATCTTCTATGGCCATCATGTGAAACTATGAACAGTAATTTTTAGGTTTTTAATCCAATTATTCATATTTAATATCCAGTCTACAGTAATTTAATATGAGTCTTATCTGAGGAAGTACATTTCTTAATACTCCATTTTCAAGGAATCGCCACAATACAAAATATCCTCAAGATGCCTAAAACAAAAGATGAGCACTTGGATTAGTTTAAACCAATTTTGCAGGACTCACAGTTTTTGGAACTACAAAAGCTCCTGTTGGCATACCAACACCCCCGCCCAAGTCAAAAAGATCATCCAGTCCGCTGCTTACAGGAGCACCAAGAGATGCTGGCATCACAACAGGTGCTGATGCCAGACCAGCGCCCATCTGTAGTGGGGAAAGAGCAACAATTTATTTACATTTAAATCAATAAAGGGACAATTAAGAAGTCTAATCAGCAGGTCATTTAGCGTGTTTCCATCCAACTTCGTAATGCACATTTAATCTATTTGAATAAGAAATCCCGGTTGGAAACATGTGAAATGCACATCAAAAATTCGAATGCGCATCTTATATTTGATTCGCTAGAGGGGGGTGCGCTTAAGGTATAATGCAAATAAGGTAGATGAAAACGGTTTATTCGCATCGTGTGAAGTAACCTTCAGAGAATCTCAGCAATCTCTGGCGCTTCCCCAACATTAGGAAACTTGATGTGCTCTCTTCCCGTAGAATAAAACAAACTGAATACAGTTGTTTTGCTGAAGGATACAAGGATACAAGGATACAAGGAAGTTTATTGTCACATGCATATAGTTACTGGAAGTAAAAAATGCAGTGAAATGATGTCTGGTGTCAGCCTATTTGTGCATTTATGGGGGGGGTAAAAAGTGCAGTAGAAGAGGGGTTTAGTAGATTAAGTGGCAAGGGCTGCATAAGAAAGGTGGGGGAGGATTGGGATTGGGGGGGGCACCAACAAGGAGCACCCAAGAGCAACAGGGGCAAGGAAAAACTCCCTTACCAAGGAAGAAACCTTGGGCAGATCCACGGCTCAAGGGGCTAACCCAGCTGCCAGGGGTCTTGGTGTGTGTGTTGGGGGGATGACAAGGGAGATGGGATAGTGTGCTGTATACGTGGGAAGAGGGCAGTGTGCAATATGTGTGTTGGAGAAGTTTCCTCATGAGAGAATGTGCTGTGTATTGGGGGGGGGGGCGGGGGGGTGGGGGGGGGGGCAGTGTGCTGTAAGTATGTTGGGGATGTGTGTTGGAGAAGCTTCCTGATGAAATAATGTGCTGTGTAGGTAGGGGAGGGGGGGGGCAGTGTACTGCAAGTATGGTGAAGGGACTTACTATTGCAAGCAGAGTACTGTATGTATGATGTATGTGAGTGATGACAGTGAAGATGTGTGTGTGGGCGGGAGGGGAGTGGAGCAGTGACTGTGTGTGTGTGTGTGTGTAGTGTGTGTGTGGGTAGGTGGGGGCAGTGTGCTGTAAGTATGTAGAGGATTTGTAGAGGACTCTCTAAAAGGCTTTATCTTAGAGGCCATGTTTGGACATTCATATCTTAAAAAGTATTATTCCTAGCCTGACCAAACTTTGTGGAATGGAAGACAAACATGTTCTCAGTACGATTCAATCATTAAACGTTTGTACCACAGTCTCATTGGTTTTAAGGAAGTCCCTAGTTTCAGAAAAAACATGCAAAAAAAAAAGTGATATTGAGGGTCTCAAAACTCCTTTATTGTGACACACCTGCCATCAATCAGTATTTTCTCTAGAAATGTAATCCTTTGTTAATGTTGTCCCAAAATGTGAAGTCTCCAAAACAAAAGGCCATGACAATAATAAGGACAAGGCGTGCTCGTATTTTTGTGTCATTTGTGTCATTTTCATGCTTCACGCATTTTCATGTGTTTCACCTGAGGGGGCGCTAAAATCGATTTTTTATTGTAAATGTTTATTTTGGTGTTCCCAAAACACCTGTAACTACATGCATTTATTCTGTGAATGGGACTTGGGACAATACTGGTACTTTACACACTAAATGTCCATATACTTAGCTATTTCCACATAGATTTTTATGGCCCTAATAGCTACCCCACATACCATTTCAGTTGCTTGAAAATGACACAAAAATAAAAACACGCCTTATTTTATCCTTATTATTGTCATGGTCATTTGATGTGGAGACTTCAAATTGTGGGAAAACATTAATAAACTGATGTATTTGAAGAGGAAATAGTGACTGATATTTGGACATTTTTCCCAAATCTAGGGACCTAGAAGTCAGGAAACATTTAGTACAGACTCTAAATTGTTTACACATGCTTAATGAGTTGGTCTTTCACCCTAGAAAATTTGAAGAGGCTAGGGAAAATATTTGTCAAGATATTAATGCCCAATCATGGCACATGTTTTTCAAGCTGTAAAAATTAAAGAATTTCAAGGTTTGAAAAAGATATGAAGACATAAGATTTGCACAGAAATATTTCACAGGCCTTGGTTTTAGGACCCGTTGATGATATACACAAGGTTTGAACAAAATCTGAGACGGTGCAGCAACAACCTTATCTGATTTGACACGGAATGACCCTGTTTCAATTTGGGACCTTGCAGTCGGAATTGTCATTTGTTTATTCAAAGTTTCAAGTCCAATGTAGCCTGGGCTTATTTTTATTATTATAGTTTATTGCACATACTTTTTATGTAATTTTGAATAGCCACTACAAACCCGTGTTTGTTGGTGTGTTGTTGCAAAATCCGCATAATCATTTTATGCAAGCAAACTGCATACAGGGAGTCTTGCATTTTAACTGTGATTTAGTGCTGCCAAATCTCTGCTTATCCCCTCTCTCTGGTCCTGCGCTGTGCGGTGTGAGATAGGTGGCTAGGGTAGAGCGGAGAAAGCCAACGTGTGCTTCTTTTACCTATATATAATGATATCTTTTGCTTCTCTTATCCAAACAATGTCAAACTATGCACTGCACTTTACTCATGCCAGTAGCAGGACACCTGCCAAGTTTAAAATTGAAAGGACGAATGACACACAGACAGACAAACGTTCCTGCAATTTATGGATCGATAAATGCGATTGGTTGTTGGGATAGGCGTCCGACAACGAGTACTCGGGGCAACAGCCGGGCCAGCCGGCCAAAATGACGGAATGAATTAGGCCTAGGCTATTCCGACCGCAGAGAGGAGGGCGTCCATTTCACTCAACTTAGGCAAAGTGTCCCCAAATAATTAGAATCAATAGGTGTTGGAAACGGTGACTCATGCGCATTGTATTTATGCGCATCACTAATTCGCATGAGTTGGATGAAAACATGCTTAATGTCTTACAAGAAGTAGTAACACCTGGCTTTCATCGATACTGCTTATCAGTCTAGTACTTTAACAGTATTGCTATCTGTTATTTTTTAAAAGGAAAAACAAATTAAGAACAGAATTAACTTGAATTGCTTTACCTTTTCCTATCCTGGCCCTACTGTGTACAACTTCAAAACAATGGTACTACAGTTTGCTACCCAAGAATGTTGGTCATACCAGTATTATTTATTTACCTTCTCTCTTAACTTTTAAATAAAAAAATGAATGCTATACTTTCTCTTCTTTACAGCATATTTTTACTCTGTGATACTTTGCCTGAAAATCCCATATAACTAAATCAACCCCTACTCTCTGAAAAAAAGAGTTTCTGAAAGAAAGAAATTCATTCAAAAGATGCTCCTGCAACCTGTCTTGTACACAGCCACAGGCATAAAACACACTGGATTTGTACTTGCAAACTCATGGGTGCTAGACTCTGTAACCAGTGAATAGACTATGTGCACCAAAGGCTCTTCTTGTATGCTCATTTACAGTGGGGGGAAAAAGCTTTCTGGGGCTCAGCCATGGCGGGTGGGGGGAGTCCATCAATGCCAGCTGCACTATTCTTGCTATGTGTACTTTGTTACTAGCATCCATACTATTACTAGTATTACTAGACTATTACTAGTAGCCAGACTAAACATTGACAATCTAGAAAGCAACTGCTCAGTGTGACGAGTTAAAGTATAAGAGTAAAACTGCAACCAAGCTTGGCTAGCAAAATTCAGCAGGCTAATACATGCGCCACTAAAAGGGTCATATAGTGAAATTTTACAAAATGAATGTATGAAGTGCAATTGGGGAATCAGTTGGGAAATCATAGTAATATGATTGAAGCATAGTTGTGGGAAGCACATTCACTGGACCTTTTCAGGGTCCCAGCCATTTCTCTGGGGGCCTGCCCTAACCACAAAACTTTTGATGTCCTTCTAATAATTTCTTGTTTTACAGCAGCAACCCATGAAATCAAGTCATAAATAATGGAAGACATAAAACTCAGGTTGGAGAAAATGATGGAGTGACCACATCATTATATCATTTAGAAGTACTACCATCACCTCTATTCTTTATGATAAATTATAAAGTATAACTATAGTATATATACTCTTTTGATCCCGTGAGGGAAATTTGGTCTCTGCATTTATCCCAATCCGTGAATTAGTGAAACACACTCAGCACACAGTGAACACACAGTGAGATGAAGCACACACTAATCCCGGCGCAGTGAGCTGCCTGCAACAACAGCGGCGCTCGGGGAGCAGTGAGGGGTTAGGTGCCTTGCTCAAGGGCACTTCAGCCGTGCCTACTGGTCGGGGTTTGAATCGGCAACCCTTCGGTTACAAGACCGAAGCGCTAACCAGTAGGCCACGGCTGCCCCCTAAAATGAGACCAAAACCAAATCCTGAGTCAAACTATTATTCCAAGTCAAGGATTAAATCAGAGGATGAAAAGAAATCTGAAACTCACCGCAGGACTCCCGGCAATATCTCCCCCAAGCTGTCACAAATAAGACAAAACAATTAATATGTATAACAGCAGTTAATATACTAACTCACCATTCAGATGAGTGAAACAGAATGACAATTGCAAAAGAAAAAAAAGGTTTGTAAACACGTATAACAGGATTACAGATGCCGAACATGACTATGGAAGATACAGCACATAAGGTCTGACATAGGGTCGTCACAATGTGAGATTTTCAGTTGCCAAAAAAAAAAGAAATTAATAAATGCAATGCTATCAGTCAAATTCATCTTTACATTAATTTGTTGTCCTTTAATGGCAAATACAAGTGTAGTAAGTCTGTATATTTGTATATTTTGTAAATATAAAAAAAGTAAGCGAAACGCTGGATATGACGCGCCAACAGGAAACCCGAAAAGGCCACATTAAGTCCGACATCAGAGCAAACTGTTTACTTAGTCTAATTAGCTGAATTATTTTGACATGATGTGAAATCTTAATCGATAAGGTTTTTTGTTACGTTTTACAGTTGCCCATTTGCCTTAAATCCTCTGCCATGTTCACGTGATCGGTCCTTATCCATGGCCATGAAACGTAATTAGGCCATCTCCCACATCCCAGGTGTGCCCGTCACAGAAAATTAAATGTTTCATGTCTTTTTAGTTTGCATTAAAAATGAATGTTCAACTGTTCAAAAATGTAATAGGGCCTACCGTTAACTAATTAAGCCTCTAAATTGTTTGTTTTTTCATGATTTAAAAAAAAAAAAGCCAAATCGCACCCTGGTTATTGGCACTGAACTATTTTACAGTATTAGAATATGTATTATCAAATATCACCGTCAATGCAATAGCAGAATATTGTGACACCCAAGTCTGAATATATAACAGGCACTGCAACTAAAATGGGAGGGTGTGGTAAATGTGATGATGACTTTTTGCTACTCTTAAAGAGTTGAACTCCTACAGCACAAAATCACAAGACTAAACTATATACAAATAGGGATGGTTGAAAAAATGGTTAGAACAGGCAACTAAGTCAAAGCTGATGATGTTAAGGGCCCTCTTCATTTACATGGTCTGAAAAAGCATCTGTTGTAAGCTTTAACCCTCCACAGACCTCAGGGTGACTACATTCTGAGGGTGACTGCGGTGACTGAGTCTCCATCCGAGATGGAACGTGAGGCTGATGATGGGATGAAAACATGCATAGAATGAATGGATTAGCAAGATTGTGTAAAGCAACTATTGTCTACAATTTCTAAACTAGTCAGAATTTTCTACTGTCAGGACTAGGGCTGCTAGATTTGGAGAAAAGAAATCTATAACATGGCTACAAAAGTTAGAAAACCTATAATAATAATAATAATAATAAATAAATTACAGTATATGGGTAAACTATAGACTTCCTCGAACGGAACTTGATACTGAAAATATTTTCTTAATATTTATAGTTTACCACCCACAAACTGGCACTATCACCAAATTTCATATTGTCGTTGGTAGATTCACATCATCTGCTGAACAAACCAATATTCCAAAAGTTTTGAAACTCCATGTGTAAGCAATCTTTGACCATATTCCTTTGAGAACCATTTTCTGTATTTAGAGAAAAATATTTAAATAATTTTATTTTCTGATGAATTTGCATTTAGGTCATTCCATGCCACCTCACCTAGAGCCTCACTGGTCATATCCTGGTACAAGGAAAGGAAAACAACAAATGGTACTGATAAAAACAAATGAGTAACAATTTGAGGCCTTTGTGGTTGGCTATGCCATGAGATAGATATTTGTTTAAAATAAATTATTTTGTTATGTTTTTTATCGATTTTGTTATGTATGTTTCTCTTATAAATAGGGCTGTCAAAATAAAACGTTCATTTAGATTAATAACGCACTAAAAAAAAATAACGCTGATTAATCACCTTTAACCCAGTGCCCTTCTGGCTACAGTGACTGAAGGAGGCAGACGAGAAAGCGCTGCTTGTGAAACATTACCTCGTCAATAGATATACTGCAGCTCTTTGGAAATTTTGCCTGTTAGTCCTTCATCTCCACAACAAAAGCATTTTCATTGTGTACAGGGGGAACAAGCCTTAAGAAATAGGCTATTTACAACGGCAAAGTAAAATATCAATATATCGCGACTCTAGGATGAGCTCTAGATTTTTACATTTAAAATCACTCTTCTGAACCTCTCCATTCCCTACTCCTGCCATTCTTGGTAATCCACAACTCTTAACATGCTCTCTCCTTGCTTGTTACAATGATTCTTGAAACATGTCTTTGCTTATGTATAGATGTAAATTTCAAACAATGTTCACACAAGTCTGCAACAAAGGATAATATAGTATTCTCTGCTAAACATTCCTCTGTATCCACATTGCACAAGTACGCCATTTTGCAGCGGATATATAATACATTTTGGCGCTGTGTGTCTAACTTTTTACAGTGTGTGTGTGTGTGTGTACACCAGTGTGTATGTCTGAGTGTTCATCTGTGTGTGCACGCCAGTGTGTGGAAGTGTGTCTGTACAAATGTATACAGCCAAGTATGTCGTTCTGTACAAAACATATACAGACCTGTCAACCTTGAAGAATTTTTTGAGCAGACACATTTTGGATAGCGACCCATCTTTAATGTTGAATATCTATCTAAATGTGTTCCTGAAAGTACAAACTGAATCTTTTACAGTAACTCTATAATGCTGACAATCTGTTTTAGAGCCTAATAATCTGTTTAACAACCATAAGTGACCTATGAAAAACACTTGTTTTGATAGGGACTGATGTGGATATGTTGTCCATTTTCTTATATGTGGCCTCTATTCAAACATGTCTGGTATTATTACCTTTTTTCAATCCATTATTATCAGATTTATTTTGCAAAGGGATATTCACCCTCTCTTCCACGCAGATCACTCAAAGCTGTGAGATGCTTTCTGTTCTGACTTACATGCACACTTTACAGCCTTTAGTTTCTGGGCTGACAACATGTTACATACAGATTTTGTTCCAGGCTGTTCCAGCTTTACATGCAGAATTTGTTCAGCTTGAAAAATGTATGACAAAAACTATTAACACATCTCACACACCTATGTGAGTGAATAGACTATTCTATCCATCTCTTTCAATGAGAATTCATGATATGACCTGGGTGGCTGTAGGTAAGTTGATACATATTGACCTGTACCATGTTGCAGTCCGAGTCACACACTGATTTACCTTTGATGGCACAATGGTAGGACAAATTGTATGTAGAAAATATAGACTTTTGATTTTTTAAACTGGACTTTGTAGGTTAAAAGTAGAAAAAAATGCTAGCCTAGTTTCCCAGCTAGAACACTCTCACAGCCATCAGATTCTCCCAAATGAAGTGTTATGATGACTGTTGATTTTTTTCTCCTGTTAGTAATTACCGTTTCTGATTCATCCCCCATCTACAGACACGGAATGCACAAGAGAAGAGGAGAAGAAAGATCAAGCTGAAAACAAGTCAAAATCAGTGGAGGTAGACTTAAAGCCACCATACTTGGAAATACTGAGAAATACTGGGATGCCTTTACAGTAGTCAGTCACTGAGTTGACTGACAAGCATTGGGGTGGATCAGAAAAGTCAGCACACTAAAGCCTCATCTATGGTATAACCTTGTTTCACTTCTTATGCTTACTCTGGAAGAGAATGAACTTTACTTTTGGTGGAGGCAAAAGTAAAACTGCTATCATGCGTCATCTTGTGCGGGTTAGTTTGGATCAACATACAATATTTTAATCAATCAACCATTAAAAGTTTGAACATGGCATACCAGACTGTCAAGGCCACCCCCAAGGAGGTCCATTGCGCCCATCTGCATGGATGGGGTCACAGTGGGAGCAGAAGAGGTCGGTGGTGCCAGATCAAGATTTAGCAAGTCGCCAAGTAAGTCACCCTGAGAGGGAATGACAGCAGGAGGAGTGTCAGGCACCGCTCCAACTGGCTGACCAACATCTGGGCTCTCGGAACTCTCACCTCTGGTAAAGACAAAAATGAGAGCAAAAGGGGCAAAAAAGTCATCAGAAAGATACATATGACCACAAAGGTACATATGACCACAAGTACACCATATGTGCAGGATGGTGTATTTTTAAATACAAAATGGAGTAGTTGTAGAACATTTATAGAAAACAGAAAAGTCCCTGATACCATGACATCCTTTCTCACTCAAATAGATGCAGCATAGATAAAATAGTACATGTACACACAATTAGGTGCCGCCACCTAACGTCACGAAGTGGGTAGCGGCCATGTTGGAAGTATGCGTAAGAGACATGAGATGCATAAGGGGGCAGGGACAGGCGTAATGAACGTAATGAAGTGACATCTTAGTAAAACTTGTCTTCTTCACACACGCTGAAGAATTTCCATATAGCTGACATGTTGCAGGTTAATCCACGAGTTTTTCTACATGTGCATGCTATGTGCACGTGTGGTGCTGATGTTGCGCAATTTTAATCATACAGCGCGAGTGTATTTGACCGGTATAAAATCGGCATTTCTCAGACTGACCAGCCAGTTGCCGGTCATGGCCGATCACATGAAAATCAGTCAATTCCAGCCGATAAACCGGTGCATCTCCACTAACAAGAACTACTGGTTTATTAAATTAAAACAGCATCCAGAGAGGCCTATACTAAGATATCTAAGATAATCAACACTTGACACCAACAACCTATATACAGTATTTTCATGTGTGAAAAGTCTATTGAGTGACTCACGAGCCAGCACGTGCAGGGAGCCTTCTGTGCTGCACACCACGGCTGCCCTCAACAAAGGCACTGGGTGGTTTGTGGTAGACAGAAGCAAGAGTGCCGATGTGGCATATAAGCTCTTCAAGCAGGGTGGGCTCAATTAAATCTGTCTCTTCTGAGATCAGAGGCTTTTCTGCGAGCACAACCTCCTTGGCTGCCACAGGGTCAGTAGAGAGCAGGCGCCAGTAGATGTATCCACGATCACGAAGGTCAGGGTTGTCAGAGTCCTATAGAGAGAATAAAGAAGAAAGTCAGATTTAATCGAGCAGGAGCAAATGTGAGCAATTAATAAGCAAACTGTGGTTAACAGTAGCAATCCTGAAGACTACTTCACAGAATATATTGTGGTTCAGTATCTAACATATTTTAGTTTAAAGTCTTGAAGTACTCCACAAATTATTGTTGCTCTATATCTGGGTGAGAAGGTGTGGCAGTTCAAAACCCTAATTTAAGTAAATAATAAACATCTAAACATCTATTTACACTAGTGCAGTGCCCGCTCAAACATGTCATTCCTGTAGAAAACCAACAGCCCAATTACATGCCCGCAGATAGGCCTGCTTTAAAAAAAGGATGATGGAGAATCATCATTCCAGCTAAGCATTCAATAATGAATACTGAATATTTTATTATAATACATTATAATAAATGTGCAGTGAGCATCATTTATGCATGGCTGCATGTGGCATTTTTTTACTGATCAAAATCACTTAAGCCTAACAGCCGTTTGAGTTAAGGCTATAAGAAAAATCATTTTGTAGAATGATGCATCATATGAAATTTGCAACGATGTAACTCAAAAACAATCTCTGGTAGCCTATAAGTGACATCATGCTCTGTCTGCCACTCGCTATTTGAAGCTGGTCATGTTTTGCATGAGTGGCATTCTGAAACGACCTTAAATTCGGGACCATTATCGCTTGTTTCCTTGGGACCTTGCAGTCAGATGTCATTTATTTATTCAAAGTCTAAAGACAGTCCAAAGTAACCTGGGCTATTTTAAGTTTCAGTTTATTGCACATTTTTTTTTACATTGTTTTGAATAGCCACTGCATACCCGTGTTTGTTGCAAAATTTGAGCAATCATTTTATGCAAGCAAACTGCATACAGAGGCATTTTTTATTGTTGAGGTCAGACATGATAATCATCCAAACATCTTGCATCTTGACTTATAACCGTGCAAGGACAGATGTTGGCACATAGACGCCTGGCTAAATTGCAATCAAATGTGGTTAGCATCATTAACAAGTGTAAATTTGTTCAAAACTGTAGCATTCAAGTTAACTAAGCAAGTATGTAAGAAGCCGTGTCCCAGTGCTAACTAAGTGTTGTAACGATTACCGGTGTAACGGTAAACTACATTGTTATGTTACCAAGGTGCGAAAAACGTGTTATGTGTTTGAAATCAGGTGCCACTGCTACACATATTTCAGGATGACTACAAACACAAATAAGCCTAGCTAGATTTGTGGATCTGCTCATAGGCTAGTTTAAACTGTGGCCTATGTTTTTCTTGTTCCCAATGCCTGCTTCATTCTTCCCGACAAGAGGCCCGTTGCACAAAACTAGGATAAGGGATTAAGCCGGGATATCTTGGTTATCCTGGCTCAATTTATCCGTGACCCGTTTGCACAAAAGCAAGATAGGGGGCAGTAGGATATGTTATGGTATAAGTTACTAAGGAGATTTATTCTGTGGCGCTAGCCTGCTCCAGACAAGGCTATATTCCAGGATGTATTTAATCTCATCTCTCATCTCAGTCAGCAGTCACCACAAACGGAAACCAATAGTTATTCCACTGCCCACTACACATTGTTATCACATATAACTAGATCCACAGTCATTATTTAAACATTTGTGATAATTAATTTCAATCATTTTGGATAAATGATGATTTTTAGATGATGTTGCAATCATTAGATAATTTACAGTTTCCCATAGACTATAAGGCTATATATAAAAAAAATCCAAATTCCTCTGCCACTGCAGGACATATTTCACCGAAATTCACAGCATGCATCTCTACCACTGCTGGACATATTTAACTTAAATTTAAAGCATGCTTATTAACATTACATATTGGTCATAACATATTGGTCCCTCACCAGCCGACCACGGTCTTTATCAGGGAAGATTGCTTTGCTTTATCACGGTGGCGGTGTTGCCTTTCTTTTTAATTATGTGTTTTACATACTCGCCATTCCCTACCTGCCGTGCGACAATGTGACATCACGGGAGAGCCGTAACCATTTATACTCGCGCGTGGCGGTCGCGACACTAGTTGCAATATTCTCCTAAACAGAGGTGTTGCTGTTGTGAAAAGACTATCGCTACCTGCTTGACACCGTAGAAGAAGCAATGAAGCCGCTCTACTTGCCATGGTGAATCAGTGAATCTGTGATCGGTGGCGGGGTCTATTTGAGGGAGTCGTGAGCGCGCACTTATCCAGGATGGGTTTCACCTGGCTTGATGAATCCGTGTCTGCTCATCCTGGCTTGGTCTTTGTGCAAATTAAGCCTGGACGCTCTTGTTTTGGATTCATTGAGCTCAGCTCAGTCACTTATCTTGGATGTCTTGATCCTACTTTTGTGCAAAGGGCCTCAGGACGGACGAATGAATGAATGAAACAGTCTTTTTGTAAATTCATTCAATTACAAAAAAGGCTCTGCCTTATGTTAGGCTTGTGAGTAACAGGCATGCACAAGATACAGCTTCAATTAAAGGAGTTGCAGCTTTATTTAGTGACCAACAATTCACTAATTTTGCCTCAGTCGCCAGCCCATCTAACTTCTATTAGTTTTGCGCATTTTCCCTCTGCCTTTGCACCTAGTAACAAAGCCACACCACTTTTGACAAGACTCTATGCTATTCTGTTGACTCAAACAATTTCAGCACATTTGAAAAATACCGCGATAATACTGACCATGATCATTTTGGTCACTATAATAGTCATGTTATATTTCCATACTGTTACATCTCTAGCGCTAACATTAGAATAATGTTGAGTTGGTGAGGTTAGTATGCTATAATATTACAGCTGCTTGTCAATATCGACTATTCATGCAAAGCAAGTATAACTATGGGCTACAATTAATTTTATTGATTCCCTACTCTGAATGTTTGCTCAATCCCGATGTAAATGGAAAAGATTTTTCAAGACTAAAAGGGCTTGTCCTAAGGAGAAAAAGTATTAGTTTTAAACATTAACACATGTCGAGAAACTGAACAGTCCAACCAGTAGACTATGATAACGATCCAATTAGGCTACTTTGTTTCCAATATTTTCAGGCTTCAACCAGTGAAGCAGCTAGGGAGGGAGGACAGAAACTAATATGCTGTGGGAGAGCAGATAGTGCAGCTGCCAACAGCTGAGATGGAATACAAGCACAGAGATATGTAGAATTAGGACAGATGACAAAAAACAATTTTCAGGATAACAGAGGGGTATTTCACAAAGGCAGAATTAATACATCCAAGATAAGTGATAAAGTGAGGTTTGACATAGCGTTGTCTGGTCATCCTAGCTCAACTCGTTTCACTAATGCCAATCTAGGATGAGTAGGAGCGACTACTGTATGTCAAGCCAGGTGTAAGTAATTCAGGATGTGTGCGCGTTCTTGTTTCTGCTCCAAAGTGCCCACGGTTGGAATAAAAAGGACGTGGAAAATAGCGTCATTCACACAAAGTGAACAACCGCTATAGACTGAGAAACAATGAAGTAAAGTTGTCCTTTTTGGAATGGGGAATCATGGCTATTTCTGTAAAACAGCAGGAGTAGGCGTGGTAGACCAATTGAATGCAAATTTATGTATGCACCCACGTCCCACGTGTGAGTGCTTCCTTGTCTCGGCACGCAACGTTATTAAGAAAGCGCTTGCCACTGCAAAGATGCACATAGTATGATATACCTTAATATTATAGTTGAAAATACCTTTGAAAACTTGCCCCTCCGCTTCCAATCAACTAGGCTATTCATCAAATGTCCATCAATAAAATAAGCAAACAATGAGTACCTAGGCCTATTTTAATAATTATAAGGCTATCACAATTAAAATAATAACCATATGGTAGTAGGCAGACAATCTGTTTTGTTTTGCGAGCAAATACATTTAGCGAATAGTTTATAAATGGAATAAAGCTCCTTAAAAAATTAGCACGGAGGTAGCTGAACCAATAAGACAACATAATTACCATTAGAATTAACTTAGCTTGGCTGTTAGATGCAGAGAATAAATCCCCATGGTAACTTATGTGCCATCTCTTTTGTGAAACCAAGTCAAGGCTAAATTCATCCAGGATAACCTAAAAATCCCAGCTTAATCCCTTATCAAGGTTTTGTGAAATACCCCTCTGGTCTCATTTCTATAATAATAATAATAATAATAATAATATAAAATCTCCCAATAATAATTAAAAAAAAACTTCCAATCATAAGGAAACTGTGGTATTGTTGTACCTGGACCCTATTCTGTAGGTCTTTAGGTCTGAACTTTCAATAGGGACAAAAACAGAGAATCACTCCAAATCTGAGCTAGCATGCCAACACAGCAATGGCCATCTTTTAGGGCACATACAAACACTTGTTTTACAGTTTACATTTATGGAGGTCAACAGACACAGGGGCATTTCTGCAGGGATCCTGTACATGATGGCCAACACTTGTAATGATGTTGACGTCACTGATGAAAAAACTGTTTCCTTTGATGACATGCTCCACAGAATTAATCAATCAGTCTGTGTTGTGTCTCAAACAAATCAATTCCTTCCAATTATGTCCTCTTTTGAGGTATCCACTATCCCTTCACAATTTATCATGTCATATGTCATTTGATGGCCAAGTGGGAGTAGTAATTTCTTCTGGATTGTTTTCATCAGGAATTTGCCATGTATTTCAAATCTGAAAGTTGTATCTGTGCAACAAGAGTTATAACTCACCTGAGTGGCCAAACTTAGCACCTGCTGTACAAGTTCCTGTGTCTCAGTAGGCTTCTTTAGAAAGAGTTTCACAATGGCTGTCAGGAGCTGCAGCTGCACCTATAATATAAAGTAAATGTCACTAATACCAGCAACACTTAAACATTGTAACACTTAACTCATTGCCAAGCTCAATGCCAAGCTGTTTTCGGAAGCTCTGTCCTAGAGTGCCAGCAATCTAGACCATTGTTGATGATTTTTGTACAGCCACAGTATATTCTGTGTTATAGCTATGAACACATACAATGGCTCGTTTAAAAGGTGAGACTTTAAGCTCTCAGTGGGTGCAAATCGTGTATTTCTACACGCCTCTGTTCCTGAGAAATCCCAAGCTAAACAGTGGCTAGTTTTCATCAAAATCGCTGTTTCTTTCTAGAAATGGAGATATAACGTCTTTCATGAAATATTAAGTGTTGTCTGTAAACTTTCCGGGAAGTGATCAGCAAGACCTGGCGAGACTGCCACCTAGTGATAGACCCACGAAAATGGCCTGGTTTTGAGATGACGTGCATGCGTCACTGATTCGACCCAAAGCGGCAACCGAGTTATGATAAAATGTCCAGATTATGCGTTTTCACGAGTTTTCGATCGTCATATATTTCATTTCCATTCATCACAGAGCTTCCAAAAATCACATATAAGGTGTGTTAGAGTGTCTAGTTTCGTAATTTAAAAAAAAGCTAAAAACGTAATATTACGTTTTTGGCACTCAACGTATGAGAAGGAAAAACGTAATATTAAGTTTTTGGCACTCAATGAGTTAAATGTATTTTTAATGTACCAACAAAAATGAACAAAATTAAATCAAAAACTTGCCAAACCCATATTGAAATATTTATGACTTTCATGATTACATTTACACATTTAGGAAAGTATGTTTCCTATCAAGTCTAATAATATGGCTGGCTGGTTTACAAGATAATGCGCAAGAATGGTTCACCAAAACCCAGCGCAAGCGGCTGCTTGCCTCTCAGCTAGCAGCTAGTTCAACACTGTTGAACTCTGAACATGGTGCGCAGTGGCGACTACAATTCTACTACACATACTGAAACTTAAGTTTTGTCTACTATTATTTGCACTTTAATGTACCATATATATGGAAGTATGCATAGGGGTTGGTGTAACGCTTATCAGTTCAATTTTCTATTTAAAAAAAGAAAAATTGGAAAATTGGATTCAAATGTTTTTTGCACGTTTAATAAATGCATAATTAATTTGAGTTATTTTCTTGATTTCGTATTTGATAGAGAAATGAATCATGGAAAAATGGGAAATAATTTGTTTCTATTAGTGCTTCAGCTTGCCTGAGAGGGGCAAGGTCAGCGTCCGCCCCAAGTTAAAGATGATAGGCTGGCAAGGGTCGAGTCCCACCTCTCACCATGCTTGCATTTAGGTTTTGCCATAGTTATGGCATGTTTGACAAAGGTCTCAGCATATGAGGAAGATGCTGTGATTATGTAAATATGCAGCATGTAGTTTGAGAATCATAAATATTGATATAATGGATTAAAATAAAATACAACAATCTCCAGCTGTAGAAGTTAGCCTACATGAGTTATGATGAATTCATGCTATTGACTACATGTGCGTACTGAGTAGGGCTGAACGATTTTGGAAAATAATCTAATTAGCTGGTAGTAGATTATATCTTAAACTTGAAGTGCTTGATATTTGATATTTTAATTCCATGTGGACTGAGCCAACACCGGAGCCGAGATGGAGATGAGTGCACGGTCACTTGAGTTGAGTTGAACGTGGCTCAGCCATGCACTCACCCGGATTCGATCCCAAACAGCAGCACCTTGGATCAGGAGTCGAGCATGCTTGCAATCAAGCTAAAAGCCCAGGGTGCTAGCTAGCTCTCTTGCCAGCATTACTCTTAAAGCATCGGGAGGGAGGTTTACCAACGTACATACTGCCAGCCATGGACCAGCTGGCTACCGTTACACTGGTTTGAATGCAATGCATTTGAATAGAACACTAGTATCGTTCAACAATCAAACTATTGAACTATTTTCTTATTGTTTTTCATAAACTGTTTGTCACAATACATATTGCTATTGTTTTATCCACTTCTGGGCTAGCCTGGATGCCAGCCGAACTTAGCCCTGTCCACAACATTTGAGGTCGGGAAGTTCGGTCTGGACTTGTTCCGTTGTGGAGCAACTATGCCCGAACCAGAGCTGTTCGGAGTCACGGTTCAAAACAGAACTCCTGAACGGTTTTGTTCAGAGCTGAAAATGCAACTGTGTTTGACAGAGGACAGATGTAGGTTGCTAGTGACAAAATATTAGCTTTCAGTATGGTACAATGAAATTGACATTTAAATAAAGTGTTTAATTCCGCCCAGTTCTTCCTAACAAAAACGCTGTTGCTAAAAGGTAGACCTTTAGATTTTGCCATCATGTCTGTTGTACAAGATATTGACAGCGCAATAACAAAGAAAACAATGTTTAGGCATTTATGGAAAAGAAGAACCCCTGTATCAGTTGAAACATGCACCGTAATCACATCCCAATGGAGCAGTATCAGACTCCAATTCTGACTAGATCTAGATGTACCGCAGAGCGGTACAAAATATGACCGCCGCCCAGTCCAGCACATTTTTTCCACAAAAATAAATCACGCTGAAAGGCCTATATGATTCTAACTGTCTCACTAAATTGCATTATCCACACTCAATTCTCACTGGTATCTGCTAGACAACAAGTACCAAAACATGATTAGTGCATAGATTTCACATGTAAAATTCATTTTATACAACCCCACCTCCATCTTGCCTGTTCATAATTCTGAGAAATTCTTGAATTGTGTGCATGTGTGCATGTACATGTTTATGTTATGTGTGTGGGTGTGTGTGTGTGTATGTGTGTGTGTGTGTGTGTGTGTGTGCGTGTGTGTGTGCGTGCTTGTGTGTGTGCCTGCGTATGTGCCTGTGCATGCAAGCGTACATATGTCTACTGTGTAAGTATGTGCCATACGTATGATTACTGTGAATGTATGTGTGTGTGTGTGTATCTGTTTGTGCACATGTGTGCACATGAAATGGGTTAACATGGCCCCTTGAGATCAACATACAAAAAAAAAATGGTCCTCCTAAACTCTACAGTTCTTGAGATATTCACAGAAAACTGTGTCTGCCCTACCCTCCTTTCGGGGGGTCCAGTCCAGCGGGGGGGCTACAGATCAAAACGAAAAACGATGGTTCCATGCTATCCATGTGGGGTTACATGCCCACCAAGTTTCGTGTACCCCGGTCTTTCAGTGTCCCGGGAATCATTGACGGAAATTTGGGCATGCGAAAAAGAAAAAAAAAAAAAAAGAAAAAAAAAAATCTGACTAAACCTATATGACCGCCGCTTCGCTGCGCGGCGGTCATAATTAAATATGACGACGTCAGGCTACTTGTGGGCTGCTGGCCAATTCTGAATTGGTTCGATTCTGAATGCTGTTAGTCTGTGTAAGTCACTTTGGATACAAGTGCCTGTGTCATACCATGTAAAGTCAGATACATTGGTTTCTGCACCATCTCAGATTTTGTTCAAACTTTGAAAAGTATTATAGCCAGTTCAATCTTTGTAGGCTGGAAGACAAAAATTCTCAGGAGGCAGAAATCAGCCAAAATTAGTTATATATGCTTCCCTATTTTTTGTTATATATTTAAAAACTTAAATTTCACACTTAGTCCACAGATTAAGTGCACAAACAATTCAATTCAAACATGTAGTTGGTTGGTACCTGAGTGCTCTCATCATGGAAACCCTCAAGAAAGCTCTCCAGTAGCTCATCTGCATTATCAATCCGCTCAGCATACTCGCCAACAATCCAGATCATGGCTGCCCGTGCCTCGGGTTCATCCAGAGAATCCAAGTTCTCGCACAATGTGGCAATAACGCTCTCATATCTGATAACAAAACATACCAGTTACAAATGTACAAAAGCAACAAATTCATGTAGGCAAGGAGGTGTCAAGTCTATAAATATAATGGCCCAGTTTCCCTTTTAGGATTTAAAAAAAACAAAAACAAAAACAGGACTAGGCTAAAGGTTTTGAGCAACTCGCTTATTGGCTGGCTGCCCAAAGCGACATACAAACACAAAACAATATAATACTGAAAATTTAACAAGGAACAAATTAAGATGTTGGTCAGACTATAATAATTTAGGCGAGAGTTTTGCATTAACATCTGGAAATAGCCTAGCTCTTTTTAGCTATCCAGTTAGCTCTAATCATGTCTGCTAGTCATTAAAATTGTAACTGTCCAAAGGTGTCCAGAGATGAACAGAACATTTTACATTGAACAGAGCATTTTACGTTGTTTTGTGATGTTAACACAGAAGGTATGCCACTTAGGTCAGTCCAATAAATTGTCAGATGTTATTTCACAGAAACAGTTACATCCCTATAATTAGGCTGGAGAATAAAATGTAATAAAGTTTTGGCAGATTTAGCGGCCCCTCCTGGATTACGCTACACTCCAAAGCCAATTTAGCCTACTGTAGCCCATGGCAATACACATGGAGTCGTGCATGATTGAGACAGAATTGGAGAAGGGATCAAATACTGAGAAAGAACCAGTCTCAAAGATTGGAATTAAATGTTTCTGATTGTCAAGTATTGTTTTTTCGTAGGCTTACGGTGAAGTAGAATTAGAAGGTAGGTAGAATTTCCGGTGAAGGAGCTGCATGCATGAGGCTGGTAGTGGGCTGGTGTGTATGTAAATTTCAGGCTGTTACAAAAGGTACAGACCAGAGCCAAAAGGTGCAGCCGCCGAGTTGTCATCATCTATTAGCTTTATTGCGAAAAAGGTGACGATGGAATTTTGAGGTTCCCTGTATGTTTATTTTACATACAGGACTGCCAAGGTAAACTCGGTTTCGCATTCTATGACCCCTTTATAGCTTGTAGTAAGCTTGACATCTCACGGTAATATTCGCCATAGTATTCATTATTAAGCTTTATGGTAAAGCATACTTGAACTTGCTTGAAAAAAAGTAAACTCATTTGTAGCACGACTATACGTTATGAAAATGTAACATCAGTAATGCTCAAAACTTTCACCACAGCAAGAACATGGCTAAAGATGAATTGACAGACTTATCCTTAAAACACAATAATAAAAGTTCATAAATACTTGTGACAAATGAATCCAAAGGACTTACTTGTTAGGATACTTGCGGAAGATATCCTTAATGACCACAATGGCCTCTTGTACCACATAGTTGACTTTGGTTTGGATGAGGTCCAACAGTGTGCTGACACAACGTTCTGCTGATTGCTGCCACAAAAAAAAAGAGAATTTGTGAGGACAAAGTAAGATGACAATAGGAAAACCTATTTACAAGTTTGAAATCTGGGGCACTGTGGCACAACTGGCTACTACGCCCGTACCATATTCGAGTCCAGGTGCCCAGGTCATTTCCTGTCTTAATAAAGGCAAAAAAAGTCTGCAACAACAGTTAAATCCGCTGAGGCAACACATCCCCTCTGGGCACCAGTTATATTCAGTAAGCCAAAAGGTGGGACTGCATATTACACTACATTTACACCTCAATTACAACACAACCCTGGACTAAATTTGAGAAACCACTCAGACATTTCACTTTTCCAAACAATGCGTTTTCTCCGATACATTCCCCAACAATGTAAACATCAATTAGTAAAGACATTACCGACATTACAAATTACTATTACAGGTTTCCAGGTAATAACTGGACAGATACAACTTTTTATGGACACTATTCATCCATAATGGAATTCATCTCTTTGGTGCATAGTGCATACTACAACTTGGTTCTCACCATCCCATCCGGCAGGATGGTTAAACCCCTTCCCCACCCCCATTTTAAATCATTTTTTACATCACATTATGTAGCAGAGTCATATTATACACCATTTGGATTTGGACTCCTGGGAATCAATATGTAAATCTTTTTCATGTAAAATATGTGTAGTCAGGGGTTAAATTGGGCTGGGGGCTCAGCCCTGGCACATAAGCCTGCTTGTTTGTGTCCGGATGTGCCTGCTTGCAGTCAGTTGCTTACTGGAAATGTGTCACATAAAATTTGATGAAAATTCTGCTTTTGAAAACATGATATTTCTAACAATAAATGACATGATATTTCTGACAATAAGATTTTTGAAATGGCATGTCTATTTTGTCTCGGCGGAGCCGAGATATGAATAGGGAAACGGCCGTATTCTTGTTAAACTGCTTAATCTCGTTGTCAGTCGACCATCGCGCACCGCTCGCTCATGCATTCCAAACGCAAGTGTACAACAGCACAGCAGATAGGCTACCACAAAAAGGCAACCAGAACGACAGAATCCTCATCCAATGAATATATATTTCCTCAAATAAATTGCTAAAATATTTATATATTGTCCAATGGTCAATCTGTTGCTTCAATTTGTGTTTTATGCGACGCGAGCACCGATGCTGGGTTCATGCCGTTTTGCGCAAGTTTAAAATGTTTAGTCGACTGCGTAATTTGTCAGCTATGATGGCATTTGTTCAAAAAATGTCACTTTTCATGTCATGAATGTAACTATGAAAAGGCTTTGCAGTTGTCCAATATGGTCAATCTATTGTCTTAATTGTGTATCATATGACGCGCCGAAGCTACATTCATGCATTGTTTTGCTCCAGTTGAAAATATTTCTGTGTAATTTGTCAGCTGTGATCAAATGCGTTCAATAAATTCCACTTTTATATCATAAATATAACATGCTTATCATTAATGTTTGTATGGTGTATCTTAGGGGTGTCACGATTCTCCAAATCCTCGATTCGATGTAATTTTCGATTTTAAAGTCACGATTCGATTCGATTTTCGATCTTTTTAAAATATTACTATTAATGCATTCCTTATATGTTATTTACTCTTTTTGGCCTTTTCCTTTTCTTTTTCAGGGGGCTTTTATTTTGAAACCGCTTTGAAACCGTTCCAACCGCGAGGTTGTAATGTGAACAGAACTAACATTAGGCTAAAACAGAGACGTGAACATAGTAAAATGAAACAACACAGAATGTTAATTTGATTGTTTCAGCACACTCCGAAGAGACCCAAGGTTAGTGTTCATGGAATATGTACTTATAAATGTGCATTTTAAGCCTTAAAGTAACTTTGGACTGTAATTAGACCATCTTTTCACTTGCTAAGTTGAGTAGGCTAAGTTAGTTTTAATTGACGTGAATGAACAAATACTTCCACACCGGTGATTTCAAAATAGCAAGAGGGGCTTTGATTTCGGTAGGTTGATGTGTAGGCCTATATTTTAACTGGCTGCAGCCTAAAATTAGAGGAGTGTTGACGCTGCAGTTCAGCACGTGCATGTGTGTTTGTGCGTCTTGGCATACATGCTGGACGTGACATTGGGGGTGTGGCTGCATCGTCGATTCTACTTTTAAGTTCGAAGTTCGAGATTGAGATGTAATTTCGATCGATTTCGAAATAAAATCGAAATCGTGACACCCTTAGTGTATCTAATAGGCCTCTTATTATGTTCAATCAAATTGGCATTGCAGTTTTGCATATATATCGTGTAAGACTCAATTTCTCTATTTCTTTGCTCAAAACTCTCCAGAAAGTGCCATTTAATGGTTTATTTTTCAAACATTTCCGGGGGGGCATACCCCCGGACCCCCCTAGGAGAGCCCCCCCACATAACAAATCCCAATTTAACCCCTGTGTGTAATACCTTACATGATCAAATTTATCTTACTATGTCTCAATTAAAAATGTCATTACATTATCAGAACCCCGGACATACAATCCAAAGGCATGACAGACTAGAATGTTACCTTTCATTTGAGACCATGATCATGCTTCTACACAAAGGGGTTCATATGCAGTAAGCCTTTTTTCGTCAGTATGCATTTTGGGTAACCAATAGTGTTGTCACGATACCAAAATTATGACTTCGATACGATACCTGCCATAAATATCACGATGCTCGATACTAAAACGATACTACGGCGAAATCCTAAGATATCTGGAGAAGAAAGGACTCATACCTCCTCCAAGTGTATTGAGTCATTTGTGTTAAATTTGGTGCACTTTTGTAGTGTGTAGGTCAATTCTGGGTTCTAAACTTCTAAACTTCCTACATAATTATTATTTTTTTATAGTCAGTAAAATAGTAGGCCTACTTTGTGTGATTAAGTCCTTTATTGTTTGTTATAGTTCATTTGACAAATGACAAACTATGAACTCAGTAAATTCCTGATGATTAATTTGATATTAATGAATGAAGTAATACATAAATCATGAATTAATTCATGTACCCTTACCGTAAAGTGTAACTTACTCTGAGACTACATACATTACCAACCTAATTCGCTTCAATTGTGTAAAATGTAATGTAAATCAGGTTTTATGGCCAAGTATACTTTGGTATACAAGGAATTTGGTCTCTGCATGTATCCCATCCGTGAATTAGTGAACACACAGGTCACACATTGAAGCACACATTAACCTGGAGCAGTGAGTAAAATAGTAGGCCTACTTTGTGTAATTAAGTCCTTTGTTGTTTGTTATAGTTCATTTACATTGTGTTGTGTTTTGGCAATAAAGTAGCTTTAAATAGCCAAACTAGGCTAGATCAAGGTCAGTGTTAAAATTACTGCATGCAAATCACTGAATGCTATGCAGAGGGGCCATCTGATGTACAGTATTGATGGGTTTCATCAGGTCCCTTTCCACAGGTGTATTAATCAAGCACCATGCAGTCTGCATTGATAATCAAGGTGCTTGATTTTATACACCTGTGGAAAGGGACTTGATGAAACTCATGAATAGCTACCCTAGGCCTTCCCGTGTTCATGGGATTTCTTTGACAGTTGCAAAGGGGAAAATGTGAGGATAGTCTTCTTTGCGCCCAGTGTACAAGTACGACGTTCCAACCACTCAGGTCTTCGTCAGATAAGCCTACACCATTACCTGTTGCAATATATCTGTGTGCATTCCTACATTACGTCTATTTCTTTGATAACATGATTTGCTACCACGTAGGCTACTGTAACAATAAGCCGCTATTATTAGAACTCAACACGCTTTGGTGGTATTATGCTGTGGGCTTTAATTAGCGCATTTCGGGTAGCCTATCCTACATCTGGGCAATAATTATTGAACAAATTGCAGTCTACATGCCATGACAAATATTACCAGTAGTAGGCTACTGACCGAACATGAAATAGATCGTTTACAAGTTATGGTAATGTTATTCTGGCGTGAACATTGCGCTTTCATCACGTTAGCACCCTATGATTACAGCTCGTTATGTCTCGTCAAAAAGATTACAGCTCGTTATGTCTCGTCAAAAAGATTACAGCTCGTTATGTCTCGTCAAAATTCATGGATGAAGGAAGGTTCGCTTTATCCCAGATAACCATACTCGTTTCACTTACGCTAGACTAAAACATAAGAGAAGAACTTGGCACTAACCATGTAGTCGTGTTTTCTATAGCATAATCGTTAACCTGTCGTTCTTTGAACTCTTTAAAAATGTTGGGATATGTCTGCGAGGTGTTTAGCCAAGTTCCATGCGTAGCCTACTGCTTTTAAATGACTTTGTGTACCTTATGGCTTGCCTTCACTATTCGCGATGTATCCGAAATAGTTGCAGATTTCACTGCACCTTTTGTTTTATCCACAAGGCCTAGAACTGTCGGCAAAGAACTATGTTGACGTTGGCTGCCCACTCACTCACTCAGAGCTGCCTGCTTAGACACGCCCACTTGACTAGGTGCGTGCAAGGAGCAGTGAGAGCAGCAGTTCACACAGACACAGAACGTTATTATTTTAATAAAGTATCGATTCTAAAAACGTCTGAAATCGTATCGTTTTTTGCGTGAAGGCATCGCGATACCTTTTTAGTATCGATACACCGTGCAACACTAGTAACCAAGGGTCCTATTTGTAGTCTCCATAGGGGTCATTCCGTGTCAAATCACCCAGTGGCTGGCAGGTCACCCTCTCCCAAAAAATCTGAAAAAATTCACAGTTGTTTGTGGACCAAACCTATGCATAAATCTTAAATAGTATATCTGTATCACTAATGGTTCCAAAACTACAGCCCTTTGAAGTTTCAAGTCATTTTAAGCATCTTTGTGAATAATCCTTTTTGTTCAACTTCCAACATTATTGGCTCTTTTGGTATTTCACACACATTAGTGAAACTGTGTGAATAGAAGTACATTTTCCTGTTGAATTAAACAATCCAATCAAATCAGGTGTATCTTGTGTAATTCCCCCTCTGCAAAGCTCTGAAAATGGCTATAAATTCATTGTGTGAAAAAACATCACCACCTTTGAGGGCTTGTCATTCAAAAAGTATGTGACACAAATTCATCAGATTTTTTTCCTACTCATGTATGGATTAACATTATCATATTGTCAGAGCATTTTTATTAAATTGGGCTTGATTTTCAAAAAGCATACATATGAGTAGGAAAAAAAACTGATGAATTTGTGTCACATACTTTTTGAATGAGAAGCCCTCAAAGGTGATGATGTCTTTTCACATTATGAATTTATAGCCATTTTCAGAGCTTTCCAGAGGGAAAAGTACACAAGATACGTCTGATCCGATTGGATTTTTTAATTCAACAGGAAAATGTACTTCTATTCACATAGTTTCACTAATGTGTGTGAAATACCAAAAGAGCCAATAATGCTGGAAGTTGAACAAAAAGGATTGTTCACCACAATGCTTAAAATTCAAAGTTTCAAAGGGCTGAAGTTTTGCAACGATTAGTTATACAGATATACTATTTAAGATCTATGCATGGATTTGGTCTACAAACACCTGTGATTTTTTTCAGATTTTTTCGGAGAGGGTCACCTGCCAAATTGCGCTGAAATTGGGTGATTTCACACGGAATGACCCACAGGGCATTTTGCAAAACGCATGGGCATACATTTGCAAATAATGGTCTAAAATACTCATCTTTTATTCTATATTGATCTACTTTTACACACAGCACAGACCTGGTGCTAGGGCTCAGTTGTGCTTCTAAGTCATATCAAGTGTCCTAGAGGGCTGAAATGTGGTCAGTTCAGAGATGCTTTTAATCCAGCAGAAAGAAAAAACAACATTCTAGCCTCTGTAACTCTGTGTCAGTGCTTCATACTACCAAGAAACTACAGGGTCTTAGCTTTCCAAAGAGGTCAAACATTTGATTACAGGCCAAACTAGGTGTGAACAGAGGCCTCTGAAGGAGGTATTGTGCAATTTGAGGTAAAAACCTGAAATTGGTATTGAGATCCAAATGGTTAACTTTTCAGAATCTCAAGTTTGAAAACTATGGATGTTACCTAGCCTTGATGCCAGCCGAACTTAGCCCTGCCCACAACATTTGAGGTTGGAAGTTCGGTCTGGATTTGTTCCATTATGGAGCAATTATGCCTGAACCAGAGCTGTTCGGACCAGAAAAACTCCTGAACGGTTTTGTTCAGAGCTGTAAATGCAACTGTGTTTAACAGGACAGATGTAGGTTGCTAGTGACCATTAGCTTCTAGTGAATATTAGCTTTCAGTATGGTACGATGTCTTTGTAAATTACGTTTAATTACAAATTTTATTCATCCCATTTCTGAACACAAACGTTGTTGGTAGGAGGTAGACATTAGATTTCGCCATTGCGTCTGTTGTAGAAGATATTGACAGTGCAATAGCTTTAAACAAACGAACAGAAAACAATGTTAAGGAAATTGTGGAGAAAAAGGATGGTTCGGGTGTTCTTCCTACAAGATTTACCCCCTGTATCAGCTGGAACACACCCCATAAATCACATCCCAATGGAGCAGAATCACTCATACTCTGATTATAATTTTGAGTATGACAACATCAGGCTAGATGTTACCTTGAACCTACTACATTCCTAGACTGGCTTAAGTTGGCAATGTCTTTGGGGATTAAATATTGGGATTAGGAATCATTCAACTGGTAGAAAAGGTGAAAATAACTGTTTGGTCTGCAGATGATCACTTATATCAAAAAGTCACAAATATATAACATAATACAATTTCAAAATGAGTGTTCTGCAGTATGACAACTCTCAATCACCTCCACTCTCAATTAAACCACTCAATTACCTCCACTTTAATTGCACAGCGACCAATGGCTCTCACTGCTTTCCGCACAAAGTCCACATCAACCTCTGTGGCGTACTCCTTTAGCTCAGCCAGAACCTGTATATAAACCAAACATAAAAGGAATACAAATCTAACAGATATATCCAAAGGATATATATTTTTATTTTTTTTCAATGTGTGATACATTTATACCATTATGCAATCATTTAGGGCTATAACTATATTGACTACCAGGACACCTTAGAAAATGTTACACGTGCAGAACTTTATATAGGATTGATACAGGCCTGAAACTAAGAAATAATGCAAACAGTGGATGTTTTCCTCTGTTATACTGTATTCTTCCAGTGTAAGTCATTGAATCACCTGTGCAATGTTGGCCTGGGATGCCAGCCTGATCATGATATCCAGCTTCTCCAGTTTGACATAAATAGGGTCATTGTATTTAACAAAAAACACTTTCATCTCATGCTTGAGAATCTCAGGGCTACAGGGGATAGAACAAGAGATATGGTTAACTGTGCATGATTATCTAAATATATGTTGATTCTTTATTTATATTTGTGAAAAAAATGACCCCTGCCTGCTTCATACTTTGTCACTCAAAAAAATGTACAACCTACCGTTTCTGCACAATGAGGTTGATGTTGCGCAAGGCCACATACTGTAGCTCAGGTTCAGCCGACAACAGGGTGACCAGTGGTGGGGCCAGCTTTTTCAGAAGTGTGCCATAGTAGTCTAAATCCTTGGGCAGCATTTCCATGAACTTCATTAGCACCTTTACAGCCGACAACACCACCGCAGAGTTGGCATGTGATAGGCGTGGGGTGACCCGCTCACAGATACTTAAAAAGGAGGGAATTAGGATAATTTATATATTTGTCCATCATCATCATCATTTTCATCATCATGAGAACAATCACATCCTTGTTACTTATTTTTTTGATACTTGCCCCTGGCACCCCAGCTAACCTTAACCTAAATGCTGACGTTATCAGCAAGTAACTGCTAGAAGCAGACGCAAACATTAACACAAAAGTATAAAATGATAAGAAAATGACCAATTGCCTTTTCTTTTAGGTATCTTATTAAATTTTAATAATGCATTTCTCTCTCTTGAACATTACCAACTTTTCAACAATGTGTCATCTACCACACCAGAGGGAAATATAGCCGCAGTGATGGCGGGCCCAGACACCTATGGATCCACGATCCGTGACATTCCGGAATCCAACAATGCATTCACATGTGGTGTGTATCAAATGCACAAATCTAATGTGTGCGCTAAATTTCACGAGTTTTAGACATTGGAAGCACATCTTTATAGGTTCTTGATGGTGCCACTGTAACACGTGTGAGCCCAGTGTGTGTGGGAGCTTGTTGTGAGTGTGTATGTCTGCGTGCATGCCTGTTTACATGTGTGTGTGCGCATCCATGGTTGTGTATGTACCAATGATTACACGAGTGTGTTTCTGTGGGTGATCCCATGTGGAAAGCATGGGAAAGTTCGGTTATTCTAAAACACACAAAATCAGCATAGAACTAGATGTACCGCAGAGCGGTACAAAATATGACCGCCGCCCAGTCCAGCACATTTTTTCCACAAAAAGAAATCACGCTGTCTCACTAAATTGCATTATCCACACTCAATTCTTGGTATCTGCTAGACAACAAGTACCAAAACATGATTAGTTCATAGATTTCACATGTAAAATTCATTTTATACAACCCCACCTCCATCTTGCCTGTTCATAATTCTGAGAAATTCTTGATTGTTTGTGTTATGTTTATGTTATGTGTGTGGGTGTGTGTGGGTGTGAGTGAGTGTGTGTGTGTGTGTGGGTGTGTGTGTGTGTGTGTGTGCGTGCTTGTGTGTGTGCCTGCGTATGTGTCTGTGCATGCAAGCGTACATATGTCTACTGTGTGAGTATGTGTCATACGTATGATTACTGTGAATGTATGTGTGTGTGTGTGTGTGTATCTGTTTGTGCACATGTGTGCACATGAAATGGGTTAACATGACCCCTGGAGGCAAACATACGGAAAAAAATGGTCATCCTAGGCCCTACAGTTCTCAAGATATTCACAGAGAACTGTGTCTGCCTACCCTCCTTTCGGGGGGTCCAGTCCAGCGGGGGGGCTACAGATCAAAACGAAAAACAATGGTTCCATGCTATCCATGTGGGGTTACATGCCCACCAAGTTTCGTGTACCCCGGTCTTTCAGTGTCCCGGGACTCATTGACGGAAATTTGGGCATGCGAAAAAGAAAAAAAAAAAAAAATAAAGGGATTACAGAAATGTTGCCATCTTTGCCGCCACCTTGAGGGGAAAGTCCGTAGGAGTCTTATTGCTGAGTGTGTTGTAACACGCTTTGGAAATTCACAATTTCGTCGCCGTTTTTAAAAAAAACCAAAACATAGTCCAGTATTTCTTTCGAAATTGAAATGAAGTTGTATGGACTGGACTATGTTTTTTTTTTTTTTAAACGGCGACGAAATTGTGAATTTCCAGAGCGTGTTACACAGCAATAAGACTCCTACAGACTTTCCCCTCAAGGTGGCGGCAAAGATGGCAACATTCCCGGAAAGGTACTGGCTTGATGAAATTCATTCTGGACTCTCTATTCGACCACATAAAGACCTCGGGATACTTCGGTTTGGCTTTAGGGACCCTCTACTTACTACCACGTAAGTGTTATGTTGTTTGGAACTGTAGAAGAAGTATAAAAATAGCGTTTTGTAGCGGCACAATTGAAATGCCCCGCTCACTTCCAGGCTACGAGTTGTGACTGAAAACGGTACAATCGAACTTTCTCAAAACACATCCGAATGACATCATTTTGATGTCAACTCAACGTATGTACCCCCAATCATCCGGAAATCGATCTAAAGTGCATTTTACTCCGGATAATTCCTTTAACTCTGCTATGGCCTCATCACAACATAGCTTTGAGATACTGCTTGATTGCATAACTTAACTAAGTTTAGTCTCCTCAATGTACTAACGTAAGAATACTGTTTGGATGTTTAGTTTAGCATGCTTACTTACAGCTGCTTGTCAATTTCGTTACTCAGGGCTCATTTTATTGACTCTGACACTGAATGTTTGCAAAATCCCGATGTAAATGGAAAAGTGTTTTCCAAGACTCAAAAGTGCTTGTCCCAAGGAGAAGTACAAACTGTTATTTGAACTAACTACGTTAGTTCTTGAATTTCCCCTGGGGATCAATAAAGTATCTATCTATCTATCTATCTACGTTATGAATTGCATCCATACATCAGCTGCGTTTTAACTGCGTTAGTGTTACAATTGCAAGGGAACGAATGTCTTAAAGTGACAGGCACTCAATTAGACCTATACACTACTGAACTTTATTGAATGCTACCCTTGACTAAGAATGCATTACTTTGCACTTGTATAGTCTTTTATTTTGGAATTTTAAGAGCAGTAAACATATATTGCAATGTTAAGGAATTCATGTTTTTTTCATTCAGATATATAAATCAACATGTATAAATTGCTATTAGTCAATTAATGGGAAGATAATCGATAATCGAAATCGAATCGGACTGAAAAAATGAATCGTTAGATTAATCGATGCATCGAAAAAATAATCGCTAGATTAATCGTTTAAAAAATAATCGTTTATCCCAGCCCTAGTCTCCACAGTCTCCGATTTCACAGTCTAATGAAGGACTTTTATTGCACTGCATGGCTAGAGACTCGTTGCTATGCTCACCGTGCTGCAAAGACCTCACGCTATCCACATTATACATTTAAGAATGCACCTTCAAAATAGCAGTGTTGGCAACGTGAATAAGAGAATAACACTGTCGGTTATTAGAATATTATAAATTATTTGTATGCACACCCCTAGTCAAATGAGGAATACAGTACATTTCCAACACCCACCTAACATGTAACATAGATCTTTCACAAAACTTTGCAGTGTCACCATCATTTCCCTTTGGGGATCGATCAAAAAATAAATCAAAGAGCTTGTAGAAAATCTCACCTCTGAGATTCACGGTCATCTCTAGGTGTGTAGTTTGCAAGGCAATCCAAGATAAAGATCTGCCCCCATTCAGTGCACTCATTCAGAGCGGTCAACAGCTTGTTGATGGATTGGGGATTGAGGTCAAGCAGGTTGCTGTTTGGGTGGGATTCTGCAATCTCAGATAGTGCTGCCACAGCATTTGCCACAACCTAGACAAATGAGAGTTCAAGTTTATTTATGCTTTACACTTTATGGATGACAAATTAAACTAGAAAATGTAATTCCAGGGAATTACCAGTGCATGAAAATGCAAAACATTATGTAAAATATCATACAAAAGATGAGTAAAAACAGATAATTCAGAGATAATTGCAATGGTGTTGCTAGGGTACATATGATGGTTACTATGCCAAATGAAGGGGTTGCTATGCTGGTTACTAGGGTTCTCATGTTGGTTGCTATGGTGGTTGCTAGGTTGACACTATAACGGTGGTTGCTAGGTTGTTGCTAAGGTAAATCATATGGTTGCTATGGTACTTATGGTGGTTGCTATGCAAAATAAAGTGGTTCCTATGGTGGTTGCTAAGGTAATCATGTTGGTTGCTATGGTGCTTGCTAGGTTGACATAGTGGTGGTTGCTAGGTTGTTGCTAGGATAATTCAGATGATTGCTATGGTGTTGCTAGGGTACATATGGTGGTTGCTATGCAAAATAAAGTGGTTTCTATGGTGGTTGCTAAGGTAATCATGTTGGTCGCTATAGTGGTTGCTAGGTTGACATTATAGTGAGGGTGGCTAGGGTAATTAAGGTTGTTGCTAGGGTAGTTGTGGTGTTTGCTATACTAACTCAAGTGGCTGCTAAGCTGATTGCTACGGTAATCATGTTGGTTATGTTGGTTGCTAGGTTGTCATTGTTGAAGTGGTTGTTAGGTTGAGGTGGTTGCTAGGCTGTTACTAAGTTAGTTGTTGTGATTGCTATGCTGGTTGCTAGGCTAATCTCTTTGGTTACAATATTGTAACTGAGGAAGTGGTTGCTAGGCTGTTCCCATGGTATTTGACATGGTTGCTATGGTACTTGAGATGGTTGCTAGGCTTTTGCTAGGTTAGTTGTGGTGGTTGCTATGCTGGTTGCTATGTTAATCTCATTGGTTGCTAGGTTGTAACTGTGGAAGAGGTTGCTAGGGTATACAACATGGTTGCTAGGCTGTTGCTAGTTTAGTTGTGATGGTTGCTAGGCTGGTTGCTAGGTTAATCTCATTGGTTGCTGTATTGGTTGGTAGGTTGTAATTGTGGAAGTGGTTGCTAGGCTGTTGCTAGGGTATTATACATGGTTGCTAGGCTGTTGCTAGGGTACGTGAGGACATTGCTAGGTTGTTGCTAGGGTATCGATGGTGGATATTATCAGAAATAAATGAGTTGCTGCAGCAACAATAACTAATCGGTCAATTAGGCTCGCTCATCGGAATCTGCAATTTTACCCCATTATAATTTTCAAAACTGCTCAAACTCGGTCACGGTTGCTTGGGGATGGCCACAATCCAGCCACAAATTCTCTATTGGATTGAGGTCTTGGGCACTCAAGAACATTCACATTTCTGTGTAGCTTTTGCTGTATGCTTCAAGTTATTGCCTTACTGGAAAATAAATAAATAAATTGTAATAAATAACGATTCTCCCAAATCGTAGTTCTCTTGCAGACTGAATGACTGACTACCCAGACTGTCCAGATGCCAGAATTTCCATATATTTTGCTGTGTTCATTTTATCCCTTACAAGCCTTCCAGAGCCTACTGGCAAGAAGCATCCCCACAGCTTGATGCTGCCACAATCATGCTTCACAGAAGGGATGGTGTTTTTGTGGTGATACAGTATTTGGTGTCTGCCAAACACAGCCAAACACGTCTAGTTTGATGGCCAAAAACCTAAATTTTGTCAAGAGGTGTGCGGGTTCATTCACAAGCCACCTGCAATCGCCCAATATTTTAATCAACCTGACCGCAACTCGAACCGCGAACATTAATTAAGACAAAATGATACCCACTATCAGACTTGTTTATTTCCAAAATATGCGCTTTTGTGTAACGTAACCTAACATGCAGTGTATTCTTATTGAGCTATGTAAAACTTTCCCATTTGGGAACCTTATTAATCATGTCAGCCTACTCATGACATCCATTATCAAATGGCACACAATCAGCCTTAACAGCCTTAACCCGTTAATCGCGCGTTAATTAAGGACCAAGCATAACACGTACATTTTTTTTAATTGCATTAATCGCGTGCCACCAAAGATTTTTTTTTTTTTTTTTTACATCAGATGTTCTGTTATCAACAATCCCCTTTGGCTGCTACTAATTTGACCCTTTGATGCACCGTTTCTTGTCATCAAACTGCCACAGACACTTCCTAGCAAAGCTCCGCTCTAGAATCTTTGCTTCCTAGTAGGCTTCTGCCCATCCCTCCTCCTCCTGTAGTCATGGAGATAATAAACACCAACGCAATTCTGAACTCCCGGTCGGCTGAATGGTGGACACGAGTGACATGAATGCGGCGCACTCCCCATTCGACATTCAATTACATTAGATTCTGTTGTTGTTCTCAATACAACTCTGCACACCAGCATCGCACTTTGCCACCGCCTAAATTACGATTCAGTTCTATTTTGTCGGCGCAACTCCATAAAATCCAATGTTGATCCAGTGTTTGCCAGTTAAAAACTTTGCTGATGTGCATGGCAAGTGACAGTGCACTCATCTGCCGGTGTTGGCTCAGTCCACATTAAAATATCACCAAAGCACTTCAAGTTTAAGCTTTAATCTACTACGAGCTAAACATTGTTTACACTCCTACACTGTTTCACATGAACTGAACATAGTAAATGGACTAGGCTATTTAGCACTTCATTGAAATGTGCTGTAGGCCTACATTTTGCACATATGCACTTGTGCATATTTCTCAATAAGAAATAAAGAAAATGTCCTAATTTTCAACTGAACTCCAAAGATAATGAATAAAGGCTATATGGAGTATTTTTTGTGTGTTATGCCATTTATGTGTATACATTTTGTGCATGCACTTCTACTGTAGCATTTATTTCAGTTTATATAAGCTATATTTCTGAAGAATACAATGTGTTGCTCAGGCCCGCTGCACATCTTTTAAAATTTTATTTTAAATAATCAAATGTCTTAAAGGTTAGGTTCATAAAGTAATTTATGAACCTAACCTTTTTGCTTTCATTTGATTCCCAATCAAGATACACTCATAAAAAATGGCTTTACATTATTAATGTGGACTTCTGGAATGTTTAGAAATGTAAAATAATAGAATTGTGATAAATATGTAATTAATCGCCATTAACTATAGAACTTCTGCGATTAAATAAATGTAATCGTTTGACAGCCCTAGTTTAAGCACAAAGAGAGGCCAATCACTATGTATTGCTTGTCATTCTCTTTCTAGGTCTTGTCACCTTCTCTTACTCTCTCAGTAGTGATAGTCTCACTCCAGTCTATGAGAAATTGTGCAAACTCAACCCCCTCTTTGGATCTACACAATTCATGAGAATTAATTATTTTTATTCAAAACACCACATTTTGCAGAAAACTGACTAGTTTTAAAGTATTATATATAATTTATGGGCCACGGGCCCGGTCCAGCCTCAAGCATAGAAACAGTAGAAATCCGAGATTTTTCCCCAACCACCGGGGTTGAACACAATGAAAATGCGCCATATGAAAGGATTTTTCCAAAGGCTTTAAATGCAGTATCCATACAAAGAACTACAACACCTCCATCTCAGTGGAGTACAAATGTACAGTACTTACCATGGGATTGGAGTCAGAGATAAGGTCCTTCAGAGTGTCCAAAAACCCTTGGTCTTCCACCAGCTGGGCATTTATGTCATGAAGTTTAGCAACACACACAGCAGCTGTCTTCCTCACATATGGGTCCTCATCTTTCAAGCACTTCCTTAAAGGCTCACACAAGTACTCTGTGATCTTATCCACACGAATACATCCCATGGTGCGCACAGCCAAAGCACGAATCAGGGGATTGGGATCTTCACAATCCTAATGAAGGGGAAGAAAAGAGCAATCAGACTGGAAAAATCAAGATAATTATATCATATCATTATCATATCATTATATCATATCATTATATATTAAAATATATATCTATACTACTTTGAATTGAGAGGTGGCTGTCCCAAACCCTAAGACCTAAATTTCACCTTATGGATAAGAGAAGATATTTTGAACTAAACCAAATTGGGGGACTCGAGTCAGACTAAAGTCACTTGAGACATGCTTGATCAATATGTATAAAAGACTTGACTTAACTTTGACTTGATATTTATGACTTGAGACTTGACTTAGACTTGAGTCAAATGACTGGAAATTACTTGACTTTTTCATATATATTGAGGAGTTAACTTAACAATTTTAGAAAATCTACTTGATTGAGTGCTGTTGCAATACATGCATGTGAATGAAAAGTTTGGGGGGGGGGGGGGGGGGATGTCCAAACTTTGAATTTGCACAAATTTGGTAGAATGGCCTATACACACACAGATATATTCTTCATTATTTAACCCCAGGAGACAACATCTCCTTTTCTAGAGAGTGTATAAGAATGAAACTTCATGGGCAAAGTGATCTAACATAAAATCAAATCTAAACTTTTATTCATGCAACAATCATTGTTGATGATGCATCCTTGGTTCCGTTTAAAACTGGTGGAAATGCCGGTTGGTTGACTGGATAGCATGTTCAAAAAAATCTGAACAGAACTAGTACAAGAATGCATTCTGTGTTGATCAAAAAACCCTAGGTGGAGCACAGAGCCAAAGCCCAAATTCACACTCGAAAGGGGGATCTAAAAAACAGCTCAGTACAGTACAGTGGCCAATCTCGCTGTAGAACACATCACTTAAAACAACTGCACTCTGAACCAGGAAGATTTAAATAAAAAATAAATGTTTCTCATGTCTCCCAGAGAACCGACCTTCTCATAGAGAGTGCAATTTTGTGTAATATAATTACTAGAGCAATGCGGATTTTTTTGAATTGGTAGCAAAATGGGCAAGTCAAGGGGATATGTGGACCAATTCACAAAAGGGTGGTCAACAACATACAGCACTGTAAAATGCAATGGCAGTTAGAAAGTTTACAATAACATACCATCTAAACAACAAATTCTGCTAATGACATTAACATGACCGTAAAACAGTCCTCTAAAGCTCAGTGTAATACCTTCACAAATGTGTTGACAGCCATTATGGCCATGTCCGGCTGACTCTTGGCATAGTTCATCAGGTACAGGTAAACTAATTTCTTCAGTTCAAGATTGTCGGTTTGCATGCAGTTCACTACATCAGGAAAGAGGGCACTGTTGAGAAAAATTTAGACAGTTTGTATCACATATTCTCTATATAATGTTTAATAGTGTTATTGTCATTACATATGAAGAATCATCTTTAGATGTGTTATGAAGGTTAACAGCAGGTAAGCAATGGGAATGAATCCCTGCATTATGGTCAAAAGTTAACTATTTCAAATATTTCTGCCAGTTTTTGCCAGACACGTGACATCATGTAGAATACTGCTTTTGGTCATGTCATTATCCTGAAATTTTATGACCAACCATTAAGACAATGTATGCAAATGCACAGAAAAATGATCACTTCACCTGACATCTTTCCCCACAGTCATAGAGGCGATCACCTTTTTCACTGCCTCCTTCTTCTTTTCCTTTTTATCACTATTAAGCTCTGCTTTCAGCTCAAAAATTTCACCTATATGGAAATACACACACACACACACACACACACACACACACACACACACACACACACACACACACACACACACACACACACACAAATTAGGGCTGAAAGATTAATTGCATTTACGATAATATCGACAACCAGCTAACAGTGTCAAGAAAGGTCTGAAAGAGCTACTTTGCTCCTTTTTCTTGAACCTGCCATGTCCCTGGTTTTAGCTAGCCTGGGTGTTCCCATGCTGCCTTGCGCGCGATTTGATTCACGCTGCTAAGGCAGCCTGGAGACCATGGAGCAAATTTTCGCCTGAGATAGGGGACCAATCACAGAACAAGGGGGAAAGCAAGACGATGATGAGCTATGCACAGACGCATTTGATAGACATCCGTGGCACCCAATAAACGGATCTGGGCATTTTTTTCAAATACGAGAAAATGAACGTTTGGTTCCCAGACCACGTCTCATTGAGAAGTGGTGGCGCTAGCCAGGCTAGGTTTCAGTTCCTTTCTCTTAATTCCCCTGTGCTGCGACTCTCGCTGGTAACTTTGTTATCTTCTCCAGCTGACTATTAAAACTATTTAACTTCACGTCTGTTTAGGCTACGCAGCAGCCATTCACCTGTGCTGGTAACTTTGTTTAGAGTGCAGTGACACAGAGGGGGCATTTGAAATATCCAAAGGGGATGGCAGCACAAACATTTTCTGTCACAGTTACTTGTTAATGCCTAATGTTAACCGCAAGTAGTTGACACAGCTAACCACCAAAAACCCAGCTGTTCTAACATTAGCTTACCAGCTAAAGCTCTTACGCTACAAACATCCTGCTAACTGCTGATAACTATGCCTGTTTAAACAGTTTTGTTTCCGCGATTGGCTTTGTTGTCATAAGAACAAACTAGTTCATTTGCATGCATGCGTATTGCGCTGCGGTGTTGATGATGCTAACCTTTAGTGAACACCAAGCTGAACGGTCATTCGGCCGCATTTTGTGCTGCAACAATTTAGTTTGTTCCGATGCACGTGCAAGTACAGAGGAGAGGAGCGAGTCTGTATCTGTGTGTGTGTGTGTGTGCGCGTGCGTGTATGAGAGAGATCATGGGACAAGGAGAAGCCCTGTCAGTGCCACTGCATGTAACTGTTAACTAACGAAAGATCATATCTACATGAAATAGAAACAAAATAGAAACGTATAAGCATCATTTAATGTTTACAAGGCTGGAAGTTCAACAAATATAGGCCTACTAATTTGATTGAAGTAGTTAAATAAAAAATGTTTCATTCATATCAATCATATTCAATCACCTAATGACATGATAACATAGGCCCGGGCTCCAGGAAAGAACAGTTTATGTTTAATTTATATTGTGTTGGTCATACTATAGAACAGTGGTCTCCAACCCGTCGATCGGGATCGACCTGTAGATCTTTAGGACTTGCCCAGTAGATCCCGAAAATAACAGGAAAAATAAAAACAGGTCACCAAATTCCTGCATGGTCGCCAACGTTTACAGGGCCTAAAAATCAGCGCGGGATTGCGGGTATAGCGCATGATTTATTCAAAACCCGCAACAAGAAATTCCTGCACATATTTTACAGCGCTGTCTGATAATAATAATGGAGCGGCGTGAATGCGGGACCGGAAGGACCAACGTCTGACTTGAACCGAACATGCAGACACACACACGCGCACAGCACCACTTTGCAGGTACGCTCTCTCTCTCTCTCGCAACAGGACTTGTCACCGCTGAAGTCAAATTATGCTAGGTGCTTCTATATCAACTGCTAACTGACAGAAAAAGAAAACGAATGTTTAGCGATCAGGAACTGTCAGGAATTTGTTCTCCATTTGAAGAATGCAATCGATTACGTACGTGCACAGACAGCTACAGACACAGAGCGCATTGTAGACCTTGGCCACATTACTTACGGTTACTTTCACTTCCTAGAGTGCGCATTCATTACGTGAAAGATGCTTCATCCCAAAACAGCGATCAAACATTATCAAATTTATCATGACGTGTTGTCACAAACACTTAGGCCTACTCCAATTAGAAAATCATAAATAAAGACTATAAGTGTTCTCATTGATGCCTGTAGCCTATAAGGGGGTGGAGGATGTGATAGGCTATTTTTGACCTGATACATTTGCCTAAATAAAAGGCCTTAAATTGGAAGTATTTTAGCTTTGATTCTCTTTTGACGCTTCACTGTAGATCTTGTCTTTGTTCAGGGCGAGGTCAGGGATCTTGGGCTCAAAAAGGTTGGTGACCACTGCTATAGAATGATATATTGCTTGACTCTGTTGAATAATACAGAAGATAAAAAGCTTAAAAATAAATTATTTTCCATAATCGTACAGCCCTACATTACACTACCACCGACTTAAACAGCCAAATATGTTGCAATGCTATCCTATGCCAAGTTAGAATGAAGCTGAAAGTGAAATACCAATTGTCAACCTATTCACCACAAACAAAAGAAAAACAGAACATTGCCAGTCCATCTCACTTTTTTCTTTTAAAAACTGACTTGGAGACAGCATATGAAAGAACTTAGACAAATCAATTATTCTTAATAAAGGTATGAGGTCAATACATCACATGAAAAATATGGATTCAAGATAACAATATTAATTCCTGCCAGTTTTCACTTTGTGAATTTGTCAATAGAAAAGAAAAAAACAATCCAGACCTTTTTTGGTAGTAGTGAAGTACTTTGAGTCGGTCATCTTGGATCCAATGTGTCTGTTCTCCTGCAAAAGAGAGTAATGTATATGTATATATATATATATATATATATATATAAGCGTATATATTCTTATATGGCTCTGTGAAATATAATCAAGACATTCAAATATGTTCTGTATGCCCATTCAATATTTCACTGTCAGGTTTTCCAAAAGAACACCCTGAGCTCAGTCTACTGGTCAGGCATTTTCAGTTAGAGGCTACTCCAACTCCGCTGTAATAAGGACTGCAACAGGAAGTCTTTCCTGCCCACTGAAATGAATGAACCCCCAATGGGCAGAGGAGGAATTATCTTCTGATCAATGAAAATTGTACACTTTTATTGAACATTTAGGCTAGAGAAAGAGTTTAAGTCTATTTGAGGTTTTCTCTGCTTTTGTGCAAGATATGTGTTTTTTTATGTGATTTACGCCTATGTGATTTAAGTAAATTGCTCCTGTAACATTGTACCCTCTGGGGATTAATAAAGTAATATATCTATCGTCTATCCATCTGAGGAAAAATACCAGTGAGAATTTTTTTTTAAAAGGGATGTTCTTGCCCAACTAAATCAGAACCATTCCACTCACATTGAAAACTCTGTCGGATGGAACTCCTTCCATTTTGCTGTGCATAGCACAGCAGTTTCTATTTCCTGTTATGTGACAATACTGCAGCAGTGTGAACTAAAGAACCAGATTTCCTCACAAAACACAAGCCAAATAGGGCTCTGCGTTTCCTCTACATTTTGTGATGGCTGTCTGACAGTCTTCATGGCTACAAAACATGGTCATAGAATACCATGGCATGGTCAAATACCATGTTTGAATAGTTATAGTGGTGCTGCTTACTCAGATACAGCTACTGCTGTCAAAATGAAGAAACAAAAAAAAAACAGTTCCAGAATTATGGATGTGACATTTAAGACTCATACTTGTAACGCCTTAGAGCATGGAAAAGTTGAAGGATAGTGAATTAATTTGCATGTTTCATATTCCATACAATCTATTGGATCTTGTGATGATAGTCTGGTGCAGTGATAACGTGTTCACATCACAGTACGGCTGTGCAATTAATAAAATGTAAATTCCAATGTCGATTTTGGCTCTAAACTATCACAAAAACAGTATAATTGAGAAAAAAATTTTATTTTGCCACATTCTGTTTCTAAACTAAAAGCGTGTTTCGGAAAGACACAATTCCAACTCATACAGCGCACTAATTCACGCCGCTTCTTTAAGCCCTGCACTCAACACTTCCCTCCCCGCTGTGCACAGACCACTCCAGCATTTTTGGGTTGTGTGTGTGTGTGAGTGTGTGAGAGCTCGTGCAATCAATAGCATCAAGAACCAAGCCGAAATTGTAACTAGTGCACGTCTGCTAATTTTGAAGTTAAACTGGGGAATTTTGGAAATATTCCAAATTGGAAACTTTCATGGAATTAAAGGAAATTATGTGAATTAATGGGAATTTACAGGAATTAACTGGACATTTTGGGTAATTCATACAAACTGTTTCATATACAAACATTAACATTTTATTTCGTAATAAGCAATTTTCGTTTAGCTTAGCCTACAAAGCTAGCTAGCGGGAATCCCATTCTCTGCCTATGGTTTACTAGCGTGCTAAGCTAGCAACATTGAAACGACTGAACTGTCCAAGATATACCACGCCACTCAACAACAAGATCCGATTGGGATTGGTTGGAACATTGACTGACTATCACTTTGTCCGGTCAGAATCCCAGAAAATGGTAAAACAAATAAAAAAAAATATAAAAAATAATGACATAACATAATACCCCAAACTTCATAGATTATGTTTATAAAGTTGCCAAGTTTAAATCAGACAGGCAATATGAGCATATGGTAATTAATCATCCCGTTAGAGCTTATGCAAACCCATTTGAATGAGGATAAAAGTGACGACAAGCACATAACTGGGCAACTCTGTTCACAAACTTCCCCCAGTTTCACACCAGTTATTTCCACATGAGATGACATTTTCACTGGGAATATTTTTCCCCCATGCACATGAACGCACCATAGGTTTCCTTTATGTCTAGTAGCCTATGCTGATGGATGTAATTGACGATACAGTATGTGCAGGGTAGAAATTTGACTGAAATTGCATTAAATCAGGTTGTTTTAACTAATATTAAGCTGCAAGATGGGATTTTGTCCACTACATTTAAGTTCCCTGTTATAGAGTAACTTGCCACATTAAAAATTCCCAGTTTATTCCCATTAATTCCCGTTTATTGCCATTAATTCCCATGGAAAGTTTCCAACTTGCAGAAAGTTTCCAACTAGCAGATACAAGCAGAGATGTAGGCAAGCATGACAGAAGTAAAATTCTAAGAAAGGGACATTTTTATCAGATCAGTCATCATTTCATCAGCAAATGTAATCCAAAATGTCTGAAAATGCCATGCCACACAGCAGTTGCAGATGCATTACATTGTAATTATATGATGTGTTGTTATAAATATGTAGAATTTAAAACTTATTTATAATAGGGCTGGGATAAACGATTATTTTTTAAACGATTAATCTAGCGATTATTTTTTCGATGCATCGATTAATCTAACGATTCATTTTTTCAGTCCGATTCGATTATCGCCCCATTAATTGACTAATAGCAATTTATACATGTTGATTTATATATCTGAATGAAAAAAACATGAATTCTTTAACATTGCAATTTATGTTTATTGCTCTTAAGATTCCAAAATAAAAGACTATACAAGTGCAAAGTAATGCATTCTTAGTCAGAGGTAGCATTCAATAAAGTTCAGTAGTGTATGTCTAATTGAGTGCCTGTCATTTTAAGACGTTTGTGTGGGAATCCTTGCAATTAACATTAACACAGTTAAAAGGATGCTGATGTGTGGATGCAATTCATAACGTAGTTACAGTAGTTCAAATAACGGTTCATTCTTCTCCTTTGGACAAGCACTTTTGAGTCATGGAAAACACTTTTCCATTTACATCGGGATTTTGCAAACATTCAGAGTCAATAAAATGAGCCCTGCATGAGTAACGAATACAAGCAGCTGCAAGTAAGCATGCTAAACTTGACATCCAAACAGTATTCTAACGTTAGCTTTGAGATACTGCTTGATTGCATACTGTAACTTAACTTAGTCTCCTCAATGTACTATGTTGTGATAAGACCTTAGCAGAGTTTACTTCAACTTTAATGCAGCAGTTTTGAACAAATTTGCAGCATGGTCACGATGCTAAGCGGATTTAATAGCAATTTAGCCCACTGTGTTCTATGCAGTGCTTCTATGTGGCAACAACAATCCTTCAACAATCGTGAATATTTTGTTAAATGCACATGCAGAGGAGGAGCAGCGGGCTCATTACGAGAGAGAGCGGGCGGGGCGAGGAAAGGCTGTGTGAGTAAAAAGTGCAGCTCAATTAAATTATTTTATCTTTAATTTAAATAGTAGGCCTACAACATAGAACATCAATGTGTGGTGGCCGGTTTTGATTTTGTGGTGCCCAGCCACAGATTAGTCAACGTATGGAAAACACTAAAGGTGTAAAATTAAAAATATTTAGCAGCACACGTTATGCTTAACGAATCGATGCTCATATTTTGCGTCGACGTATTTTTTGCGTCGACGTCATCGATTCGATAACGTAGACGCATTGTCCCAGCCCTAATTTGAAATAGTTGACAACACTGACCATTTGTTTATCACACTTTACATAAATCAGCTTTACACAGACACTTTAGTCATTGTCGCATCAACACTGCTATGGTACAGGGATCGACTTTAACTTTTAAAAAATGGCTAAAAGCGGTTGCCAGCTTGGCAACCAGGCATGAGGTTTTGGTTGCCAATGCCAATCAAATCGGGTTGCCACTTGTAACAATTTGGTAGCCAAGGGCAACTGGGCAACCATTAATTTCGAGCCCTGCTACTGTGAGTAATGTCAAAGAGTAAAGTGACTTGACTTCTAGTTGTTGTCTGTTTATGAAACGAAAGGCGCAATTTTCGCTCCTTTCATTTTTGCTAAAAGAAAAATTAAGCTATTTATTATTTCTTCTAACTGAAACTCATTGGCCTTGGCTCATTTTCTGCGAAGAACATAAAAAAGTACTTTTTTTCAATGACTGCACACAGTACACCCCACGTACACATAACTATAACATGAGGTGTTCGGGTCTACTGGACCCGAGTGTAATAATTGTAGGTGCTATGTACCTTAACTGTGTGTGTGTGTCTGAGTGTAGGTGTGTGTGCAGAAATGTTGTCTGTCTGCACCTGCTATTCCCACACAAAGTTACAAAATTGTTACATTTCAAGCACTTTCACCTGTTCTGATTAAGTTCTAAGAAATAGGCACCAATAATGATCAAACATTTTGTTTATTTTTTATCTTTTTTATAATGGAACTTCCTTGTGTCCTCACAAAAAGCTAAAATAATCATATGATCACAAAGGTGATCTCACAGTGGTAAATGATGTCTATCATTGGTAATTGAGCTAAAGTAAACATCTGTTAAGTATTTTTTACATAAATTCTTATGGCTGTATTGATTTAAAAGCCTAATAATGTGATGGGTCCACCTGACCCGGGAACACCTTACAAGGGTTAAAAGAAGGCAAAATAGGGTCTGACATTTTCACAGTAGATTAGGCTAGTATGTCCGTGAGCCCCCATGTTCATGCACCCAGAATGTAGCGCTGTAGCTGCCTGGCTGCTTTGGCTGTTGAAACTAGCAACTCGAGCTAGATAAAACCAATCTTTTTTTTTTTCTTCGTACCGATAGTACTCGGTGACCTTGGTGAAACTGAGATCTATGTGAAAAATCACAGGATTTCTCCTTTAACGCTGAAGCTGCTCTTCGATAGGAACGAAACCACTGGGGGCGCTGGTTTTCACTTTCCCTCCATATAAAATGTTATGGAATAGCCTGGGATTACCCATAAGAACCTTTAGCAAATTTGGGATGTGCGCTGCAGGTCTGTCTAGCCAAGAAGCCAATGAAGGCCATTTCCAATGTTCCTAAAACACAGGCACGTGCATTTCTTTGTATTGGAGTAAAGAACTGCATTTAAAGCCTTTGTTTACAAGATTGATACACTTCTGAAACGATTTGGTAAGAGTTTAATGCGTAAATTTAAGTTTAATTTCACTTCTAGTCACGGCCCTGCTGGAAGTCATAAGGCAATTAACCTTTTCCAGACCCACTCTCAATTACAATTGAGAAGGTCTGCGTTGTAACCAGGCTAGTTATGGAAATGACTTGGCCATGGAGCTTGCTGACTAATAAACAAAAGCCAATATTTTTGTAGGACAACTTTCCAAAAGGCCTACACTTGGGCAACATAATTTTTACTGAACAACTGTGCACTTTCACTATGCGCACGTCAGAACAACATTGGCTCATTGATGTTTAAAAACAGCAGAAGTCATATAAAAGTATTATAAGATCCAAGGTAAGATCAGAGGAAAGGCGTTCGCGGTCAAACGTTTGAATATGAAGGGCTTTATTTTATTTTTTTGACTTGACAGTGTCGATTTAAGAATGCGCCTGCGCATTGGGCTTCTGGTAGTACATTTTGAGCAGAATTTGACAGAACACCTGTCCATTATCACCTGTGAATTCTAATACCTCGGCCTAGAAGCTCGAAATTGGGTTTGCGGCTAACGTTACTCACTGGAAGCTAACAAGCAATTCAGCTACCAGAATATTGTTTTTTTGTTTGGTTTAACAAACCCACATGATATCCGTTAGCTAGCGTTTTGATACTATGCCTCAGAGAAAGCATATTAATTAGCAACTTAACGAGATAATTATATTCTTTCCTGATTCCACAAATCGACTTATCTGGGACGTAAATTAAAGCTAACGTTAGTGCTAGCAGATGTTAACGTGAATGTTGCTACTTGAAGCTTCATGGCTAGAAGCTAACGTTACAAGAATTGACAATGAACCTCAAACGAACAGCGAACAAATTACATCAGTCGCTAACGTTATCTCAGCTGGTTAAAACTAATATCAAATGTAACGTAATGTTAGCCAAACAGTAATGTCTGCCAGGCAAGTCAAGTTAAGTTAGCTGGCTAAATGAACGTTCACTGTAATACGGTCAAAAAGAAGTTTCCATAAGGTATCCTCGAATGAGTAACGTTAGCCAAATAGCACTAGTACTAGTGATAATCACATACTTGACACTAACGGTACAATGTAACCTTTACTGAACGAGGTTTTCTGATGGATAGAAGTAACTTAACAATTTAAATCTTAGCTTGCCATCAACGAGAGTCAAGTGACGGTAACGTTAACGGTAAAGTTTACTAGCACACATTAGCTTTAACGTTATAAGTTAGCTCGCTAATGGTATCGTTAGCCGACATTACCAGAGAAGCCTCAATAACGTTGCCAAATCCATTTCAAAACACAAGAGTATAACAGTATTGCTAGCATTTACTCACGCATAACTGACTTGCCCACTCCATCTTTAACAATAAAGTAAAGGTGGAATGTGTACGAAATTTGTGAAAATGAAGCCTTAACTTAGCTTCTGAATAAACAGATAACGTTACGTTGGTTTGCTCAAACTAACGTTAGCTTGTGGCATGACATGACCTTCTTAGTCGGAGCTTAAGGGAGTATTTGCTTGCATAGTTAATCCTTTAATCTGTCACCCTATAGTGGATACTGAGGGCGCATGGTAAAAGGCACAGTGAAGTTAAAATTCAACACAATTGCTCTGAAATCGCAGTAAAACGCTTACCGTTCAGAAGTATTTGGCTTTACAATATCACTCACTCCCACTTTTTCTCGTCATTTCACCCTCACTTCCGGCTTCCGCACTATCTCTGACAGGTGGGATTGTGTCACAATTATGCAAAATCAACATAGATTAGAAGTAGTGGGCAAAAGGGAAGAATTGGGCAAAATGTATTTTGATACATTTGTATTTAAGAAACCTAAACAGTTATTATGTCCTTTTTTGTCCTCATAGCGATTCCACTGCTGTGAAGTCTCTCTAGAAGCAGCCTTTTAAGTAAATCGTGTTCCAAGTTTGCTGATTCTGACTTTTGAAGTTTTAGTCTCAACACAAACTTTCTCAAACTTTGGGACCAGGGCTAAAAGAAAAGAAGATACCATTAAGTAGTGGGGTGGTACAGGTTGACCCATACTAGCCCATGGACTAGCCCCATTGAATGCACATGACTATTTCAGGCTTAATACTATATAATAATATGGCTTAATATTTACTGTCTCTCTGAGATGTCATTTTGAATGTAGAGTTTTAATGAAATATCAGGTTATTTGATCAACAAATCTTTTTGCATACTATAAGAGTTTCCATGGTTCATTTATCTGCCCAATGAAATATCATACCGGTAAAACATCTGTAGGTAGCAAAGTAGAAAAAAATGGTGGGCCGATTGGCCTACACACTTCTGCCATCTAGTTTCCACTGGGTTTTTTGATTGTCGGTGCTGTTAAAGTAGAAATATATCAGTAAGAAGCACTAAGCTAACGCACGCTTCAGACGCCGCGACTCCCCCAGTCAAGGTTGCATAGCAACGGCAATGTTTCATAGTTTGTCTTCACCGAAATGGAGTTCGTGACACCAGAGCTTGTCTACGGAGGTGGCACTAACCCTGCGTGAAATCATCATGTTTGATAGGTTGTTAATATATTCTGAAAACGTTACTGTTCTGATCAAGGTCATGCAAAATAAAGCTATCGACTCAATACGATTCAGCCTCTGATTCCTAGTCTGCTTATCATTATCTGTTATTCGTGAAAAAAAATATCATCTCGTCATGTCTTTAGTGTCTTCGTCGGCAATTTCTTTCTTTTTCAAATATCTCAATAACAGCCAACAAACTCGCACAGTCAAACCAAAGTTAAGTCATGTTGAAAAGAGGCTGAACCTTGCAAACGATTTACATTTATAGACCAATGAAACCACGCATGAATCACACGTGAAAATGACCATCGCGTTAGGTTGTGACTGGTTGGTTGTGAGCCAGATCTAACGCCCTCCTCCGCCCGCGTACATCGGAACTAGCTCCCGGTTAGCATTAATAATTGTTTACTACTTAAACAGCACCGACAATCAAAAAATCCAGTGGAAACTAGATGGCAGAAGTGTGTAGACCAATCGGCCCACCAGCTTTTTCTACTTTGTCACCTACAGAGTTTGACAGGTACGATCTTTCAAAACGCCATGTTATTTCTCATAGAATTTTGACGACCGGAAGTTGGATGGATACGGAAGTTACGGAGGCGGGACTTATTCTGGAGAGGTCTATGAGGGCAAAGTGGAGTTCAGTCAGAGATGGGCTCTGGTTCAGTCCCCGCCTGCACAGGGGCGTGTCACTGACGTATGACTGACGTTTGAACGCCTCGGTTCCACGCCAGACAGAAGCTGGAGTACAAAGCAATCTTGGTGTACACCTTCATTAATGTTGATTTTTTTCCTGACTGGAGGATCATACTGTCACAACATTCTCCTGAAGTGGGGAGGAGGGTTTGGAGATCATGAAACTGTGTCCGAAATGTGCATCCATTGCTCAGAAAAATAAGGCTTTGACAAATTCTGGGAAATTCTTGGATTCTGCCATAGACCTCAATGTTAAAAAGGGAGCCCGATCACTGCATAAATGGGGGATAGTGGCCCCCCCTCGTGCGGGGCGTGTACTACTGCTACCCTATTTGCATACATTGCCGGGGACAGGAAATGGCCTCTCATGAAGTATCTTCGTAATCAACCATCTTATGCTGCTTTCGAGATGTCTCGTAAATCATCGTACACTCACCCGTACAACATGTACCAATGAGTGGCTTTAGGAACGCCTTTCTCTCGAGCCACGAGGGGCATTAGCAGGAGGCTAGTCATTGTTATTGTTTTGTGCTACATGTAGCCTCTAGCTAAACGGCTGGAAAACAAATTGTTACATTGTATTGCATGCACAGCAAGACCGTGCAATGCATGAATTGGTGACCGGATTGAAGCAGCAATGTAATCTAGTGTGTAAGAGCATTACATCAACTTTAACATGACCAACACAGTACATATGCAAAAAAGAATACATGTCATCTCATCTCAACTATGGGCGCAGCCATGTTTGTTGTAAGGTCGTACGTCCACCTCGGGGTACCCTCAAGTACTCCGAGGTAAAGTGGGCGTGCCTGCCCAAAATGCCGCAAGAAAGCTGGGTAATTTACACTTTCCAACTCGGGCGGCGGATTTACGAGACATTTACGAGACATCTCGAAAGCAGCATTAGACAACGGTGTACCGAGGGGGAAGGTGTGCAACAGGGTCAAAGGCCACGGAGCTGTGGCTAAACCTCGCCTTACACCTGAAAAATGTCAGGCAGTAAAGGTTGGTATTTTCTACCAGTGAAAGATGTTTGCAAGGTTGAATAAGAAAAGAAGTTACAGGTGCTCTAAGCGATGCCACGTGTTTTTTAGGCTAAAACATTTTGTCACTTACTGCAAACCTCACCTAACCAACCGCTAGCTGTCTGTGTCCTGAATACACTTTAAAAAAACGCGATCTCTGTGGACAGCCCAGGCTCCAAAAACTGCAACAAAAACAAGCTGGGCAAACCTAGCCCATAAAAACATAACAAACTGTTCCAGCAAATCACAGATGAGATGCGCATTTAGGAGAGTTTCAATAGAGCTGCACAGTCCCGCCCACAGCCAAAACGCGGTTAGGTGCCGGATGTAAGATTCCCATTCATTTGTCCCATTGACGTTTGGAAAAATCTGTATCTAAAGAGTTTTACAGCATGTCTTAGGCTAACCAGCTACGGCATAACTCATAAGCATACAACATATCATTTCGAGTGAAAAAACGAAGAGAAAATCCAAAAAAAGTCAAAGGTACAAGACTGTGTACATTTTTTAATTTCCGAGCGAAGGAACTACTCATCCCATAAACCACCGGGCCTCACTGAAAAATATATAAGCAGCACGAACCAGCGCGAAATGATTCATTTCCAACCGGCGACAGCAGCGAACCCTTTCCTCCAAACAGTGATTTTTATATAGTGAATGTGCAGTTAATAGCAGTTATTTCAGGAGTAATCGTGTAAATAATAGTGTTTTGATATTGAATTTTATATTTATCATCGTGTATTTTATATCGTGTTTGTGAAAGCGGTTAATGTTAACGGCAGTGCTTCATAACGTTACCTGACTCATCCTATGCTGTCATCACTGCTCAGTCGGGCTGATGCATGGTCTGCTCTTGGACCACCATATTCAGTTTATTAATTTGCCGTGCATTATTACACAAAATGTTCATTAAATGCACGAAGTATTCGTAGGTTAATGATTAATATGAATCATACAGTATGAAGGCTACAGTAGCCTAGCTAATGTTAACTAGCACTGCTAGCAGCATTAACATTACAACCTCCCTGCTTAGCTAACTTACCACAACTTTGTAGGTCTTGTCCCTCATGCTGCTGACCCTTACAAAACCCACAAACTGACTCTCGGACACACAACAGTCAATAATGTGACCCGATTTAAAGTGGCTTTCACCCCTTTGGACACTCACTAAAACATAATATTCATACCTGTGTTGCAGCATGTAGGCTAATGTTAGCTGCATTATGTAATGACATACAATGTCGGAAATGCAAAAGGTTAGCCTGTCGGCTAGTGCTAGCCTACCTGAAAAGTTTGAGTGTTTAAACTAACATTTACAGTGGTCTATTTGATAGTGTATTGGCCCTGACTAAGTTCGTGTGATGTATAAACCTCAATCCTTGGTGATACAAGTATTATCAATATTCGTTAAGAAAGTTTTTAATCAAATTTAAGATTTTCGCCATAGGCAGTAAAAAACTCCTCCATCTTTGTCAATATTTTCCCGCTGAGAAAGTTTCAAACTATGACCATAACGGCCTTTCCACCAATCAGAGGCATCACTGTGAGATTGTGGGATTGTTCAGGATTGTGGGTAATGAAGTACTTATCCAAGAGATCGCGAATAAAAGGCATTTATCTCAAAACAAGGTTAGTGCCCCACGAACTCTTGGTGTGTATAGGAGCATATACAATCGCTTAGTACAACCGTAGCTGGTTTTAAGTCTACCACGTGCAGTTAAGTTTTTATGGCTTACACCGCAATTGTCAATGGAGAAATTGCATTGACTTTTTACATCCGGCATCGGCTGTGGGCGGGATTGTGCAGCTCTATTCGGGAGCAGCATGGGAGGGAGGGGGAGGAGCAAGCTAGCTCTCTGTTTTGTTTGAAAGTCAACAGTGCCGGGGCACACTAGTGTGCCATGAGAGATCATCAGGTGTGCCACAGAAAATTACCCAAATGTCACTCACTGGTCCAGAAAAGCAACTGTTGCATCAAATAATTTATAACCACATGCTCTCATTGATTGTATGATTGCACTGTTTGTGGTATGCAGGCATTGTACAACGGGGGCCCCATATCCAGTATTCACATATCCCGTTCATAACAACAATTAAATTAGATATAGTCACCTACAAATTAAACAGAAGGCGCTTGTTTTATTGAGCAGGTCTTGCATAGAAGCCATAATAAGGCCATATCTGTGTATTATTTGAAATTTTAGGCTATGGCATGTTTATTTTTTCTTCACACAGGATGTTAGTGCCGTGGGACATTTTAAGTGTCAAAAGTGTGCCGTGGCACAAAAAAGGTTGAAAAACACTGGCTTAGAGCAGTGTTTCTTAACTGGTGGGTCGCGACCCAAAAGTGGGTCGCGGAGGGGTCCTTGGTGGGTCGCGGAGCTGTGGTGAAAAAAATGCTAATTCATTGATACGGTTAAAAGAAAAAAAAAACACGTCCAACTTTTCCCGCCAACAATTTCCACTCTTATTTTGACAGACAATTTCAGCTCCATATCCTCTGTTGCCATAGATACTGTCGGAGTGTTTATGCGAGATAACGTGCAGTAATTTGAATGAACAAGATGTCGAAACGAAGGTACGATCCCGAATATTTGAAATATGGATTTAGTTGTGTCGAGGACAAAATGGTTCAGAAACCCATCTGTGTGGATTGTGGTGAGACACTCGCACATGAGAGCATGAAGGCACTCCGCGCATCTTACCACGTAGCTCACCGGATCGCGAAGGCCAAGAAACCTCACACCATAGCAGAAGACCTCATCTTACCTGCAACTGTGGATATGGTGAGGGAGATGGTCGATGAAGCGACCGCAAATAAGTTAAAAACAATATACCGCTGTCCATTAGCAAGCGCATTGAAGACATGTCAGAGAATGGATATTATGCAGATGCAAACACAATTAGGCCTATCATAATAATAATAACAACAATGATAATAGGCCTATAATAATAATAATTATAATAATAATGATGATGATGATGATGATGATGATAATAATGATAATGTTATTATTACACAGACCTATTATGGTTATATATGGTTATATTATGGTTATCATAACAACAATGATAATATAATGATGATGATAATAGGCCTAATAATAATAATAATGTTATTATTACACAGGCCTATTATGGATATATATGGTTATGGTTATGGTTATATATGGTTATTTGAGAATTACATTTAAATTGACTTGAACGCTAAAAAAATTGGGTCGCGACCTAATGACAGTGGAAAATTGTGGGTCCCAAGACTGTTCCAGTTAAGAACCACTGGCTTAGAGCGCCTTTTATTTTCACCTTTTATAAGAGCTCTTTTATTTCATTGAGTTAAATCGAAACAGTGTCTTCTAGTGCTTGTGGACTGATAGCCCTACTGATAGGCAATTATTACCCCGCTTGTATTTTGGGGCCGGCCTTTATTTGTCCTAATCGACCACGACCCCGGCTATTATTTTAAATTTAAAATTATTTTAAATGTAAAGTTTTACGGTATAAAATGTGTACTTTTAGTTATAACCTACCTTGCAGTGTGACAGTAGGCCATTTCTGTAAAACAAACTAATTTAGGCTATTTGCGAAACTTTATGCAGTAGAACTACACACAGCTAGGCATGCAGGACATAATGTTTGCGCATCAGGAGAGAGAATGAGAATAAGAGAGCACGCACGCAACCAGCTAAGGATTAGACTAAGACAAGATTTCAAGGCCATGGACATACATTTTTCTTTCAAGGCGGCAAGGCGATGAAGGCAGCAAGGTAGGCAAGAGAGATATTGCTGGTCAAAACGTTAGCATGAGAACTGGCTCATAATGCTGAATGAAGCACAAGTCTTTACTGAAGCACAATGTTTAAAGTCACAGACACAACGAACTAAGGTAACTTTTATGCATGCGCGAACCTATATGGCCTATAAATACCGGTAGATATGGTGTGTAGTCTGTGTATCATAACATTTATTCCTGCAGGCGCTCACGGCTGTAGGCTAAAAGTTTAACGGCAGGTGGCAAAGTATCAGCATTATTTTACTGAGCAACTTGTCATTAGGTCTTGTGCCTAATCTAAAAAAGCTGTTCCAGGTCAGTATATAAAGCTATCTATTGCTTGCTTGAGGTCTGGAAATTGAACTTTAATTGGTTTGGCTGGGAGGGCTTAAGTCTACCAGTGCCGTGTTTGTGATGAGTTACTGTATGTCGGTCGTGCCTGTTTTGTGGCTGTCATGGCTTCGCAAGAAGTACATAGAACATAACTTGCACTACTGTTATCTTCTTTAAGAACCTTTCAAAATATTTCCCATATCGCTTTTCATGGAGGGGTGTCTTTATTATTTTTAGGGTCATTCCACGTCAGTTCAACCAGGGCCCACGCACTTAGGTCTCAAAAAATTCTGAAAAAATTACCAGGTGTAAATTACCAGGTGTACCTATGTTACCCAGGAGACACACTGTAAAATTACTCTTACTCTTATGTAAGATCAATACTTTCCAAGATACAGCCCGTTTTACAGGGGGAGGGGGGTGTCGATTTTGTTCGGGCTCTTTTTTTTTGTCAAAGTTCACAAGCCCACAGCGCAAGAACTAAACCATGTAGGAGGCTCAAATTTTGCATGCTGGTACATAAATAGGAATAGTATGTAGCAAAATCGTCACGTTTGGTCTGGATAATCCTGCATGGTCATAGCTGTCCCTCAAAGTTGATACAAATTTTATTGGAGTTTTTGGTTGGGCTCTGTTTAAGCCTTCAGAAGACATATACTCAACATAGGCTCTTGATTTATTTTCCTTAGAAAAAAAAAAAGTAGAAACACTCTCACAAAAAACAATGAACAGAAAATAAATTCCTTCAGGGTCTGAACAGCAGACCTTGATTGATATTGATGTCAATGGGGCATTTTGCCCATGTTCAGGGTGGAAAATAAAAAAGAAAGATTTGCATAAGACAAGTCAAATTGGTGTTTTCAAAAAGAAGGGATCATGGAGAATAAAGAAAAACATAATTAACAAATCTTTGTGTACCATAAGATAAGGAAAATAAATCAAGAGCCTATGTTGAGTACAAATATGTCTTCTGAAGGCTTAAACAGAGCCCAGCCAAAAACTCCAATAAAATTTGTATCAACTTTGAGGGACAGCTATGACCTTGCAGACATGTGTTCCAATGGGATGATTAAAGTTCTCAAGAAGAAACTTGAGGTTGGTGTTGCACTGAATCATCTTCCTGAATCTCAATGTTCTGGGGGGTATTCCAAATATGTGGCTTAGTAACAAACCTGGGTAAGTTAACTCAGATGTCTCTTGTAACTTGTTAACTCTTAATGTCTCCTGTATGGCTTCATTCTCCTTACAGAACAATGCCATAGGGCTCTTTTGTTGTAGGAGGCTGCATTCATTGTTTTGCACTTTTTGATGTCACTACTTACAAAAATACACACCTTATTTTGATACAAAATACGAAACCATTTTCTTCAACAAAATAAAATTCAAATGACAGCATACTATTTTGTATTTGAAATACTTATTTTAAACACATGTATATCAGAAATACTGCCTATCCCTGGCTGTTGGCTGCATCAACTCAAACTAGGTAGGCTAGTAGGTAGTACTGATTTTTCTGCGTTTGTGTTTTGTGTTTATGTCCATTTTGATCCAATTTGACCGCTTTGCTATGTTGCCCACCCAAAATCTATAACAGCCCACCCAAATGCTGTAGGCTAAAACCACGAGGCTGAAGTTGGCACCACTTTCATTTCCGCGGGGGAAGACCACTTTCAGATCGCGGGGGAGTTAAGTTTCCGTTCCACCTTAAATAATGCAATTTTCTACCTCGTCCACAAGGGGCCAGTGTTGACCGCAAATCCGCGATAACACAGGCATGTGCCTGTTGCAGATGAACAGGCATTGTTCACAGACGTTCAAAAGCCTGTATATCTTTTTTCTGTTAACTCCACTGCCGAATGTTTTGAGAAATGTTGTCTTTTGTGTTCTATTAAATAATTTGGTAATTTAAAGGGGGGGGGGGGGGGGGGGGGTTATGTAGAGGGTGGCAGATTATGTAGTTTTTTCTTTATTTTCTGTGCTGGATCTTTTGATACATGTTGTGTTATGTTTTTTTCTATTAAACAATTTTGTTCCTTTTACACTGGGGGGGGGGGGGGGGGGGGGTATGTAGTTGGTAGCAGAATTTTGAAGTTTTTCTACAGTAAATGTATTCCCTACGGCCTACATGTCTTTTCAACACATTCTGAAACTACACTCTCTCCTCTTTCCAATGACACCCCACTTGTGAAATTCTATGGTTGAAAATGCCCTTTTTTGCCCCTCTGAAAATATAATATGTATTTGTGAAATTGCAGAATCTCAACACTAGAACAGGGACAGATAGCCCATGAAGTATTTTGCAAGGGATGTTTCACCACATTCTGAAACTACACCTCCTCCCCTTTCCAATGACACCCCACTTGTGAAATTCTATGGTGGAAAATTGGATATTTAGCCCCTCTAAAAACAGTATATATTTTGTGAAATTGCAGAATTTCAGCACTTGAACAGGGACAGATAGCCCATGAAGGCTTTTGCAAGGGATATTTCACCACATTCTATATCTACACTTCCTCCCCTTTCCAATGACACCCCACTTGTGAAATTCTATGGTGGAAAATTGGATATTTAGCCCCTCTGAAAATATAATATGTATTTCTGAAATTGCAGAATTTCAACACTAGAACAGCGACTGATGTCCCATTAAGGATTTTGCAAGGGATCTTTCACCACATTCTGAAACTACACCTCCTCCCATTTCCAATGACACCCCACTTGTGAAATTCTATGGTGAAAAATGCCCTTTTTTGCCCCTCTGAAAATACAGTATATATTGTTGAAATTGCAGAATTTCAACACTAGAACAGCGACTGATGTCCCATGAAGGATTTTGCAAGGGATCTTTCACCACATTCTGAAACTACACCTCCTCCCCTTTCCAATGACACCCGACTTGTGAAATTCTATGGTAGAAAATGCCCTTTTTTGCCCCTCTGAAAATACAGTATATATTTGTGAAATTGCAGAATTTCTACACTAGAACAGGGACAGATAGCCCTTGAAGGATTTTGCAAGGGATCTTTCACGACATTCTGAAACTACACCTCCTCCCCTTTCCAATGACACCCCACTTGTGAAATTCTATGGTAGAAAATGCCCTTTTTTGCCCCTCTGAAAATACAGTATATATTTGTGAAATTGCAGAATTTCAGCACTAGAACCGCGACAGATAGCCCATGAAGGATTTTGCAAGGGATGTTTTACCAGATTCTGAAACTACACCTCCTCCCCTTTCCAATGACACCCCACTTGTGAAATTCTATGGTGGAAAATTGGATATTTAGCCCCTCTAAAAACAGTATATATTTTGTGAAATTGCAGAATTTCAGCACTTGAACAGGGACAGATAGCCTATGAAGGATTTTGCAAGGGATCTTTCACGACATTCTAAAACTACACCTCCTCCCCTTTCCAATGACACCCCACTTGTGAAATTCTATGGTAGAAAATGCCCTTTTTTGCCCCTCTGAAAATACAGTATATATTTGTGAAATTGCAGAATTTCAACACTAGAACAGCGACTGATGTCCCATGAAGGATTTTGCAAGGGATCTTTCACCACATTCTGAAACTACACCTCCTCCCCTTTCCAATGTCACCCCACTTGTGAAATTCTATGGTAGAAAATGCCCTTTTTTGCCCCTCTGAAAATACAGTATATATTTGTGAAATTGCAGAATTTCAGCACTAGAACCGCGACAGATAGCCCATGAAGGATTTTGCAAGGGATGTTTTACCAGATTCTGAAACTACACCTCCTCCCCTTTCCAATGACACCCCACTTGTGAAATTCTATGGTGGAAAATTGGATATTTAGCCCCTCTAAAAACAGTATATATTTTGTGAAATTGCAGAATTTCAGCACTTGAACAGGGACAGATAGCCTATGAAGGATTTTGCAAGGGATATTTCACCACATTCTATAACTACACTTCCTCCCCTTTCCAATGACACCCCACTTGTGAAATTCTATGGTAGAAAATGCCCTTTTTTGCCCCTCTGAAAATACAGTATATATTTGTGAAATTGCAGATCTTGAGCACTAGAACCGCGACAGATAGCCCATGAAGGATTTTGCAAGGGATGTTTCACCACATTCTGAAACTACACCTCCTGCCCTTTCCAATGGCACCCCACTTGTGAAATTCTATGGTGGAAAATTTCATATTTAGCCCCTCTGAAAATAAAATATGTATTTGTGAAATTGCAGAATTTCAACACTTGAACAGGGACAGATAGCCCATGAAGGATTTTGCAAGGGATGTTTCACCACATTCTGAAACTACACTCTCTCCTCTTTCCAATGACACCTCACTTGTGAAATTCTATCCTGGAAATGTGACCTTTCCACCCCTTAGAACATATAATATGTATTTGTGAAATTGCAGAATTTCAGCACTTGAACAGCTACACACATCCCATAATGTCCTTTGCATCGGCTGTTTCAACACATTCCGAAACTACACTCGCTCTTCTTTCCAATGACAACCCCCCATGTGAAACCCCCATCGCATAAAATGGCTTTGTTTTCGATTAGAACTCCCATGGCCTATTTCTCTCATTGCAGTTTTTATACACTAAAATTTGTCCCTATTGGTCAAGACTGATTTGTTGCAAACAATTCCACCGTATATGTAGCCTGGCCCTTACCGCCTGTGACTACGAATTCTCTTCGTCATACAGTCTGGAACAAAGTAATAAGAATCCGTCTCCGTAATGGGCGGATGCTTATTTCGAGGTTTAAAATCATTGGAGTTCCCTTAACCAATCAGCAACGTTTGGTAATGACGTATGCTGTGCGCCGGAGTTCAGGCTATTACGCTTCCCACTTCTGCTCTCAGTAGTAAACAGACCGCTGGCTAGTATGTAGGCTACCTGACCGCCAGGGCAGTCTCTTCGTAGTGGATATATCCCTAACTTGCGCCAGCCACAGACCGAGAGTTGTATACCAAAAGCGTCATGTCACCGAGATTATATCAGCTCTTGTCACACGCCAGTTTTCCTCTTATCTCTTCTCGCCGCTTATCAGACGATTGTTGTTCTACGCAGCCCGGTGACTTCATCGGAGCTACGGAGCTTTTACTTCGTCCTACACGGGCTGTTCAGACTACACTCTTGGATAAGTTGGATTGTACTGATGACCTACGTGTTATTTAACCTGGAGCTTGCTCAGTTAAACTAACAGTTGTTCGGCATAAAACAACGCAGCCTCACCTTGAGCCATGCTCCGTGACTGGCTAACGTTACTGTCCACAAGCACGGTAGCCTCGCCTGGAGCCCAGCTCAGCCACAGGCCTCTGTCAAACACGGAGTGGTTTACCTTGAGCCCAGCTCGGTAACCGCTAGTCCCAGTCAAGCACAATCACAGCAGCCTTTCCTTGAGCCCCGCTTGGTAACCGGCTAGCTCAAGTCAAGACACACAGCCTCGCCTTGAGCCCCGCTCGGTAGGCTAGTAGCTATCATTCCATTCCTTAAGTAGGCCTCATTGATTTTGTAAAGGTAATTTGAGAGTAGGGGGGAGAATAACGAGCAGCAAACGTTTATTTGAAAACATGAAAAGTAGTGATGCATGTAGTACACTTGTGCGTTTAGGTTTAGTAATCACCATCTGATAAATCAAACTTTTTTTCCAAAGCCAGTTGGAAGGAGAGTTTTACGACGTCCTTGCCATTTATAAAATTGACAAGACAAGCCTCTTGTTCCTGCTTTAATTGCGTGATGCCCTCGAGAGTTGAGACAACTTCGCGGATAGCTTAGCGTCTCTTCCTCCGTCGCCATTGTTGCTATAATGTTGAACTACAAGCTTCGCTGGACTACAACAAGCAACTCGGCGGGCAAGTTCCGCGTCATCACTCAACTGTTCGCTGATTGGCGCGGTTGTACGCGAACCGCATACTGTCTGTTGGGCCAGACTACGTGCGAGGCTGAAATCAAATTTTGGCCGGAAGTACGTAGGATGGTAACACCAGGCTACCGTATATGAATAGTTGAGTGTGTCCTCTTCCAATGACTTCCTTCATGAGCAATTCCATCCAAGAAAATAGGCTTTTTTAATTTCAAAATCCTCAAGCTATTATTCTGATTGTGGCTTTCAACACTACATTTTCTCCCTATCACTCAAGTCATTTGGCACATTTCGGTCATTTCGGGGGCCAAGCAGTGAAGCTGCGAAGCATCATTACTGTTTCTACCTTTTCTTATTGGGGGCCAGTAGCAAAGCCCAATTGTATATTTACGCTTTCCTATTATTCGGGACCAAGCAGTGTAGGCACCCATTGTGTTTGTACATTTTCCTATTATTGGGGGCCAAGCATCGAAGCTGCAAGGCACCCACTGTGTTTATATGTTTTCCCATCCTAAGAGCACACAATAAATGTGGAGTCTTTTTACCACTGTGGGGGCGCTATAATCACAGGATGTAGGCTCATATATCAGCAATGCTTTGGCGTACCGAAACAAAACTTGGTATATGGACTTAGGACCCCATCCCGAGGACACACAGTATATTTGGTGACCTTGGACCACTAGGAGGTACTAAAGTTACAGGAAATAAGCTCATATCTTGGCAATGCTTTCTCGTACCGAAACCAGACTTGGGTCATGGATTCGCCACACAATAATGTTGGTGATGTTTGGTCACTAGGGATAGATTAGATTAGATTGGACTCAACTTTATTGTCATTGTGCAGTCAACTAAATTCAGACACTGCTCTTGCTTGCTTGCCTGCCGGTTCACACTTCACCCCTCACTCTCAGTGCAACATGCACCTCCACCATCAAAGGCTGATGCACCCCTCCCCCACAACGTGATCATGAACAATGCTACTACACTAACGCTGTTCACAAGCCACCAGTCTACAGCCACCAAATACCCCTCATCCCCCCTCCTCTGGACAAGGGGAAGAGTGCTGTGAGTATCATGTTCCTTGACTTCTCCAGTGCTTTTAACACCATCCAACCCCTCAGACTGGGTGAAAAACTCCTGCAGATGATTGTGGATGCTCATCTGGTATCCTGGATTGCAGACTACCTGATAGAGCGGCCACAATTCGTCAGACTGAAGAACTGCCTCTCCGACACCGTGATCAACAGCACTGGAGCTCCACAGGGAGCAGTGCTCTCTTCAGACCTTTTCAACCTGTACATGTCTGACTTCTGCTACAACACAGAGTCATGCCACATGCAGAAATTTTCAGATACTGCAATTGTGGGGTGTATCAGGGATGGGCAGGAGGAGGAATATAGGAGCCTGGTGAAGGACTTTGTGCAATGTCCGGAGGTCTAAGCCCGCTCTGCTCCCAGTTACCATTGAGGGGGTCAATGTGGAGGTGGTAAGCACTTACAAGTATCTGGGGATACATCTGTACAATACACTGGACTGGTCAGTCAACACTGAAGCACTCACAAAAAATATGAACACAATTCCCCCATCCTAGCATCTTTACACTGGCTACCTGTTAAAAGTCTCATTGACTTAAAAATATTACTTCTAACATACAAAGCCATAAATGGCTGGGCACCTATATTAAAGATCTTTTAGTACCATATTACCCACCTAGACTGCTACGATCACAGAATTCTAGACTTCTTGTAATCCCAACAGTAGAGGCAGAGCTTTCTGCTACAGCGCACCCCTCCTCTGGAAATAACTCTCTCCATTTTTTTTATTAGCAGACACCCTCCCTATTTCCAAGTCTAGACTTAAAACATACATCTTTAGTGCCTCCCATAGTTAGGTATGGTGTAGTGTGGAACTTCCGGGTTTTTATTGGAATGGACCACCTCTGCTGTGTCCTCATGTGACTGGCGCCCTAGTCATGCGTGTCATGGTGGCAACTGACTACCCTTCACCATGCCTTAGGTATGCTGCTGTAGCATAGCGCTGTCATGGACTTTTCATGTGTCACGCCGTACAACTCTGCTTCTTTCTCTCTCTCAACTCCCCCTCTTACCTCTTGTCTTTGTCTTGCCATTCAACTCCCTCTTCTCTCCTAGGCAAGTTCAACTCCCTCTTCTTTCCCTCTCTTGCCTTTTGTCTCTATAGTATAACACTATATAATACCATTGATATACTTATTAATACTAACCATCATGACTTATAGTAATACCTACTATTTATCTCTCTTTCTTCCCTCTTACCTCACTTGTGAGATAAACTATTACCAGTCATCAGCCATCCTTGTGTTTGGCCCTCATCGCACCTGAAGTCCCATCCCTATGATGACTGCCCTATGTGATGACCCTGTGCCCCTTCAGGCCTTCTCCTGTCAGTGCACGGGCAGGGCTGGGCCTGGTTGGGCTAATACCCTCATTTATTACACCTATGGTTAGGGTGGGGCTATATTAGGGGTTCCCTATCTTTCTGATTAGGCATTTTTCTTACTTCTTGCAGGCACTCACTTTGATTCTCTCATACTTTGCTCTCTCCCCTCATTTTTAACTCTACATCTCTTTCTCTTTCTTTGTCTTTGGGCCTACTTCACTAGCTTCTTTGCATCCATACATCCATACACTCATACACGCACGCCACCACTCCCATTCATTTCCCCCTAGACATTTTGCTATTGGTAACCTTGTGCTTTACTTTAATAAATTAATATATTTGGTTTGAACCTTGTTGTCCGTGTCCCTCTTTATGTTTCGGTCTGGGAACGAGCTGGCCGTAACACTTACCATTGCCTATTGCAGTCCCCTTGTCTGGATTCCTGGCCCGTGCAGCCTAGCTACCCAGTACTTGACATATGACAATTCCTAATCCCTATGGACAATACATGCCCTACATTGGACTATTTGAATTTCCTGACACTAAATAGGATTCATGCATACATCGTACTGGTTATGTAACCATTTTAACTCTTTGTAACATACCTCAGGTTGTTGTGTTCTATTCTGTACACCTAACTAACCTATTCATTTATTATGTATACAGTACAGACCTTACTGCCCTGTAACTGACCCTAGGCAGATGGGTCAGGCCCTTGAGTCTTGTATCCACTCAAGGTTTCTTCCTATATGTATCTCCAATTGTGGAGATACATATAGGTGTGAAAAGTGGCCTGAAGTGAATAAGTGGCCTGAGTAGAATAAGTGTGCAAAGTTTGAGCATTTTACTATGTACATTTGTATGTGCTGCCATGGACTCCCATGGCACTACAAAGAAGCATAATAACAAATCCTACTAGCCCTATAGGGTCCCTACGCAGCTTCAATGCTTGCCCCCCAATAAGACAAGGTAGAAACACTAATGGCCCCAAAAATGACAGAAATGTGGCAAATGACTTTTAAGTGATAGGGACCAAATGTAGTGCTGAAAATGTATAATCAGAAAAATAGGCCAAAATAAATTTCCCATGACAAATGGGAAGTCTAGACCAAATCTAGTGCTGAAAATATATTATATTTATATTAAAATAAATTTCTCAAATACATTTTATTTTCAAGGGCCATTCTTAACGATAGAATTTCATATAGGGGGTGTCATTGGAAAGAGGAGAGGGTGTAGTTTCAGAATGTGGTGAAACATCCCTTGCAAAATCCTTCATGGGCTATGTGTCCCTGTTCAAGTGTTGAAATTCTGCAATTTCACAAATATATACTGTATTTTCAGAGGGGCAAAAAAGGGCATTTTCTACCATAGAATTTCACAAGTGGGGTGTCATTGGAAAGGGGAGGAGGTGTAGTTTCAGAATGTGGTGAAATATCCCTTGCAAAATCCTTCATAGGCTATCTGTCCCTGTTCAAGTGCTGAAATTCTGCAATTTCACAAAAAATATACTGTTTTTAGAGGGGCTAAATATCCAATTTTCCACCATAGAATTTGACAAGTGGGGTGTCATTGGAAAGGGGAGGAGGTGTAGTTTCAGAATGTGGTGAAACATCCCTTGCAAAATCATTCATGGGACATCAGTCGCTGTTCTAGTGTTGAAATTCTGCAATTTCACAAAATATATACTGTTTTTAGAGGGGCTAAATATCCAATTTTCCATCATAGAATTTCACAAGTGGGGTGTCATTGGAAAGGGGAGGAAGTGTAGATATAGAATGTGGTGAAACATCCCTTGCAAAATCCTTCATGGGCTATCTGTCCCTGTTCTAGTGTTGAAATTCTGCAGTTTCACAAATATATACTGTATTTTCAGAGGGGCAAAAAGGGGCATTTTCTACCATAGAATTTCACAAGTGGGGTGTCATTGGAAAGGGGAGGAAGTGTAGTTATAGAATGTGGTGAAATATCCCTTGCAAAATCCTTCATGGGCTATCTGTCCCTGTTCAAGTGCTGAAATTCTGCAATTTCACAAATACATATTATATTTTCAGAGGGGCTAAATATCAAATTGTCCACCATAGAATTTGACAAGTGGGGTGTCATTGGAAAGGGGAGGAGGTGTAGTTTCAGAATGTGGTGAAACATCCCTTGCAAAATCCTTCATGGGCTATCTGTCCCTGTTCAAGTGTTGAAATTCTGCAATTTCACAAAACATATACTGTATTTTCAGAGGGGCTAAATATGCAATTTTTCACCATAGAATTTCACAAGTGGGGTGTCATTGGAAAGGGGAGGAAGTGTAGTTTCAGAATGTGGTGAAACATCCCTTGCAAAATCCTTCATGGGTTATCTGTCCCTGTTCTAGTGTTGAAATTCTGCAATTTCACAAAATATATACTGTTTTTAGAGGGGCTAAATATCCAATTTTCCACCATAGAATTTCACAAGTGGGGTGTCATTGGAAAGGGGAGGAGGTGTAGTTTCAGAATGTGGTGAAACATCCCTTGCAAAATCCTTCATGGGCTATCTGTCGCGGTTCTAGTGCTCAAAATCTGCAATTTCACAAATATATACTGTATTTTCAGAGGGGCAAAAAAGGGCATTTTCTACCATAGAATTTCACAAGTGGGGTGTCATTGGAAAGGGGAGGAAGTGTAGTTATAGAATGTGGTGAAATATCCCTTGCAAAATCCTTCATAGGCTATCTGTCCCTGTTCAAGTGCTGAAATTCTGCAATTTCACAAAATATATACTGTTTTTAGAGGGGCTAAATATCCAATTTTCCACCATAGAATTTCACAAGTGGGGTGTCATTGGAAAGGGGAGGAGGTGTAGTTTCAGAATGTGGTGAAAGATCCCTTGCAAAATCCTTCATGGGCTATGTGTCCCTGTTCAAGTGTTGAAATTCTGCAATTTCACAAAATATATACTGTATTTTCAGAGGGGCAAAAAAGGGCATTTTCTACCATAGAATTTCACAAGTGGGGTGTCATTGGAAAGGGGAGGAAGTGTATAGAATGTGGTGAAATATCCCTTGCAAAATCCTTCATGGGACATCAGTCGCTGTTCTAGTGTTGAAATTCTGCAATTTCACAAAATATATACTGTATTTTCAGAGGGGCAAAAAAGGGCATTTTCAACCATAGAATTTCACAAGTGGGGTGTCATTGGAAAGGGGAGGAAGTGTAGATATAGAATGTGGTGAAATATCCCTTGCAAAATCCTTCATGGGCTATCTGTCCCTGTTCAAGTGCTGAAATTCGGCAATTTCACAAATACATATTATATTCTCAGAGGGGCTAAATATCCAATTTTCCACCATAGAATTTCACAAGTGGGGTGTCATTGGAAAGGGGAGGAGGTGTAGTTTCAGAATGTGGTAAAACATCCCTTGCAAAATCCTTCATGGGCTATCTGTCGCGGTTCTAGTGCTGAAATTCTGCAATTTCACAAATATATACTGTATTTTCAGAGGGGCAAAAAAGGGCATTTTCTACCATAGAATTTCACAAGTGGGGTGTCATTGGAAAGGGGAGGAGGTGTAGTTTCAGAATGTGGTGAAAGATCCCTTGCAAAATCCTTCATGGGACATCAGTCGCTGTTCTAGTGTTGAATTTCTGCAATTTCACAAAATATATACTGTATTTTCAGAGGGGCAAAAAAGGGCATTTTCAACCATAGAATTTCACAAGTGGGGTGTCATTGGAAAGGGGAGGAGGTGTAGTTTCAGAATGTGGTGAAAGATCCCTTGCAAAATCCTTCATGGGACATCAGTCGCTGTTCTAGTGTTGAAATTCTGCAATTTCACAAAATATATACTGTATTTTCAGAGGGGCAAAAAAGGGCATTTTCAACCATAGAATTTCACAAGTGGGGTGTCATTGGAAAGGGGAGGAAGTGTAGATATAGAATGTGGTGAAATATCCCTTGCAAAATCCTTCATGGGCTATCTGTCGCGGTTCTAGTGCTGAAATTCTGCAATTTCACAAATATATACTGTATTTTCAGAGGGGCAAAAAAGGGCATTTTCTACCATAGAATTTCACAAGTGGGGTGTCATTGGAAAGGGGAGGAGGTGTAGTTTCAGAATGTCGTGATAGATCCCTTGCAAAATCCTTCAAGGGCTATCTGTCCCTGTTCTAGTGTTGAAATTCTGCAATTTCACAAATATATACTGTATTTTCAGAGGGGCAAAAAAGGGCATTTTCTACCATAGAATTTCACAAGTGGGGTGTCATTGGAAAGGGGAGGAGGTGTAGTTTCAGAATGTGGTGAAAGATCCCTTGCAAAATCCTTCATGGGACATCAGTCGCTGTTCTAGTGTTGAAATTCTGCAATTTCACAAAATATATACTGTATTTTCAGAGGGGCAAAAAAGGGCATTTTCAACCATAGAATTTCACAAGTGGGGTGTCATTGGAAAGGGGAGGAAGTGTAGATATAGAATGTGGTGAAACATCCCTTGCAAAATCCTTCATGGGCTATCTGTCCCTGTTATAGTGTTGAAATTCTGCAATTTCACCAATATATACTGTATTTTTAGAGGGGCAAAAAAGGGCATTTTTCACCATAGAATTTCACAAGTGGGGTGTCATTGGAAAGGGGAGGAGGTGTAGTTTCAGAATGTGGTGAAACATCCCTTGTAAAATCCTTCATGGGCTATCTGTCCCTGTTCTAGTGTTGAAATTCTGCAATTTCACAAATACATATTATATTTTCAGAGGGGCAAAAAAGGGCATTTTCAACCATAGAATTTCACAAGTGGGGTGTCATTGGAAAGGGGAGGAGGTGTAGTTTCAGAATGTGGTGAAAGATCCCTTGCAAAATCCTTCATGGGACCAGTCGCTGTTCTAGTGTTGAAATTCTGCAATTTCACAAAATATATACTGTTTTTAGAGGGGCTAAATATCCAATTTTCCACCATAGAATTTCACAAGTGGGGTGTCATTGGAAAGGGGAGGAAGTGTAGATATAGAATGTGGTGAAACATCCCTTGCAAAATCCTTCATGGGCTATCTGTCCCTGTTCTAGTGTTGAAATTCTGCAATTTCACAAATATATACTGTATTTTCAGAGGGGCAAAAAGGGGCATTTTCTACCATAGAATTTCACAAGTGGGGTGTCATTGGAAAGGGGAGGAAGTGTAGTTATAGAATGTGGTGAAATATCCCTTGCAAAATCCTTCATGGGCTATCTGTCCCTGTTCAAGTGCTGAAATTCTGCAATTTCACAAATACATATTATATTTTCAGAGGGGCTAAATATCCAATTGTCCACCATAGAATTTGACAAGTGGGGTGTCATTGGAAAGGGGAGGAGGTGTAGTTTCAGAATGTGGTAAAAGATCCCTTGCAAAATCCTTCATGGGACATCAGTCGCTGTTCTAGTGTTGAAATTCTGCAATTTCACAAAATATATACTGTTTTTAGAGGGGCTAAATATCCAATTTTCCACCATAGAATTTCACAAGTGGGGTGTCATTGGAAAGGGGAGGAAGTGTAGATATAGAATGTGGTGAAACATCCCTTGCAAAATCCTTCATGGGCTATCTGTCCCTGTTCTAGTGTTGAAATTCTGCAATTTCACAAATATATACTGTATTTTCAGAGGGGCAAAAAGGGGCATTTTCTACCATAGAATTTCACAAGTGGGGTGTCATTGGAAAGGGGAGGAAGTGTAGTTATAGAATGTGGTGAAATATCCCTTGCAAAATCCTTCATGGGCTATCTGTCCCTGTTCAAGTGCTGAAATTCTGCAATTTCACAAATACATATTATATTTTCAGAGGGGCTAAATATCCAATTGTCCACCATAGAATTTGACAAGTGGGGTGTCATTGGAAAGGGGAGGAGGTGTAGTTTCAGAATGTGGTGAAACATCCCTTGCAAAATCCTTCATGGGCTATCTGTCCCTGTTCAAGTGTTGAAATTCTGCAATTTCACAAAACATATACTGTATTTTCAGAGGGGCTAAATATGCAATTTTTCACCATAGAATTTCACAAGTGGGGTGTCATTGGAAAGGGGAGGAGGTGTAGTTTCAGAATGTGGTGAAAGATCCCTTGCAAAATCCTTCATGGGACATCAGTCACTGTTAAAGTGTTGAAATTCTGCAATTTCACAAATATATACTGTTTTTAGAGGGGCAAAAAAGGGCATTTTCTACCATAGAATTTCACAAGTGGGGTGTCATTGGAAAGGGGAGGAGGTGTAGTTTCAGAATGTGGTGAAAGATCCCTTGCAAAATCCTTCATGGGACATCAGTCGCTGTTAAAGTGTTGAAATTCTGCAATTTCACAAATATATACTGTTTTTAGAGGGGCTAAATATCCAATTTTCCACCATAGAATTTCACAAGTGGGGTGTCATTGGAAAGGGGAGGAGGTGTAGTTTCAGAATGTGGTGAAACATCCCTTGCAAAATCCTTCATGGGCTATCTGTCGCGGTTCTAGTGCTCAAAATCTGCAATTTCACAAATATATACTGTATTTTCAGAGGGGCAAAAAAGGGCATTTTCTACCATAGAATTTCACAAGTGGGGTGTCATTGGAAAGGGGAGGAAGTGTAGTTATAGAATGTGGTGAAATATCCCTTGCAAAATCCTTCATAGGCTATCTGTCCCTGTTCAAGTGCTGAAATTCTGCAATTTCACAAAATATATACTGTTTTTAGAGGGGCTAAATATCCAATTTTCCACCATAGAATTTCACAAGTGGGGTGTCATTGGAAAGGGGAGGAGGTGTAGTTTCAGAATGTGGTGAAAGATCCCTTGCAAAATCCTTCATGGGCTATCTGTCCCTGTTCAAGTGCTGAAATTCGGCAATTTCACAAATACATATTATATTTTCAGAGGGGCTAAATATCCAATTTTCCACCATAGAATTTCACAAGTGGGGTGTCATTGGAAAGGGGAGGAGGTGTAGTTTCAGAATGTGGTAAAACATCCCTTGCAAAATCCTTCATGGGCTATCTGTCGCGGTTCTAGTGCTGAAATTCTGCAATTTCACAAAATATATTCTGTATTTTCAGAGGGGCAAAAAAGGGCATTTTCTACCATAGAATTTCACAAGTGGGGTGTCATTGGAAAGGGGAGGAAGTGTATAGAATGTGGTGAAATATCCCTTGCAAAATCCTTCATGGGACATCAGTCGCTGTTCTAGTGTTGAAATTCTGCAATTTCACAAAATATATACTGTATTTTCAGAGGGGCAAAAAAGGGCATTTTCAACCATAGAATTTCACAAGTGGGGTGTCATTGGAAAGGGGAGGAAGTGTAGATATAGAATGTGGTGAAACATCCCTTGCAAAATCCTTCATGGGCTATCTGTCCCTGTTATAGTGTTGAAATTCTGCAATTTCACCAATATATACTGTATTTTTAGAGGGGCAAAAAAGGGCATTTTTCACCATAGAATTTCACAAGTGGGGTGTCATTGGAAAGGGGAGGAGGTGTAGTTTCAGAATGTGGTGAAACATCCCTTGTAAAATCCTTCATGGGCTATCTGTCCCTGTTCTAGTGTTGAAATTCTGCAATTTCACAAATACATATTATATTTTCAGAGGGGCAAAAAAGGGCATTTTCAACCATAGAATTTCACAAGTGGGGTGTCATTGGAAAGGGGAGGAGGTGTAGTTTCAGAATGTGGTGAAAGATCCCTTGCAAAATCCTTCATGGGACCAGTCGCTGTTCTAGTGTTGAAATTCTGCAATTTCACAAAATATATACTGTTTTTAGAGGGGCTAAATATCCAATTTTCCACCATAGAATTTCACAAGTGGGGTGTCATTGGAAAGGGGAGGAAGTGTAGATATAGAATGTGGTGAAACATCCCTTGCAAAATCCTTCATGGGCTATCTGTCCCTGTTCTAGTGTTGAAATTCTGCAATTTCACAAATATATACTGTATTTTCAGAGGGGCAAAAAGGGGCATTTTCTACCATAGAATTTCACAAGTGGGGTGTCATTGGAAAGGGGAGGAAGTGTAGTTATAGAATGTGGTGAAATATCCCTTGCAAAATCCTTCATGGGCTATCTGTCCCTGTTCAAGTGCTGAAATTCTGCAATTTCACAAATACATATTATATTTTCAGAGGGGCTAAATATCCAATTGTCCACCATAGAATTTGACAAGTGGGGTGTCATTGGAAAGGGGAGGAGGTGTAGTTTCAGAATGTGGTAAAAGATCCCTTGCAAAATCCTTCATGGGACATCAGTCGCTGTTCTAGTGTTGAAATTCTGCAATTTCACAAAATATATACTGTTTTTAGAGGGGCTAAATATCCAATTTTCCACCATAGAATTTCACAAGTGGGGTGTCATTGGAAAGGGGAGGAAGTGTAGATATAGAATGTGGTGAAACATCCCTTGCAAAATCCTTCATGGGCTATCTGTCCCTGTTCTAGTGTTGAAATTCTGCAATTTCACAAATATATACTGTATTTTCAGAGGGGCAAAAAGGGGCATTTTCTACCATAGAATTTCACAAGTGGGGTGTCATTGGAAAGGGGAGGAAGTGTAGTTATAGAATGTGGTGAAATATCCCTTGCAAAATCCTTCATGGGCTATCTGTCCCTGTTCAAGTGCTGAAATTCTGCAATTTCACAAATACATATTATATTTTCAGAGGGGCTAAATATCCAATTGTCCACCATAGAATTTGACAAGTGGGGTGTCATTGGAAAGGGGAGGAGGTGTAGTTTCAGAATGTGGTGAAACATCCCTTGCAAAATCCTTCATGGGCTATCTGTCCCTGTTCAAGTGTTGAAATTCTGCAATTTCACAAAACATATACTGTATTTTCAGAGGGGCTAAATATGCAATTTTTCACCATAGAATTTCACAAGTGGGGTGTCATTGGAAAGGGGAGGAGGTGTAGTTTCAGAATGTGGTGAAAGATCCCTTGCAAAATCCTTCATGGGACATCAGTCACTGTTAAAGTGTTGAAATTCTGCAATTTCACAAATATATACTGTTTTTAGAGGGGCAAAAAAGGGCATTTTCTACCATAGAATTTCACAAGTGGGGTGTCATTGGAAAGGGGAGGAGGTGTAGTTTCAGAATGTGGTGAAAGATCCCTTGCAAAATCCTTCATGGGACATCAGTCGCTGTTAAAGTGTTGAAATTCTGCAATTTCACAAATATATACTGTTTTTAGAGGGGCTAAATATCCAATTTTCCACCATAGAATTTCACAAGTGGGGTGTCATTGGAAAGGGGAGGAGGTGTAGTTTCAGAATGTGGTGAAACATCCCTTGCAAAATCCTTCATGGGCTATCTGTCGCGGTTCTAGTGCTCAAAATCTGCAATTTCACAAATATATACTGTATTTTCAGAGGGGCAAAAAAGGGCATTTTCTACCATAGAATTTCACAAGTGGGGTGTCATTGGAAAGGGGAGGAAGTGTAGTTATAGAATGTGGTGAAATATCCCTTGCAAAATCCTTCATAGGCTATCTGTCCCTGTTCAAGTGCTGAAATTCTGCAATTTCACAAAATATATACTGTTTTTAGAGGGGCTAAATATCCAATTTTCCACCATAGAATTTCACAAGTGGGGTGTCATTGGAAAGGGGAGGAGGTGTAGTTTCAGAATGTGGTGAAAGATCCCTTGCAAAATCCTTCATGGGCTATCTGTCCCTGTTCAAGTGCTGAAATTCGGCAATTTCACAAATACATATTATATTTTCAGAGGGGCTAAATATCCAATTTTCCACCATAGAATTTCACAAGTGGGGTGTCATTGGAAAGGGGAGGAGGTGTAGTTTCAGAATGTGGTAAAACATCCCTTGCAAAATCCTTCATGGGCTATCTGTCGCGGTTCTAGTGCTGAAATTCTGCAATTTCACAAAATATATTCTGTATTTTCAGAGGGGCAAAAAAGGGCATTTTCTACCATAGAATTTCACAAGTGGGGTGTCATTGGAAAGGGGAGGAAGTGTATAGAATGTGGTGAAATATCCCTTGCAAAATCCTTCATGGGACATCAGTCGCTGTTCTAGTGTTGAAATTCTGCAATTTCACAAAATATATACTGTATTTTCAGAGGGGCAAAAAAGGGCATTTTCAACCATAGAATTTCACAAGTGGGGTGTCATTGGAAAGGGGAGGAAGTGTAGATATAGAATGGGGTGAAATATCCCTTGCAAAATCCTTCATGGGCTATCTGTCCCTGTTCAAGTGCTGAAATTCGGCAATTTCACAAATACATATTATATTTTCAGAGGGGCTAAATATCCAATTTTCCACCATAGAATTTCACAAGTGGGGTGTCATTGGAAAGGGGAGGAGGTGTAGTTTCAGAATGTGGTAAAACATCCCTTGCAAAATCCTTCATGGGCTATCTGTCGCGGTTCTAGTGCTGAAATTCTGCAATTTCACAAATATATACTGTATTTTCAGAGGGGCAAAAAAGGGCATTTTTCACCATAGAATTTCACAAGTGGGGTGTCATTGGAAAGGGGAGGAAGTGTAGATATAGAATGTGGTGAAATATCCCTTGCAAAATCCTTCATGGGCTATCTGTCGCGGTCCTAGTGCTGAAATTCTGCAATTTCACAAATATATACTGTATTTTCAGAGGGGCAAAAAAGGGCATTTTCTACCATAGAATTTCACAAGTGGGGTGTCATTGGAAAGGGGAGGAGGTGTAGTTTCAGAATGTCGTGATAGATCCCTTGCAAAATCCTTCAAGGGCTATCTGTCCCTGTTCTAGTGTTGAAATTCTGCAATTTCACAAATACATATTATATTTTCAGAGGGGCAAAAAAGGGCATTTTCAACCATAGAATTTCACAAGTGGGGTGTCATTGGAAAGGGGAGGAGGTGTAGTTTCAGAATGTGGTGAAAGATCCCTTGCAAAATCCTTCATGGGACATCAGTCGCTGTTCTAGTGTTGAAATTCTGCAATTTCACAAAATATATACTGTATTTTCAGAGGGGCAAAAAAGGGCATTTTCTACAATAGAATTTCACAAGTGGGGTGTCATTGGAAAGGGGAGGAGGTGTAGTTTCAGAATGTGGTGAAAGATCCCTTGCAAAATCCTTCATGGGACATCAGTCGCTGTTCTAGTGTTGAAATTCTGCAATTTCACAAAATATATATTGTATTTTCAGAGGGGCAAAAAAGGGCATTTTCAACCATAGAATTTCACAAGTGGGGTGTCATTGGAAAGGGGAGGAAGTGTAGATATAGAATGTGGTGAAATATCCCTTGCAAAATCCTTCATGGGCTATCTGTCGCGGTTCTAGTGCTGAAATTCTGCAATTTCACAAAATATATTCTGTATTTTCAGAGGGGCAAAAAAGGGCATTTTCTACCATAGAATTTCACAAGTGGGGTGTCATTGGAAAGGGGAGGAAGTGTATAGAATGTGGTGAAATATCCCTTGCAAAATCCTTCATGGGACATCAGTCGCTGTTCTAGTGTTGAAATTCTGCAATTTCACAAAATATATACTGTATTTTCAGAGGGGCAAAAAAGGGCATTTTCAACCATAGAATTTCACAAGTGGGGTGTCATTGGAAAGGGGAGGAAGTGTAGATATAGAATGGGGTGAAATATCCCTTGCAAAATCCTTCATGGGCTATCTGTCCCTGTTCAAGTGCTGAAATTCGGCAATTTCACAAATACATATTATATTTTCAGAGGGGCTAAATATCCAATTTTCCACCATAGAATTTCACAAGTGGGGTGTCATTGGAAAGGGGAGGAGGTGTAGTTTCAGAATGTGGTAAAACATCCCTTGCAAAATCCTTCATGGGCTATCTGTCGCGGTTCTAGTGCTGAAATTCTGCAATTTCACAAATATATACTGTATTTTCAGAGGGGCAAAAAAGGGCATTTTTCACCATAGAATTTCACAAGTGGGGTGTCATTGGAAAGGGGAGGAAGTGTAGATATAGAATGTGGTGAAATATCCCTTGCAAAATCCTTCATGGGCTATCTGTCGCGGTCCTAGTGCTGAAATTCTGCAATTTCACAAATATATACTGTATTTTCAGAGGGGCAAAAAAGGGCATTTTCTACCATAGAATTTCACAAGTGGGGTGTCATTGGAAAGGGGAGGAGGTGTAGTTTCAGAATGTCGTGATAGATCCCTTGCAAAATCCTTCAAGGGCTATCTGTCCCTGTTCTAGTGTTGAAATTCTGCAATTTCACAAATACATATTATATTTTCAGAGGGGCAAAAAAGGGCATTTTCAACCATAGAATTTCACAAGTGGGGTGTCATTGGAAAGGGGAGGAGGTGTAGTTTCAGAATGTGGTGAAAGATCGATCCCTTGCAAAATCCTTCATGGGACATCAGTCGCTGTTCTAGTGTTGAAATTCTGCAATTTCACAAAATATATACTGTATTTTCAGAGGGGCAAAAAAGGGCATTTTCTACAATAGAATTTCACAAGTGGGGTGTCATTGGAAAGGGGAGGAGGTGTAGTTTCAGAATGTGGTGAAAGATCCCTTGCAAAATCCTTCATGGGACATCAGTCGCTGTTCTAGTGTTGAAATTCTGCAATTTCACAAAATATATATTGTATTTTCAGAGGGGCAAAAAAGGGCATTTTCAACCATAGAATTTCACAAGTGGGGTGTCATTGGAAAGGGGAGGAAGTGTAGATATAGAATGTGGTGAAATATCCCTTGCAAAATCCTTCATGGGCTATCTGTCGCGGTTCTAGTGCTGAAATTCTGCAATTTCACAAATATATACTGTATTTTCAGAGGGGCAAAAAAGGGCATTTTCTACCATAGAATTTCACAAGTGGGGTGTCATTGGAAAGGGGAGGAGGTGTAGTTTCAGAATGTCGTGATAGATCCCTTGCAAAATCCTTCAAGGGCTATCTGTCCCTGTTCTAGTGTTGAAATTCTGCAATTTCAACAATATATACTGTATTTTCAGAGGGGCAAAAAAGGGCATTTTTCACCATAGAATTTCACAAGTGGGGTGTCATTGGAAAGGGGAGGAAGTGTAGATATAGAATGTGGTGAAATATCCCTTGCAAAATCCTTCATGGGCTATCTGTCGCGGTCCTAGTGCTGAAATTCTGCAATTTCACAAATATATACTGTATTTTCAGAGGGGCAAAAAAGGGCATTTTCTACCATAGAATTTCACAAGTGGGGTGTCATTGGAAAGGGGAGGAGGTGTAGTTTCAGAATGTCGTGATAGATCCCTTGCAAAATCCTTCAAGGGCTATCTGTCCCTGTTCTAGTGTTGAAATTCTGCAATTTCACAAATACATATTATATTTTCAGAGGGGCAAAAAAGGGCATTTTCAACCATAGAATTTCACAAGTGGGGTGTCATTGGAAAGGGGAGGAGGTGTAGTTTCAGAATGTGGTGATAGATCGATCCCTTGCAAAATCCTTCATGGGACATCAGTCGCTGTTCTAGTGTTGAAATTCTGCAATTTCACAAAATATATACTGTTTTTAGAGGGGCTAAATATCCAATTTTCCACCATAGAATTTCACAAGTGGGGTGTCATTGGAAAGGGGAGGAAGTGTAGATATAGAATGTGGTGAAACATCCCTTGCAAAATCCTTCATGGGCTATCTGTCCCTGTTCTAGTGTTGAAATTCTGCAATTTCACAAATATATACTGTATTTTCAGAGGGGCAAAAAGGGGCATTTTCTACCATAGAATTTCACAAGTGGGGTGTCATTGGAAAGGGGAGGAAGTGTAGTTATAGAATGTGGTGAAATATCCCTTGCAAAATCCTTCATGGGCTATCTGTCCCTGTTCAAGTGCTGAAATTCTGCAATTTCACAAATACATATATTTTCAGAGGGGCTAAATATCCAATTGTCCACCATAGAATTTGACAAGTGGGGTGTCATTGGAAAGGGGAGGAGGTGTAGTTTCAGAATGTGGTGAAACATCCCTTGCAAAATCCTTCATGGGCTATCTGTCCCTGTTCAAGTGTTGAAATTCTGCAATTTCACAAAACATATACTGTATTTTCAGAGGGGCTAAATATGCAATTTTTCACCATAGAATTTCACAAGTGGGCTGTCATTGGAAAGGGGAGGAGGTGTAGTTTCAGAATGTGGTGAAAGATCCCTTGCAAAATCCTTCATGGGACATCAGTCACTGTTAAAGTGTTGAAATTCTGCAATTTCACAAATATATACTGTTTTTAGAGGGGCTAAATATCCAATTTTCCACCATAGAATTTCACAAGTGGGGTGTCATTGGAAAGGGGAGGAGGTGTAGTTTCAGAATGTGGTGAAAGATCCCTTGCAAAATCCTTCATGGGACATCAGTCGCTGTTAAAGTGTTGAAATTCTGCAATTTCACAAATATATACTGTTTTTAGAGGGGCTAAATATCCAATTTTCCACCATAGAATTTCACAAGTGGGGTGTCATTGGAAAGGGGAGGAGGTGTAGTTTCAGAATGTGGTGAAACATCCCTTGCAAAATCCTTCATGGGCTATCTGTCGCGGTTCTAGTGCTCAAAATCTGCAATTTCACAAATATATACTGTATTTTCAGAGGGGCAAAAAAGGGCATTTTCTACCATAGAATTTCACAAGTGGGGTGTCATTGGAAAGGGGAGGAAGTGTAGTTATAGAATGTGGTGAAATATCCCTTGCAAAATCCTTCATAGGCTATCTGTCCCTGTTCAAGTGCTGAAATTCTGCAATTTCACAAAATATATACTGTTTTTAGAGGGGCTAAATATCCAATTTTCCACCATAGAATTTCACAAGTGGGGTGTCATTGGAAAGGGGAGGAGGTGTAGTTTCAGAATGTGGTGAAAGATCCCTTGCAAAATCCTTCATGGGCTATCTGTCCCTGTTCAAGTGCTGAAATTCGGCAATTTCACAAATACATATTATATTTTCAGAGGGGCTAAATATCCAATTTTCCACCATAGAATTTCACAAGTGGGGTGTCATTGGAAAGGGGAGGAGGTGTAGTTTCAGAATGTGGTAAAACATCCCTTGCAAAATCCTTCATGGGCTATCTGTCGCGGTTCTAGTGCTGAAATTCTGCAATTTCACAAAATATATACTGTATTTTCAGAGGGGCAAAAAAGGGCATTTTCTACCATAGAATTTCACAAGTGGGGTGTCATTGGAAAGGGGAGGAAGTGTATAGAATGTGGTGAAATATCCCTTGCAAAATCCTTCATGGGACATCAGTCGCTGTTCTAGTGTTGAAATTCTGCAATTTCACAAAATATATACTGTATTTTCAGAGGGGCAAAAAAGGGCATTTTCAACCATAGAATTTCACAAGTGGGGTGTCATTGGAAAGGGGAGGAAGTGTAGATATAGAATGGGGTGAAATATCCCTTGCAAAATCCTTCATGGGCTATCTGTCCCTGTTCAAGTGCTGAAATTCGGCAATTTCACAAATACATATTATATTTTCAGAGGGGCTAAATATCCAATTTTCCACCATAGAATTTCACAAGTGGGGTGTCATTGGAAAGGGGAGGAGGTGTAGTTTCAGAATGTGGTAAAACATCCCTTGCAAAATCCTTCATGGGCTATCTGTCGCGGTTCTAGTGCTGAAATTCTGCAATTTCACAAATATATACTGTATTTTCAGAGGGGCAAAAAAGGGCATTTTCTACCATAGAATTTCACAAGTGGGGTGTCATTGGAAAGGGGAGGAGGTGTAGTTTTAGAATGTCGTGAAAGATCCCTTGCAAATTCCTTCAAGGGCTATCTGTCCCTGTTCTAGTGTTGAAATTCTGCAATTTCACAAATATATACTGTATTTTCAGAGGGGCAAAAAAGGGCATTTTCTACCATAGAATTTCACAAGTGGGGTGTCATTGGAAAGGGGAGGAAGTGTAGATATAGAATGTGGTGAAATATCCCTTGCAAAATCCTTCATGGGCTATCTGTCGCGGTCCTAGTGCTGAAATTCTGCAATTTCACAAATATATACTGTATTTTCAGAGGGGCAAAAAAGGGCATTTTCTACCATAGAATTTCACAAGTGGGGTGTCATTGGAAAGGGGAGGAGGTGTAGTTTCAGAATGTCGTGATAGATCCCTTGCAAAATCCTTCAAGGGCTATCTGTCCCTGTTCTAGTGTTGAAATTCTGCAATTTCACAAATACATATTATATTTTCAGAGGGGCAAAAAAGGGCATTTTCAACCATAGAATTTCACAAGTGGGGTGTCATTGGAAAGGGGAGGAGGTGTAGTTTCAGAATGTGGTGAAAGATCCCTTGCAAAATCCTTCATGGGACATCAGTCGCTGTTCTAGTGTTGAAATTCTGCAATTTCACAAAATATATACTGTATTTTCAGAGGGGCAAAAAAGGGCATTTTCTACAATAGAATTTCACAAGTGGGGTGTCATTGGAAAGGGGAGGAGGTGTAGTTTCAGAATGTCGTGATAGATCCCTTGCAAAATCCTTCAAGGGCTATCTGTCCCTGTTCTAGTGTTGAAATTCTGCAATTTCACAAATATATACTGTATATTCAGAGGGGCAAAAAAGGGCATTTTCTACCATAGAATTTCACAAGTGGGGTGTCATTGAAAGGGGAGGAGGTGTAGTTTCAGAATGTGGTGAAAGATCCCTTGCAAAATCCTTCATGGGACATCAGTCGCTGTTCTAGTGTTGAAATTCTGCAATTTCACAAAATATATATTGTATTTTCAGAGGGGCAAAAAAGGGCATTTTCAACCATAGAATTTCACAAGTGGGGTGTCATTGGAAAGGGGAGGAAGTGTAGATATAGAATGTGGTGAAATATCCCTTGCAAAATCCTTCATGGGCTATCTGTCGCGGTTCTAGTGCTGAAATTCTGCAATTTCACAAATATATACTGTATTTTCAGAGGGGCAAAAAAGGGCATTTTCTACCATAGAATTTCACAAGTGGGGTGTCATTGGAAAGGGGAGGAGGTGTAGTTTCAGAATGTGGTGATAGATCGATCCCTTGCAAAATCCTTCATGGGACATCAGTCGCTGTTCTAGTGTTGAAATTCTGCAATTTCACAAAATATATACTGTATTTTCAGAGGGGCAAAAAAGGGCATTTTCTACAATAGAATTTCACAAGTGGGGTGTCATTGGAAAGGGGAGGAGGTGTAGTTTCAGAATGTCGTGATAGATCCCTTGCAAAATCCTTCAAGGGCTATCTGTCCCTGTTCTAGTGTTGAAATTCTGCAATTTCACAAATATATACTGTATATTCAGAGGGGCAAAAAAGGGCATTTTCTACCATAGAATTTCACAAGTGGGGTGTCATTGAAAGGGGAGGAGGTGTAGTTTCAGAATGTGGTGAAAGATCCCTTGCAAAATCCTTCATGGGACATCAGTCGCTGTTCTAGTGTTGAAATTCTGCAATTTCACAAAATATATATTGTATTTTCAGAGGGGCAAAAAAGGGCATTTTCAACCATAGAATTTCACAAGTGGGGTGTCATTGGAAAGGGGAGGAAGTGTAGATATAGAATGTGGTGAAATATCCCTTGCAAAATCCTTCATGGGCTATCTGTCGCGGTTCTAGTGCTGAAATTCTGCAATTTCACAAATATATACTGTATTTTCAGAGGGGCAAAAAAGGGCATTTTCTACCATAGAATTTCACAAGTGGGGTGTCATTGGAAAGGGGAGGAGGTGTAGTTTCAGAATGTCGTGATAGATCCCTTGCAAAATCCTTCAAGGGCTATCTGTCCCTGTTCTAGTGTTGAAATTCTGCAATTTCAACAATATATACTGTATTTTCAGAGGGGCAAAAAAGGGCATTTTTCACCATAGAATTTCACAAGTGGGGTGTCATTGGAAAGGGGAGGAAGTGTAGATATAGAATGTGGTGAAATATCCCTTGCAAAATCCTTCATGGGCTATCTGTCGCGGTCCTAGTGCTGAAATTCTGCAATTTCACAAATATATACTGTATTTTCAGAGGGGCAAAAAAGGGCATTTTCTACCATAGAATTTCACAAGTGGGGTGTCATTGGAAAGGGGAGGAGGTGTAGTTTCAGAATGTCGTGATAGATCCCTTGCAAAATCCTTCAAGGGCTATCTGTCCCTGTTCTAGTGTTGAAATTCTGCAATTTCACAAATATATACTGTATATTCAGAGGGGCAAAAAAGGGCATTTTCTACCATAGAATTTCACAAGTGGGGTGTCATTGAAAGGGGAGGAGGTGTAGTTTCAGAATGTGGTGAAAGATCCCTTGCAAAATCCTTCATGGGACATCAGTCGCTGTTCTAGTGTTGAAATTCTGCAATTTCACAAAATATATATTGTATTTTCAGAGGGGCAAAAAAGGGCATTTTCAACCATAGAATTTCACAAGTGGGGTGTCATTGGAAAGGGGAGGAAGTGTAGATATAGAATGTGGTGAAATATCCCTTGCAAAATCCTTCATGGGCTATCTGTCGCGGTTCTAGTGCTGAAATTCTGCAATTTCACAAATATATACTGTATTTTCAGAGGGGCAAAAAAGGGCATTTTCTACCATAGAATTTCACAAGTGGGGTGTCATTGGAAAGGGGAGGAGGTGTAGTTTCAGAATGTCGTGATAGATCCCTTGCAAAATCCTTCAAGGGCTATCTGTCCCTGTTCTAGTGTTGAAATTCTGCAATTTCACAAATATATACTGTATTTTCAGAGGGGCAAAAAAGGGCATTTTCTACCATAGAATTTCACAAGTGGGGTGTCATTGGAAAGGGGAGGAGGTGTAGTTTCAGAATGTGGTGAAAGATCCCTTGCAAAATCCTTCATGGGACATCAGTCGCTGTTCTAGTGTTGAAATTCTGCAATTTCACAAAATATATACTGTATTTTCAGAGGGGCAAAAAAGGGCATTTTCAACCATAGAATTTCACAAGTGGGGTGTCATTGGAAAGGGGAGGAAGTGTAGATATAGAATGTGGTGAAACATCCCTTGCAAAATCCTTCATGGGCTATCTGTCCCTGTTATAGTGTTGAAATTCTGCAATTTCACCAATATATACTGTATTTTTAGAGGGGCAAAAAAGGGCATTTTTCACCATAGAATTTCACAAGTGGGGTGTCATTGGAAAGGGGAGGAGGTGTAGTTTCAGAATGTGGTGAAACATCCCTTGCAAAATCCTTCATGGGCTATCTGTCCCTGTTCTAGTGTTGAAATTCTGCAATTTCACAAATACATATTATATTTTCAGAGGGGCAAAAAAGGGCATTTTCAACCATAGAATTTCACAAGTGGGGTGTCATTGGAAAGGGGAGGAGGTGTAGTTTCAGAATGTGGTGAAAGATCCCTTGCAAAATCCTTCATGGGACATCAGTCGCTGTTCTAGTGTTGAAATTCTGCAATTTCACAAAATATATACTGTTTTTAGAGGGGCTAAATATCCAATTTTCCACCATAGAATTTCACAAGTGGGGTGTCATTGGAAAGGGGAGGAAGTGTAGATATAGAATGTGGTGAAACATCCCTTGCAAAATCCTTCATGGGCTATCTGTCCCTGTTCTAGTGTTGAAATTCTGCAATTTCACAAATATATACTGTATTTTCAGAGGGGCAAAAAGGGGCATTTTCTACCATAGAATTTCACAAGTGGGGTGTCATTGGAAAGGGGAGGAAGTGTAGTTATAGAATGTGGTGAAATATCCCTTGCAAAATCCTTCATGGGCTATCTGTCCCTGTTCAAGTGCTGAAATTCTGCAATTTCACAAATACATATTATATTTTCAGAGGGGCTAAATATCCAATTGTCCACCATAGAATTTGACAAGTGGGGTGTCATTGGAAAGGGGAGGAGGTGTAGTTTCAGAATATGGTAAAAGATCCCTTGCAAAATCCTTCATGGGACATCAGTCGCTGTTCTAGTGTTGAAATTCTGCAATTTCACAAAATATATACTGTATTTTCAGAGGGGCAAAAAAGGGCATTTTCTACAATAGAATTTCACAAGTGGGGTGTCATTGGAAAGGGGAGGAGGTGTAGTTTCAGAATGTTGTGATAGATCCCTTGCAAAATCCTTCAAGGGCTATCTGTCCCTGTTCTAGTGTTGAAATTCTGCAATTTCACAAATATATACTGTATATTCAGAGGGGCAAAAAAGGGCATTTTCTACCATAGAATTTCACAAGTGGGGTGTCATTGAAAGGGGAGGAGGTGTAGTTTCAGAATGTGGTGAAAGATCGATCCCTTGCAAAATCCTTCATGGGACATCAGTCGCTGTTCTAGTGTTGAAATTCTGCAATTTCACAAAATATATATTGTATTTTCAGAGGGGCAAAAAAGGGCATTTTCAACCATAGAATTTCACAAGTGGGGTGTCATTGGAAAGGGGAGGAAGTGTAGATATAGAATGTGGTGAAATATCCCTTGCAAAATCCTTCATGGGCTATCTGTCGCGGTTCTAGTGCTGAAATTCTGCAATTTCACAAATATATACTGTATTTTCAGAGGGGCAAAAAAGGGCATTTTCTACCATAGAATTTCACAAGTGGGGTGTCATTGGAAAGGGGAGGAGGTGTAGTTTCAGAATGTCGTGATAGATCCCTTGCAAAATCCTTCAAGGGCTATCTGTCCCTGTTCTAGTGTTGAAATTCTGCAATTTCACAAATATATACTGTATTTTCAGAGGGGCAAAAAAGGGCATTTTCTACCATAGAATTTCACAAGTGGGGTGTCATTGGAAAGGGGAGGAGGTGTAGTTTCAGAATGTGGTGAAAGATCCCTTGCAAAATCCTTCATGGGACATCAGTCGCTGTTCTAGTGTTGAAATTCTGCAATTTCACAAAATATATACTGTATTTTCAGAGGGGCAAAAAAGGGCATTTTCAACCATAGAATTTCACAAGTGGGGTGTCATTGGAAAGGGGAGGAAGTGTAGATATAGAATGTGGTGAAACATCCCTTGCAAAATCCTTCATGGGCTATCTGTCCCTGTTATAGTGTTGAAATTCTGCAATTTCACCAATATATACTGTATTTTTAGAGGGGCAAAAAAGGGCATTTTTCACCATAGAATTTCACAAGTGGGGTGTCATTGGAAAGGGGAGGAGGTGTAGTTTCAGAATGTGGTGAAACATCCCTTGCAAAATCCTTCATGGGCTATCTGTCCCTGTTCTAGTGTTGAAATTCTGCAATTTCACAAATACATATTATATTTTCAGAGGGGCAAAAAAGGGCATTTTCAACCATAGAATTTCACAAGTGGGGTGTCATTGGAAAGGGGAGGAGGTGTAGTTTCAGAATGTGGTGAAAGATCCCTTGCAAAATCCTTCATGGGACATCAGTCGCTGTTCTAGTGTTGAAATTCTGCAATTTCACAAAATATATACTGTTTTTAGAGGGGCTAAATATCCAATTTTCCACCATAGAATTTCACAAGTGGGGTGTCATTGGAAAGGGGAGGAAGTGTAGATATAGAATGTGGTGAAACATCCCTTGCAAAATCCTTCATGGGCTATCTGTCCCTGTTCTAGTGTTGAAATTCTGCAATTTCACAAATATATACTGTATTTTCAGAGGGGCAAAAAAGGGCATTTTCTACCATAGAATTTCACAAGTGGGGTGTCATTGAAAGGGGAGGAGGTGTAGTTTCAGAATGTGGTGAAAGATCCCTTGCAAAATCCTTCATGGGACATCAGTCGCTGTTCTAGTGTTGAAATTCTGCAATTTCACAAAATATATATTGTATTTTCAGAGGGGCAAAAAAGGGCATTTTCAACCATAGAATTTCACAAGTGGGGTGTCATTGGAAAGGGGAGGAAGTGTAGATATAGAATGTGGTGAAATATCCCTTGCAAAATCCTTCATGGGCTATCTGTCGCGGTTCTAGTGCTGAAATTCTGCAATTTCACAAATATATACTGTATTTTCAGAGGGGCAAAAAAGGGCATTTTCTACCATAGAATTTCACAAGTGGGGTGTCATTGGAAAGGGGAGGAGGTGTAGTTTCAGAATGTCGTGATAGATCCCTTGCAAAATCCTTCAAGGGCTATCTGTCCCTGTTCTAGTGTTGAAATTCTGCAATTTCACAAATATATACTGTATTTTCAGAGGGGCAAAAAAGGGCATTTTCTACCATAGAATTTCACAAGTGGGGTGTCATTGGAAAGGGGAGGAGGTGTAGTTTCAGAATGTGGTGAAAGATCCCTTGCAAAATCCTTCATGGGACATCAGTCGCTGTTCTAGTGTTGAAATTCTGCAATTTCACAAAATATATACTGTATTTTCAGAGGGGCAAAAAAGGGCATTTTCAACCATAGAATTTCACAAGTGGGGTGTCATTGGAAAGGGGAGGAAGTGTAGATATAGAATGTGGTGAAACATCCCTTGCAAAATCCTTCATGGGCTATCTGTCCCTGTTATAGTGTTGAAATTCTGCAATTTCACCAATATATACTGTATTTTTAGAGGGGCAAAAAAGGGCATTTTTCACCATAGAATTTCACAAGTGGGGTGTCATTGGAAAGGGGAGGAGGTGTAGTTTCAGAATGTGGTGAAACATCCCTTGCAAAATCCTTCATGGGCTATCTGTCCCTGTTCTAGTGTTGAAATTCTGCAATTTCACAAATACATATTATATTTTCAGAGGGGCAAAAAAGGGCATTTTCAACCATAGAATTTCACAAGTGGGGTGTCATTGGAAAGGGGAGGAGGTGTAGTTTCAGAATGTGGTGAAAGATCCCTTGCAAAATCCTTCATGGGACATCAGTCGCTGTTCTAGTGTTGAAATTCTGCAATTTCACAAAATATATACTGTTTTTAGAGGGGCTAAATATCCAATTTTCCACCATAGAATTTCACAAGTGGGGTGTCATTGGAAAGGGGAGGAAGTGTAGATATAGAATGTGGTGAAACATCCCTTGCAAAATCCTTCATGGGCTATCTGTCCCTGTTCTAGTGTTGAAATTCTGCAATTTCACAAATATATACTGTATTTTCAGAGGGGCAAAAAGGGGCATTTTCTACCATAGAATTTCACAAGTGGGGTGTCATTGGAAAGGGGAGGAAGTGTAGTTATAGAATGTGGTGAAATATCCCTTGCAAAATCCTTCATGGGCTATCTGTCCCTGTTCAAGTGCTGAAATTCTGCAATTTCACAAATACATATTATATTTTCAGAGGGGCTAAATATCCAATTGTCCACCATAGAATTTGACAAGTGGGGTGTCATTGGAAAGGGGAGGAGGTGTAGTTTCAGAATGTGGTAAAAGATCCCTTGCAAAATCCTTCATGGGACATCAGTCGCTGTTCTAGTGTTGAAATTCTGCAATTTCACAAAATATATACTGTATTTTCAGAGGGGCAAAAAAGGGCATTTTCTACAATAGAATTTCACAAGTGGGGTGTCATTGGAAAGGGGAGGAGGTGTAGTTTCAGAATGTTGTGATAGATCCCTTGCAAAATCCTTCAAGGGCTATCTGTCCCTGTTCTAGTGTTGAAATTCTGCAATTTCACAAATATATACTGTATATTCAGAGGGGCAAAAAAGGGCATTTTCTACCATAGAATTTCACAAGTGGGGTGTCATTGAAAGGGGAGGAGGTGTAGTTTCAGAATGTGGTGAAAGATCCCTTGCAAAATCCTTCATGGGACATCAGTCGCTGTTCTAGTGTTGAAATTCTGCAATTTCACAAAATATATATTGTATTTTCAGAGGGGCAAAAAAGGGCATTTTCAACCATAGAATTTCACAAGTGGGGTGTCATTGGAAAGGGGAGGAAGTGTAGATATAGAATGTGGTGAAATATCCCTTGCAAAATCCTTCATGGGCTATCTGTCGCGGTTCTAGTGCTGAAATTCTGCAATTTCACAAATATATACTGTATTTTCAGAGGGGCAAAAAAGGGCATTTTCTACCATAGAATTTCACAAGTGGGGTGTCATTGGAAAGGGGAGGAGGTGTAGTTTCAGAATGTCGTGATAGATCCCTTGCAAAATCCTTCAAGGGCTATCTGTCCCTGTTCTAGTGTTGAAATTCTGCAATTTCACAAATATATACTGTATTTTCAGAGGGGCAAAAAAGGGCATTTTCTACCATAGAATTTCACAAGTGGGGTGTCATTGGAAAGGGGAGGAGGTGTAGTTTCAGAATGTGGTGAAAGATCCCTTGCAAAATCCTTCATGGGACATCAGTCGCTGTTCTAGTGTTGAAATTCTGCAATTTCACAAAATATATACTGTATTTTCAGAGGGGCAAAAAAGGGCATTTTCAACCATAGAATTTCACAAGTGGGGTGTCATTGGAAAGGGGAGGAAGTGTAGATATAGAATGTGGTGAAACATCCCTTGCAAAATCCTTCATGGGCTATCTGTCCCTGTTATAGTGTTGAAATTCTGCAATTTCACCAATATATACTGTATTTTTAGAGGGGCAAAAAAGGGCATTTTACACCATAGAATTTCACAAGTGGGGTGTCATTGGAAAGGGGAGGAGGTGTAGTTTCAGAATGTGGTGAAACATCCCTTGCAAAATCCTTCATGGGCTATCTGTCCCTGTTCTAGTGTTGAAATTCTGCAATTTCACAAATACATATTATATTTTCAGAGGGGCAAAAAAGGGCATTTTCAACCATAGAATTTCACAAGTGGGGTGTCATTGGAAAGGGGAGGAGGTGTAGTTTCAGAATGTGGTGAAAGATCCCTTGCAAAATCCTTCATGGGACATCAGTCGCTGTTCTAGTGTTGAAATTCTGCAATTTCACAAAATATATACTGTTTTTAGAGGGGCTAAATATCCAATTTTCCACCATAGAATTTCACAAGTGGGGTGTCATTGGAAAGGGGAGGAAGTGTAGATATAGAATGTGGTGAAACATCCCTTGCAAAATCCTTCATGGGCTATCTGTCCCTGTTCTAGTGTTGAAATTCTGCAATTTCACAAATATATACTGTATTTTCAGAGGGGCAAAAAGGGGCATTTTCTACCATAGAATTTCACAAGTGGGGTGTCATTGGAAAGGGGAGGAAGTGTAGTTATAGAATGTGGTGAAATATCCCTTGCAAAATCCTTCATGGGCTATCTGTCCCTGTTCAAGTGCTGAAATTCTGCAATTTCACAAATACATATTATATTTTCAGAGGGGCTAAATATCCAATTGTCCACCATAGAATTTGACAAGTGGGGTGTCATTGGAAAGGGGAGGAGGTGTAGTTTCAGAATGTGGTAAAAGATCCCTTGCAAAATCCTTCATGGGACATCAGTCGCTGTTCTAGTGTTGAAATTCTGCAATTTCACAAAATATATACTGTATTTTCAGAGGGGCAAAAAAGGGCATTTTCTACAATAGAATTTCACAAGTGGGGTGTCATTGGAAAGGGGAGGAGGTGTAGTTTCAGAATGTTGTGATAGATCCCTTGCAAAATCCTTCAAGGGCTATCTGTCCCTGTTCTAGTGTTGAAATTCTGCAATTTCACAAATATATACTGTATATTCAGAGGGGCAAAAAAGGGCATTTTCTACCATAGAATTTCACAAGTGGGGTGTCATTGAAAGGGGAGGAGGTGTAGTTTCAGAATGTGGTGAAAGATCCCTTGCAAAATCCTTCATGGGACATCAGTCGCTGTTCTAGTGTTGAAATTCTGCAATTTCACAAAATATATATTGTATTTTCAGAGGGGCAAAAAAGGGCATTTTCAACCATAGAATTTCACAAGTGGGGTGTCATTGGAAAGGGGAGGAAGTGTAGATATAGAATGTGGTGAAATATCCCTTGCAAAATCCTTCATGGGCTATCTGTCGCGGTTCTAGTGCTGAAATTCTGCAATTTCACAAATATATACTGTATTTTCAGAGGGGCAAAAAAGGGCATTTTCTACCATAGAATTTCACAAGTGGGGTGTCATTGGAAAGGGGAGGAGGTGTAGTTTCAGAATGTCGTGATAGATCCCTTGCAAAATCCTTCAAGGGCTATCTGTCCCTGTTCTAGTGTTGAAATTCTGCAATTTCACAAATATATACTGTATTTTCAGAGGGGCAAAAAAGGGCATTTTCTACCATAGAATTTCACAAGTGGGGTGTCATTGGAAAGGGGAGGAGGTGTAGTTTCAGAATGTGGTGAAAGATCCCTTGCAAAATCCTTCATGGGACATCAGTCGCTGTTCTAGTGTTGAAATTCTGCAATTTCACAAAATATATACTGTATTTTCAGAGGGGCAAAAAAGGGCATTTTCAACCATAGAATTTCACAAGTGGGGTGTCATTGGAAAGGGGAGGAAGTGTAGATATAGAATGTGGTGAAACATCCCTTGCAAAATCCTTCATGGGCTATCTGTCCCTGTTATAGTGTTGAAATTCTGCAATTTCACCAATATATACTGTATTTTTAGAGGGGCAAAAAAGGGCATTTTACACCATAGAATTTCACAAGTGGGGTGTCATTGGAAAGGGGAGGAGGTGTAGTTTCAGAATGTGGTGAAACATCCCTTGCAAAATCCTTCATGGGCTATCTGTCCCTGTTCTAGTGTTGAAATTCTGCAATTTCACAAATACATATTATATTTTCAGAGGGGCAAAAAAGGGCATTTTCAACCATAGAATTTCACAAGTGGGGTGTCATTGGAAAGGGGAGGAGGTGTAGTTTCAGAATGTGGTGAAAGATCCCTTGCAAAATCCTTCATGGGACATCAGTCGCTGTTCTAGTGTTGAAATTCTGCAATTTCACAAAATATATACTGTTTTTAGAGGGGCTAAATATCCAATTTTCCACCATAGAATTTCACAAGTGGGGTGTCATTGGAAAGGGGAGGAAGTGTAGATATAGAATGTGGTGAAACATCCCTTGCAAAATCCTTCATGGGCTATCTGTCCCTGTTCTAGTGTTGAAATTCTGCAATTTCACAAATATATACTGTATTTTCAGAGGGGCAAAAAGGGGCATTTTCTACCATAGAATTTCACAAGTGGGGTGTCATTGGAAAGGGGAGGAAGTGTAGTTATAGAATGTGGTGAAATATCCCTTGCAAAATCCTTCATGGGCTATCTGTCCCTGTTCAAGTGCTGAAATTCTGCAATTTCACAAATACATATTATATTTTCAGAGGGGCTAAATATCCAATTGTCCACCATAGAATTTGACAAGTGGGGTGTCATTGGAAAGGGGAGGAGGTGTAGTTTCAGAATGTGGTAAAAGATCCCTTGCAAAATCCTTCATGGGACATCAGTCGCTGTTCTAGTGTTGAAATTCTGCAATTTCACAAAATATATACTGTTTTTAGAGGGGCTAAATATCCAATTTTCCACCATAGAATTTCACAAGTGGGGTGTCATTGGAAAGGGGAGGAAGTGTAGATATAGAATGTGGTGAAACATCCCTTGCAAAATCCTTCATGGGCTATCTGTCCCTGTTCTAGTGTTGAAATTCTGCAATTTCACAAATATATACTGTATTTTCAGAGGGGCAAAAAGGGGCATTTTCTACCATAGAATTTCACAAGTGGGGTGTCATTGGAAAGGGGAGGAAGTGTAGTTATAGAATGTGGTGAAATATCCCTTGCAAAATCCTTCATGGGCTATCTGTCCCTGTTCAAGTGCTGAAATTCTGCAATTTCACAAATACATATTATATTTTCAGGGGCTAAATATCCAATTGTCCACCATAGAATTTGACAAGTGGGGTGTCATTGGAAAGGGGAGGAGGTGTAGTTTCAGAATGTGGTGAAACATCCCTTGCAAAATCCTTCATGGGCTATCTGTCCCTGTTCAAGTGTTGAAATTCTGCAATTTCACAAAACATATACTGTATTTTCAGAGGGGCTAAATATGCAATTTTTCACCATAGAATTTCACAAGTGGGGTGTCATTGGAAAGGGGAGGAGGTGTAGTTTCAGAATGTGGTGAAAGATCCCTTGCAAAATCCTTCATGGGACATCAGTCACTGTTAAAGTGTTGAAATTCTGCAATTTCACAAATATATACTGTTTTTAGAGGGGCTAAATATCCAATTTTCCACCATAGAATTTCACAAGTGGGGTGTCATTGGAAAGGGGAGGAGGTGTAGTTTCAGAATGTGGTGAAAGATCCCTTGCAAAATCCTTCATGGGACATCAGTCGCTGTTAAAGTGTTGAAATTCTGCAATTTCACAAATATATACTGTTTTTAGAGGGGCTAAATATCCAATTTTCCACCATAGAATTTCACAAGTGGGGTGTCATTGGAAAGGGGAGGAGGTGTAGTTTCAGAATGTGGTGAAACATCCCTTGCAAAATCCTTCATGGGCTATCTGTCGCGGTTCTAGTGCTCAAAATCTGCAATTTCACAAATATATACTGTATTTTCAGAGGGGCAAAAAAGGGCATTTTCTACCATAGAATTTCACAAGTGGGGTGTCATTGGAAAGGGGAGGAAGTGTAGTTATAGAATGTGGTGAAATATCCCTTGCAAAATCCTTCATAGGCTATCTGTCCCTGTTCAAGTGCTGAAATTCTGCAATTTCACAAAATATATACTGTTTTTAGAGGGGCTAAATATCCAATTTTCCACCATAGAATTTCACAAGTGGGGTGTCATTGGAAAGGGGAGGAAGTGTAGATATAGAATGTGGTGAAACATCCCTTGCAAAATCCTTCATGGGCTATCTGTCCCTGTTCTAGTGTTGAAATTCTGCAATTTCACAAATATATACTGTATTTTCAGAGGGGCAAAAAGGGGCATTTTCTACCATAGAATTTCACAAGTGGGGTGTCATTGGAAAGGGGAGGAAGTGTAGTTATAGAATGTGGTGAAATATCCCTTGCAAAATCCTTCATGGGCTATCTGTCCCTGTTCAAGTGCTGAAATTCTGCAATTTCACAAATACATATTATATTTTCAGAGGGGCTAAATATCCAATTGTCCACCATAGAATTTGACAAGTGGGGTGTCATTGGAAAGGGGAGGAGGTGTAGTTTCAGAATGTGGTAAAAGATCCCTTGCAAAATCCTTCATGGGACATCAGTCGCTGTTCTAGTGTTGAAATTCTGCAATTTCACAAAATATATACTGTATTTTCAGAGGGGCAAAAAAGGGCATTTTCTACAATAGAATTTCACAAGTGGGGTGTCATTGGAAAGGGGAGGAGGTGTAGTTTCAGAATGTTGTGATAGATCCCTTGCAAAATCCTTCAAGGGCTATCTGTCCCTGTTCTAGTGTTGAAATTCTGCAATTTCACAAATATATACTGTATATTCAGAGGGGCAAAAAAGGGCATTTTCTACCATAGAATTTCACAAGTGGGGTGTCATTGAAAGGGGAGGAGGTGTAGTTTCAGAATGTGGTGAAAGATCCCTTGCAAAATCCTTCATGGGACATCAGTCGCTGTTCTAGTGTTGAAATTCTGCAATTTCACAAAATATATATTGTATTTTCAGAGGGGCAAAAAAGGGCATTTTCAACCATAGAATTTCACAAGTGGGGTGTCATTGGAAAGGGGAGGAAGTGTAGATATAGAATGTGGTGAAATATCCCTTGCAAAATCCTTCATGGGCTATCTGTCGCGGTTCTAGTGCTGAAATTCTGCAATTTCACAAATATATACTGTATTTTCAGAGGGGCAAAAAAGGGCATTTTCTACCATAGAATTTCACAAGTGGGGTGTCATTGGAAAGGGGAGGAGGTGTAGTTTCAGAATGTCGTGATAGATCCCTTGCAAAATCCTTCAAGGGCTATCTGTCCCTGTTCTAGTGTTGAAATTCTGCAATTTCACAAATATATACTGTATTTTCAGAGGGGCAAAAAAGGGCATTTTCTACCATAGAATTTCACAAGTGGGGTGTCATTGGAAAGGGGAGGAGGTGTAGTTTCAGAATGTGGTGAAAGATCCCTTGCAAAATCCTTCATGGGACATCAGTCGCTGTTCTAGTGTTGAAATTCTGCAATTTCACAAAATATATACTGTATTTTCAGAGGGGCAAAAAAGGGCATTTTCAACCATAGAATTTCACAAGTGGGGTGTCATTGGAAAGGGGAGGAAGTGTAGATATAGAATGTGGTGAAACATCCCTTGCAAAATCCTTCATGGGCTATCTGTCCCTGTTATAGTGTTGAAATTCTGCAATTTCACCAATATATACTGTATTTTTAGAGGGGCAAAAAAGGGCATTTTACACCATAGAATTTCACAAGTGGGGTGTCATTGGAAAGGGGAGGAGGTGTAGTTTCAGAATGTGGTGAAACATCCCTTGCAAAATCCTTCATGGGCTATCTGTCCCTGTTCTAGTGTTGAAATTCTGCAATTTCACAAATACATATTATATTTTCAGAGGGGCAAAAAAGGGCATTTTCAACCATAGAATTTCACAAGTGGGGTGTCATTGGAAAGGGGAGGAGGTGTAGTTTCAGAATGTGGTGAAAGATCCCTTGCAAAATCCTTCATGGGACATCAGTCGCTGTTCTAGTGTTGAAATTCTGCAATTTCACAAAATATATACTGTTTTTAGAGGGGCTAAATATCCAATTTTCCACCATAGAATTTCACAAGTGGGGTGTCATTGGAAAGGGGAGGAAGTGTAGATATAGAATGTGGTGAAACATCCCTTGCAAAATCCTTCATGGGCTATCTGTCCCTGTTCTAGTGTTGAAATTCTGCAATTTCACAAATATATACTGTATTTTCAGAGGGGCAAAAAGGGGCATTTTCTACCATAGAATTTCACAAGTGGGGTGTCATTGGAAAGGGGAGGAAGTGTAGTTATAGAATGTGGTGAAATATCCCTTGCAAAATCCTTCATGGGCTATCTGTCCCTGTTCAAGTGCTGAAATTCTGCAATTTCACAAATACATATTATATTTTCAGAGGGGCTAAATATCCAATTGTCCACCATAGAATTTGACAAGTGGGGTGTCATTGGAAAGGGGAGGAGGTGTAGTTTCAGAATGTGGTAAAAGATCCCTTGCAAAATCCTTCATGGGACATCAGTCGCTGTTCTAGTGTTGAAATTCTGCAATTTCACAAAATATATACTGTTTTTAGAGGGGCTAAATATCCAATTTTCCACCATAGAATTTCACAAGTGGGGTGTCATTGGAAAGGGGAGGAAGTGTAGATATAGAATGTGGTGAAACATCCCTTGCAAAATCCTTCATGGGCTATCTGTCCCTGTTCTAGTGTTGAAATTCTGCAATTTCACAAATATATACTGTATTTTCAGAGGGGCAAAAAGGGGCATTTTCTACCATAGAATTTCACAAGTGGGGTGTCATTGGAAAGGGGAGGAAGTGTAGTTATAGAATGTGGTGAAATATCCCTTGCAAAATCCTTCATGGGCTATCTGTCCCTGTTCAAGTGCTGAAATTCTGCAATTTCACAAATACATATTATATTTTCAGGGGCTAAATATCCAATTGTCCACCATAGAATTTGACAAGTGGGGTGTCATTGGAAAGGGGAGGAGGTGTAGTTTCAGAATGTGGTGAAACATCCCTTGCAAAATCCTTCATGGGCTATCTGTCCCTGTTCAAGTGTTGAAATTCTGCAATTTCACAAAACATATACTGTATTTTCAGAGGGGCTAAATATGCAATTTTTCACCATAGAATTTCACAAGTGGGGTGTCATTGGAAAGGGGAGGAGGTGTAGTTTCAGAATGTGGTGAAAGATCCCTTGCAAAATCCTTCATGGGACATCAGTCACTGTTAAAGTGTTGAAATTCTGCAATTTCACAAATATATACTGTTTTTAGAGGGGCTAAATATCCAATTTTCCACCATAGAATTTCACAAGTGGGGTGTCATTGGAAAGGGGAGGAGGTGTAGTTTCAGAATGTGGTGAAAGATCCCTTGCAAAATCCTTCATGGGACATCAGTCGCTGTTAAAGTGTTGAAATTCTGCAATTTCACAAATATATACTGTTTTTAGAGGGGCTAAATATCCAATTTTCCACCATAGAATTTCACAAGTGGGGTGTCATTGGAAAGGGGAGGAGGTGTAGTTTCAGAATGTGGTGAAACATCCCTTGCAAAATCCTTCATGGGCTATCTGTCGCGGTTCTAGTGCTCAAAATCTGCAATTTCACAAATATATACTGTATTTTCAGAGGGGCAAAAAAGGGCATTTTCTACCATAGAATTTCACAAGTGGGGTGTCATTGGAAAGGGGAGGAAGTGTAGTTATAGAATGTGGTGAAATATCCCTTGCAAAATCCTTCATAGGCTATCTGTCCCTGTTCAAGTGCTGAAATTCTGCAATTTCACAAAATATATACTGTTTTTAGAGGGGCTAAATATCCAATTTTCCACCATAGAATTTCACAAGTGGGGTGTCATTGGAAAGGGGAGGAAGTGTAGATATAGAATGTGGTGAAACATCCCTTGCAAAATCCTTCATGGGCTATCTGTCCCTGTTCTAGTGTTGAAATTCTGCAATTTCACAAATATATACTGTATTTTCAGAGGGGCAAAAAGGGGCATTTTCTACCATAGAATTTCACAAGTGGGGTGTCATTGGAAAGGGGAGGAAGTGTAGTTATAGAATGTGGTGAAATATCCCTTGCAAAATCCTTCATGGGCTATCTGTCCCTGTTCAAGTGCTGAAATTCTGCAATTTCACAAATACATATTATATTTTCAGAGGGGCTAAATATCCAATTGTCCACCATAGAATTTGACAAGTGGGGTGTCATTGGAAAGGGGAGGAGGTGTAGTTTCAGAATGTGGTAAAAGATCCCTTGCAAAATCCTTCATGGGACATCAGTCGCTGTTCTAGTGTTGAAATTCTGCAATTTCACAAAATATATACTGTATTTTCAGAGGGGCAAAAAAGGGCATTTTCTACAATAGAATTTCACAAGTGGGGTGTCATTGGAAAGGGGAGGAGGTGTAGTTTCAGAATGTTGTGATAGATCCCTTGCAAAATCCTTCAAGGGCTATCTGTCCCTGTTCTAGTGTTGAAATTCTGCAATTTCACAAATATATACTGTATATTCAGAGGGGCAAAAAAGGGCATTTTCTACCATAGAATTTCACAAGTGGGGTGTCATTGAAAGGGGAGGAGGTGTAGTTTCAGAATGTGGTGAAAGATCCCTTGCAAAATCCTTCATGGGACATCAGTCGCTGTTCTAGTGTTGAAATTCTGCAATTTCACAAAATATATATTGTATTTTCAGAGGGGCAAAAAAGGGCATTTTCAACCATAGAATTTCACAAGTGGGGTGTCATTGGAAAGGGGAGGAAGTGTAGATATAGAATGTGGTGAAATATCCCTTGCAAAATCCTTCATGGGCTATCTGTCGCGGTTCTAGTGCTGAAATTCTGCAATTTCACAAATATATACTGTATTTTCAGAGGGGCAAAAAAGGGCATTTTCTACCATAGAATTTCACAAGTGGGGTGTCATTGGAAAGGGGAGGAGGTGTAGTTTCAGAATGTCGTGATAGATCCCTTGCAAAATCCTTCAAGGGCTATCTGTCCCTGTTCTAGTGTTGAAATTCTGCAATTTCACAAATATATACTGTATTTTCAGAGGGGCAAAAAAGGGCATTTTCTACCATAGAATTTCACAAGTGGGGTGTCATTGGAAAGGGGAGGAGGTGTAGTTTCAGAATGTGGTGAAAGATCCCTTGCAAAATCCTTCATGGGACATCAGTCGCTGTTCTAGTGTTGAAATTCTGCAATTTCACAAAATATATACTGTATTTTCAGAGGGGCAAAAAAGGGCATTTTCAACCATAGAATTTCACAAGTGGGGTGTCATTGGAAAGGGGAGGAAGTGTAGATATAGAATGTGGTGAAACATCCCTTGCAAAATCCTTCATGGGCTATCTGTCCCTGTTATAGTGTTGAAATTCTGCAATTTCACCAATATATACTGTATTTTTAGAGGGGCAAAAAAGGGCATTTTACACCATAGAATTTCACAAGTGGGGTGTCATTGGAAAGGGGAGGAGGTGTAGTTTCAGAATGTGGTGAAACATCCCTTGCAAAATCCTTCATGGGCTATCTGTCCCTGTTCTAGTGTTGAAATTCTGCAATTTCACAAATACATATTATATTTTCAGAGGGGCAAAAAAGGGCATTTTCAACCATAGAATTTCACAAGTGGGGTGTCATTGGAAAGGGGAGGAGGTGTAGTTTCAGAATGTGGTGAAAGATCCCTTGCAAAATCCTTCATGGGACATCAGTCGCTGTTCTAGTGTTGAAATTCTGCAATTTCACAAAATATATACTGTTTTTAGAGGGGCTAAATATCCAATTTTCCACCATAGAATTTCACAAGTGGGGTGTCATTGGAAAGGGGAGGAAGTGTAGATATAGAATGTGGTGAAACATCCCTTGCAAAATCCTTCATGGGCTATCTGTCCCTGTTCTAGTGTTGAAATTCTGCAATTTCACAAATATATACTGTATTTTCAGAGGGGCAAAAAGGGGCATTTTCTACCATAGAATTTCACAAGTGGGGTGTCATTGGAAAGGGGAGGAAGTGTAGTTATAGAATGTGGTGAAATATCCCTTGCAAAATCCTTCATGGGCTATCTGTCCCTGTTCAAGTGCTGAAATTCTGCAATTTCACAAATACATATTATATTTTCAGAGGGGCTAAATATCCAATTGTCCACCATAGAATTTGACAAGTGGGGTGTCATTGGAAAGGGGAGGAGGTGTAGTTTCAGAATGTGGTAAAAGATCCCTTGCAAAATCCTTCATGGGACATCAGTCGCTGTTCTAGTGTTGAAATTCTGCAATTTCACAAAATATATACTGTTTTTAGAGGGGCTAAATATCCAATTTTCCACCATAGAATTTCACAAGTGGGGTGTCATTGGAAAGGGGAGGAAGTGTAGATATAGAATGTGGTGAAACATCCCTTGCAAAATCCTTCATGGGCTATCTGTCCCTGTTCTAGTGTTGAAATTCTGCAATTTCACAAATATATACTGTATTTTCAGAGGGGCAAAAAGGGGCATTTTCTACCATAGAATTTCACAAGTGGGGTGTCATTGGAAAGGGGAGGAAGTGTAGTTATAGAATGTGGTGAAATATCCCTTGCAAAATCCTTCATGGGCTATCTGTCCCTGTTCAAGTGCTGAAATTCTGCAATTTCACAAATACATATTATATTTTCAGGGGCTAAATATCCAATTGTCCACCATAGAATTTGACAAGTGGGGTGTCATTGGAAAGGGGAGGAGGTGTAGTTTCAGAATGTGGTGAAACATCCCTTGCAAAATCCTTCATGGGCTATCTGTCCCTGTTCAAGTGTTGAAATTCTGCAATTTCACAAAACATATACTGTATTTTCAGAGGGGCTAAATATGCAATTTTTCACCATAGAATTTCACAAGTGGGGTGTCATTGGAAAGGGGAGGAGGTGTAGTTTCAGAATGTGGTGAAAGATCCCTTGCAAAATCCTTCATGGGACATCAGTCGCTGTTAAAGTGTTGAAATTCTGCAATTTCACAAATATATACTGTTTTTAGAGGGGCTAAATATCCAATTTTCCACCATAGAATTTCACAAGTGGGGTGTCATTGGAAAGGGGAGGAGGTGTAGTTTCAGAATGTGGTGAAACATCCCTTGCAAAATCCTTCATGGGCTATCTGTCGCGGTTCTAGTGCTCAAAATCTGCAATTTCACAAATATATACTGTATTTTCAGAGGGGCAAAAAAGGGCATTTTCTACCATAGAATTTCACAAGTGGGGTGTCATTGGAAAGGGGAGGAAGTGTAGTTATAGAATGTGGTGAAATATCCCTTGCAAAATCCTTCATAGGCTATCTGTCCCTGTTCAAGTGCTGAAATTCTGCAATTTCACAAAATATATACTGTTTTTAGAGGGGCTAAATATCCAATTTTCCACCATAGAATTTCACAAGTGGGGTGTCATTGGAAAGGGGAGGAGGTGTAGTTTCAGAATGTGGTGAAAGATCCCTTGCAAAATCCTTCATGGGCTATGTGTCCCTGTTCAAGTGTTGAAATTCTGCAATTTCACAAAATATATACTGTATTTTCAGAGGGGCAAAAAAGGGCATTTTCTACCATAGAATTTCACAAGTGGGGTGTCATTGGAAAGGGGAGGAAGTGTATAGAATGTGGTGAAATATCCCTTGCAAAATCCTTCATGGGACATCAGTCGCTGTTCTAGTGTTGAAATTCTGCAATTTCACAAAATATATACTGTATTTTCAGAGGGGCAAAAAAGGGCATTTTCAACCATAGAATTTCACAAGTGGGGTGTCATTGGAAAGGGGAGGAAGTGTAGATATAGAATGGGGTGAAATATCCCTTGCAAAATCCTTCATGGGACATCAGTCGCTGTTCTAGTGTTGAAATTCTGCAATTTCACAAAATATATACTGTATTTTCAGAGGGGCAAAAAAGGGCATTTTCTACAATAGAATTTCACAAGTGGGGTGTCATTGGAAAGGGGAGGAGGTGTAGTTTCAGAATGTCGTGATAGATCCCTTGCAAAATCCTTCAAGGGCTATCTGTCCCTGTTCTAGTGTTGAAATTCTGCAATTTCACAAATATATACTGTATATTCAGAGGGGCAAAAAAGGGCATTTTCTACCATAGAATTTCACAAGTGGGGTGTCATTGAAAGGGGAGGAGGTGTAGTTTCAGAATGTGGTGAAAGATCCCTTGCAAAATCCTTCATGGGACATCAGTCGCTGTTCTAGTGTTGAAATTCTGCAATTTCACAAAATATATATTGTATTTTCAGAGGGGCAAAAAAGGGCATTTTCAACCATAGAATTTCACAAGTGGGGTGTCATTGGAAAGGGGAGGAAGTGTAGATATAGAATGTGGTGAAAGATCCCTTGCAAAATCCTTCATGGGCTATCTGTCACGGTTCTAGTGCTGAAATTCTGCAATTTCACAAATATATACTGTATTTTCAGAGGGGCAAAAAAGGGCATTTTCTACCATAGAATTTCACAAGTGGGGTGTCATTGGAAAGGGGAGGAGGTGTAGTTTCAGAATGTCGTGATAGATCCCTTGCAAAATCCTTCAAGGGCTATCTGTCCCTGTTATAGTGTTGAAATTCTGCAATTTCACCAATATATACTGTATTTTTAGAGGGGCAAAAAAGGGCATTTTTCACCATAGAATTTCACAAGTGGGGTGTCATTGGAAAGGGGAGGAGGTGTAGTTTCAGAATGTGGTGAAACATCCCTTGCAAAATCCTTCATGGGCTATCTGTCTCTGTTCTAGTGTTGAAATTCTGCAATTTCAACAATATATACTGTATTTTCAGAGGGGCAAAAAAGGGCATTTTTCACCATAGAATTTCACAAGTGGGGTGTCATTGGAAAGGGGAGGAAGTGTAGATATAGAATGTGGTGAAATATCCCTTGCAAAATCCTTCATGGGCTATCTGTCCCTGTTCTAGTGTTGAGATTCTGCAATTTCACAAATACATATTATATTTTCAGAGGGGCAAAAAAGGGCATTTTCAACCATAGAATTTCACAAGTGGGGTGTCATTGGAAAGAGGAGAGAGTGTAGTTTCAGAATGTGTTGAAAAGTCCGATGCAAAATGACATGTAGGCCGTAGGGAATACATTTACTGTAGAAAAACTTCAAAATCTGCTACCAACTACATACCCCCCCCCCCCCCAGTGTAAAATGAACAAAATTGTTTAATAGAAAAAAACATAACACAACATGTATCAAAAGATCCAGCACAGAAAATAAAGAAAAAACTACATAATCTGCCACCCCCCCCCCCCCCCCCCTCTAAATTACCAAATTATTTAATAGAACACAAAAGACAACATTTCTCAAAACATTCGGCAGTGGAGTTAACAGAAAAAAGATATACAGGCTTTTGAACGTCTGTGAACAATGCCTGTTCATCTGCAACAGGCACATTCCTGTGTTATCGCGGATTTGCGGTCAACACTGGCCCCTTGTGGACGAGGTAGAAAATTGCATTATTTAAGGTGGAACGGAAACTTAACTCCCCCGCGATCTGAAAGTGGTCTTCCCCCGCGGAAATGAAAGTGGTGCCAACTTCAGCCTCGTGCTAAAACCCTAGTCGTTGTTTAATATTAACCGTATAGGTCTAGGCTATATCGAAATCATGGTTTAACCCAATTTCTATCACTCTGGAAAGCCATGCTCTCAGCCAGATTTGCTTGTGCAGTCAAGACTTAATGTGAACGAAAAATATTATTGCTTAACACCGCTGTGAATTATCATCCCTGAACTTCAAGCCCATTTCGTGCGGTGCAGACATCGTTACTCACTCTAAAGTAAAGTGACTTTTCTTCTTCCTATTACATTGAGCACATTACGCACTTTTATTTTGTGTTCAATGTGGTTGATTAAGATTTGCTGCTTAAATAAAATGATAATATGCAATTATTAGTAAGATGGCCCACTTCGAGATATGACATTTGGCCGTTGGAAGTCTGCTCTCTCTAATGCTTTTTTCAGCATATCAAAATTAAGGTGTGAGAGTGCCGTGCTCATGCATTTGCACTCATGTTGGGTAGCCAAATTGTAGCAGTGTTGGCTACAAGCAAACGTGCGCGGCTTCATAGGCGTACACCTGTTTTTGTGTGTGTGTGCTCATAGTTTACATATTCGTGTGTAGGCCAAGGCTACGCAAGTAAACCTCTTTCGCAAGTCATGTGCACCCTGCCAATCGAAGGCTGCAGCTTGGCTATAATTGGTTGCAGTGTGAACTGGCTGCATTGTCTCCAGCAGCCACTGGTCTAGAGTTGGGCTGTGCATAAAACCCACTTCAATCACACGGGAGAATTGTCGAAGATGCCTAACCAAAGTTTTCCGGTCGCCAGAACAGCTTTTCCAACACGACTGTTGCAGCAGTACGCAAATTTACTGAGGCTGTACCCAGTCATCACCAAGTCTGTGACGAGGTCTGTAGACACCTCTTTGTAAATATTTCGTTAGCTATGATTTTTTGAAATTTAAATAATAGCTTAATCTATCTTAATTTAGCTCCCCTACAGATTATTGAGGGTGTTTTTAAACGAGATGAGTGTATTTCGATATTGATTGGTCTGCAAGCACCCACATTAAGGAAAGTGACCTTTGCACCCTTTAGTCAATTCTTGTATTTGTTAACATCTGTCCTGTCAATCATTCCCTGTCCTTGAAATAGCCTATTAACACTGATCAATTTCTGTTGTTCGCTAGTTTTGAATGTGTTTTGTCATCATCTGTTTATTGTTATTTAATGTTTTGGTATTATCATTTGCAGTGGCATATTGTCAGCCTTTGGCAACCTATTGTCACAAGGCCTGGAGGCAAGAAAAAAGTCCAAAGAAGGTGTTCCAGTCAGGGTCCTAAATCGTGGTGGACTATTTCATTATGCTCTTTATGGGTATGTAGTTTCAATTTGAAGTTGTTAAACCTACCGAAATAGGAAACAGTGTTGTAATTGGTGTAGGCTATTTACTATAATCTTTCACAGAATAACAAACTGGTAATGATATTTTCAATTGATGGCACCCTACTTTGTGTTCAGTTTAAAAAAAAAATTAACCAGCAATTTCATTCAAAACTATATATTTCCTGAAGGAAATACCAGTGCATGCAAAATGTTGGTTGTCCATGGTGGTTGCTAGGTAGTCATCAGTGGTGGCTGGCATGGGCGTAGATTTAGGGTGGGACGCTAAGGACTAGTCCTAATCAATATTTTAAGATGACAAAATTGTCCCCACCAATATTTTAGCGAACTTATTTGTGCTGCTGATCATTCCGACAGCTAGCACAACAGTACAAAAAACGTCGTCATATGATTTGCTGAAAAACAGAGGGGGAGGGGGAAGGGTTATCTGACATGCACGCTACAGTTGGCCTACACCAGTGTTTTTCAATCACTGTGCCGGGGCACACTAGTGTGCCGTGAGAGATCATCAGGTGTGCCGCAGAAAATTACCCAAATGTCACTCACTGGTCCAGAAAAGCAACTGTTGCATCAAAGAATTTATAACCACATGCTCTCATTGATTGTATAATTTCACTATTTGTGGTATTCTGCCGCAACATCCGGAACCTGTCTCCAACGCACTTTTCCTCTGTGGTTGCCTCCGGTCTACCTCCACTCAACACCTTCTCCTCTCTGGAGGTTAATAAGGCCACAGACTCGCTCTGCTCCACACTGAGCTCGTGTCTAGACGAGTTGTGCCCTCTTACCACAAGGCCAGCTCGATCCAAACACTCTCATCCATGGCTAAATGATACCCTCCGATCGCAGCGCACCAAACTCAGAGCCGCGGAGAGGAAATGGCACAAATCCAAACTAACTGATGACCTCAAAAACTACCAGACACTCCTGACCTCCTTCTCAGCCAGCATCACTGCTGCTAAGACGGCTTTCTACAATGACAAAATCAACAGCGCTACAGACACTCGAAAGCTTTTTTCAACCTTCAAATCGCTACTCAACCCTCAGATGCCTCCTCCTCCATCCAGCCTTACTGCAGATACCCTCGCCTCATTTTTTACAAACAAAGTGGCGGCAATCAGCAGTCAATTCTCTACATGCCCACTCAACGCATCTGACTCAGATACCGCACTCCTACAACCTCTAGGGACTGCTAGATCATCTTTTTCAGCATTCACGCCTCTCTCCGAGAATGAAGTATCTAGACTCCTGACATGCAGCCATCCTACCACATGCTCGCTGGACCCTATACCTACGAGCCTACTTCAGTCCATCAGCCCGACCATCGCACCAGCTATCACACACGTGATCAATGCCTCGCTAACCTCCGGCACATTTCCAACAGCGTTCAAAATGGCCCGGGTAACACCGTTACTTAAGAAAGCTTCTCTCAACCCTGCTCAAGTCGAGAACTACCGCCCTGTCTCACTCCTGCCTTTCCTATCCAAAGGCATTGAACGAGCAGTCTCCAAACAGGTCTCTGACTTCCTTTCACAGAACAACCTTCTGGATCCAAATCAGTCTGGGTTCAAAAGCGGCCACTCTACCGAAACGGCTCTGCTGTCTGTAACAGAAGCCTTAAAAGAAGCCAGGGCGACCGCTCGGTCATCAGTACTCATTCTGTTTGACTTATTGGCTGCCTTTGACACGGTTAATCACCGCATCCTTCTCTCTATACTTCTCTCTATACTAACATGGGAATCTCCGGTTCTGCTCTCTCCTGGTTTGAATCCTACCTCACAGGACGCTCGTTTAACGTATCATGGCTTGGTCAGCTATCTGCACCTCACCATCTCACCACAGGGGTCCCCCAGGGCTCAGTACTGGGCCCCCTTCTCTTTGCTATCTACACCACCTCCTTGGGACAGATTATCCGTTCGCATGGCTTCTCATACCACTGCTATGCAGATGACACACAGCTCTATCTGTCCTTTCCACCTGATGACCCCTTGGTTTCAGCACGGATCTCAGATTGCCTCTCAGACATAGCTACATGGATAAAGGCACACCACCTCCAGCTGAACCTCTCAAAGACTGAACTGCTGGTCCTCCCAGCTAAACCTACCATACACCACGACATCAACATCAAATTTGACTCCCTGTCTGTTTCACCTACCAGGACTGCAAGAAATCTAGGAGTTGTTCTCGACAACCAACTAAACTTCTCAGATCATGTTGCCTCAGTCGCCCGGTCATGCCGTTTCGCACTCTACAATATACGGAAAATCAGGACTTACTTAACTCAAGATGCCACCCAACTTCTGGTTCAGGCAATAGTCATCTCACGACTCGACTACTGCAACGCCCTCCTGACAGGTCTCCCAGCCTGCGCAGTGAAACCACTTCAGATGATCCAGAACGCGGCGGCGCGCCTGGTCTACAACCAACCCAAGAGGGCACATGTTACCCCGCTACTCATCCAGCTACATTGGCTACCTATGGCGGCCCGCATCAAATTCAAGGCTCTAACGCTTGCCTACAAAGTAGTCTCCGGTTCTGCTCCCACCTACTTGAATGCCTTCATACAGACATACGCTACCTCCAGACCGCTGCGCTCCTCAGACGAACGACGTCTAGCTCTACCTCCGGTACGCTCAGGCCAATCCAAACTTTTCTCATCTGTTGTTCCTCGTTGGTGGAACACACTGCCAGTTCCTACAAGGGCAGGGACATCCCTCTCCCAGCTCTTTAGAGAACATCTCCTCTCATAGCAACACTCACAACAAGTCTTGCTGATCCTAGCACTCACCAGCCGTCTTAAACTGACACGTAATTGTTAAAAACAGCACTCACTGATGCACTTATTCTTACTGTACTCTAATGTTTTTTTAAATTGTCCTAATATTGTTGAGAATTGCTCTAAAACTTAAACTGTTTACCATGTTGTTAGTCACTTTGGTTAAAAATGCGTCAGCCAAATGTAATGTAATGTAATGTAATGTAATGTATGCAGGCATTGTACAACGGGGGCCCCATATCCAGTATTCACAGAATCATCACATATCCAGTTCATAACAACAATTAAATTAGATATAGTCACCTACAAATGAAACAGAGGGAGCTTGTTTTATTGAGCAGGTCTTGCATAAAAGCCATAATAAGGCCGTATTATTTGAAATTTTAGGCTATGGTATGTTTATTTTTTCTTCACACAGGATGTTAGTGTGCCGTGGGACATTTTAAGTGTCAGAAGTGTGCCGTGGCACAAAAAAGGCTGAAAAACACTGGCCTACACCACACATGGGCAACATACGGCCCGTGGGCTTTCCCTGACCGGCCCGCGTAAGGTCCGTGAAAAAACAGTAGTCAAGAGCCTATCATAGAGATAATGCACGCAAATCAATATCGTTGCTTTTATTTTGAAAGCGACTGCTATTTGTACGCCCATACATTTGTGCGTGGATGCATACGACGTAAACACCCTCGCTGATGTGCTGGTGAATAGAATTTATGCTTCTGCGTAACAGAACAGTTGCCTTTACGTCGGCGTAAACCTTTCAAAGTTTTGTGTCTCCTGTGTCTGCGTCGCTCACCACCACAACGGTTGTTAGAATGTCGAACTCCTACTGCTGCTCGTTGGCGATACGAAGTGTTCATTTCAAAACGTTACTGACAGATAGACAGTTTACAATCGGATAACCCTGTCATGGTAACCAAAATATGTCCGAGTTTATTTGCAAAGCTTATGTTAGCGACTAGTATGATGCTACTACCCACAGGTTGCTTGAAGCAGCCGGCTCAACACACAGGGCGAGTTGACCAATCACAGTTTTGTGTATAAAGTTAAAGCAAAAACATACCGTAAAACTCCAAATAATAGCCTGGGCTTTTATTTTCCCAAATCGCCAAACTGCACCGGCTAGTATTAAAGACAGGCGTCTATATGAGAAAGGCCTTTAATTCCCTTCACACAAAACTTTTCCTTTGCAAAGATGGAAAATATTATCGAATTAATTATTTCAAACACACTGAATGTCTACTTACAGTATATGACTAGGCTATCTGATGACAATTACGGATCATCATTCATTTAGTGTTGAGATGTTGTTCATTGAGTGAGATACAGTAAGATCCAAATAGCAGGGATAGCCAGAACAGATGAAACACGTTTTAATTACGTAATTTACAAAGAGATCGCGTCACACTGAAAGCTCATATTTTGTCACTAGCAAATAGCCTATATCGGTCCTTTGTCAAATACAGTTGCATTATCAGCCCTGACCAAAACGGTTCAGGAATTATTTATGCAAAAGTGGAACGTGCTTAATGTTTAATTCTCCCTCCTTTTCGGCACGAATGAAACAGCATGAGAGAGCATGAACCATATTGTTTCTCCCGTTTTGTATTTGCCAAATTTGACAACAGTCTACATTCAAATCATAGCCTACTTCCAGGCGCGCGGGAACATATTTTTGACCAAGGGTGCTGAATAACAAAATAATCATGGATGTCCGACGATTTCTCCCCCAGCATATGATTCGAATTTAGACAGCTAAATACACCATTTCACAGTATGAGTAGGTCTAAGAGTGAGAAGTTTTATAATGCCCTGGGCAGCCACATTCCACATTCCACTGCAACTATGCGCAGCACTTGCCACTCCGACTCATCAATAAAAACTGTGCGTGCACACACCAGTCCCATAGAAGCGCACTTGACTTTACATCATTAACCTATTTCAGTATATAGCCAGAGAATGTCCGTATACGCGCTCTGATAAGGTAAATTCCTTTTCTGACTTCTTTCTCTGTATCGCCATGGCATTTAGAATAAAGAATAACGTTCGCGAACCGTTCTGGTTTTGTTGCCAGCATAAAAACACGCTTACCATCGGCCTATCCGCAAATTTTAAACACAAGGGATGAATTGAACGATGACAAAGTCGGATATATAGGCATAGTTCATATTGAAAAAAAAGCTATACAATTTGGAACTCACCGCAGTCTTTTAATGCCATAATCAAAACGTGCGCAGTCTGCGCCATACTTAAGCCCAAATCACACCCAAGATTCGCGACGAGATGAGCAGCAACTTGATGCAACATTCTAAAACCTTGCAACTGTGACCAGACAAGGTGAATGCTTTGCGACGGCTTGCAACGACGTGCAACATCTAATTCACACTGCTGTAACCTCCTTTCTGTAACGGTTTCTGTCATTGCGAATCTTTAAACAGACGATCTGACGGGTTTTAGAAGATTAAATACAACCCGAAACTAAAAAACAGACCAGGGGCCGGTTCCCCGATAACGCTCACTCCTAGCCCGTTAAGAAGACTCAAAAGATATATCTTTCCAAAGTTGTTTATGTTCCTAAGTGTGTTCCCCGAAGTGTCCCTTAGGAAGCTTCTTAACACGCTGCCCCTTACGTTCGACGTTACAAAGGCGCTGTCCCAAGTGAAGGTGCTGAATTAGTTGGCATCGATTGCTCAGGAATCGATTTTCTACTTCACGCGAAGGTGCATGACGGCGTTAAGAAAGACAACACGTTCTATGCACATAAAACATTCCTCAAATTATTCCAGTAACATTTATTTGAACATAGTTTAAGTTATCAGTAAAATATAAACTATTAACTAAATTATTAAATTGGCAGCCTAATATGTTCACACGATATGTTGTGACGGGTAGACTAACCGGGTATCCCTCGCTAATCATCCACCCTCCTTATCCCGTTGTGCCACTTGTGCCGCTTCTTGATGGTTTAACGACTTCTAAAAATTATGTGATACACTTTTATATTAATGGTAAGGTACCTTACAATTAGAATTGATTGGCAAGCAGCTGCAGTTACTTCTGTTTAATGCGGTATTGATTGCCATTGGTTAATGTTTTCAATAAAAAGCAACCTATCTACAATGAACAGAGAGAGAGTTAGATAGCCTACAGTATGGTGGGGAAGCAACGTAAAAAAAGGGCACCAAGCTTCTCGTCAGAGGAACTTGAAATTGTGCTGGACGAGGTGAGCTTGCACAAGGTGACACTGTTTTCCAGCTTTCGGAATAACGGCCGGCGCCGTTTTTGATTCAATACAAGGACACGTTGGATCGCTGCCATAGGCCTAGTTGGTCGCTTACTGGACACCGCCATGCTTACCCATTTATAGATCTTAGCCATTTAGAGGCAAATTCTTTGCCAGCTTTTAATTATCAAAAGTGATTGCCAATTTGAACGCTTTAATGACATTACGAAATAGCCTAGGCTTACCACCATATTAGTTCTGATACCAAATAAAGTAAACTTCATAAATAGGCCTGCATCCATTGCGAACATATTTTATTATTAGTCTTAAAATGTCCATAACATAAAATCATCGTTGAGCCACAACATCCTCAACATACTGTAGCATAGTTTGACTTGTACTGTGCTGCGCTGATTAAAGACTGCTGCACAGTGGCGGCGACTAGCGCCTTGAGAGCTCAAACAACGCTAAGAGAGAGGTCCAGACCAACCTTACGAAAGTGTGACTTACAGAAGATATATTTAGCGTACGAACGTGTCGGGAATCATGCCATAAGGTTAAGAGAGAGGTTAAGGAATAGGTTAAGAACTACTTAGCGATAAGAACGTTTTGGGGAACCGGCCCCAGGCCTCTACTGGAGACCGGCCTTTAACCCAAACCCATAGCCACGCCAGACGTTTAAAAGAGACAGGCGTCTCTTAGGGACTCGGCGATTATTTGAAGTTTTACGGTAGCCTACATTTTCAAAATAGTTTTCTTTGTGCATGTTGATTAACTAATGACAGCCTACTATTGTCATCATCATATTGATATTTAAATGATTAGGCTACACTTGTCTATATCATCACATTTGGTGTGTAAATCTAATTGAGTGCCTGTCACTTTAAGAGGAACGTGAATGGTGAAAAATAGTTTCGCAAGTGCAAGGATATGTGGATTCAATTCAGCATGTTTGCTATGTCATTCGATAAAATAAATGTTAAAAAAAAACTCAAAGAAAATCTTTGCACCAGTTTATCTTTTATTTCTTTGCATTGTGCAGGGTACATTCACAAATACATTAGCCTACATAAACAGAATATACACGGGTTTCCCGTTTACCAACAAAACTAGATGCGCGCGCAGCCGTGAGGCAGAAGACGCTTGGTGGCCGTCCACAACGTTATAAACTTAACCTAAATAGTCGGCTGCTGTAAGCTACAATCGGATTTTTTTGTATACCCCTGTTGTCTCAATGATAATAACATCTCATTTCAGACTATATTTCAAAGTTTGACGTTCATTTGGATTATTAATATAACATTGTATTTTGTCATTTTTGGCGAAGACATGCATTCCGTTAGGGATATTTAACATATTTAACATTCTCTAGCCATCGTGATTTCGAATTGGTGCAGTTTTCAGCACAAAACCTCATTTTATTCTTTTGCTCTTTTGCATTGCTCTATGCTGTTCTGTGGTGCTTTCTGCCTCTTGGTTGTGCACGCATGTTTTCGTGACGTTCCATAGAAATCCATGTGGTAAGTCCCGCCCATCCGCTAAACCCCCAGTGGACCTCTAGATTGAAAAATCGTCAATGCAAGTGAATGTGAGAAAATAATTATTTTCTCGTCCCGTTTGAATTGTGCCATGAATGTGAACATATGTTGTCTGTGAATTTTTAATATAATTTTTCATGTTACGAGTTTGACAGTATATTATATGATTCTTCGGCTATCAGTTGTGGAAAAGACATAACGAGAAAGACTACATGTCGCCTGTGACGTGAGCTAGCTCTAATCGCTAACATTAACTGAGATGCTAGTTTTTGTAACGGCAGGAATAAACACACATGGTAACAAAAATATTCGAAACATGTCTAGCTTCACTCAATACATTAACACTATGATACAGTGTGATTGTAAAGTTGTATGGTTCACTGTGTTCAAAGTCGATCTTAATAACCCTCTACATCTCGACCAACTGATGGTTGTTATGGGAAACTAGTTAGCTTCTAGCTGTCGTCTAGCGGAAAGTTGTAGTCCACAAAGTGCTCTCACACAAATTTTAACCGCATCAATCTTCTACCCACTCAATTGTAGCAATCTTTACACGAAAATTTATATTAAAAATTCAGACAACATATGTTCACATTCATGGCAAAATGCAAACGGGACCAGAAAATAATTATTTTCTCACATTCACTTGCATTAACGATTTTTCAATCTAGAGGTCAAGCGGAAAGGGCGGGACTTACCAGCTCTTAAATGTCTCGGATCCATTGTTGCGACTGCAAGATTGGTAGCCCAATTAGCCTAACAGTCAGTGATGGTGACTTGACTGTCTGTGTGGCACACCCTTATTCAACATGACTCCTAACTAACTTTGGTTAAAAGATTATAGAAGCTAGCTTAGCTGTGACAATATCCTGGGTAATATCCTAACAGCTAATGCTATTTTACACAGTAAAATACGCATTTGAAAGCTGGTCACCAGTTGCCAGTTTGTATGGCTAATTATTTTGCCTAGACTGCAATGAAAAAGCTTCGTATTTTGGGGTGGCAAAGCTGATCTTCAAACCACAAAAAGGGGCAAAGATGTACATGCTGAAGGGCAAAGGGAATATCACAATGTTTTACTCTGGCCTTTTTTGGGATAGGCTATGTATTGGCAGACAGCCCTAACTTACCGTTGTCGTTGACACACCCGCTCGCTTGACTGCCGGTGCAAACAAGTACAGTAGCCTTTGACACTCTCTGTGCGTGTAGGCCAGGGGTGGCCAACTAATTTCCCCAAGGGGCCACATGACAAACTGGGACTGTTGAGGAGGGCCGGACCCAAAATACCGAACTCAAGTCTGAACTCAATTCTGTTCAATTCTATTCTGTTCTTGTATAACATTAAGTAAATCATATGGTTTTGATTGCTACTCATAAGAACAGATGGAAAATGTAAGGGAGACGAAGGAAAAAATTAATATATGTCCAGTATTTAATCCTCATTCTCGAAAATAATTTTTTGACATTGACATGTTTTTTTTTTTTCAGTTTTCAAAGACTGATATAAAAAAGTAGTACAATATCTATATAATTAGGCTAGGCCATGAAAATGTGAAGGAGTCATTAAGACCATAGGCCTGTGCCACCATTTCATCAACAATATTTCATCATTAAATCATTACCACCATTAAATTAACTCTATGCCGAATTAGACTATGAAAATGTGGAGCAGACAATAGCAGTGTTGGGAACGTTACTTTAAAAAAGTAATTAGTTATAGTTACTCACTACTTGTTCCAAAAAGTAACTGAGTTAGTAACGGAATTACTCTATGATAAGAGTAACTCGTTACCAGGGAAAGTAACTATTTGCGTTACGTCTATATGTCAAAGAATTTGGATTTTTTGAGCAGTTTTGAAAAGCTAGTTGAAATTAGTAGAACAGACAGGTGTTTGTAGGCTACATAACTTTCGATATTTATTAGATAGATAGATAGATAGATAGATAGATAGATACTTTATTGATCCCCAAGGGGAAATTGTACATCGACAGACCTACGGTTGACTTCAGCCTGTGTCATAGGTTTTTGTTGTGAGGCAGAAAGATCTAGCTTTTGCTGCTTGGAGGACATTGCTCCGAGTCCTTCTTTGCTAGTGGATGGCGAGCTATCATCTCTGGTGGAGGGGGGCTATCGGTGTTTTTGGCCACTAGCGTGTGTGAGATGCCTCATTAAATTAGAGTTGCTTACAACGGATGTCGACAAAGTCTTCGCTCCTGGACATAATGTACACATTAAATGCACGTTCTTGCCTTTGACCACAATGAATTTGAAGTAGTGCTTATATCTCCACCTTGAAAATGCCAACTTTTCATCGGATTGCTCCTGACCTCTGCTGTTTCATCGAATCTCTACTTTAGCTGTTGCGTGTGTGTGGCGCGTGTGCTGGCAAGTGTGTAAAAACACTGGCTCTGATCCCAGATAGCAAAGGGGCGTTGAGGGGCGTTGAATCCACGTTTGTTTGAAGCGGCGGAGGTTGATTCAACGTGGATTCAACGCCCCTGTGCTATCAGGGATTGGCTATCATGAAACATGACTCTGCCTTAGCCAATCCTAATCGCTTACGTCGTTATTAACCCACCTCCTCACTAGCTGTGAGCCAGGGGTGCGTTCGGATTACACAGTTTATTCAATCAATGCAAAGTAAGTAACGCACAGCATTTAACGTCCAGTAACGTTAACGGCGTTGTAACGTTGTAAAAAGTAATTAATTAGATTACGCCGTTATTGACAAATTAACGCCGTTAGTAACGCCGTTATACTTAAACGCCGTTACTCCCAACACTGGACAATAGTAGGCTGTCATTAGTTAATCAACATGCACAAAGAAAACTATTTTGAAAATGTAGGCTATGTTTTTGCTTTAACTTTATACACAAAACTGTGATTGGTCAACTCGCCCTGTGTGTTGAGCCGGCTGCTTCAAGCAACCTGTGGGTAGTAGCATCATACTAGTCGCTAACATAAGCTTTGCAAATAAACTCGGACATATTTTGGTTACCATGACTGGGTTATCCGATTGTAAACTGTCTATCTGTCAGTAACGTTTTGAAATGAACACTTCGTATCGCCAACGAGCAGCAGTAGGAGTTCGACATTCTAACAACCGTTGTGGTGGTGAGCGACGCAGACACAGGAGACACAAAACTTTGAAAGGTTTACGCCGACGTAAAGGCAACTGTTCTGTTACGCAGAAGCATAAATTCTATTCACCAGCACATCAGCGAGGGTGTTTACGTCGTATGCATCCACGCACAAATGTATGGGCGTACAAATAGCCGTCGCTTTCAAAATAAAAGCAACGATATTGATTTGCGTGCATTATCTCTATGATAGGCTCTTGACTACTGTTTTTTCACGGACCTTACGCGGGCCGGTCAGGGAAAGCCCACGGGCCGGATGTGGCCCGCGGGCCGTATGTTGCCCATGTGTGATGTAGATCATAAAATACTATAAATAATTATCAATATAAATTTATAGTTTATATGAATTCCAAAATATGAAAAAGAAACCTATGACAACCATCACTTTCTATGTGTGTGTGTGTGTGTGTGTGTGTGTGTGGAGGGTCAATCAAATTCTATGATTACCACTGATGTGAATGATCTCACAAATCACACAAACCAAATCAAATTTTAAAAAATCGCAATAGTATCGAAATCGAGATTCTTCACTTGCTATTGGTATTGAAACAATAATGTTGGTATCGTGACAACAGGAGTTGTGGATGTGTCCCTACCAAAGCTGAGACCAAACCTACGCCCTTAGTGGCTGGTGCAAAATATTGTAAGTAGGGGACATATTTTCATATTCAGAAAAATATGAACTCATACATAGGCCTACTATAAAAAGACCCAACCAAAAATCCTGATGCCAATCACCAGAGATAAGGTTCTATTGAATATGAATGCACCTCACATTCTGCCACTTGTCATGTTAAGTATGATTATTTCCATCATAAATGTCTTAATTATGAGGACTACTATCAGTACAGAATATGTTTATTGTGTATTGCACATCCACCAAATAAAAATGGGCCATATTTACAAAGAATTTTAAGGCTAAAAGTAGCTCCTAAGTGGCGAATGTAGGAGCAACTCCTAAAAATAATGGGCGTGTCACTCCTAACTTTAGGACTCCAAATTTTTTTCACTAAAAGTAATTCACAAAGCTTTTTAGACCTAAAATTAGCACCTAAGTCTGGGACCGCTTAAAAGAAGTCGAGAGGACTCCTAACTCACTAAGACCTATTCACAAACCGCTTTTTGTGGCATTTCACGTTGCGATGTTTTGAAATGCGTATGCGGCTACAGGAGCTTCCAATCGCGAGGGAACAATTTTGCATTGTAGTCATAAAAGGGATGCAATAACGCCACCAACAACAACCAAAACTACTCATTGTCAACATGTAAATTAAATGTAACGTTTCATTGTGAATCAAATTAAAATGTTCTCCTCTTTGCAAACGTACGGTGACAGATTAATTAAATAATGTTGCAAAGATACTGCATCAATCCGTATGTTTCAGGCTACTAGGCTATTTGTTTTGCCTTACTCTTTATTCATTTAGGCTAGGCCTTTTTATTCATACAGAAAGACTTGACACCAGCGATAGGCAGAGCCGGACAGTAAGTAAACACTCTAAAAAATGCTAGGTTGAAAACAAGTATGATTTTTGAGTATATACTTTACTTGTATATTAATATTTTTGGAAACGTGTGACTTTCACCCCACTATATTTGAAAGACATACTATGAAATATGAGCATGAAGTAGGCTACTCATTACTTTTAAGCACATCAAGTAATTTTTTAAATGCAATAATGCGATAGACCATATTTTAAGTTATTAGTTCAATCTGCACTTGGATGTGGTAATGATGGTGACAGTAGATACTTCATCAGAACATCATCCATGATCATGGTGAAGTTGGTATGAAATAAGACATCACCCGACATAGTGGTAATGGTAAATAAACTACTCAACTTCTCCTGAATGTTTTGTAGTTGGTGGTGAAAATGTTTTAGATTTGTAAACACAGGTGGTGAAAATGTTGAGGTTGGATGTACAGTAAGGAACTAAAGGTCTGTTCAAGCCCTACACTCTGTTCCAATTCACATACTTCCGTCAGTAGCCTACTTAATGAAGTCCGCCAGGCTATGTGCACTGTGTTCTTACTCGCATAGCCTAGTGAATGAATTTCAACGGGGTAGTGTCGTCTTAAATTGAACATCAACTCCGTGCACTGAACAGAAATGATGACATAGGCCTACTGTTACTGGTAGGGCTGTAACGCTGTAACGATACACAAACCTCACGATTCGGTTCGTATCACGATTTTTGACCTACGGTTCGATACGAACCTCGATTTTTCTTTTTTTGGAGGGGGGGGGCTAGACATTTTATTAAATAACATTTAAGTCTATACCAGAACCATTTAAGAATGTATGTAGCCATACATCTGTAACATTAAAGGAACCGTATGTAAGAAATGTATTTCAATTAATCATAAAATGGCCCTGATATGTCACTAGACATTAAGAAATGATGCGCCACCCTCCACGTATCTACTAATCACGAAGTCAGTAGTGTTTCGGCATCCGGGCTGCCAGCTCTGCCAGTCAGGGGGGAGGGGGAGGGGATACACCGCTCTACAGTGAAAGTGATTGCAGTACCAGTTTTGGCCACAATCGTACATACGGTTCCTTTAAATTGATATTGGTAATACCTTACAAATTAGTAAGCTTAACACTAGCTGTGTTAAATTTTGGCCTTTGACTCTGAATCCATTTCCCATTCAATCTTTAAACAACAACGGAAGAAGAACACATACACGCTGCTCGCACGCATAGACAGTAAAGAGGGGAAACTTGCTCGTCTGGTGTAGCCAATGGAAGCATACATTATCTTTGCGAAAGTTCTGTGGCCATTTCGTATTCGTCAAATACGGTTCTTGCATGATCAAGGACTGAAAAACAATTGCTTTAGCTCACAGGCCTTTTCTCCTCCGTAGGCTACTGGCGTAACAATAGCGCTGAAAGTTTTGTGGCATGCATGACTAAGTACGTAAGTCAAATACGGTTCTTGCATGATGAACCGTATTTGACTTACGTACTTAGTGTTTGACTTACTCATTTGCACCATCACCATGACACTCATTCACACAGAGCACCTTACCTTACCTTACCTTATCTTATGCACAGAGAATCACAGGCTCAGTCCCTGCCTCAGTCATTGCAAGCGCCTCTTGATTGATTAATCACCCACTATGTGGATACTGTTTTTTAGAATTGATTTAGATTAAGTGTTATTTAGTATAATTTGTATTTTGTATTATAATTTTGTATTTTAGTTTATTCTTTATCTTCTACTGTCCTTATTGCTTAGTTGTGTTTTTTTTCTTTATTTTATTTATATTATATACTTTTAATTACTTTTTCTGCTGTTAGTGAATGTGTGTGTGTTGTCTGTATGCTACTGAGACCTTGAATTTCCCCTGGGGATCAATAAAGTATCTATCTATCTATCTATCTGAATGTGCAGGACTGTGCATTATCTAAAAGGCGTCTTCATAAGTTAGGGTGGTGTGGGCGATTACTATTGAAATGTCAAAAAAATGAATTCATAATGGTGGATAATGCTAAAAAAATTTACCTATATTATTAATTGCACAAAAAGATAGCTTTTTTTGTTAAAAAAAATAGTTTAGATCCCCCATGCAAATTTTGAAATGAGCAAACTGAACACAAATGTTGGTAATGTTGCATATTGATATTAAAGTATTGAAGAATCAGATGAAAATACAGTTGCTTAATATGTAAAGACTTATAAGCCTACATAATATGCCTATTTAAGCTCAACCACCCTCAACTCAACACTTCAAAGACCAAAGAGATGGTGGTGGATTTCCGCAGGTCAAATCCCGCTCTGCTACCAGTCTCCATTGATGGGGTCAATGTGGAGGTGGTAAACTCCTACAAGTATCTGAGCTTACACCTGGACAATAAACGGGACTGGTCAGCCAATACTGAAGCACTCTACAAGAAAGGACAGAGCAGGCTGTACTTCCTGAGAAGGCTGCGGTCCTTCAATGTAAAATATACAGTAAAAACAGATAATTCAGAGATAGTTACAATGGTGCGGCTAGGGTACATATGGTGGTTGCTATGCCAAATAAAGTAGTTGCTATGGTGATCGCTAGGTTGGTATTATAGTGGTTGTTGCTAGGGTCATTAAGAAGGTTGCTAGGTTGTTGCTATGGTTCATATCATGGTTGCTATGCCAAGTAAAGTGTTTGCTATGTTGGTTGCTGGGGTAATCATTTGGTTGCTATGCTGGTTGCTAGGTTGATATTTTAGAGGTGGTTGCTAAGTTGTTGCTAGGGTAATTAAGATGTTTGCTAGGGTGTTGCTAGGGTACATATCGTCGCTGTCCGATACAGAACACGTATGTCCAAAAACGCTACTTTTCAGGAAGTAAAAAAAACAGCGAAACTCCACAACAGTGGAAGTCAGCGTTGCCATTCTTGGCTTAATGCCGTTAATTGGCATCATATTCTTGTTGGTGTGGTAATTTCATCGTCACTGTACCTAAATCGAGTGTAAAAGGATATACGTGCACATCCGATACCGTTTCTGTCCGACTAAAAACACGTATAACCAAAACATTCATGTCCCTTGATGAAAACACAGCATTCCAAAGCAGTGAAACTGCGGTATGATATGACGAATCAATGTCATAGGTCTATACATGTAGCCTATTATAGTGTGGGAATATAATCATCACTTTGCCAAAAATAGATACGTTATTTTAATCAAGGGCCGGTTATGTACTTTCATTCCTGCACTGCGCTTGGATAACGGATAGCCTAGGCGCGTACGTCCGCATTGGCAATTTCAAACCGACCGACTCACCGTGATTTTCGTCACTCCTGGGTTTCAGACATCAGGATGAAAAATGTTTCTACCGACTGGTTTAGAGTTATGTCCAGGACAATCAAAGAAACGTTTATTTAGCTCGTATTGCAAGACTAGTAACCTTGGCACTGTCAACGTACGTCATATTGGGGCATTGGCAATTTTAAACTGACTCTCCGAAATGTATTTATTTATTTATAATTTATTTATTTAAAAGGCTGACATTAAACGCTGGGTTGATGGCAGTATAAAAACACTTTTACATTTCAACAACAGACACACAAACATTACTCATCAAAACCACAATCACATGTGGATATTTCGAAGTATAAAAACACTTTTACATTTCAACAACAGAGACACAAACTGATATGTGGTGGGGGAAGGTCTCCAGGCACAATCAAACACAGAAATTTCAATCAATATCCTAAAAGTTATCAAACTTGGCCAAAAGTTATCAAAAGTATTTTACAACACATAACCTGTTAAAACGTAGGCACCAGAATCCAGAGCTCGTCATGTTGATTGGTCTTGCTAGTTGTGTATAACTACACCAATTTAAACATTAAATTAATCTTGATGCCAATCTGAGTGATGTTAGTTCATTAGTGATGCATGTTTCTGTATAATTTATGTCATGTCAATGAACAGGATTGAGGGACTGTGCACTATTGTGTGTGTTGTGCATGTTTGCGAGCGCTGTTGTGTGTGTGTGTGTGCGCGTGCTAGTGTGTGTGTGTGCTATTGTAAGTGATCAGTCATGGGACAGTGAGTCAAAAAATGAATGAAAATCCTTCGGTACAACGTGCTTCAGTTCCTGAAGATGTTTGAACTTCGCCGCTTTGATTTTTGGACGGGATGAATGGAGTGGGACCACAGTGAGGCATGGTTTCCTCAGCGATGGGACGGAGTAGGGCTGCCAGGGATCGGAGTGGAGCAACTTGTACTCCATGCTGCCATCAATGTTGTATCTAGAACAGATTAAAAAAGGGGTATTGGGTATTGGGGAACAAAGAGCAAAGGGTTAGGACGAAATCAGAAGGCAGTTTAAAAACAATTCAGGTTGATATGGCTATTGTTAATGGTTATTTATTAATGGAAAACACGTCTATAAAAACATCTGATTGCCCGGAGGTCATGCACGGTCGGATCTCCTACTTTGCTGCCTGGTCGGAGAGACTTGCAGATGGTGACCTTGCTGAAGTCATGGAAAAAGGTGTGGTCAACGTATTGCACGTCATAAGGGAAGGGGCGGGAACGAGCTCCGCGGATGACCGCTACATACTCTGCGGGGACATGGACATCCCGATCCCGCATCTTCCTCTCGATTACACTGTGCACTGAATCACACTCCATTTGGGTGTGGCCTCTTTCCAGGTACTTCTGAGTAACTGTTTTTTTCATCTCCGTTGCAAACTTCAGCAGTGCATTGCTGAGCACGAGGTTTCTGTTTTGGTAGCCACATCCATCACTCCAGAGGACAAACTCGCTGTACGATGCTTGGGATTTGAGAAAGTGTACAATACACGAGGCAAATTCACTGGCAGAGAGCCCCGCTTCACCCTCATGCCACAGGTAATTTTTTGCTGCATGTGATGCCATGTTGTAGATTGTAAAGTTGTGGACGCCAAGCTTCATCTTGTAGTACAGGGCAGACGCTTGAAGTTTTGGGCACAGGAGAAGGCTCTGCAGATCCATGCACGTAACTAAGCAGGTGTTGGTAGCCAGTTGTTTGTCATTTTCCTTTTCTTCTCTGGCATCATCTTTTTTCTTTCGGTGTTTCTCCCACACAGCAGCCTCGATGTTCCCGGCTTTGAATGCACAGCCGGTGTCGCATTGATCTTTTTTCGGATGAAATAAGGAAAGATTCAGTTGGTTGAACGCTACTGTGAAAACCTGTCGTGATAGTGCTCTGATGCTGTTGTCTGAACATGCCTGCTGGTACAAGGAATGCAGATGAGAAATGGATTTGAAGTAAGGCTCCAAATACAGCTTGGATGAGGAGGACCTACAATAATGCGACGGCACTTTTGGAAGTTTTGTAAGAAAAGTGTTTACAAAGTTATGCTCCTCAGTAGTCACCCTCACCCTCTCTGTCTTCTTGGGACTATCTCCCCTTCTTCCTACCCACTTAAGGAATGTCCACTGCCTGATCCCAAGTGTAGACAAGAACATCCGCTGACAGACCCTTATTCTTTTCCCATCTACACATAAAAAACAGAACAGAGAAGCAGACCTCCGAGATGTGACCGCTTCTGTTCGGCGCCGCTTAACACCGCTCACTTCCACCATTGTTTTCACGTACATCCTCCTCTCTTTCCAGTCCAATTTCTCCCAAAAGTACTTGAAAATGTCCTTCCTCCGCCCTTCGTCAATTTCGCAGCATCGGATTTGTTTTGATTTCTGGCAGGACGCACTCTGGCACCTCTCCCCCATTTTTCTTGCTTCTTTGATGATGCTTCCGTTTCCTCTCCTTCCACGGTATGATTGACCCGTCATCCTCCTTTTTTTTTGAACATTTGCTTTCCAACGTGAAGGGTTGGCCCTCCTCTTTCGCCGAACAGCATCGTCATCTGATTAATAGAAAAATTATAAAAAAAAATAGATTAACAAAATCTACAGTCATCTTCTATGGTTGCTTAGTATGTTGGTAATAGATCAGATACAGTGTGTGTGTGTGTGTGCATGTTGTCATGTAGTTAGGTTTAGCTGTGTTTGCAAATTACTGAGAGAAGTGTAAAAATGACCAAGTTTAATGTGCAGCTTATCTAATTTGAGCAATGTACATACCAGCAGATGTCCCTGGGTTACAGTCATCATTTTCACTTTGTTCGTCTAAAAATGACAAGAGTGGATAACTGTTTAAGTTTAGCAGTGGTTTGTGTGCGGCTGAGCCCATTGGTATGTCATAAATAAATAAATAAATAAAGATAAATAACTTGCCTGTATTCTCTCTGTCTGGAATGTAATCATCAAGCGAGTCTAAGTGAAGCAGAAGACATATGAACAGATCCAGTGGAATAAATACACTGTTCACATTGTTCACTGCATTAATTTTGACTGGTAATCAAGTTATCACAGGCAGACAATAGCAGAATTAGGTTTGTAGTTACTAATGACATGAGAAAACCCAAAATCAATGAAATGGAGACTAAAGTATAGTCCATCAGAAGAATAAAATGCTTACCTTCACTGGAAGCTATGTCTGAGTCCTTGGAGGATATTGATGGCGAATCTAAAAATAAGAAAAACAAAATGTTTGAATGATTCAAAACAAGCTTGTATCAGTAGCATGGGCAAACAGTCATACAGTTACAGCTAAGAATGACAGAGGTTAACCATTAGAATAACAATTAACAGTGTTCACTTTCCTGACTGACTTTCTCAATTCTCAATTATAGTTTCCTGCAAACTACAAACCTTCTTCAGCCCTGACGCTTCCCTCAAGTGCCCTATCATACCTCACATTCACAAGCTCGCAGATCTCCTTTAAAGAAAATGACATCCTGAGGGGAGGGAGAAATGCACATAAGAAAAAAAATATATCGTGCCATCTCACAACATAACATCACATAACCTTGCGTCATTTCGGGAAATCTGTACATTAACATCTCCACATGTAGCAACCTAGCACCACTTTCAGAAATGCTTTGGCGACGTTGAGCGCATGATATTTCCTAGAGACAATCGACATGACCGTATTATCCAGGGATTAAAGCAAAAAAGTAATCTGACTGAACTCTTTACCGGTTCGGCATCCGATCGAGTATTCCCCCTGGACCCCTTCGTAAACAACAATGTAGCCATGGCTTAGCCCTCAACACGGAACACACTGTGTAACGTTAATCTAAGCAAGGAATGGCAGGATAAAGAAAATACTTGATCAGATGCCTCGCCAGACTGTATTTGGTAACATGTTTTGGTCATTACCTCTAATTTCTACCCATAGCTTGTTAAGTTTGGATTCACACCACTGTTACAGCGAGTCTAAATTCGTAGGCAAACACTACCTGTCACCACCTCTCGCCCCCCATTCTCCGATCAGCACTGATAGCACTATCCCATTTGAGTTCAGCTGACGAAAAGTAAATTGACATACAGACATTTCAGTTGACGGAAATCTGTCACAGTAACGAAAAACTTTAATCCATGAATATTACACAAAGGAATTTGATAAGTTTGAGTAAGGACTAAATCTAAATGAGACCGATGTTATTTTCACCAGGCCTTAGCAAGCTAGATAGCTAGAACTAGCTCGCTATCTGTGGTGAAAGCTGGCGTTTTGGAGACGCTACTTTTGTGACGATTAAAACCCTAGACATAGACAACAATCATGTCAACATCGATAGATAACAGTTGTAAATATATTTCAGCAAGGATAAGCAAGAACATAGTTGACAAAAATTACACTTTACCTCAGTGTTTGTTTCCACCACGTCGCTTGGCTGTTCGCGCTTCAGCTTGGCCGCGTCATTTGAAACGGGGAGAACTAGGGGAGGAGGGACTTACGTGGCATGGCGGACAGCTTTGTCATCCAATGGATTTACGCGAAAAACTCGTGACGTGTTTTCACAATCTTTCATTGGTCATGTAGATACTTGACGTGTACAGTATAAGGACATGAACTTGGAGATTCTATTGGTCGAAAAAACTCAAAATGAAAAAAAATGGAGATACGTGTTCTGTATCGGACAGCGACGATATGGTGGTTGCTTTGCCAAATAAAGCGGTTGCTATACGGGTTGCTAACATGTTGGTTAACATGTTGGTTGCTATGGTGGTTGCTAGGTTGACATGGTTTAATTGAAGTTGATAGACAGATATTTTAATGATTATTGATAGACAAATAGATGTGTATCAGTCGATAGCTTAATGGATGTGTATAGATAGTTTAATATGAATGAATGGTTTGAAACGGATGGATGACAGACAGTTGGATGGAAAGTGCCTTGTATTCTTGTTGAATAGAGAGAGACACAGAGAAAAATGGGGCCTAGTTGAGCAGGAGGCTGCTGGAACAGGTGCAAATCAGTTTAAACGACCCATTATGATGCCATAATGCCCAATAGAAAGTCAATGAGAAAAAATAAGCTTGTTTTTTGTTTATATTGCAAAAAGTATACATTAAAAAAAATTAAAATACATGCCAACCTGGTCCATTTGAAGACCTAGGTTAGAAAGTTTGAATTAAGTTATTTATTTATTTATTATTATTATTATTATTTATTTTTTGGATTTTTGTCACTCATGGATAATGTGTACCTATATAGGTCAAGTACAGAAACAAACAAACAAAAAGAAGCAACAGAGATGGTTTAACACTTAACACAGCTAATAAGAATAATTTCTATGCACTGTAATAAGAAGAAGAAGACTTAGAAGACAGTACAGTACCTTTTTATGCACTGTAATAAGACTAGGAAGAACAGTACAGTGCATTTTCATGTACTGTGATAACGTGGTCACCCATAACATTAATACTGACCGGGAAATCCAGTCTGTTTAGGTATAACGTCAGCAGTAATATTAACCCAGCTAATGTTAATGTGGCTAATGTCACATTTCAACCTTAGTGTTTCACTTAGCATATCTTAATGCAGATATTGAATTAAAGCAAACAAACATATTTTCTCATTGCAGGGACAGTGTGGGGACTTAACTGTCACAAACGTATCTCATCCATATGCATGGCTAGGCCACTATGCGTTTTGTGTGTTATGGAAGGGCTGGTTCGGAATGCTGAGGGAACATGGGGCTGAAGGTACATAAGGCTGATAGGGCCTAAGCAGTTTAGTAATACTGTGGAAGATCCAAAGGTTGAGGCATTGTAACTATTCATGGTACTGATGGGACTGCCCTTTTGGATTTTATGAAACCTGAACCAAGACCAAGTATCGCAAAAGTTATTTGTTGGCTTTTTGATTTGCGAAATAATTGTTCACAATTATGAGTTCATTTTTGGTAGCCTGGAAAATCCAGACCCTGATAATCTAGAAAGATTAAGGGTCTGGCCAAGAACAATGTAATGGCGCAACTCGAGGGGTAGCAACAAGCATGCATTTAAAAATCTCACTGCACGCAATTGGATAACATGTTTACTCTGAATGATTTCGGACTTCGACGCAATCGGATAACACTGCGACCAATGTGTACTGTCCTCCAATGTTGCAGTGCTGTCTTCATCAGTTTAGCTGGTTCCCCGGAATGTTGGGGTAAAAGTAACGTGCATCATTGCTCTTTGCCAGAGTGTCTCGCAGAGACAATTCCATTGTGCTCTCCTGAGAACTCTGGATTTCCAGGGTACATTTTTGGAGGGACAAGCCTCAAAGAAAGAAACTCACTTTTTTTTTTATTTGTGGTCAATTTGCTTCTGCTTGTCAAAGGAAATCAAAATCTGCTGCAAAGCTACCAAATTGTAAGTGAGCACATACCTGAACCAATATTTGATCTGCTGACATCAAACTTGCTGTGAGCCTTTAACCCTTAAAGGTGTAGGTTTTTGAACATTCTAAGTTCCGCAACAATTGAAGGTTCTAAAATTCTATGTTGAATTCAATGAACCCAGATATTCTTTAGAACGTTCATTTCTCAACATTCCCATCACACCGGTGTGACGGTACTCCTTTAAGGGTTAAAGGGACCCTATGCTGTTTTGGCCATTTCTTTGCTGTTTTCTCACCGCAGTTTTCTCTACTGAGCTCCCCCTACAGCTTCAGAGCATATATTTTACGACACTCCTCGCTCGGTCAGTCTGCCGTTTCCTCTTTCCCTGTTCCTCTGACAACGGTTTACTCGCTTTCTGCTTATTTTCGCAGGCTGACGAATGTCTGAGAAACTCCATCGCTACCTTGTTCTAGCCGGTGCCTGGCGTGTATGTGTGTAGTGCTGTAAAGTAGTTTGTTACATCGCAAGACCGCAAGACTTTCTGACTCTTACCGGACCAAAGTTGCAAGGCTGGTTTTTCTGCTCACAGACACTAGGGGGAAGCGAGACGGCCACCATTCACACCGGAAAAAATCATATAACCATTCCAATGACTCTGAAGCTGTTAAGTTAAAGTAAATTAAGCTAAAAAAAATGACATAGTTCCCTTTAACAGAATCCTACATCGCTGTTTGGACTATTAGTTTTTGCTCAACAATAATAGCATAATATGTAGCACAATGGGATCAATGTTTCAGATGGGAGAAATATATGCTTTCACATATCAAAACTCCAAGTAAGTACTGTATGTAGCTAACACTGCTGTAATGTCATTTTCCTTGCTATTAGGGACCTTCCTATAAGTGAGCGAGATGTAGACATTGTAGTGTTTTTTGAAAATATCAACTGGTTCATAGTCTACACAAGGTACTCAGACATGGTTAACAACACAAGGCTCACATATTGAAGCATCCTTTCCTAGTATATAGGAAACGCCCTTAAAGGGCATTCTTTCAACGTGTCTTGGCAGGGACAGGTATCTAAGTCTCATGACCTCACCACAGGTTTGCCTCAGGGTATGCTTTTCTCTATTTAAAGTATAAGTATATATACTCTTTTGATCCCGTGAGGGAAATTTGGGCTCTGCATTTATCCCAATCCGTGAATTAGTGAAACACACACAGCACACAGTGAACACACAGTGAGGTGAAGCACACACTAATCTCGGCGCAGTGAGCTGCCTGCATCAACAGCGGCGCTCGGGGAGCAGTGAGGGGTTAGGTGCCTTGCTCAAGGACACTTCAGCCGTGCCTACTGGTCGGGATTCGAACCGGCAACCCTCCGGTTACAGGTCCGAAGTGCTAACCAGTAGGCCACGGCTGCCCCCATTTACACCACTTCCTTAGGTGAGACCATTCGCTCCCATGAATTTGACTACCACCGGATTTCTGCATGCCTTAAGGATATTTCAGCCTGGATGAAAGATCGGCACCTTCAGCTTAATCTCTCAAAAACAGAGTTTTTGGTGTTTCCAGCTAAAACAGCTATTCCCCAACAGATTAACATCCAGCTTGACTCAACTTCACTGACCCCAACTAGATCGGCACGTAACTTGGGCGTTGTAATTGATGACCGACTTAACTTCTCTGAGCATGTAGCTTCTATTGCAAAATCATGTCGGTTTATGCTTTACAACATTAGGAAGATCAGACGTTATCTGACACAAGATTCCACACAACTTCTTGTTCAGACCATGGTCATCTCTAAGCTGGACTATTGTAATTCACTATTAGCTGGTTTATCCGCTTGTGTAATAAGATCATTACAGCTGATTCAGAATGCTGGAGCACACCTGGTCTTCAATCAGCCAAAGAGGACATATATGTAACTCCTCTCCTAGTTACTCTCCATTGGCTCCCTATAGTAGCCAGAATTAAATTTAAATCTCTCACTTTGGCCTATAGGACTGACTGGATCTGCTCCTAGTTATTTTAATTCAATAATCAAGCCTTACATCCCCAACCGCCCACTGCGGTCTTCTGATGAGCGTCTGTTATGTCGACCAGTCATAAAAACTAGGTCTAATTCAAGACTCTATTCCTCAGTGGTTCCATGTTGGTGGAATGAGTTGCCCAGTGCTCTCCGTTCCTGTGGTAGTTTTGGGTTGTTTAAAGGAGAATTCCGGTGTGATATTGACTTAAAGTGTGTTGAAACATGATACTGAGTGTGAACGTATGTCTCATAGCTCACCTCGGCTTGTCCCCTGCACTCAGAAATCTGGCGCTAGTTAGCCAATGCTACCAACAGTGTTTCGTTGTGGCGCCTCGGGCATCGGCCTAGCCATGCAAATAAATCACTGTTTTACACCATTTACGAGGCTCAAAGTAGCTCCATACTTCATTGGTAGACTTCCGAGGGCCTTGACATTTAAAACGAGACATGGAGAACTTTAAAAAAGCACTGATAGTTTATTTACAAGACGATTTATACAGACAGTACCTTAAGGAATTTTACCGTTCGACGCCATCTTGAATTTAGTCACGATAAGTCGAGCGACGAGTGTAACTATCCACTGGCCTATTGCTTAAATTCAGTGACTCCACGTCTCATACTGATGTCCAATTCCGAATTTATTTGCTGTTTGGAACACCGTGAAAACTAGACATACAAAGACAAACATACAACAACAGTTTTACACATAACATCACAACAAGAAACATACAATCAATCTTTAAAATACGATACATATAAAATAGTTCATTACCGTGTGCGCCTGATAGCCAGCAGTAGAATTCAGTTCAACTTCACATACAACTTAGAATCACGTACATGCGGCCTTATTCTTAGTCCATTCTGAACGCTAACGCGTCCGGGTCAAATAAGGAAAGGTCATGTGAAACACACCCGCCCAAGTACAAATTAACATGATCAATTTACATGAATTGCATAATCCAAATACAATGACTCAATTCACACAATATTCAATGATACATTCACATAAAATCTCTTATTTCCTCTTATGCTTCAACTGACCTTCCAGCGTCAGCTACACTCCCACCAAATTACCTTGATTCATCAGAACACATATAACACATCAATTACATCGATGGTAATTTCCAGGCAAGTGAGCACACAGGACAAGATTCACTAAACCAATAATTCATAATCACCATCCTCCTTTGTTAAATGACATAATACATCACTATACAACTACCATACCAAAAAAAAAATAATTATCGACAAGGCATGCATATAGAATTTAAAGTATTAGACTTTAAGTGTTACTCACTAGCTCAGCCTGAGAAAAAAGATCTTAATCTTTAGCCACAAGAACCACCAGCTTTTGAATAGGGCGCTCAATGCTTAAGGGCTTAGTGCGGCGCTCACCCCTTTTTCCTAACATTCGGTCCCCAATCTGTATTGTAGCCTTCCGTACTAGTCCATCATCATCCTTACAGACATCGAGAACTCTGGCCAACTTCCATTCATTTCGAGGGACTTCATCTTTTACAATCACAATATCGCCAACCTGGATGTTCCGTTTAGGAGTATGCCATTGCTGCCTGAGAGAGATACTGGCAAGATATTCTTTCTTCCATCTGCTCCAGAACTGTTCACACAAATATTGCACTTGCCTCCATCATTTCTTTGTGTAGAGATCCTCCTTAACAAATACACCTGGTGGGGGTAAGGGAACAGATGACTTCATGGTGAGTAAGTGGTTAGGGGTTAGCGGTTCCAAGCTTTTGGGATCGTTGATGGCATCTACAGTGAGAGGACGGTTATTGACTATGGACATTGCTTCATAGAAAAATGTGCGCAAGGAGACATCGTTTAGTCTCCCAGCACATTGTGCCAGAACTGAACTCATGACACTTCTCACTGTTCTAATCTGACGCTCCCAAATGCCCCCAGCATGGCTTGAACCAGGTGCATTGAAGTGGAAATCGCACTGCTTAGTTGCCAGATATGCAGCCATTCTCTCTTTACTGACATCTTTCATAGCTCTCTTCAGTTCATTTTTTGCTCCCACAAAGTTGGATCCTTGGTCTGATCTAATGCGTCTGACTGCTCCACGGATAGCTATAAAACACCGCAGTGCATTGATGAAGGCATCTGTTGTCATATCTTCCACCATCTCAACGTGAACGGCTCTGGAACAAAGACATGTAAAAAGGAGACCGTACCGTTTATACACCTTACGACCTTGCTTGGTATGGAAGGGGCCAAAACAATCCATGCCACAGTAGGTAAATGGCGGGGATGGATTGGTACGGTCAATAGGGAGGTCTGCCATTCGTTGCTCTTCTAGTGGTGCACGAGCTCTCCTACAGGGGACGCACTGTCGAACGTACTGGGCTACTGCTTTGCTGCCACTGATTATCCAGTAACCATTAGCTCTTAATTCGTTAAGGGTCTGCCCTCTACCTTGGTGTTGAATCATTTCATGATGGTGGGCAAGAATTAGTTGAGTGACAACACCATCTCTTGGAAGGATTGCTGGGTGTCTCAGTTCAAGAGGGGCAGATGCTCTCCTCAGTCGTCCTCCCACCCTCAATATCCCATCTTGAAGGAAAGGGTCGAGCTGGTGCAGTTGGTGGTTGCGAGGCAGCTTTCCAGATTTGTGGCTCAGCATATCCAATTCTTCCTTGAAAGCATGATTCTGTGCAAGCTGGATCAGTGTGTGTGCAGCCTTCCTTCTTTCTTCCACACCGAGAGGTTCTGATGCCTTAATTCTCTTTGCCAGTCGTTGAATCCGGGCAATTACATTCACAACTGTGGACCATTTTGAGAACCGTGACAATTGTTTTTGAAAATCCTCTTGTATTGTGACCTCAGTTGTCAACGCGTGGACCACCTTGACCTCAGGGTCTCCCACCAATAGCTCTGATGTTCCTTGGTTGGCCACTATTTCTCTCTCCCAGAGGAAGTGGGGCCCTGTAAGCCAAGTCGAATTGATAAGCTCCTCTACCTTCAGGCCCCTTGAAGCATAGTCAGCAGGGTTCTCCTCCGTGTTGATGTAATACCACTGTCTTGGGTCTGTAGATTCCCGAATTCTCTGGACACGGTTAGCAACAAAGACATGGAATCTTCTGGCTTCATTGTTAATGTAGCCAAGGACTACTCGCGAATCTGTCCAAAAGTATTCCCTGTCTACTTTCACCTCCAATTCTTCATGCAGCATATTGCTCACAGCAGCAGAGACCACAGCTGCAGTAAGCTCCAGCCGTGGTATAGTGACAACCTTTGTGGGTGCGACTCTTGCCTTCCCCATGATCAAGGCGCAGTGGATCTTATCTTCACTCACCAATCTGATGTAAGAACACTGGCCATACCCGTAACTGCTAGCATCAGAAAAATGATGCAGTTCTACTTGCAAAACTTTCCCAAAGTTTAGAGGCATGAGGCATCTTGGGATCTGTATCTGTTCAAAGTTTGATAAGTCATTCAACCAACTCTCCCACCTTGGCCTCAACGCACTGGGTAGTGGTTCATCCCAACTGATTCCCTTTTGACACATTTCTTGCAGCACCCTCTTTCCTAATAGGACAAATGGGGCCAAAAATCCTAATGGGTCGTAAATAGAAGCCACAATTGAGAGAATGCCACGTCGCGTAAATGGCTTTTCACTGAGCGAGACTCTAAAGGAGAAGGAGTCATGCTCTACATTCCACCTCACTCCCAAAACACTTTGCACGGGAAGGTTGTCATGATTCAGATCAACATTCTTCACTTCAGCAACGCGGTCTGACACACAGATGGACTCCAGCACCTCTCTATTGTTTGAAAAGAATTTATGAAGACATAGCTTTCCCTCAGCACACACAGCTTGAGCTTCTTTTATCAGGTTAATCGCCACATTAACTGACTCCACACTTGTTAGGCCATCGTCCACATAAAAATGATTTCTGATGAATTTGGCAGCCAAGGGGAACTTAACTTCATTCAAACTGGCAAGATGCTTCATGGCGTAATTGGCACAGCCTGGAGATGAGGACGCACCAAAGAGATGTACCTTCATACGATATTCTATAGGTTCTGTGCCCGTCTCTCCATTTTCCCACCACATAAAACGCAGATAGTCTCGGTGTTCTTTGACTACATGAAATCTATGGAACATCTTTTCAACATCACACATGATGGCAATTGGATGTTTGCGAAATCTGCCAGTCAGTCCATTGGTAAGATCTGGCCCAGTCAACAGATGGTCATTCAAGGCTGTACCTTCATATCTAGCAGAGCAATCAAAAACTACCCTGATCTTTCCTGGTTTCTTCGGGTGGTAAACCCCTTGGTGTGGAATATACCACACGTGTCCTGCCTCTGTTTGCAGCTCTGCTCTTTCCGCATCGCCATCTTTGAAGATACCTTCCATGAATTTCACATAGTCATGTTTGAATTTAGGATCTCTATCCAGTTTCCTTTTGAGATGCTTTAGCCGGACATGTGCAAGTTTCTTATTGTCTGGGAGTTAGGGTCTTGCTTTGAAAGGGAGGGGCATTTCTAGGTGGCCACAATCATTTTGATGCACACCTCCCTTTAAGATCTCCAGGAACTGGATGTCCTCCTGAGATATGCTCCTTTCACCTGGTCGGGTATCTGCAAAGTCCAATTCAAGCACTTTAATGGCAGCAGATGGCGCTATAGAAGGAAATTCTCTGACTGACACCCAGTGGCACAGACCTGTCACATCCTTAGAGTTCAAACACTGTGATGCACTCCCTACAATACTCCAGCCTAGGTCCGTTTTGACGGCATAAGGCTCGTAGTCGCCGCCAGTAATTACCTGCCTAGGCGCCAGTGCTCTGGAGCAATCGTAACCAATTAAGAGCCGAACGCCACAATCCATCAGCATGGGCATTTCATCAGCTATAGCTGCAAGATGTGTCCATTTTCTAGCCGTTTCACGGGTGGGGATATGTGCACGTTCAAGGGGAATAAAATCTTTTGAGTAAGCAGGCGGCAAACAGATCAATTCATTTGAGGAGAATCCTCTAACTTTGAGTCCCTCAACTCTTTGGCTCATCACAACCGCATCCTTTCCCATCATGGTGGAAAGTTTTAATTTTACAGGCTCCCTCACTGCATGCAAACCTTCACATATTTCTTGGTCAACAAATGTATGACTGCTTTGCATATCCAATAAGGCGTACACCAACATTTCAGACTCTGTATTATGTGATGAGAGCCAAACTGGGACAATCATGGAGGTACTACCTGCTCCCCCCCCATTCACATAGCATGATGTTAAAGTCGTACCCCTTTCAACTTGCGAGACTCGTTGTAAAGATGACTGGTCTGCTACAGGACGTTCTTCATGCAAAAGGGTTGGATGGCGTCTCTTGCATAATGCACAAGTAGCTCTGTTTCTGCAGTCCTTGGAATTATGTCCCCTCCTCAAGCATGCAAAGCATAGTTTATTGTCAAAGACAAACTTTTTTCTTTCGTCTGCAGATCTTTCTATTAGTTTTTGACATTTATGTATGGAGTGGCTTTCTCCACAACATGCACATTTGACTAAACTAGGATCCTTTGTCTATGAGGTTTTAGGTTCCCTGGAATCTCCAAAGTCATCAGCATCATTTGAGTTAAAAGTAGCACATTCTGCATCTGAAGCCTTAACATTGGTGACAAATGTGTTTGCCCGTGACTGTTTGTTTGGTTTCTCTTAACAGCCTTTCATCAGAAGTCTTTAAAGCGTAGAGTGATGATACCGGGTTGCATGCTATGCGTGCCTCCTTTGAGATGAATGATGCAAACTCACTGAAGCCAGGATAATCATTGGCTTGGTCTAGTTTCTCTGTCACCAGACGGTTCCATCTACTCGTCACCCAGTCAGGGAGTTTGGCCAGCATCCTTTGGTTTTCCTCACAATCATTTAGCACCTGAAGGCCCTTAACATGAGGCATGGCATCACTACATGACTGCAAGAAGTCACTAAATTCTCTTAACTTAATATACTCCTTTGCGCCAATTTTCGGCCGTCTATTGAGCCTCTCTCTGAAGGCACGCTGCGTCACGAAGGAATGACCATATCTTGCATTCAACTTATCCCACGCTTGTTGATAGGCCTGATCATCTTTCCTGTAAAAGCTGCCTTCCAGAGCAGATTTTGCATCACCACTAAGGTATTTTTGTAAATAGAACAGTCTATCCGCTGAATCCGAGCACCGTCTTTTAGTGTTAATTTTGTCACCTATTTTTAATTTAGTCTTAGTCTTAGTCTTGTGACGAAATGTCCTTTTTAGTCTTTGTCATATTTAGTCATTCAAATATCATTTTTGTTAGTCAAGTTTTAGTCGACTAAAAGTCTCGTCATTTTAGTCTAGTTTTAGTCAGAAGAAAACTAAAGGTACCTTAGTCTTAGTCAGTTTTAGTCAAAACATTTTAGTCTTTTTTTTATAACTAATTATTTCTGATTACCATTTGAGTCAACATCTCACATCTCACATCTCAATTTTCCAACAATATTGTGTGTCCACAGGGCTACTCGTCTGTTATAATTACTCATTCTGATTTTTTGTCAGTCAGTATGTTTACATGCACAGGTAAGTCAAGCTGCAGTTATAGCTCGGCTGGGATTTGACCACTGTCATGATATTCGTAGACCAGTGTTTCTCAATGTGTGGTCTGGGGACTACTGGTGGTCCGCAAGCTATCCCAAGTGGTCCGCGAGCAGACGTGGTAAAATATAATATGAGTTGTTTGCCTACAGGAGCATAAACTCATTCGGAATATTTTGAAAACGTAACAGCTAGATATTCTGTCTTCTCATTTTGTAGACGAAAATGAAGAGAGATTTTATCTTAGTTTTTATTTCATGCAAAACATTTTAGTCTCGTCTTTTTTCGTCAACAATAATGCATCTTAAGATAGTCTTAGTCAGTGTTTCAGGACATTAATGCCGTCTCGTCATCGTCTCGTCTTAGTCATGAAAAAAAAGGTTGTTGACGAACATATTTCCTCTCGTCTCGTCTGACGAAATTAACACTACCGTCTTTCTATAAGGGCCTTGAAGCTTGTACTCCATTCAATAAACTTAAGTGGGTCCCCAGAAAATATGGAGGGCTCTGGAACAGGAAGTCGTGTTAAGGACATTGACTCTTGGAGTGCTTGCAATAAGGATGTTTCATTCTCTGTGACTTGCTCTTGTGGACTTGGCATAGTATTGACGATTGAACTGGGATCAGCTGTATCACTGTATCACACTTTTAACCTTTGGCTCTTGCAGATGTGATTTATTATTGACAGGTGGACTTGGATCAATTATATCACTCCATGCTTGGCTATATTGCCCAGTTTTGGCTTTTGACTCTTCCTCTGCATAAACTTTTAGCTTGGCTTCCATAACCTCAATATCTCTACGGTTTTCAAGCCTTTTCAGTTGCTGGCGTTGTGTCTCAATTTCTTCTTCCATTTCAGCTTCTGTTTTTCTTGCTGCCAGTTCTGCAGCGATCTCTGCCCTTCTAATGGAAATGCTAGCTGACTCCGATGCGGGGTTGGAATGATAACTAACAACTGAGGCTCTAGAAACTGTAGATCCAAATATGGACCTAGCATATTTATTATCAAACAGCATGCGCAATCTTACCTTCTCTGCCTCAGGCTCAAAATCAATGTCATCTTCAGTTAAACGAACCTTAAGTAATTTAAATAGGTCTGCAGTAACAGCTACACATGCGTCAATTTTCCTCCTAATTTCTTGATTTGGTGGTGCATAGACTCGCAAATCATCATATAAACCTTTCAATACAGATTCTTGCTTCTCAACGACATCCATAATATTACACAGATCACTCTCTGAACATTGTTGCTTTAACTTTGAGCGAATGTTTCGGGCTTCAATCTTCCATTTTTCATACGCAGTTGTAAATGTTCTCTCCCTTTGACCATATTCCTGCTCTTTCAACTCTTGCATCTTTGGTGTCAAGTGTTTCTCACGAACTGATTTCCTGGTTTCTTCATTTGTCTTCGTCAAAACTAAACTAAGCTCCTTTTGTCTTGCTTCGGATTTCGCTGTGCATGAAGTGCAAGATACATGGCGATCCCTCACAACATCAACTTCATTCTCACTTTCTAGTGCAATCTCACCGTTGATTACTGCCCCTTCCTCTAATGGGGAATCATTTTGCCCTGCTAATTCACCACCCTGAGAGGTTGATTCACCTTGTACTGACATTTTTACAACTTCTTAAGAATTTGAGATGACTAGACTTCACATAAATATTTAACAGGCACTTAAAACTAAACATGCAATAAAACAGTTTATGTCAATAAGGCACTCTCAGATTGAATACTATTAAACCAATACCCTTACATTCAACCATAATAGGCTAAAGGAATGACAACATAATTGTATCAACATTTAAACAAAGAAATATCCATTCACAATATAACCATGTTTACAGCAATAAAGTAGCAGTTGCGATGAGAGCATTGAGTTTAAACTTTCAGTAATCACTTGTCAAAGTTGCATGTTAGTAAGGCACAGTCTAACCTGGGAGTACACGGCAGTGGCTGTTGGATGAATTACAGGACCTGAATCCCACCGCAGCTAGTGTAGCAAAGCTGCGCGCTGAACTTGAGAGTCCCGAGGAGCAAACGCGACGATGAAGCTTGTAACCTGCAATAATCCACCAGGAATGGAAAACATGGGCGAAGGTCCGTAATCCACAAGGAAAGGGAGTAGCACAAGTGCGATAATCTGTAGTTCACCACGATAAGCAGCCGATCGAAGATCCAGGAACAGCTCAGCAGTCACACGTTGAATTCGGTAGGCTACCTCACAGGAGCAGAGCAGGTCTCAGTAGGATGGAAGTAGGCCGTTTCCACCGGCCTATTCTTTCCGCGTTTCAGGCACGTTTTCACTGTAACTATCCACTGGCCTATTGCTTAAATTCAGTGACTCCACGTCTCATACTGATGTCCAATTCCGAATTTATTTGCTGTTTGGAACACCGTGAAAACTAGACATACAAAGACAAACATACAACAACAGTTTTACACATAACATCACAACAAGAAACATACAATCAATCTTTAAAATACGATACATATAAAATAGTTCATTACCGTGTGCGCCTGATAGCCAGCAGTAGAATTCAGTTCAACTTCACATACAACTTAGAATCACGTACATGCGGCCTTATTCTTAGTCCATTCTGAACGCTAACGCGTCCGGGTCAAATAAGGAAAGGTCATGTGAAACACACCCGCCCAAGTACAAATTAACATGATCAATTTACATGAATTGCATAATCCAAATACAATGACTCAATTCACACAATATTCAATGATACATTCACATAAAATCTCTTATTTCCTCTTATGCTTCAACTGACCTTCCAGCGTCAGCTACAACGAGTACGGATGAACAGGTATGATAAGGGATCAGATTCCAAAAATAATTCAGTGGAAATGCATGGATTCAGTTGCTTCCAGTAGCCCCAACTGGAATCCATGCATTTCCACAGAATTATTTTTTGGAATCTGATCCCTTATCATACCTGTTCGTTCGTACTCGTCGTGTAGCTTGCGTATACGATGAAACAACCACAAGATGCTCTGTCACATCAACAGTAAGAGTGGCAGATACTTTTTTCTTGTCTTTCCATTCGTGTTCTATCTGCCATCCCATTGTTCATTGTGACAACCTTGATGACCACAGAGGCTATAGCATTTTGTCATAGTATATTGTTAACTACCTAAATGTAAAAATAGTGTGAGCCATAATTCTCACTTTGAACCTTATATGATGCAGTGTCAAAATTATGTTTTTAAAAATGATCAATTTTGATTTTTAATCTGTAATTGTTGATATGGTTGCAGCTTGTGTGTGACTGGTCCTGTGAGCCACTACTATTACCAGCTGGTAGAGTTACTGTTGCCTGCCTCTGTGCCATTCTGCATGATTAAGAGACTCCTATTGGACCGGCTCATCTTTGCTCCAGCTTTCCTGTTGCTTTTCTTCTCTGTAATGACAATTTTGGAGGTAATTGAATTGTTCATTTTATCAATAAAATGTTTTGAAATTGTATGACATTGTGACCAAGCATTCCATATGATATGCAGTTCACAACTCTTTAACAAAAGGTTTATGATATTTGAGCTTACACGTTTGTCTGCCAAATTTACAACATTTAAGTGAACAAAACAGGAACAATAAGCCTTAGATTTATCTCCTGAGACATCCCACCATGGAGTTTGTTTATTTTTCCCTAACTAGCGTGGTGAAGTGCTGTGCCTGGTTGCATAAAACCCCTTAAGTTCCCCATAAGTTTTTCCATAAAAAATTCCATTTCCCTTAAACTCCTAAGTTATATTTAAGGGTTTCCCTAAGTGAAATTATGATAAGTCTTAAGGTTTCTCTTAAGTTTTGCTTTTTCCCTTAACAAAAAAATTGGAATTGAACTGAATTGGAATATCCTTAACCTCTCAAAAATTATGATACATTTAGTGATCAGTGATTTAGATGTATTTGGTCTATAAGAATAAACCATTTATTTGTATATAACCAAATGATAGTCAATAAGAATGACATTAAAAAAACATACATTACCAGTAATACATTAAGTAAATATACTGTATATTTAAGACCATTTCGGAAGAGACATAAAATACATTTGATTCAAAAGATACAACTTCCTTATATAAATCAATTTAATATGAAAACTTCAACTTCAACATCAGTCAAAAATCAATGTGTTCTAAACATTTGAAAGTAGATTACATAGAACAAGCCTGTGGAGAATGCAGACATACACACATATTCATACAAACTCACACTCACACAGAGGAGGGTAGGGAAAGGTGGGGTAGGGGACCTGGAGGTTGAACACAGAAGAGCTATTACAAAACGCATCCCCTTCTACAGAATGCCAAATCTGAAAGCAATTTTGTTTAACAATAAAACAGTCACCTATCGTTACACTCCAGGGCCATACAAGCTACTTTAGTTTTATTATTTAAGTTTTTTATAACAAAGCTAACAATTTCTCTGTAGCTCCTTCTGTAAAGAAATGTGTACTTGATGGAAAGACGACAGAGTAGTATTTTGAGCAGCTGAAGGCGAGGCTGAAAAACTGTATCGACGGAAATGCTTGCCAGTTGTCGTGATAGATTTTCTCGAAAGTCTATCAGGCTGTAGCTACCTCTAGGTTCAACACCAGATTCTGCATTGCGCTGCCAAACTTGAAATAATAAGAAATTACTGACTGAGAAAAAGTGTTTTCCACCACTTCTGCGTCTTTTGGCATACACAATTTGGTCAACGACCACCATGTATTTGTAGTGATCACTTACCACAATAGGCTGACAATAGTTTTTTTTGTCCCAAACTGAATTGTTCTTCACTAGTCTACATACATCAGTCGAATCATTCGTATTGTGGAAATTGGACAGTCAGGTTACTGCACGTGTCCAATACAGTGCAAGTGTCCTTCCACTTTATGCTAAGACAGGGGTGGGCAACTAATTTCCCCAAGGGGCCACATGACAAACTGGGACTGTTGAGGAGGGCCGGACCCAAAATACCGAACTCAAGTCTGAACTCAATTCTGTTCAATTCTATTCTGTTCTTGTATAACATTAAGTAAATCATATGGTTTTGATTGCTACTCATAAGAACAGATGGAAAATGTAAGGGAGACGAAGGAAAAAATTAATATATGTCCAGTATTTAATCCTCATTCTCGAAAATAATTTTTTGACATTGACATGTTTTTTTTTTTCAGTTTTCAAAGACTGATATAAAAAAGTAGTACAATATCTATATAATTAGGCTAGGCCATGAAAATGTGAAGGAGTCATTAAGACCATAGGCCTGTGCCACCATTTCATCAACAATATTTCATCATTAAATCATTACCACCATTAAATTAACTCTATGCAGAATTAGACTATGAAAATGTGGAGCAGACAATAGTAGGCTGTCATTAGTTAATCAACATGCACAAAGAAAACTATTTTGAAAATGTAGGTTATGTTTTTGCTTTAACTTTATACACAAAACTGTGATTGGTCAACTCGCCCTGTGTGTTGAGCCGCGGCTGCTTCAAGCAACCTGTGGGTAGTAGCATCATACTAGTCGCTAACATAAGCTTTGCAAATAAACTCGGACATATTTTGGTTACCATGACGGGGTTATCCGATTGTAAACTGTCTATCTGTCAGTAACGTTTTGAAATGAATACTTCGTATCGCCAACGAGCAGCAGTAGGAGTTCGACATTCTAACAACCGTTGTGGTGGTGAGCGATGCAGACACAGGAGACACAAAACTTTGAAAGGTTTACGCCGACGTAAAGGCAACTGTTCTGTTACGCAGAAGCATAAATTCTATTCACCATGCAGCACATCAGCGAGGGTGTTTACGTCGTATGCATCCACGCACAAATGTATGGGCGTACAAATAGCCGTCGCTTTCAAAATAAAAGCAACGATATTGATTTGCGTGCATTATCTCTATGATAGGCTCTTGACTACTGTTTTTTCACGGACCTTACGCGGGCCGGTCAGGGAAAGCCCACGGGCCGGATGTGGCCCGCGGGCCGTATGTTGCCCATGTGTGTGCTAAGACATTCTATGCCACCATTTCTGTAGCTGGATCTACCACATGCAGAGCAGCCAACAAAGCCTTAAATGATTACGCAACATAAACAATTTGGCCCATGATCCCTGCAGAGACTTGGTTCCCCAGTATGGATATTATGGAGGGAAGTGAACCCCATGTACATGATCAATCCCAGAATCCTGTGAAACTCGTCTGGGATCTCTTCGTCCCATGCCCCTGCACTGTTTGCATATGACAGCCTAATAAGCACAATTAAAATTGTAACGAAATTAGAACGGTCAGGCACCTAAGGGTTAACTGTTGCTCATCTGTCCATCCTTGTAAAGCCCGCCTGAGCTATTTGATTGACCCGAACACCTATGGTTCAGACATAGAGACTTCTCAATGGACTGACTCCAGATCAAATTTCCCAAACTCAAATTTTGTGGGTGAGGTTAATTCGGGCTGGTTTTTAGGCTATGTCATCAATAGCATATTAATGAAAACTAGTGGAGTGCATACAGGACTAATGTGTACAGTTTTATAATGACAAACTGAAATCTCTTAGGGCAAGACAAGACAGGACCTGAAGGATAAAATGACAAAGACTTATTGGCCTGCACTGAAGATGAACTGGTGGATATGGACTCCATTCCAGTTTCTTAACATCAACTTTGTACCTGTGCAGGTGTGTATGGAATATCAAATACTATTATTTGACTTCAATATGAGAGCTGAAAAAAATTAAAACATTTATTTCCTTTTTTACAGTTTCGAGTACTCTTTGCCAATATGGTAGCGTTTTTTTGGTATGCATATTTGGCATCTGTCAGAAAGTGAGCAAGTTTTCCAACTGATGTACTTCCTTCTCCTTACACCACTCTGCCCTTGGAACTGCTTCTTCAGTGCCATGTTTTTTCTTCTGAAGACAATTTGAGTCTTGAAACTGATATATTACTGTGTGGCTCTGTCTGATAAGATTGTAACTTGAATGGTATCTGTACTTTGTCAGAAAATCTGCATAGATTGTAAATTGCAGTAAATTGCATAAATTTCTACAACATAACACTAACAGCTTGCTTGTATGGCTATGTTGTCCAAAGTGAAAATAGTCTACCTTGTGATTGCGAATTGACTTCTCAAAAGTATGTAATTGTTGTGATTTCAGTAAATGTTTTTGTCATGTCGTCTTTCCTGCATATTGTCTTTCTCTTATGAAAAGGTTTTAGAAGGGACAAACATTTTAGCTGAGCATAGGCACCCCCTTTCTTCATATTCAATAGAAAGGACATTGCCAATTGCTCCATTTGGTGCAGAACATACAGATAACAGAACAATCCAGTAAGTTATACAGCAAATGGGTAAAGGCATAGTGGATGGAAATTGCTAGTGGATGTCAGAGGGCAACTTCTTATTCCACAATGTATTGGTGTGACTTCTGACTGTGAAACAGAAGCCCACCAAACATTCCTCCATTTAAAAAATATCCTTAAAATGAATTTTAAATGAAATATTTTTTTATTTTTTTTGCAATCAGTGAGAAATGTGAATAATTTCTTGTCTCTAAGTTGTAAACAAACTGAAAAATTGGTTTGGAATTGGTTAGGAATACATGTGTAGTGTGTATAATTACAAAACACCGCCTGAAGGGCAGGGCTGAAATTTGGAAGTAAAACAGGGGCCATAAGTATACATACCACTATGTTAAATTCCCATAGAGGCAGGCAGATTTTTATTTTTTAAAGGCCAGTTATTTCATGGAGCCAGGATACTATGCATCCTGATAAAGTTCCCTTGACCTTTTGAATTAAAAAAGCCCCACATCATCACATACCCTTCACCATATCTCACGATTGGCATGGGGTACTTTCCATAAGATCATCTCTCAATGCAAATCAAACCAACTATTAGGCTAACTGAAAGCAATTTTGTTTTAACAATAAAACAAAGTCGCCTATCGTTACACTCCAGGGCCATACAAGCTACTTTAGTTTTATTATTTAAGTTTTTTTTATAACAAAGCTAACAATTTCTCTGTGGCTCCTTCTGTAAAGAAATGTGTACTTGATGGAAAGACGACAGAGTAGTATTTGGAGCAGCTGAAGGCGAGGCTGAAAAACCATGCCAATCTCTAGGTATGGTGAAGTGATGCTGCGTTACTCTATTTTGACCACTTTTTTCGGTAACGAGTCTAACGCGCTACTATTTCTAGCAATCAGATTAAAGTGACTTATCCAAGTCACTGTGTGTTAGGCCTACTATTTTTGTCATTTACCTTAGTAAAAGATATATTCTTTGCTTTTTTCTTGTCTCGGGGATTAACGCTCACGTTTTCAGCATGATGACTCACATGTAATACCAAGCAGCAACACAAACAGAAACAACAATAGAGGGAGAGACATGCGCATTTTAACTATAGTATTTTGAGTTTGTGTCCGCTAAACATGATAACATTAAGGTACGTTGTACACTCTGTGCTGGTGACAAAGTGCTGTATAGCTAGACATCCCAAGTCTCTCGAAGTTCTGGGAGTCTCCCGATAGCGGTTTCCTGACGCCGCAAATTAGATAAAATCTCCCGGAATCTAGAACGAACAAGAGCGCGCAAGCCAGACCATGAATTCAAATCGCGTGTGCATCTGAGTTTAGCGCGCACACGACGGAGAGGGAGAGAGAGGGGTGGTGCGTGTGTGCCTGAAGCGCATCCAAGACAGAGAGCATCCTGGCCTGTTTTGCTAAATCAACCAATCAATTTTCAGTGTAGGTGGGCTTTTATCTTTTTTCTCCCGAACTAAATTAATCAGATCAGTGTATCTAGGATCAGGAGCGTCATGGCAGTCAGTGGCCCCCAAAAAGGAACATTTAAGACCCATTTCACATCAGACTACACGAAAGTGTACCCTTGTCTCATAAGAGTAAAACATAATGATAGTCTTTCACACTGCACTGTTTGTAGCATTGCCCATGGCTGCAAAAGACTTGTTGAGGTGAGTTTAACAAGTGTCATTTAATTTGCTATTATTCAGGCCTATACTAGATGGCTAGTTGCCAAGGCTACACGAAAAGCCTTTTCTTTGCAAACACCGTGCTCTCCCGTTTGTTCTCTTTTTGAAAATGAAAAGCCCAAACTACCAAAATCTACATATTCTATCATCACAATTTCTATCTATAGGCCTTCCTTATTTGGTGTACTGACTAGACATTATTGAACAAACATCTGAATTTCACTATCTAAGTAGGCTAAAGGGCTACCTCCCTAAAATTACTTTTTTTCAGGTTGGGATGTCTGCTATACATTGTTGACATTACTAGGGCTGCAGCTATCGATTCTTTTTGTAATCGATTAATCTAGCACTTTATCGATCGATTAATCGGATAATTTTGTTTTTGCATTTTTAAACAACCAAAACAAATAATGCATAACGAAAATGACATGGCTGTAAAATGATCAAGCAATTGGCACAGAGGTATTTATTCTAACTCCAACATTTGGCTCCAAAACTAAGCCCATTTATTGCAATTTACCCATTTAGTGTTTATAAGTGCCAGTGCCAACAATTAAATAAGGTTCAAAATTAAATAAGGTTCATAAGGCTCTCTGTAAAATTGCAGCCTCTTGTGCATGACTTAGCTGGGCGAACAAAGCTGTCCATACGTTGTGAAGTGCTGGGAGGGAGAAGAGGGAAAGCAATTTAATGTATTAATATGCACAACAAGTTTCATGCTGTAATCTAGACTTGACATCAAAGTAAATATCTGTTTTATGTTGATTTCTACACCTGCAGCATTTACCATTAGGCTACTAACAAATAATGTTACCATTAAAAATAGCCTACCATTAGGCTACTAAAAAATTATTTCTGGGGTGAGCCTATTTGCTATGGTAACCCAGCAACCTGTGTGTGTGTGTGTGTGTGTGTGTGCACGCGTGCGGTGCATATATGTGTGTATAAAAATGGGTTCTTTTTTAGGCATACTGTCTTGCAATTGAACGTGAATAAGTTTACTACTTAAAAATATAAAAAGCTAAACATTATATCACGACATCGCTACAAATACAGTATGTGATTAAAATCAGCCAACATCAATGTAGGCTATAGGCTACGTAGATAGATGATAGATAGGCTAGATAGATTGATAGATAGCCTACTTTATTGACGCTTGGTGAAACAGCATGGAGTGCATGTTTTCGGTTCAGATGCTTGTTCTTTTCCTTTTTTGAGTATGTAATGATCCCAAAACTTTACTTGAAAACTTTAGACATTCTCTGCCATTTATGGACATCTTGACTCCGCCATCGCGCCAGCTAATTCAGAACATAGACATAATCTATGATTCAGAATGTATCACGATTCACGCGCTAGTGGTGTGCCTTCCGAACAACGGTCCGTGTGGAACAATAAAATCCCTGCGCGTATAGTGCGCGTCATAAGAATTTAACGAGGCTTCGAGGCAGGGTTTTTGCCTCGAGTAATTTTTGTAATCGAGTTATTCGAGTAACTCGATGAATCATTTCAGCCCTAGACATTACTGTTAAAATGCATTTCCAATAAAGTGAGTATTGGCAAAACCGGTTGTCATTTTTATGTTGAGGCGGCGGGGGGGTGTTGTCGGCAGCTGCTGAAAGTAACTAATAAAGTAACTTGTAATCTAACTCAGTTACTTTACTGATTCCTTGATTTTAAAAGTAACTAAGTTACTTTTTAAAAGAGTAATCAGATTACTTTTTCAAGGTAACTGTGGCAACACTGGCTAGATCACAGCGATATCTGCTGTTGGTTACAAGTGGTACACAAGTGCAGAGTGTCCACCCAAAACACACTTTTACACCCAGTTTCAACTCGTCTCATTTTTGACTTCCTTGCTGAAATCTATTCTATTTGAGGGCTAGTTTGTTTTAGATTATTTTCATTTTGGGCTTAAGGTTTAGGGCATTTTGTACGTGACACGGATATTTTTCCTTGATACTACAAGTGGGCAATGTAAAAATCAGTTGGGTTGTAGACGTTGGGTGTGGAAGGGTACTAGTTTGATTGCTTTATCTGTAAATTAAATTAATGCTTTTTCAACGACTTTTCAATGATTTTTTCAGAATTTCTTTGATTTGAATATTTTTTGGTAATGCGTCGTGTAGGTCTTAAATTTCAATCTTTATGGTCTTAAAATGTCTTAAAAAGGTCTTAAAAAATTGTACTTATTGAAACCTGCAAGAACCCTGAGTTTGGTGGTGAGACAGTTTTTCAAAAATGGCAAGTAGTTAGCACCAGAGCCGTATAAAGATATCTTTATACGGCTCTGGTTAGCACCATGTGTGCAAGTGTGGAACTTGGACCTGATAAGCAGGAAATCAAATCATCCAACAAACAAAGGACAAGGGCAAGGCATTTGATTGAAAATGTTCATGGTTGTGGTATGACAAGAAGCCTTAGTTCTGGTTGTCCTGAATGTAATAAATGTTCTACACCAGGGATATTCAATTAATCTTCAGCGAGGTCCAGTTACGGAAAATTTCCTCAAGCAAAGGTCCGGAGCATCATAATGTTTAGGCTATGTATATGTATGTATGTATAATATATATACAGGGGCGTAGCCAGAGGGGTGGTGTCGTGGAAATTATCCACTTCCCGAAACCTCCAATCCAACTAGCACTCTGATGTCAAAGACCCGAAGGAGAACACCAAGACGAGAAATGCTGAAGACTGTTGATCCTTTATTCACCGTATTGCAGTGATGATACAATCCAAACAATGTCAGGACTGAACCGTCAGGCAAGAGAGTGATGAGTTGCAGCTGCTACCCCGATGAGATCTGATCTGAATGTGCCTGAGCTCTCTCTTTTATGCTCTCAGGGGCCTGAGAGGCGTTCCTATCATCAGGAGCGTCACCAGGCCCCTTCTAGCCAATCAGAACGTTTTGGGACTTGAGATATTGGTGGAAACTCCTTCTCATATAAACATTAAAAAATGTGTGTTGCTAGGCAGAATACATGTGATCAAGTTCTACGTGTAATCTATTGCCAGGCAGGGTATGTTTTGATTTGGTTCTATGTGTCATCCCAATTTTGGTTTCACTTCCCCTCCCTGGAAGGTCCCTGCATCTCCTCTTCTGCTAGCCCCTTCTATTTATGCCCTTCTGGTAAGCACCTTTCTTTCCCAGGCCCTGTTTTTACTTTCACTCTTAGCCTTTGACAGCTCAGTCTCATGACTTCCAGTAAATGTTGCATAACAGTTGCACAAACAACACCTTTATAGTAAATGGAATGTTTTCCAATAAACCAGCACACACACACACAAGTATTATTATTATGTCTAGATAAAATCACCACATATTCCCCCCTTTGAGGCTAAATCAGCCTCACTATGCAGCATAAGCAGTATTTAAACACAGGAGTGTGTCATGACCCCTTATATATCGTCGCGACACCTCAGGCTAGATGCACATGAGCAAGTTACAGGGGAATAGTGTCTATTATTAAAAACCTAATGTTAAACATGAAACCTCAAACCTTATGTAAGAACTAATAAGAATGTGTCGGCATCACTGCCCTTATGAAGTAATAACATTGGTAAGCAAACCCCGAACGCCCAGATCAAGTGACAGAAAGGCCAATTGCTCGTTAAGAACGAGTTGTGAAATCTCCCCATTTATTGACTGAAACAAATGGCTGGGACCCGAAACGGATACGTCCCCAAAGTGACCTGAAACCTCATATATTTCAACCAGTCACTTTTTGCACACGAGGTTAAGTAAAACCCCATGCTTCATGGCACTCAATGCACTAGGCATGGTATCAGGCATTGGCGCAGCCTAATCCGTCACTCATCTATACCCTACGGGCGCAAGGTTATTCCGCAAACCTTATATATAAGAGTAAATGATAAATCAAGAGCCCTGGACGCCCAGAGCAGGTGACAGAACGACCAATTCCTTGTTATGAACATATGGCTAGGACCCGAGACGGATTTGTCCCCAAAGCGGCTAATGTGCTAGTCACTTTGAGCATAAAAGAATTTTCATGCAACGGCCATCGGTGCCAAATCGGAGTTACATAACAACTTCATGATCCCACTCGTCACTCACCCATCCTTCTTCCAGGTATATGGCTCCTTAAGTAAATTCTTATATAGAGTATGCAAATGGTGTATATATGGCCCTTGTCTGGCCTTTACGCACCACCCCCCTTTGTTACTCGCAACGTCATCCCCTTATTCCTCCGGATTCCTCCGGGCATTCACACTAGCGTGAGAATGGGTGAGCGCGCCGGCCGCAGGCGCTCCACACCGAGGGGACGGGCCGCCATGCTCTGCCTTAGGTTGCCCCTGCTGGCCATTGGGGTCGTACCCGTCCTCGAGCACTGACCGCGCCACACACCTGCCACACCACTAGGCGGGCCAGGCCCGACGTACGGTAAGTTGGGGTGAGGTGAGCGCTTCTATTAGCAAGCTTTGGTTATACCTGGCCGGGTTTGGATGGCCTTGCAGTTGAAGGCTAAACCTCATATAAAATTGAATCAAGATTACTTAATGCGACTTATTCGTGTCAGGTCACAGCCCATAACCCTACTTTTTACTCTGTCACCTGGGCGTGCAGGCATGTGTCTTGTGAATTACCTGTCGGCGCTGTGTATGTGAGTGCGAGTCAGTGTGTGTGTGTGTAGAGATGGGTGACTCGCAGGACCCCACCTCTACTCGTACATGACCGGGAGAGGAAACTCCGGGGGGGGAAACTCCTGTTCCTGCTCCCGCTCCTGCTCCAGCATTCGAGCGAGGAAGTCGCTCTCCATTACATGACCCTCGTTGAACTCGTCTTCCATTATTCGTCCCACACTAGTTTGCACTAAAAGAATTCTCTCACTTTCATCCTCCTCATCCCACGGTATCATTACATTCTGGACCACGAGCTGTCTAGCAACCACCTTTGAGCAAACCTTTCCACAACATTGAGTAATACAGCAAAACATTCCTACCACTAAGGCTGCTCCTAGCAATAACTTCCCCAGAAATGCTACAATCTTACCCCCCCATGACCCAAAGGTGTCCGTCAGCCACCGGGTTACAGGGGCAAAGATTCCTGAGATATCCGGGATTCCATCAAACGTCAGTCCTTTTCCAGAGTTCTCGTGGGCTTCCTTGTTTACAGCCTTGAGTCTTTTCATTGCGTTTGTGAAGTCGTCCATGTTCTCGCCTTCACCTGGGACGTACGTACAGCACGAGTCTGTTCCAACGATCGCGCACACTCCACCTTCCTTTGCTAGTATCCAGTCCACTGCTATTCTGGTTTCCATTGCCATTTTTGTGGTGGCGTTCAACCTCCTGTCAAACGCGTTGAACGCGTCTATAGTGGCATTCATGAACCGCAGGGCGTTGTAGTGGATGTAGTTGATCCATTGAACGTTCTTGGCAATGCCTACGGATGCTCCGTAGAAGGGGAGGGCGGCTTCAAATCCGGCGAGTACCTCGTCCCGTGCCTTGAACTGTCTCGGGACGTTGTGGGGTTGTCCGAATACGTCCATATACACTCCATCGTCAGCGTCTCTTCGGCTTCTCCTCAGGTTCCCTTTTATCGGCGTTTGCTGGCTGGCCCCTGGGCTGGTTGAGTTCAATGTTGAGTTGCGTTCTGACCAGGGGACTACATAGGTCTGTTGGGCCAGGATGACCCTGGCACACTTTCCTCTCCAGTATTTTGGAAGGGTGTTTCGCAGTCCCCATCGTCTTCCACAGGCCCACCATAAGTCTGCCAGCGGAATATCCTGTTCATACATCCAATTCACGCTCAGCATCGTGGTATTTACTTCGACTCCAATCCTCTTCCCGTTGTCGCTGCTTTCTACCAGGCGAAACGAGAGGCTGTTGGATTCGTGGACCCACTTTGCTGCACAGCGTCCTTCAAATGCTCCTACATCCTTCGCGCCCCCCCTGACTGTGCTTTCAGTGGGGTGTACTTCAAAGCATTCAAACCCTACGTCTTCTGGTATCTCATAAAGGTGGTGGGTTTTCCCTGCTACCCTGGCCCCCATGCCCGGGTAGTCTCTTCTACATCTTGCCTCATTCTCTTGGGTCTTGTGTGCCCTTTTCCCTTTTGTTTGCTCTGCATATAAGGGGCCTATACTAATCCACCCTTTCCGTAGCTCCTCACTTCCCAATCGTACAAGGCATCCGAAAGGAGAGAGTTTGTCTTCCTCGTATTGCCTTCCTGACTCTTGGTATACTACATCCTCTTCTCCAGTTCCTGGTGCTGGCAGTACTGTCAGCTTTGGTTTCACTGCCGAGCACACGTAACACCCTCCTTCTGGTTTTACTGTCTTTGCTGTGTATTTGGCCCATTGCATCCATGAATTATTCTCCCAGGCGCCCAAAGCGCCCGTGGATCTTTTCCTTCTGTTCTTGGTTTGAGTCCCATTAACCTGTTCCTTTTCCAAGACCTTGGGAAGCATGTCTGTACTATTTACATTCTTGCTCTTATTTTTGCTTTGAGTCACTGCATTGTCCAGCACCGGGATGTATTCGTTACTCCCCGATGCTTCTGGTTCTGGTGTGTGTGTCTCATCTCCTGATCCTTCTATGTACAGAATATTGTCCGTGTCTAGGGCACTGTCGTCGAGCATCTCCTCTCCGTCTCCTTGCAGAGCGTCATTGGGGGTGGCAGTCTGCGCCCCCTCCATCGCTCTCGTCGTCCTCCGGGGAGCCCGGGAGGGGCCAGTCAAGGGCCTCTTCGAAGCCTCCAGTCCAATGGGTACTGGGGGAACTGCCCCAGTTGGTCCTCTGGAGAATTCGTCTTGTTTCCTGGCTGGTTCCTGGGCGGTCATCCCCGGAGTGGGGGCCGCCTGTGTCGTGCCCTGAGTCCGTCGGCCTCTCCACCACAGGCTCCGCAGGAAGCCGCGAGCCCTGCTGAGGAGGTGTCCGGGGGGGAGGCGTATGGACAGTGGGTAGTCTGAGTGCGTCGAGGGCCTTGGCCATTTCTGCGGCAGCTTGTTGTGCTCCACTCTGGTCGTTGGCAGGGGCGTCGGTTGGGTATGGGTAATCCCAGTCGCCGTAGAAGTCCCCAAAGTCGATGGTGTCGTTCCCTTGCTGGTGTGATGGTGGCGATGGCGGTGCTTCTTCTTCCGGCCTCGGCGCTTCTTCGGCGTCGCTTCCTGTGAGGTCGGGTGTGTCCGTGGCGTGAGAGCGGGCTGCAGGGTCGGCTGGTGGATCACCGCTGGTTGAGGCTGTGGCAGGTCTGGGTACTTGGGATTCGGGAGCGGCTCCCATCTCAGGTGGATGTCGCCTTCTCCTCCTCGAGCCTGGCTCGGCCCCAGCATCGCCAGCACCTGTAGGCACAGATAGGGGAGGGAGAACAGCAGGCACCCCAGGTACATTGCGCCCAGAGCCATCAGCAGGAGCCGGCAGTATCCTCCGCCTCGTACTCCTACGCGTACTCGGTCCTCCCCTTTGTTCCCCACCACCATCATCCTCCCCAGGGGAGTCTGGTGGGGGTCCTGGCGGGCTCTGGTCCCCGTCATCGTCCTCCGACTCCTCTGGACCTCTTGCTCCTTCTGGTGGCACCGCCCTGTAACAAGAGTTAAGGTGATACCACAAATCTGATCCTTGCACTCTTACCGCCCGGGGGGTAGCCTGGGTCACTCTGTAGGGCCCTTCTGCCCTGGGGTCGAGACACGACCTCTTAAACACCCTCAGGTACACCCAGTCTCCCACTTGGATCGGTCCTGGCTCAGTCCTCCGCTCCCGCGCTCTTTCTCTTCTCTTCTGCTCGTTGAAAACTGCCCTGTGAACTTGAGAAAGCTGTTTAATATAACTGCTCACCTCTACTTCTAGAATTTCCAGCGGGGGCCTCTGATCCCCTCTGAACCGTGGCGTGGGCATTGCCCGCCCCGTCACCATTTCGTGCGGGGTCAGATGCGTGGTTCGATTTTTTTCACAACGCATTTTCATCAGCGCGATTGGTAGTGCGTCAACCCAATTTAGGTTTGGCAGGTTTGGATCGTCGTGCGCGCTTCGGACGATCTTCGCTATTTTATTCTTCAGCGTTCCGTTCGCTCTTTCGACCATCCCCTGAGACTGCGGGTGGTAAACACAACCAAACCGAGTCTTGATGCACAGCGCCTGTGCAATCTTTTTCCACGTGTTGGCCGTAAACGCTCGGCCATTGTCGCTGCTGATTATTTCTGGGATCCCAAACCTGGGTATCACCTCCCTCGCTAGGAATCGAATCACCGTTTTCTCGTCCTGTCCTCGGCTTGGACAGGCTTCTACCCATCGTGAGTAGCGGCATATTATTACCAGTACGTGTTTGTACGTGTTCACCGTTCGACCCATGTCGATGTAGTCCATTACCAGGTGTTTGAACGGTCCCTCTGGGAGTGGCACGTGTCCCAGGGGCCGTGGTCCTATGCCTATTGTTATGTTGTTTCTGTAATTGTGTGTGGCACAAGTGTGGCAATTTCTTAACACGTAATTGATGCGATCTTGAAGGTATGGGGCCCAGAACCCCTTGTCAAGTATCTGTCGCTTGACCTCCCCCCTTGCGCAATGATCCACATCATGCGCATCATGAATGAGGAGATCAAGGAGTCCACTTGGGGCCACCACCCTTCCGTCATGACTCCTCCACACGCCATTCCTGCCTTTCGACGCACCTCTCTCCTCCCATAACAATGTTTCGGCCTGCGGAGCTGCATTCTGTGCGTCTTTAATAGCGCTAAGCGTGAGTAAAGGATCCACAATCCTAAAGGTTCGTTCATCAGGCAAGGTTCGGACCACTGGGGCTTGTATCACTGTGTCGGTTGCTGTGAAATAGCGATCAATTACGCTCGGTGAGTATCTAGCTTCACAAGGCTTGTCGCAGCACTCAGGGCAACTGGCCCTCTGGCATAGCGCGCAACAGGCGGGATCTACCTGGTGCTCATGGTCGTCATCACACCATTGGGAGCACCACATACACGTATTGTAGGGGTAGGGGCATTTTGTAGGGCAAGGCATACTGTGCATCGCCCTGTTAAGCAGTATTTTGTGCGGCTCATTATCCTGTGGGGATTTAGGGGCTGTGTTCAACTTCCTAGCCTCTAACGCCGCTTCCTTTGCTGCCTCATCTGCCTGTGCATTCCCTAGGGTAATGTAGTCCTGTCCCCTACAGTGCGCTTTGCATTTGCATATTGCGAGTGTTTTTGGACGCATCATGGCTGCTAACAACAACTGAATTTGCTCTAGATGCTGAATCGGGCTCCCATCCGATTTCTTGAACCCTCTCTGTTTCCACTGGGCGCCATGCACATGGCAAACATTGTGAGCATAGGCGCTATCTGTGTGTACGGTTGCATCCTGCCCTTCTGCTAAAGAGCATGCTGCTGTCAGCGCCTTTAATTCAGCTAGCTGCGCTGAACATGGTTGTGTGCACGGTTCGCTCATAACTGTCACAAAGGTTTCTGGACCTTTCATCTGTACTACGCTAAACCCTGCATGCGTCTTGTTGTCATAGTTATGGCTAGAACCATCCACAAAGTAGGTGATTCCTTGTCCTAACGGCTCACTCTGCAGGTCTTCCCTCAGCTTGGAGAAGGCGATTGAGTCCGCCACACAGTCATGTGGCTCGCCCTCATAATCAAGCGGGATGAGATCCGCCGGGTTTCCTGCCGTGTCGCATGCCTTTATAGTGACATCTGGGCAGAGTGACAGATTGTAGTACCTCAACTGCCTCTGAGGCGTCACGCAGAACTTCCCTTGTTCCACTAACTGCGCTATTGCGTGGCTGGTGTGTACCACCACTGGCCATCCCATGGTAATGTTGGAAGCTTTGACGTATGCCGAATACACTGCTTCAAGACCCTGGAAGCATGGTGGGTAGCCTTGGGCCACCGCGTCCAGCTTTGAGCTGTAGTAGGCGATTGCCTGTTTGCCGCGTCCATGACACTGTGTCTGTGCCACAATCGCGGTCATGTACGCGTCTTTTCCTGCTTCCTTCCTGACCGACACGTACAGATAGAAGGGTCTTCCGTAATCCGGCAGTGCAAGTGCAGGTGCTTGCTGTAGTTCTCCTTTGATGCGTTCAAACGCTTCATTTCCATCCATTGTCCATGTGAGGCGGTTCCTCAGGTGGCTGGTTCCAGCTTGCACGATCATGGCTCGTAGTGGGGCTATTTTTTGTTCATAGCATTCCACCCAGTCGCTGCTGAAACCTATGAGTCCAATGAACGACATCATTTGCTTCACTGTGTTTGGCTTCGGTGCCTTGGTAATTGCTTCAATGTGTTCTGGGGCGATGCCCTTGTGTCCATGCGAAATTCGGCGACCTAAGTAGATCACCTGGGGCTGTGCAAATTGTAGCTTCTTCCTTGATGCTTTGTACCCCCCTTCGGCCAGAACGGTCAGTACGTAGACTGTATCCTTCTCACACGTTTCCTGGTCCGGTGAGCATACCAAGACATCGTCAACATACTGCAGAATCGTGCTCCGGCACACGATGTGTTTTAAGTCCTCCTTTAGCGCCTGGTTGAAAATGTGCGGTGAGTGCTTGAACCCTTGTGGGAGCCTTGTGTACTGGAACGTCTTGCCTTGATATTTGAATGCAAAGAACTCCCTACTCGCGGGTGCCACTCGTATCGTAAAAAATGCTTGAACCAGATCAATGGCGGAGAACGTCGTTGCACTCGCCGGGATGTTGGTCATCAGTACATTAGCATGTGGGACGTCCGCTGGATAGTCCTCGATGCGTTCATTAACAGGTCTGAGGTCCTGGACCATTCTCCATCGCACTCCGTCTGCCTTCAGTACAGGAAATATGGGTGTGTTGCACCTCGCACTTGGGACTTCCTCTAAGACTCCTGCTCCCAGGAGATCTTCAATTGTTCCTCTTATTCCTTCAGCTGCTTCTGCTGAAATGGGGTACTGTGGTTGGAAAGGCAGCGTCGCTCCTGGTTTCAGTCTGAACTCCACAGGGCTTGCTGACTTGACCAATCCTATGTCACCATCTCCTTGTGACCATACCACAGGCGGCACTTTTCTCAATATTCTCTCTGTTCGTTCGGTGCCTGTCTCTGTCGCTTCTTGTAGCATCATCATTTTCCAGGGGGTCGGTCCCGGCCTCCCTGTCTTTTTATCCGTCTCATTGTCTAGGTAGTACTTCTTGTATTCCTCCCATTCTGGGTCAGATTTGTTGATGGGCACATGGTTCTCCTTATCCCAGCATCGATATCCTGCTCCTCCCAGTAGGCCATACATGCAGTATGGGTTGCCATAGGGGCATCCCTTAACGTAGGGTATGTCATGAACCTCCTCCGAGGCCATTTGTCCGCCCTGATGGCCTTCCTGGGAGTGTGTTGCTGGTTGTGCTGCCCTTTTCTTGGGGCACCATGACAGCTGTCGCATGTATGTGCTCCACTCCGCATCTTCTTTGCTGAATGGCACATGTCTCGTTTTGTCCCAGCAGCGGCGCCCCGCTCCTGGGAATAGGCGGTAGAGACAGAACCGATTCCCATATGGACACCCTTTAGCATAGGGTATCTCCTCTTTCTCCTGCGGTTCTGTGTCCATGATCTCGATCACTTGTGGGACTCCCCACACGGTGACTGGTCTGTCCAACTTTATCCTGAACATTGGTTCTCCTTCACAGCTTATGGCCGTTTGTAGTCGGTCATTCCCTGTATCCTTCCATTTGATGCACTTGGCCTCGAGCATTACTAGGCCCATTTCTCTTGCTCTGTGACCTCTGGCCACTCTCAGGGTGATGTGTGGCATTGTTCCGGGCATGTTGAAGATTACGCCTAGATCCCATCCTTCCACGAATTTCACCTCAGCGGCCACTCCTTCTTTGGCCACCACTAGTGCGCGTATGTCAAGTGGGATGCGTCCCCACTTACCCACTTCCCTATTCCATTTTTCTTCTCTCTCTTTGTTTGGCGTTTGGTCGAATTTTATCGTGCAGTGAAAAGGGCATCTTGGCGTCCTCAACTGAGCATGAAGGCTGTTTATTTGAAAGGCATGCTCGTTGTAGACCACTCGCTCTATGTTTGGTTCCAATCGTCCAATCCAGTAGACCTGGTGAGTTTCAGTTTGAGATGGGGCACTTATTCTTAGGGCCATTTGTGTTGCCAGTCCTGTTATCTGTACTCCTGTTGGGGAACACTCAATTTGGAGTCTTAGGTTGCACAGCGCGTCTCGTCCCAATAGGTTGACGGGCGTGTGTTCTGCTATTAAGACTGGTATCCTGATTTCCTTGTCTTCTATTTGGATTGATACTGGGGCTGTCATTGGAATTAGCTGCGTTTTCCCCGAAAAACCCACTGTCTTCATAAACTTTCCTGAAGACCTGGGGAGGTGTTGGGCATCTTTTGGGTGAAGACAAGTATACGTTGCCCCTGTATCCACTAAACATTCTACCTCCATGCCCTCGATTAGAACCTGCAGCATTGGTTCTGCGTCAGCTCCCCTTGTCAGGGCGGGGAACTGACCCTCCCCTGGGTTTTCTGGGCCTCGTCAATTCCAGCTTCCCCCGTAAGGGGAGACTGGACCAGAGGGTGCCTGCATCTGCTGTGGAGCTCTCCCTTGTTGGGGAGCATAATTTCCCCCTTGCATTTGTCCTTGGTTTGCCTGTCCTCCTTGGTTGTTCTGGCCTCTGGCTTTTGTTGGGCAATTCCTGGAGATGTGGCCTATTCCTCCGCATATCCAACATTCAATGTTGTTCCCTTGGTTTTGCTGGCCTTGGTATTGTCCTCTTCCATAGCCTCCTCTGCCTTGTCCTCCTCTTCCCTGGCGGGATCCTCCTCTGCCTCTTGGCTGGTACCATTGTTGTCCCTGTTGCTGTTGTTGTGGGGGTCCATATGGCGCTTGCTGCCATGTCTGCATCATGGGCTGCACAGGCTGTGGTTGCATCATTACTGGCTGCTGCATCATGGGTTGTTGTACCACTGGTTGTTGTGCCACTGGCTGTTGTGGCTGTGGGACGGGGGCTGTAGTGGGCATCACTGGAGCTTGGGTGGCTGCCTTCTTTGCCCCCTTTGCTTCCTGGAGCTGCACATGGGTCAGCTTCCTTATGGTCTCCTTTTCTTGTTGCTCCTCCCTGTCTTTCCCTTGTCTGTACAGAGTTACATGGTGCACTACTGCCAGCCTGAATTCCTCTTTGGGCATGGCTGCCACGCGCCAGTCATTTTCCAACTGTGTTCTCACTTCCTTTGGCAGGGCGTCCATGACCGCTCTCCTGAATTGCATGGTGAGAGGTCCTGAGTCCTCTGGCCTTTGTTCCATCCTTATCGTCCATTCCTGTGCTGCCTTTTCCACGAAGGCTGCGGGATTATCACTATCTTTGAGCTTCTCTATCCAGACGGCTGAGGGGTTGTACTGGTTGGGGTATGCTGCCCTCAAGGCTTTCCATACATCATTTCGGACACTGTCGAAACACAGGGCATCCCTGTTGGCATTCATCAACCGCCCTAGGTTCTCTCTCTCCAGTACAGCCTCTGTGTCTGCCTTTCCCAATATCAGGCCGAGTAGATACTTTATGTCTCCCACGGCCAGATTTCGGCCTTGAGTTTCTGATTCTAGCCGACTTATCCATCGGCCCGCACCCTCATGCAGGACAGGAAGTCGTGAAATGAGTCCATTCACATCCGAGTGGGTCCACGGCTGGTAGTGGGCCGTCTGGTTTTTTGTTATCAATGGTGCCATCACAACTGTTTCTTCTTCGTCCGATTCCTCTGGGATGGCTTCCTTTCTTTCTTTTTCTTTTCGTGCCCTCTCTCTTTCTTTCTTTCCCTCCTTTTCCAGTTTTTCCAACTCCTTCTTATTCTCCTTCAGGCCTTTCTTGACTCCTCCTTCAATCTCGTTGAGTCCCTTTCGCACTCCTTTTCTGATCTCGTCCAGGCCTTTCTCTACTCCTTTTTTCATCCTGCTGATTCCAAACAGTCCTGTGGCAAGTACACTTGGTGGGATCATCATTGGGAGCATTCCGGCCTTTCCTCTGCATGCCTCTACTTGTCGCTGGTGGGTCTTCACACCCTTTTCTCCTTTAAATGTTCTTCCGCAGCCGAGACACACTGCGGGGTCCGCTTCTTGCGGGACCTGTGGCAGTTCTCTCTGAACTTGCTCTACAAGGTACTGTTCCAAGATACCCAGTCCTTCCTCTTCATCTTCCGCCGACTCATAGTCTTCTCCTGAGCCGACCTGGCTGTCTGCTCCGTCCATGTCTTCCTCTTCGTCTTCCGCTATCGTACTTGGACTGCAGGATAGTTTGAAGGTTAGTCGGCGGGCCCCCTTTTTCTCGGAGGGCTCTCGTCTGGGTTCTTGATAGCTTTCCCTTTTCTTACTCTCCTGTTTTCTTTTCAGTTCCTCATCCTTCTTCCTTTCTTCCTCTCTGAGCCTTCCTTCCCTTTCTTCTTGCGCTACCATGGTCTTCATTCTTTTCAGGACTTCTGTCATTTCTCTATTTAGGCTCTCGCAGCATTCCCTGCAGGCCTTTTTATACTTGGCATGCTCTGGCGTGCTCCCTGGGCCTGCCCCTCCGTCTCCCCACCTTTCCACCTCTATTATTCCCTCCATAATCTCCTCGGCCAGCCTTCCTTCTTTTGATCCGATTCTTTTAGCGGCTTTCAACTCCTTCAGACCTTCTTCCATTCTCATCATTTTTCTCTCATACCGTTCTTCGCTCCCTTGTTCCTCTCTTCTTTTTCTTCGGTGTCTGTCTTCTGCTTGCCTAACGGCCTCTTCCACTTCCTTCCAGCATGCCTGGATGTATTCCTTGAGCTTCCCCCATAGCTCCTTGCACCCCTCCATCACAGGTTCCTTGTCCACCTGTGACCTCACCCAGGCCAGGGTTTCCAGGGCCTCTCCATCTCGGGCCTCTTTCTCCTCCTCCCCTGTGGCCTTTATCCATTTTTTCATGACTGCCTCCAGGTGGTCCCACAGCTCTTCAAACCACTGTTTCTGTTTTTCTTCTCTCCCCCCAGGGGCCTGCTCCCTCCTTTGGTCTGGGGGGCGTGGGGGTTCGCTCCTTTCAGCTTCCGGGTCACCCGCACCCGTCTTCTGGCTCTCCCAGTAGGGCTTTTGGGGGCTGGTTACCGGAGATCCACTTGTCTCCCAATGTCCTTTTGTGCTTGCGTGGAAGTCACTCACCACCTGCTCTTCCGTAGCTTCTTCTCCTCCTGTCCATTCCCTCCTTCCATCCGGCACTGTGCCCTCCAGGAGGTATTCTGGGATGGTCGTCCCGGTGGGGGATGATGGTGGAGATGGTCGTGCAGACGCCGGCTGGGGTGTTGATGGTCTTGACTGGGGATGAGCCTGCTCTCTTCTTATCCTCTTTATTTCCTTCAGAACCTCCGCGCAGGATCCTTCCAGTGTGATTCCTTTCACTACTAGCGGGGCCTGCACTGCCAGGTGCACCGTTGGGGCCTGTGGTCCATACACTGGTGCTTGTATTGCCAGGGCCCGCGGGTTTCTTTCCTCCAGGCGTCGGAATATCTCCCGCGCGTTATCTTCCTCTCGTGGCACATCCGGGTATAGTTTGTCCTTTTCCCTGTATGGGGGAGGACGTAGCTCCTCCACGGGTGGAGCTCCTGGTTCTGATGTTTGAGTCAAAGCATCCAGTTCCCTTCTCGTGGGCTGTAGTTGGGGGCACTTTTCTGTAATGGGCGTTGTGGGCGGAGTGTCGGGCGGTGTGTCACTCTGGTCAGCCCTCTGCCTCCTCTTCCTTTCCGATATTTTCGCGAAGGCCTCCAGAGTGTTCAACTCCTTCTCTCTCTTTTCCTGCCTCCGTGTGCTCTTGTCATAGCCTTTGTAGTTCATAATTTTCTCCCTCATTTGCGCGATTATTGTCGGGTTGAGTGATCCTTCCTTTGGCCATGCTGTGTGGTCTCCTTTGTATCTCAGGAACCATTTATGGTTGATGTTCTTTACGTCTTTCTCAGCAATGGCATTCTCCTTTACTACTTCCTCCAAGGGTGTCATTACTCTAGTCGCCATCCTTCTTAGAGGTCCAAACCGTAGTCTCTCCTTTCCTGTTCTGCTATGTCCTCCCGGTCCGTGCAGAACAGAAGATGGTCCTTCTTGTACTGTCTTTCCCTTTCTCTCTTGCACCTGTTCTGGTCTTTTTCTTCCCAATCCAGCCGTAGGTCGCTTACTAAGTATAATATAGAATTCCGCACGTCGTCCCACTCCTTGAAGACAGTATTTAGTTTGCCTCTTCTTTCTTCAAATGTCCTTCCTTTATCGTTCACTGCGCTCAGGCTCCACCCGTTACTCCCGTGCTCGGAGATCGATCCTTATCGTCCACTTCTCTCTTATTTTCAGATCACCTGATGTAGCTCCTCCTTCACTTCCTGCTGCGAGGGGCTGTGGTTCCTCCTGCTTCCTCACTGGCAGGCTATTAGGGGTTAGTTCCCCCAACAAAGAAAGCGTTGCCTTTAGGTCTATGTCGTCTCGATACTTGCACCTATACGGGAATTTGCACTTAAAGGGGACTTTACCCACGTATCCTACGTATTCCTGGCCTTTTCCGTCTCTGACGCTTATCACCCAGTCGTGTTCGTCGTATTCAACGATATCTATGGCCCAAAGCACGTTCTGCTGTCCCTGTTCCATACACCTCTTAGAATCCTTTCTGTCCTTGTCCACGGAGCTCTTGAGTCTCTGTTGGTCTGATGTGTCACTTTCCTTTTAGATGTCGGCGTCTTCGGTGAAATGGTAGACCTTATTGCCCCATATAGACTTGAAGTAGTCTCCTTCAAACTCCCTGTCTTCTTCTTCCCTTCGGCTGAACTTGAGGGAGTCCTCTCTGTCTTGCCTCTCTCTCTCCCTCTGACACCTGTTCTGGTCCTTTTCCTCCCAGTCCAGTCGAAGGTCGCTTACCGTATATAGTATAGTGTCCCTTACTTCTCCCCAATCTTCAAGGACCGTGTTTAGTTCAGCTCTTCCTCCCTCGAGTACCTCCCCTCTATTGTTTATTGCGCTCACGCTCCACCCTTTGTTCCCGCTTTCGGCGACCCTTATTGTCCACGTCTCTTTTATTTCCGAGCCGCCAGATGTGGCCCCTTCCTCACTCCCGGCTGCTTGGGGCTGTGCTCCCTCCGGTTCTTCCTGCGGCAGGGTAAAAGGGGTCAGCTCATACACCAGGGGAAGTGTCGCCTTCTCGTCTATTTCGTCCCGGTACCTACACCTGAAAGGGAATCTGCACCCAAAGGGGAACCGCCCTACGTACCCCACTTGTTCTTGATCCTCTCGGTCTCGGATGCTTATTTTCCAATCGTGTTCGCCGTACTCAGTGATATCTATGGTCCAGATTACGCTTTGTTGCTGATGTTCCATATACTCTCAAAGTCTTTCCTGGACCTAGCTGCTGAGTTTCTGAGCTTTGCTAATCTGATGTATCGCTATCGTCACTCCTTGTGTCCATAGGCGTTCCTAATTCTAATGGGTAAGCTTTCCCTATCAGATGTTCTACTTTCTCTAGTAGCTCTGTGTAACTATGGCACCGATATGCACCGCTCACAAGGCCCTCTCGGTTTCTTGTGAATATGCACCACTTATTGTCCCGCTGTCGAATGAAAGTGATATGCCACTTACTTTCTAAGTTCATTCGCTATTTGTGGGCGTCACTCTGCCTATTCTCTCTAAATTCTTATTTTTATCTATTATTATAACTATCCTCTTTATTTTACCACCGCTATTTCATCAGTGGGGACTTTAAGCCCTTACCTTTCCTTTCAATAATATTTCTTCACTCAAAATTATCCTTTAACCTTTTATTTTATTTTTCACAAAGTACATTTATTGGCTTTATTTCCTCTTTTATTTATTGAAGCAAGTACAAAACTTTTCCCTTTAAGCAAAATCAGCAGATTACAAGTTTTTATTAAGCAGCTATTATAGAATTTTATTCAGCTAAGCAGTCGTTTTAGAGGTCTTGCAGCAGTACCTCCCCCTTCTTACTCTTCCCTAGTTATTTGTCCTTCTCCTCCTTGTAGCTGGAGAATCTCTCTCAAACTTGCGCTTTCTGCCCTCAGGTGGGGCAAAGAGCTGGTCAACCACTGGCCTTGTGTTTACCCCCACAAACTTTCCTACCTGCTCTATCACTGTCTGCAGGGCCAATGGCGCTACGCGGGTGCCTAGCCTGGAGTGGGTTCCTCCGTATTTGTCAAACTGATCAATGTGAACTGAATACTTGTCCCTGTTGTTTCCTTCCTTGTTCCAGAATACTGACACTGACAAAGACCCTCTCATAAAACTGGCCAGCCTACCTCTGTCTCGGCCAACTATCTCCCTCACCTCCCGCTCTATATCCTGCACTGACTGGGGCTCAGCCGGGCCGTGAACCTCTCCCTGCTCTCTCTCTTGTCCTGGCTCCTGTCCAGGCTGAGACACAGTGGGGCTTTGGCTTGGGCTGTACTGGGGATTGGTTGGGCTGTAGCTTACAGAGGGTGGTGGGTTATATCGGGGAGTGGCTGGGCTATTGACTATCCGGAATGGGCTGTGGATCAACTGGTGGGATACGGTATTACCTGGATAGGGAGTTGGAGCTCTCACTGGACCCCCCTGATCCGGCTCCTGGCGCCCCTCTTCTTCTGACCCTAAGCTGCTGTAGCCTGTCTCTGGTGGGGCACTGGCCTCCCCCTGTCCAATGTCTACCTCTATCTCTCCCACACTACTGTTTGGAGTGAACTCCTCTGAGGAGTCTGTGTCGGGCTCTCCCTCACCTGAATCGTCGGAAACCTCAAGGCGGTAAAGGATTTCTCCTAGGGTCTCTGGCCTATGGTCTCTCACAATCCTAAGCTTAGGCACCGTTGCTCTAGCACGGGGCTCGGGGGGGGCATCTGCAAAAACCTCCAATAGCTGCAACAATCTTCTTATGTTCAGACTATGGTTGTTGTGCAACCTTCTTATAAAAATGCCCGCAGCCGCTTCGATTATGTGAGTCTGACGTCCGTCTGTCAGTGTGACGATCCTCCTTCCCTCGCCGAGCTCCTCTACCTCAAATGTGTATGTGTACTTGTCTTGCATCTATTGTGGGCCCATGCCCAGGCAACAAAACAAAACACAACGGCGCACACTCAGCTTTTACAGAAACAACAACAAATTATGATAAAATATGTTTTGTTCATCACCCTTTTTGTTCAGGACGTTTTTCTACACATTTTAACTCACAGCTAATATTGCAGTTTACCTATTAACCCGTTCTTTTCTCTGAGACACACATATATTTTAGGGCAGCCCGTGCTCCCTTTATACAAAATACTATTTTAGTTTTCTCCTTGAAAACTAGATTTCCTCCTTGGAAATCAAAACACTATTTCAGTTTTCTCCTTGAAAACTAGATTTCCTCCTTGGAAATCATTACATGGCCATTTAACTCAGTTTTCTCCTTGAAAACTATTTTTAACCGGTTTTCACAATCACAAAACGCTTTTAAGATCAACAGTACAACCCAATCTCTGTCTTGTGTCTCCACTATTCTTTTGAGGATTCTGGTAAAACACCCCTTCCCGGCCTACCCACCGACTCCCACAGTACAGCTCTCCTAATAATAAGCAAAACGCTTACCTTGTTTTGGGCCCTGAGAGCTGCACTGGAGAAGTCTGCTTCACCCGGGACGGAACTGTTTCCCCTGTTGAATCCTTTCAAATCTCGGTAGAACCTCCAGATCTGTCGTGGAAATTATCCACTTCCCGAAACCTCCAATCCAACTAGCACTCTGATGTCAAAGACCCGAAGGAGAACACCAAGACGAGAAATGCTGAAGACTGTTGATCCTTTATTCACCGTATTGCAGTGATGATACAATCCAAACAATGTCAGGACTGAACCGTCAGGCAAGAGAGTGATGAGTTGCAGCTGCTACCCCGATGAGATCTGATCTGAATGTGCCTGAGCTCTCTCTTTTATGCTCTCAGGGGCCTGAGAGGCGTTCCTATCATCAGGAGCGTCACCAGGCCCCTTCTAGCCAATCAGAACGTTTTGGGACTTGAGATATTGGTGGAAACTCCTTCTCATATAAACATTAAAAAATGTGTGTTGCTAGGCAGAATACATGTGATCAAGTTCTACGTGTAATCTATTGCCAGGCAGGGTATGTTTTGATTTGGTTCTATGTGTCATCCCAATTTTGGTTTCACTTCCCCTCCCTGGAAGGTCCCTGCATCTCCTCTTCTGCTAGCCCCTTCTATTTATGCCCTTCTGGTAAGCACCTTTCTTTCCCAGGCCCTGTTTTTACTTTCACTCTTAGCCTTTGACAGCTCAGTCTCATGACTTCCAGTAAATGTTGCATAACAGTTGCACAAACAACACCTTTATAGTAAATGGAATGTTTTCCAATAAACCAGCACACACACACACAAGTATTATTATTATGTCTAGATAAAATCACCACAGTGGCTCCAGGTGGCACAGGCCACCCTTGAGATTCGATTGGCCACCCCAGGTGCCACCCCAAATCCTAGTCTACGATTGGCCATTAACATGGTGTAAAGCGGGACCTTTCTTGATGCACTAGCAGCGGTGTTAAGTGTCAGACGTCCGAAATGTAAGTGGCAAACACACTTGCCTTTATTGGCCTGTGGCACAATTGAACTGCGGAACGAAAGGTTTCCCCGATCAGAAAATACTCCTTTATACACAACTTTGTGTAGGCTTAACAGAGGTAGCCTAAATATCGTGCCTATGACGATGACAGCTTTAAAAAAAAAAAACATTTATTTCACTTGTCTCGCTGGATTGAAGGCAGAATGTGGGCTGTTATGCAAATAGATGAATGAGGGTCGGGAGATTCCGTTAACAAAAACCTAAAGTTTTGCTAACATTTTCTCCATTATTATCGTAAAATATGTCTCCATGCAGGGCAGGGCTGGTTCTAACCTAGGGTAGGCTACTATATTTGGGTGGGCTGGTAGAAATTTTGGGTGGGCAACATAGCAAAGCTGTCAAATTGGATCAAAAATAACATAAACACAAAACAAACACAAAACAATCAGTACTACCTAGCTTGAGTTGCTGCAGCCAACAGCCAGGGATAGGCAGTATGTCTGATACATGTATGTAAAATACAAAATAGTATGTTGTCATTTTTATTTTATTTAGTTGGAAAAAAATGGCATCATATTTTGTATCAAAATACTTTATAGGTTTGTAGTTTAAAAATAGTGCCAAATTGTTTTGGTAAAACCAATAACCTACTTTTGGTGATGTGATTATAAAAGTGCAAAACAATGAATGCAGCACTGGTGCTGACTTGTAATTTGCCCAGAGTTGTTGTGATCAGAATATTGAGATTCAGGCAGATAAGTTTCTTGAGAACTTTAGTCATCCAATTCAAACACATGGAAGTCATCCAATTCAAACACATGGAACCGGTTATGTGGTTGCCCTGCAAGAAGTTGCACCATGTGAAAATGTATTTAATAATTTGCCCAGACTTGTTGTGATCATAATATTGAGATTCAGGAAGATGAAATTGCTCACATACACAATACACTCCTTCATACCAACCTCAAGTTTCTTGAGAAAATAAACAAATAGACAAAAAAGCAGGTCAAATTATTGTAACAGCTACAAAAATAGATGGCCATAGAGTGGGGGAAATGTCTTGGATGAGTATATTTTGTATATCTTCATTTACAGTAATATAATAAAATTGATTATATTTTAATGTCCCCATGATGGAATTTGTTTTAGAACAGCATAGCCCAGTGACAGACAACTTAGATAATTAACTTTAATATGTTTGTATTAGGCTACATTTTATTCAAATACAAAGACATTTTATGTGAGAGTAAGGTATTTGTGTTTTTTGTCCTTCAATTTATGAGTATGGTGTTTGCATCTGGTTTCCCTAATGTATTTGTGCTAATTTCACATCTTGAGCCTGTTTCTGTTTATCTGGATGTTTTGCCTCATGCCACCCTTGAATCAGTGCCTCACTAGTGCCACCCTTGTTAAAAATGTCTAGAATCGCCACTGTGTATAATATTAGGATGGATGGATGGAGCTAGTTGTAGATAGATAGATAGATAGATACTTTATTGATCCCCAAGGGGAAATTCAAGAAGATTGTAGGCCTAGGCCTAATGTTTAATGTGAAATAAAATAAGTAGCCTAAAAGGCAACATTCGAAATGAGGAGAAATATGGCAAGATAAGAGTGATTGGGGAGAAAAACTGAGTAGCCTTGGCTATTTTTAAAATCTTAACGTGAAAATTTGAGCTGAGACAAGGCTGGCTCCTTGAACCCATTAATCAGCAAGTTTATTTTTATTTTTTTTGTTTTTTTTTTATGTTGACCCGAAATCCTGGAAACCCAGGAACATCACGTTGGGCAGTGAATACATGTCGGCTTAACTAAATTGTGCTGGATCAATCATATTGCCTTCTTAAATCGTAAAATATTCTGTGGTCTCAGTTCACTGTTGAATGGGCCTAGCCTACCCTATGCTTGCTCAATATGCTTTGTCTAGTTAAGGTGCTTCAAATTGGCGCTTTTAAAAATCGCCTGTCTCAGAATAGAAGAGGTCCAGGGCAATTCTGCGCAAAACTGTCACATCCATATTTAGCCTAGTTGGTGTTAAGGACGTGACAGTTTTGCGTGGTATTGCCCCCGTATCGTTATATAAAGCTCTGTTCTCTGTCTAGCTTCCTCCTCTTTGAGCAATCGATGATATAACTTATCGTTAACTTAGATATCCATCTGATTGTTTCTCGTCCCGTCTCCTCTCCTCGCTCGTTTCAGGCTATCAGTCTCTTCCCCATACTTTACTCACTGACTCGACTTTATCAGAATTCAGATTTCACTGGCTGAGTAGCAGCAAGCGAAATGATGGTTCCTGAAGCTCCTGAAGTAAATTCAATTTCAATTCAATTCAATTTATTGTGCTTATAGAGCGCCAAAACATAACACATGTATCATGGCGCTTTACAGAATGTAGGCAATCAGAGAAAGAAGGAAAGAAAGGAAGAAAAGGAAGTAAATGCTGTTATCCTAACCAACGAAACATTTAGCGCAGATTTGAAATCTTACGTGAAAATCTAAATTAGGCTATTATGGTCTGAGTCCGTATAGGATCACGTCACGGTTCGGACTCAGACCGCGGTCCGCCATTTGGTGATCCCTGCTCTATCTCAATGTCGTCAGAGACTACAGGTCAGAGGTGAGAGAAGCGTAAAGAAGGACAAACATCAGTGCAGCTCAGTGCCTGGTTTCTTCCACACATGCCATTGGGAATTGTGACCAAATAGTTAATTCTTTGTTTCATCAGACCAGAATATTTTACTTCTCATGGTCTGATGTCTCATGTCGTTCAGGTGCTATTTCGCAAACTCCTGGCAAAAGATGGCTTCCATCTGGCCACTCTACCATGACTTCTGTATTCACACAACCCTGTCTCTACGGATAATTCTCTCGACCTCGTGGCTTGGTTTTCATACACCATCAACTGTAAGACCTTACATAAAGAGATGACTAATAATGTCCAGTGAATTCATTTAGGCACAGGTGGACTCCAATCAAGTTGTAGAAACATCTCAAGGACCATTGATAGTAGGATGCACTAGAGTTCAATGGCAAGTGTCATTTATCAAACTTGGCTTACCCTTACAAAAATTAAATGTTTGCGGCAGATTTGCAGCAACTTGCGAGTGATTTGTGGGAAACAAATGAGTTCACTAGAAAATATTGCCAGAAGTTTGCCAATGTTGGACGCTAGAGGCAAACTTCCAGCAAAGTTCCGGCAACAATTAGAAGTTTGCCACTAGTGGCAAATGTGTTCACCAGTGATTTGCCACCACACTTAGCCAATAATGGCAAACTTCCAGTGAACTTCTGGTGATAAACCTAATTTGCATAATGGCATTGCTGCAACATTGCCAAAAGTTAACCGCAACTGTTTGCCAGGAATTTGCATGTGAAAATATGACCTTGCCGCAAATTTGCGGCAACTGTTTGCCAGAAACCTGAAATTTCTGTAAGGGTACTTACTCAGGACTTACTCAGGGATTGAAGGATCTTCATGAAACCAATACAGCTAATAAGTCCTACATGCACTGATTAGGTACTAAAGGTCATGGGGTCAAAGGTAAAGGTCAAATTCATCCAGTTATATGAGGCTACTGTATAGCAGGCAAAACAAATGACATATTATCATTTGTGTCATTAGTGATTACACAGCCAGACCCAGCGGCAGACACCAATTCACAGACGGGCATTACATTTTTCCAAGGGGGACACAAATTGATCACTGTTGCGGGAATTTAAATTGATCACAGTAGTTTAAGATAGGCCACCCAGATAGCAAATTCATTATGGGCCAAATTTGGCCCAAAACTGGCTTGCCATTTTGGCAGAGTTTTGGATATATGGCCCAAATTAGGAAAGCCAGAATCAAAACAAAAGGAGGCCAAAACTCACCCAAAACCAATTGTGGCATTCCAAAATATGGCCATAACCCACCCAAAATCCCCCAAATCCAGCCAAAAAGTAGCCAAAACTGACCCAAAGTGAGGCCATAATTATGCCAAATGATTGCTTCTACATTGAAACTCCACTTGGAAATAATTAAATGTATTTAATTTTGCATTTTGCAATATGTCTACATTAGTTTATAATGAATTGCTATGTCCTAGTATCCTAGGCTCATATTGTTAAATTAGCCTATATGTCAATAGAGATTTTTACAACAAAAAAACACGAAGATTAAATGCATTTCATTGTAATTTGTATTTATTAAGTCATATCAGCATACTTATTACTGTAAACGGGTTGACTGTGCAGAGCAAACAGGATTTCTTCTCACAGCATCTGAAATTGACAACATACACACAAAGACAAAAGAAACACAATTACTAAATCTACTCTTTAAATAGCCTTGGAAATTGTTTAGTGAAGTTTAATTCAGATGCGGTCATTGAGTGTAGGGTAAAACTGAGGCTGTATTAGGCCTACAGTGATTGAAACTTACCCATTACTATTGCCTTAAGGGGCAGCTCCACTGAATGCACTGAAAACAGAAGAGAAAAAAGGGAAATGAGTGGATGTGTTCATTGATTTAAGTCTGTCTGTGTTTTAAAAAAAGTTTCACCTGCAGAGCATTAGGTTAACATGTTAACTAGCTATACTTAGCTAGCTAGCAAAATGAGGCTTTATTGCCATGATAAAAACTTACCCATTTATACTGCTTGCTGCAGATTTCTTCTCACAGCATCTGAAATTGACAACATACACACAAAGACAAAAGAAACACAATGACTAAATGTGACAGCTAGGTTAACATGTTAACTAGTTACTTAGCTAGGCATAGTTTCATATTGGAAAAAAAGTTATACAATTTGGAACTCTAGCTTTTCCCCACCGCAGTCTTTTAATGCCATCTAATCATAATGTGCGCAGTTTGCGCCATACTTAAGCCCAAATCACACCCAAGATTCGCAACGAGATGAGCAGCAACTTGATGCAACATTCTAAAACCTTGCAACTGTGACCAGACATGTGAATGCTTTGCGACGGCTTGTAACGACGTGCAACATCTAATTCACACTCCTTTCTGTAACGGTTTCGTGTCATTGCGAATCTTTAAACAGACGATCTGACGGGTTTTAGAACATTAAATACAACCCGAAACTAAAAAACAGACCAGGCCTCTACTGGAGACCGGCTTTTAACCCAAACCTGTAGCCACGCCAGGCGTTTAAAAGAGACAGGCGTCTCTTAGGGACTCGGCGATTATTTTAAGTTTTACAGTAGCCTAAATTGCACGTCGGTTCAATGTGAATTTTCTCGCGAACCATTTATCACAGCAACTTGTGATCGCCAGTGTTGGGAGGGTTACTTTCAAAACGTATTCCGTTACTGAATACAGAATACATGCCCAAAAATGTAATCTGTAACGTATTCCGTTACGTTACTCAATCTGAGTAACGTATTCTGAATACTTAGATTACTTCCGCATTGAATTGCATTTTATAAGTGTAGGAATGCGGCCATCAAATCCTGCTTAGGCCTACTAAACAGGCCTATTCTGGTGTGTTCTTCTGTTCCAACTGGCTGAAGTGTTAGGCGAATGTAAAGTCAACTAAGCTACCTGATACAACTTTAAAATAGCAAGGTGACCACTAAAACTACTGTACAGCAGGCGACTAGGCTAATTAAAACAAACTAAATAAATAGGCTACTTTAACTTTAGTGCCTGTGAGATTTTTCGGTGGCATCAACCCAGTACAAGTGAGGGGCGCATATGACAGGTGGAACGCAAATGACCTGTAAATGTAAACACTATCTAGGCTACTGTATATCAGTGCTCTCAAAATGAACGTGATTGCGTAATGACAATCAAAAACCGCACGTTAAAATATGCTAGCCTACTCGCAAGAATAATTCTTCAGAGGCTGCACCATATAATTCATTTTAAAACGTAAATGTAGATCTAATTAGAAAAAAAAAATCCATAAAGCTATTTTAAGTTAGAATAAAAAGCTTAGAATGCAGTGCCTATTTTAGAGATTGGTTTAATTGTAGGTCTAAATCAACACGTGAACTAGGCTCTGTTTATTGATTAGCAAACTGTGTAACCGATTGGCCGAAGTAGCCTGAGCTATTAATACTTGGGAAAATATCCTTTGAACAGACATCAGGAACCGCGATCAGTGAGGAGCAGGAGTTACCTCCACTTACTTTACTCCTAATTTGCTGTGCAAACAGTCATTTCAGGGTCTCCGATGACGCGTCCATAATGCGCGCTGGCTGCGTTTTGAGGCTAGTGCAAGACGGCGGGGCTTGGATTTAAACATGGAAATCATAGATTGCTTTCAGGAGCTTCTGGGAAATGGAGTTGCCTTAATTTATTTAGCGAGTGAATAAACTTATGAAACAGAGAAGTATCGTCATGTAATCCATTGATTTCAACAATGTAACTGTATTCTAAATACCAACTATTTAACTTGTAACTGTATAGGAATACAGTTACTCATAATTTGTATTCTGAATACGTAACGCCGGTACATGTATTCCGTTACTCCCCAACACTGGTGATCGCTGATATCATTGGAAAGCTTAGATTCCGCACGTTCACCTGATGTGTGATATCATATGTATAGGTTTAGTTGAACCTCATCTGCAAGGTATTTGACCTACCAGGTTGACACTTCAGCGTGAAAAATACTCAATAATACTCAAAGCATAACTGAAGCCGGTGAAATGCGGGGGGAATGCGCCTGGGACGGCTTCTGAAGTAGCATCGCAAATGAGAGAAAATTTAGAAAATTCCACAGACAGGTGCTCTTGAACCTTCTCACCGTCTCTGAAAGCATAACCGTGGCTCAACAGGTAGATCTATAGATAGGCTAAACTCATTTTTCAGGCATCTGACCAACCGGGTTGACACTTCAGCGTGAGAAATCGGGGGTGTGGCGTGTGAGTGTGTGAAACTAATCAAATGCGTGTGTCTCATGGCCAATGCGTGAGAGTTAGCAGCTATGTGTAAGTGACTACAGCTAATCTCCCACTCCTCTCCATACAAAAACGACAGCCTTTCCTGGGTTAAGTCTCACGGTCAAATAACTTGCTATTCTTACACCCAAGCATATTGCTGTCCTTGTACCAGTAATCATGGATGCTGTTAACATTTCGCCATAGCCGCTAGCAGCTAGCTAGGTTTAACATATTTTCCAGTGTTAGCTCAACTAGATAACGTGAATTAGCTCACAATGAAGTTGTAATTACCCCAAAACAGCTCTTTATAAAGTAATGTACACCAAGTTATGGCTTAGCCTAGCAGGCAAATATATAAACAGTCATACAATTGACACAATGCCTAGCAATTTACATGAGTGAATTTACCAACCTGAAAATCGCTGCTCCAGGAGGCTGATCTGCCTGCTGCTACACACGCAAAAAAAGAACAGATAGAGCGGGATCTGCGTTGGGTAGTAGGAACGATCAAAAGCCAACATACATGGAAGCTGGGGTAAAAAAAACAGATATCTGCTTTGGGTAGTAGGAACGATCAAAAGCCAACATACATGGAAGCTGGGGTAAAAAAAACAGATAGCGGGATCTGCTTTGGATAGTAGGAACGATCAAAAGCCAACATACATGGAAGCGATTCAGGCCGATACCCCTGCGACATTATTATATGGGAGGATTCTAGGGCTGTAACGATACACCAACCTCACGATTCGGTTTGTATCACGATTTTTGACCCACGGTTCGATACGAATCTCGATTTTTCTTTTTTTGGGGGGGGGGCTAGACATTTTATTAAATAACAGAAGAACACCAGAGGATTACAATATAATATATCTATTATTTTATATCCTGATATAAAAATATTTTTCTGAATGACTGATATTTATGACAGCACACTTTATGCAGATTAGCCTATAGCCTAGGCCTACAATTTTTTATTACAACTCTACCTCTTTAATTCAGCTGTCTGGTTGAAGCCTGGAAATATTATAAACAAAGTTGGCTAGCTTAGCCGATCATAGTCTACTGATTGGACTGTTCAGTTTCCCCATGTGTGTTTAAGTTTCAAGGTAATACTTGTTCTCCTTGGGACAGGACCTTTTGGGAAACGTTGGTATTGACATGATCAGTGAACTTCAATGCAAGAGTTTTAAACAAATATGTGCAGCATGCTAATGATGCTAAGCGGATTTAATAGTAATTTAGCTAGTCGTCTTCTATGCGTCCTTGCTTTCACGATTGTGAATGTTTTATTTAAGTCGCGCGTGTTCATTGAGCAGGAGAGGGAGGGAGAGTGACGGTACCGATCCACTTGCACGACACTTCTTTTTTTCGTGTCGCATTCCACTCTAGTCCTATAGGGAGGGAAAGTAATCTCATCGCCATCTAGTGGTTGCGTTCCTAGAGTTTAGCGGAGGGGATGGGATTTTTTTTAGAAAAAATATATCTCGGTGCACTGGGATCTTAATTTAATGCCTTTCATATGTTAGGCACTGGGGTCACCTCTATTGCTTCAAGTGGTCATACCTTATTTTTAGGATCAGTTGAATTGTTTTGAGTTTTTGTCGTAACATGGTGATAACAAACTACAGTTGCATGTGACGTCACAGGTTTGGGCGCTTAATCTCTAACTGATCAATACGGCAATTTGCTTAACTGGCTTACATATTTTTGTAATAACGGAAGGTGATGTAAACCGCGTGGTGATAACCTTTATGTCTGGATAACTGGTGTTGTGCTTCTACTCACATGAAGAGCTGGCAGTAAGTGTTAAGTGGCAATGCTAACCAGGCTAATAAACAAACCATGCTACCTTGAGTAACGTCGAAGGGTAAAGTCACGTGGCTTTTTTGTAGTTCGTTTATGAAACAAAAGGAGCAATTTCGATTTTTTTAAATAAGGCAAAATAGGGTCTGACATTTTCACTTTAGAAGATGATTACTGTATAGACACTGAAAAATATTTTTGGTGGATAAGATCGTTGATTTGGCTTCACAGTATTTTTTTTAAAATAGGTCTATGGGACTTAACATTGGAGCTGCTCTTCGATAGGAACGCAACCACTTGGGGCGCTGGTTTTCACTTTCCCTCCCTATAGAGCATCACAGTCCCGCCCCTCCTCCGAGAGAGCTTAGTTTCCGGAAGTAAATTTCCCATTCATTTCTCCCATTGACGTTTTGGAAAAATCCGTATCTAAAGAGTTTTAGAGCATGTCTTAGGCTAATCAGCTACGGCGTAACTCATAAGCATACAACATATCATTTCGAGTGAAAAAACGAATAGAAAGTCCAAAAAAAGTCAAAGGTACAAGACTGTGTACATATTTTCATTTCCAAGCGAAGGAACTACTCATCCCATAAACCACCGGGCCTCACTGAAAAATATATAAGCAGCACGAACCAGCGCGAAATCATTTAGTTCCAACCGGCGACAGCAGCGAACCCTTTCCTCCAAACAGTGATTTTTATATAGTTAATAGCAGTTATTTCAGGAGTAATCGTGTAAATAATAGTGTTTTGATATTGAATGTTATATTTACCATCGTGTATTTTATATCGTGTGTGTGAAAGCGGTTAACGTTAACGTTAGCAACATTGTGCAGTGCTTCGTATCTGACTGCCATCCTGATGCATGGACCGGTGCATGGTCTGCTCTTGGACCACCATATTCAGTTTATTAACTTGAATTATTACACAAAATGTCCATTAAATGTACGAAGAAGTATTTCTAGGTTAATGATTGATATGGCTCGTACAGTATGAAGGCTACAGTAGCCTAGCTAATTTTAACTAGCATTACCAACCTCCCTGCAAAACTCACCACACAACTTCGTAGGTTTGATAGGTCTTCTTCCTCATGCTGGCCCATACATAACCCACAAGCTGACCCTCGACACACAACAGTAAATAATGTGACCCGATTTAAAGTGGTTTTCACCCCTTTGGACACTCTTGATTTCGTCCTTGAAACTGAAATATTTACGGGCGGGGGCATGGACGGTTTGCTAACCATTTTACTGTAGTGTCTACCCGGTGGTAGCATCCAGCTTTGCTATCAGCTAGCTAGTTCAAAGGTTTAAGTTCTTAATGGGGATATACAGGGCTTTTTATGCCTCGTCTAAGTTGATGTTTCATATAAACAACAATTCATGTTCATAGAAACAACAAGGTCACTAAAACATAATATATTTCATACCTGTGTTGCAGCATGTAGGCTAATGTTAGCAGCATTATAATGTCATTCTAATGTCTGAAAGGCTAAATGATTAGCTAGCCTATCGGCTACCTGAAAAGTTAAGTGTTCAAACTAGCATTTACAGTGTTCTATTTGATGGTGTATTGGGCCTGACTAAGTTCGTGTGATATATAAACCACAATCCTTGTTGATACAAGTACCAATGTTCGTCTAGAAAGTTTTTATTCACATTAAGATTTCCGCCATCTTTGTCAATAATTTTCGCTGATTCAAGTTTCAAACTATGACTGAACGCCCTTTCCACCAATCAGAGGCATCACTGTGGGATTGTGGGATTGTTCAGGATTGTGGGTAATGAAGTACTTATCCAAGAAATCGCGAATAAAAGACATTTATCTCAAAACAAGGTTAGTGCCCCGTGAACTTTTGGCGTCTATATGAGCATACACAATCGCTTAGTACAGCCGTAGCTGGTTTTGAGTCTACCATGTGCAGTTAAAGCCTGTGTTGCAGGTTAACCACCACTGTTGATTAATGGGTACATAAAGCACTCAATCTATGTATATCATTTTTAAAAATGTCTCCAAATGGTGTTAAATGCCAGTTTTTGTTGTTTTTAGCATTAGCAGGTTTTTTGTACGCAATTCGGTGATGACGTCACTTTGGGGACTCCTTGATCTGCGCTTCATTCATTCCAATGCATTTCAATGGACATCGCGGTTACACTTTCAACATAAAGTTTGTATATTTACACTTCGAATTTCGTCACAGCATTTATATCACAGCTACCCTATGATCTACCAACGGTAATAACGGTGCCTGATATCAATTTAGTATTTTTTCTGAATTTCGGGAGGTCTCGTTTTGGAGGGTATGTTTTACATTCATTCCTATGGGAAACGGTCGCGGTTACACTTTCAACATAAAGTTTGTATATTTACACTTCGAATTTCGTCACACCATTAATATCACAGCTACCCTATGATCTACCAATGGTAATAACGGTGCCTGATATCAATTTAGTAATTTTTCTGAATTTCGGGAGGTCTCGTTTTGGAGGGTATGTTTTACATTCATTCCTATGGGAAACGGTCGCGGTTACACTTTCAACATAAAGTTTGTATATTTACGCTTCGAATTTAGTTACAGCATTTATATGACAACGACCCTATGGTCTAACAAAGATAACAATATCTTCCGATTTTAGTTTAATGCAATTTTCTGAATTTGAGAGGCCTCGTTATGAGGCTACATTTAATGCACCTATTCAGTTCAATGTAGTATGCTTATAACATTACGACACTTTTTTGTTACTGTCAGTGAACAGCACCGAATGAAAGTCAACATTTTCTTTATATATAGTGATAGTGATCATGTCGTTAGTTCAGATAAGTAGGCTACCGGGCAAACTTAGTCAGAAGATCAGAATATGAAGCATCATGATAGCTAGCTGGGCTAACTTTTTAGTCCCACCTGTGAGCCACCCCAGTTACTTAGCTTCTAGCCGCCGCCGATTAGGCTGGTCGTGTCTTCAGCATGAATATTTTCGAAAACTACTGCTCGTGATTGATTGCCATTGACATCGTCAGGGTACGGCTTACCAAAGAGGGAGATAATATGGGCAAGTCGCAGTTTTGCAGGTGCTTGTGTGGGCTGTGCCGTCCCGATGGAAACTGTGGTGGAGAGCTGCAGTAACTAGGCACAAGCGAGTGCATTTTGGCCCCTGGTCGCGGAGCTCCCCTGTGACCAGCATATGACATGATCTATCTAGCTATCTATCTACCTGTCTATATACATATCTAGGCTATCTATAGCCTATCTATTTATCTATACTCTGCGCTATCTACTGCTGAACAATCCCTTACTCGTCTCTCTTTACTCCTCTCTCGTTACTCTCAAGGGTCTCAAGGTGGGCTTTGGTCTGTAGTCTCCCCAAGGTGACGTAATGCAATGCATTGTGGGGGAAAGGAGAATCACTTCAAACGCTGTGAAATAGTAGCTGCTTTTTCGTATTATATTCCGTTTTGTGATACCCAACAACATCAAATACAATGGATAACAGTTTAAATGTTTATTATCAACAAGCAAATTGTGCAAATTCGTTGGAAAATGAACCCTGCAACACGGCCTTTAAGTTTTTATGGCTTATACCCGAATTGTCAATGGAGAAATTGCATTGAATTCTTACTTCCGGAAACTCCTGTGGGCGGGACTGTGATGCTCTATGGGTGACGTCAAGCGACTTTAACGCGCCCGCAAAGAATAGAGCAGCGGTCCCCAACCACATTGGACATTCCTAACCGGGCCGTAGCCTACGACATGAGTTTAAAAAAAAAATGCATGCAAACTCAACTAAATTTAATTCGCAATAATGTCACGTTTTTACATGGCATAGGCCTATATGCAGTTGTTTGATTGCACGCATGTTTGCATTATGCAAGGTCTATTTTCTTACGTCTGTCTGCCCGCCTTCAACACTTTTACAAACAGTAATTGCCTTCAGCGCTGCGCAGCCTCAGGTCAGCTCACTTCACTTGATCAGTTCTTGGCGAACGGTAGTGTCACACGGAGTTAGCTAAACTGCTAGAATGAACAACAAAAAACAAGCATCTTTAGCAGGTCACTGGCCAGGGTGTTTGAGTTGCGAGAGCCGCTGCAGAGATTTCTTACAGAAAAAAGTCACCGTTAGCTGCACATTTTAGTGATGAGGATTACCTGTGTGACATATTCGGGTTGCTTAATGACCTCAACCTGTCACTCCAGGGGAGAATGACGACTGTCTTTAAACTGGCAGATAAAGTCGCTGCATTTAAAGCCAAGCTTGATTTGTGGGGACGATGAGTGGACCGGGGTGTATTTGATATGTTCCAAACAGTAGTGGGGATTTTGGCAAACCAATGAGTGGGTCCGCAACCCATTTGTCAATATCCCGAATAGTCCTAACTTGTCAGCGCAGGAGGAAGAGCAGTTGATCGAAATTGCAAATGACGGTGGTCTTAAGAGTGTGTATAAGGAAACCTCTCTGGCGGGTTTTTGGATCAAAACCAAAGCAGAATAACCCGAGCCGTAAAAGCGCTGAAAACGTTTCCCACCACGTATCTATGCGAGCAGGCACGGCACTACGGGTGGGCCTGGATGGGCCTAGGCCCACCCACTTTTCAACAGGCCCACCCAAAACTTTTCTTTAAAAAAAAAAAAAACTTTTAATATAGTCGTTGTTTAGGTACCTTAAACGTGCACAAACGGTCTCGTTGTATCGCTGCAACCAGGAGATGAAGGATAGCTGAGATCCATAACACCTAGCACATCTCTATGGGTTAATAATGGCTTCTGAAATGTTTTTTTTTTGTTTGCAATGCAGCTTGTTGATATTGTGATCGTTGATCCGATTTGCATTAAAGGGCCTAATGGGTGTGATTGATCTTTATGAGCTCTCTTGGAGCATGTTTTACATGACAGATGACGTTGTCAATGAACAAGTTCTGTGCCCGAGGGGTAGGCCTATAGCCAGCTGATTTTGCCAGGGCTTCAGCCCCGAATGTATTTTGTACAGTTGACTAACAAATATGAAACCATTATTCCGATCGCGCATTGAAACTTTGAGATGAGATGGACGTATTTAACATACAAGCGGACACGGGTGAACTCACTCTTCTTCATGCAGCAGATTTAACATGAACGTTACCTTCCATAACACATAATTTGGAACGTAGGCTACGTGCGTGCGCGAGGTTGGGCATGTCGTTGTTTGCATTTAATATTTGGTGTAGGCCTACGTTACAAGGAAATCATGAAGTCATCAATAACAAGGTGGTGGTGGAGTTATCCTGTTCTCGTCATTTAGACTAGCCTACAAGTTCAGGTTTGTTATCAGCCTCTAGCCTACAGTCTCGAGCTGGCCAAACAGTGGTGGCCTGCTTTGCCTAGTTGTAAAATCGAATTAGTGAGTCTTCAATGTTCCCTTCTCCCTAAGCTAAGCATTACAAACCATATAATGCATATTGCTATTTAAAAGCCACTCTGCTAGGTGGCTATATAGTTCGTTTCTAGCAAACAGAAAATGTCAAGATAGCTAAATGTCATTACATCCTCTAATTGTCAAAATTTTATTGTCCATAATATTTAATAAATGTGGTGCAAATGAGGCTTGAGTCAGTGGATTCATTTATGAAAAGTGAGCAGCAAGTCAGGCAAAATGGGAATTATGAAAACCGTTTAGACTCTATGGGCTAAGCCCCGAATGTTTTCAACTGCCCTGCATATTGATTGAAACTGTCGGGCAGTGTGATTGATCTGTATTGTTGAAAACCTAAAACAAATGAAATATTCGACTTCATGTTATACAAGCAGAACTAAACTATGTTTGGGGGAAATATTAGATTCCCACTTTTACAGCCTATAGGCCTTAGGTATATTCGAGAGATGCGCTAAAGCACAGCCAGCAGGTATGGTGCGTAATGGAGATTCCAAAGCGCTCTTATTTGGTCAGAACCAAGGACAGTGATCGAGGATAGGTACGTCCGTCCTTTTTACAATGCAACAAACTATTTAAAGAGCATCAAGCTATTCAAATCTCTATTATGTAAGCACAAATAATATAACAGTATATTAGTCAGTAATTTTTATTAGGTTAAACAGTGATTTGATAAAGTTTTTTTAAGGCCCACCCACAATTGGTCTGGCCCATCCAAAACTGGAATCCTGGCGCCGTGCCTGTATGCGAGGCCGGATTTTCGGCAATGACTGCAACTAAGACCAAATTGCGCAATCGACTGGACATTTCAAACACACTGAGGGTGTCACTGTCTTCTATCACCCCCAGATGGAAGCTTCTTGTTGCAGGGAAACAAGCACAGGGCTCCCACTGATTATATTCATAATGCACGTTTAGTCCCCATCTTTTTCCCGCTGTTGTTGCAGGTAGTGTGTGCTTCACCTCACTGTGTTGGGATAAATGCAGAGACCAAATTTCCCTCACGGGATCAAAAGAGTATATATACTTATACCTATACTTATTTTGCGAGAGAGACGCTCATGGCTTTCTCCAATGCTTCATAAGACGCATTCAAAGTTTTGACTTTCAATCCAAGGGCGACATATCGGATGCTTTCAGGACAATTTGCTTTTGTTTTAAATTATCCAGTAACCTTCATTTAAACGTGAATATGTGCTTGGTAGGCCTAATCAAAAAGACAATAATATGTGACATGCCCATGCCATCTATTGCCTGCTTAGAGGAGTTTATTGGCCGTTTTCAACACCTTTATCGTGCGAGAGGGACGCTCATGGCTTTCTCCAATGCGCCCACAGGCGTTTCACATGAAGCATTTGGTACGTGTCCATAATCGCGGCGAAGCCCACCGCGGCGCACATTTGTTCCCATATTTTGTTAAGCATGTTCACACTTATAGATGTAGCTTCAAGTTGTTCAATATTCATAGTTCATATTGTTCAATTTTCACTTCTTCAAGTTCACGTTTTTCACAAGAGATCTTTACCTTCACTGTTCCTACATAACTGGAGCTAGTTCTTTTCAAGTTGTGCATGCACAACACATATGGAACATGGAACCCCCGAACCCCCCCCCCCCCCCCCCAGTGGTGGGTAGTAACGCCTTACAAGTAACGCAAATGAGTAAAAAAGTACTTTTTTCGGGTATCGAATACTTTCCATGTTCCTTTTTTAAGGCTGTAATTTTACTCTTACTCGAGTAAATATTTGAACTAGAATTGTACTCTTTACTCAATTACATTTCCCATTGGGCCTTCATTAAAATGAGTATTTGATAGAAGTAGGCTACACATATCTTCGTTGACTGGAATACAAGCATGCTACACATATCTTCTTTGACTGGAATACAAGCACACGTTAGCGACGCGCCCTCCCTAGGTTGCAACATTGTTGCGATTACACAGCAGAGGAGATGAGTCGGCCGTTACGTTGGTACTGAGGACTAGAAATGCCATGGATGCAGAGATGAAAGTTAGTAGCCTACTACCAAAAGCAGCCCCCACTCCCATGGTCAACGTCTGGCCACATCTGCAACACTGTTCCGTCCCATGCGAAGGAAGGGAGACAACCGTATAATGAAAGGAATGTGTCAGCCTAAGCATAACAATATCAGCCTTCAAAATGTTGAGGTAAATCATCATTATTTTCTATCGTAGTGCTACTTAGCGAGCTAGTCCTAACTGTAGCAGCTATTCGACTGAAACAAAGGCTATTTCTTGACATAACTCAGGGGTCTCCAAAAACGGTGCCCGCGGGCACCATGTAGCCTGCGGGATGCCTTTACGGCGCCCACAGCGCACTTTCTAAAAATAGCCAACAAGTCGCCTGCAGATCACGCTCTAAAACATCCCCCATTGTGGATTTTTAAATAGATATAAAAATTGTAGACCATACATCTGTAATATTGCTATATTAGCTTGCTCATCTGGTGTAGCCAATGCAAGCATATTTCTGCAAAAGTTCTGTTGCTATTCCGTGTCCGTACGGTTCGTGCATGATTGTTCAAGGACTGAAAAACAATTGCTTTAGGTCACGGGCCCTTTCTCCTCCGTAGCCTACTGGTGTAGCAATAGCGTTGAAAATCTTGTGGCATGCATACCAATAGGACTGTCAGATCATGGAGAGATTTCAGATGTGCAATAGGCGTCTTCATAAGTTAGTCTGGTGTTGGTGATTGCTATTGAATGTTACAACCGAATTGTTCAATGAAATCAGAACTTAAACAACCTCTGAATTATGAATGGTGGACATGCTATTTGTATCTCATTTTTAATTGCATTAAAGATGGCTTTTTTCGTTTAAACAATTAGATCAGATTCCTCATGGAAACTTTGAATTGAACTAACTGAACAAAAACGGTCAGTGTTGCATATTGATATTGATGTATTGAAGAATCAGATGAAAATACAGTTGCTTAATATATAAAGGCTCATAGGCCTACATAATATTTTAACTTAAATGTAAAAATCACATAGGTCTATTATTTAGGAGGATCACCCTCGCAAAAAAGGAGTGAGGGTCTGTTTGTTTCAAATGAGTAGCCCTATGATTTTGGATTCTTCAGGTAGCCCTCAGTCCCAAAAAGGTTGGAGACCCTGGTATAACTAGTAGAATGTATGCTTCAGGAAGGGTTGACAACACAATGTAACTTGTTGATTATACAGCAATTATTGTATGGGATTTTGTAGATTGCTTAACCAAAATATAATAGTTGGTAACTTGTTCCAGCTATCATCTCCCTCTACCATTCTCTCTCTCTCTCTCTCTCTCTCTCTCTCTCTCCCTCCTTTGGTAGTTGTGTTTCAATTTGATTCCTTGAAATGCGCCACTGACTATCAAAATACAGATGCGCTGTTTGAAGTTGCAGTGCTTGCTTCTAAAGGGAATGACAGGTGTCATTCTGATTGGTTTAAGCACCAGGTGCCTGGTTTTTGCACGTTTGACGTTTGACGTTTGATAACAAAACCCCCCTGAATGTGGACTGGACAAACCCCTAAATGTATTTAAGCTATCCGCAAGTGACCATGTGTTTTAAATCACCAAAATAGGGCCTGTTATGTCTTTTTCACTGATCCAAGCACATCAATACAAAAATGAAAAGTAACTTGTAATTTGAGTAGTTTCATAACAAAGTACTTTTTTACTTTTACTCAAGTAGGTTTGTCCAATTGGAATATTTACTTTTACTCAAGTAGATTTTGAAGGAAGTAAATGTACTTGTACTTGAATATAGATTTTCAGTACTCTACCCACCACTGCCTGCCCCCCCCCCCCCCCCCCCCCCCCCGCCGGTCCATGAAAAAAAAATAGGAATCAAACCGGTCCATGGTACATAAAAGGTTGGGGAACCCTGGCATAGAGCATCACAGTCCCGCCCACAGGAGTTTCCGGAAGTAAGAATTCAATGCAATTTCTCCATTGACAATTCGGGTATAAGCCATAAAAACTTAACTGCACATGGTAGACTCAAAACCAGCTACGGCTGTACTAAGCGATTGTGTATGCTCATATAGACGCCAAAAGTTCACGGGGCACTAACCTTGTTTTGAGATAAATGTCTTTTATTCGCGATTTCTTGGATAAGTACTTCATTACCCACAATCCTGAACAATCCCACAATCCCACAGTGATGCCTCTGATTGGTGGAAAGGCCGTTCAGTCATAGTTTGAAACTTGAATCAGCGAAAATTATTAACAAGATGGCGGAGTCTTTTACTGCCTATGGCAAAAATCTTAATGTGAATAAAAACTTTCTAGACGAACATTGGTACTTGTATCAACAAGGATTGTGGTTTATATATCACACGAACTTAGTCAGGGCCAATACACCATCAAATAGAACACTGTAAATGCTAGTTTGAACACTTAACTTTTCAGGTAGCCGATAGGCTAGCTAATCATTAGCCTTTCAGACATTAGAATGTCATTATAATGCTGCTAACATTAGCCTACATGCTGCAACACAGGTATGAAATATATTATGTTTTAGTGACCTTGTTGTTTCTATGAACATGAATTGTTGTTTATATGAAACATCAACTTAGACGAGGCATAAAAAGCCCTGTATATCCCCATTAAGAACTTAAACCTTTGAACTAGCTAGCTAGCTGATAGCAAAGCTGGATGCTACCACCGGGTAGACACTGCAGTAAAATGGTTAGCAAACCGTCCATGCCCCCGCCCGTGAATATTTCAGTTTCAAGGACGAAATCAAGAGTGTCCAAAGGGGTGAAAACCACTTTAAATCGGGTCACATTATTGACTGTTGTGTGTCGAGGGTCAGCTTGTGGGTTTTGTATGGGCCAGCATGAGGAACAAGACCTATCAAACCTACGAAGTTGTGTGGTGAGTTTTGCAGGGAGGTTGGTAATGCTAGTTAACATTAGCTAGGCTACTGTAGCCTTCATGCTGTACGAGCTATATCAATCATTAACCTAGAAATACTTCTTCGTACATTTAATGGACATTTTGTGTAATAATTCAAGTTAATAAACTGAATATGGTGGTCCAAGAGCAGACCATGCACCGGTCCATGCATCAGGATGGCAGTCAGATACGAAGCACTGCACAATGTTGCTAACGTTAACGTTAACCGCTTTCACACACACAATATAAAATACACAATGGTAAATATAACATTCAATACCAAAACACTATTATTTACACGATTACTCCTGAAATAACTGCTATTAACAATATAAAAATCATTGTTTGGAGGAGATGGTTCGCTGCTGTCGCCGGTTGGAAATGAATATTTCGCGCTGGTTCGTGCTGCTTATATATTTTTCAGTGAGGCCCGGTGGTTTATGGGATGAGTAGTTCCTTCGCTCGGAAATGAAAATATGTACACGGTCTTGTACCCAGGGGCGTAACTATCGGTAAGCAGGGTACGCGGTTGCTTACGGGCCCGGACCAATCAGGGGCCCACATCACACTGGAAATACATGATTGACGGCCGGGCCCCCTATCGCAATAATCGTCACTCGTGACCGGGCCTTTCACTGTAAAACGGACATTGTTCAGAGCTTAACACAGCCCAGCATAGTCCATGTTAAGATTATCTTTGTTGGACCAAAACAGGTAATAAATAAACTTGTTTGAGTTTAGGAGCAATGCACCTTGTCTAAAGTTATTCATTAGCCTTTAGGTTAATAGACTAATGATGTCTGCCTATTCACCTATTGCCCATCTTAATGGTTTAAAGTTCACGTATTCTCCATCAAATAGACTCGTTATTTTCGCGTGCAAAAATGCAACATACGGTTAGCTGTCTAATATTGTTCACGTTAATGACATTGACAAAATATGCTTCTTGCTACACTAGGATACTCACGGTTTTTTCCTAACATAATTTGAATTTGAATTCTCAAAGTTTCATGTAGCTCACCTGTGACATCCATCACCTCTGCTCGGCGACTCACATCACTATTCCAGCTGATACATCGGACGCACCTATCTGCGCTCACACATAGCCTACTTTTGCTTTCTAAGAATATCAAAATTACGTTATATATATTTTTTTTTTTGTAAGGGGGGCAGCTCAGTCAAAGAGGGCAGACGGGCAGTTATATTATGCACTAGTGCTATGTTTGTGGCTAAATTAACGATTTAGCATAATATAATGACTCATTAATGCAATTTCATATAGTAGCCTAACCAGCAGTGTTTTTTCATGTGTTAGGCTATAGTGCGCCGTCACCAGCAGTGTTTTTTCATCTCATCTCTTATATGCTGTGTCTCAAGGATCCTATCCTGTCCTATTCATGGTAGCCTAGCCTACTCGTGGACATTGCGTTATCACGTGCTGTAGAAGGGGGGCCCGCCTTGATAATCCTGCATATGGGCCCGGTGTTGGCTCGTTACGCCACTGCTTGTACCTTTGACTTTTTTTGGACTTTCTATTCGTTTTTTCACTCGAAATGATATGTTGTATGCTTATGAGTTATGCCGTAGCTGATTAGCCTAAGACATGCTCTAAAACTCTTTAGATACTGATTTTTCCAAAACGTCAATGGGAGAAATGAATGGGAAATTTACTTCCGGAAACTAAGCTCTCTCGGAGGAGGGGCGGGACTGTGATGCTCTATTCCGGGAAGGCAGCGCTGCATTTGAAATAATGTCGCGCGTCAAAAAGCTGGCCGATGCCCAGCTTTATGCAAATGAATCCGTTGAACACGAGGCGATTCTCCAATGAAAGGACGAGTTTGTAGGTCCTTTGTTCTACCACAACGGTGCCTGTGAAACTTTGGTTCCGCTTACAAGACAAATAATGTTTTAACGATCTCTTCCACGACCACCTAGTCCATAAAACAAACGAAACTAGGATTTGGATGAATATATTGACTGTTGGTGTTTCTGGTAAGGATTTGAGATTGCATTGAGTAGTTTAAATAAAACAAGATTTCCAAATGGCTTGCATAGTTTGTTTAGGCTACTAATGTGTTGTCTAAAATGTCTAAAATTGTGGTCCATTTGTGGAAAACACTTAAGATACATTAAAACGAACTGAGTATGAGCTGATAACTGATATTTTAAACAAAACGCCCACACACGACTGAACGTGGGGAGGCAGTGCGACATCTATGCGACACGACAAAATGAAGTGTCGTGCAAGTGGATCGGTACCGTGAGAGGGAGGGAGCGCGGGAGAGAGCGGGGCAAGGAGAGGGGGTTTACTACTGTTTGGTAAAGTTGCACACATAGTCTACAATGAAAGCAAGAAGAGGTATGGAATTATTATTTATTTATTTATGTTTTTGGACAACGTAGGCTACCGATAAGTAAAGCGGGAGATGTGGGTTGCTTTTGCGGCCGCGTAAGCTGCAAAGCACTGCGTGAAACACTAGAAAGGGTGTGTCGCGATTCTGCCTTTTCACACCGCGACACAGTATCGTGGATATGAATGTCGCGATTTCGGTTTCGAATCGTATATCGTTACAGCCCTAGAGGATTCCATGCTGATCTGAAACCGACATCGGGCAGATGTATGTGTGCTGTCTGGGTGTATAGCTAAAATTAGTAAGAATGACAATTTCTAGTTATTTGTTTAGTTAATTGCTTTATTTAATAGCAGACCTTTATTATTTTGTTATATTTTTAACAGTTTTTAGTTGTGGACACCTGGGGGCAGTATTGAGAAAAAAGGGGGAATACATAATTAGGTTCTGCTTTTTTGCTTATGTGGAATAAACTTTCCTTTCTCTGTCTCTCCTTGTCCCACACACTCTCCGTCTCCACCTTCCATTTCCACGGTGCGTGCCCCCACCACCACCACACATGTTATGCTACGTCATTTTTGTAGAGCCAATAAGGCTGTGCATACGTTTATGGACGTATAGGCACGCTTCAATTAAACTGAAATACACATTTTGCGCATCATGTACAAAAATCCGGGACATTCAGTGTCCAGGATTTTTATTTTTATTTTCCTGGACAGACCATGAAAATCCTGGACAATCAGGAAAATCCTGGACAGGTGGCAACCCTACCTTTCACCCAAAGACCTTGAGTACCCAATCAGGTCATTGAGCCAGGTTTGATGTGGATGTTTCCACTGGCATGAGATATTGGCCCATTTTTAGTATTGTCCCAATATCTGCACTAAACTTAAACTGTACTGTATTTGAAGTGGGCAAGTAGGCTGTTTGAGAGACATCCTATAACTAGGCCTACCGACGAACTCCCTTACTAAATCGACATTGTTGTACACTTGAAACAAAATGTCTTCAACCAACGTAAAAGTTAGGAGACTCGTGACAACAACCATAATGCAAGCCTTTCGGTTCACAGTGGGTTATCATCAGCGCAAATAACATGACCTCTAGTTCCATCCTAAAGTTGCCGATGTGCGTGGTGAAATTGTGCACATCCCTCGGTCCTAAAGTAGGCTAGCCCCTATACTGATGGTAGATCTACGAACACGATACAGAAAGTGAACAAATATATGTTTAGCGCGTTATCCACTGTAGCCTAGCCTACTTGCCGCCCCATCAGACACGCATTAGGGTGGGTTCAGATTAGGGAGAGGTTATCTGGGCATGTGCGTCACTGTTCACTAAAGGCTGCACAGGGTTAACTTTTCTCTCCTCGACTCCTTGCGCTTATCCTCTCATAATGAGATATGCCTGCCAGGCATAGCCAACCGTATAAGGCAGGCGGATTCTTCAGCGCAAACAACGAAATACCGTTAATTTAAAAGACAGGAGGTCGTTGTCGACATCTAGTATTTCTGTTTAAAGCGTTGCTGGAATGGACCGCTATAGCCTAATTGTCAACGTCTTCGGCGCCTGTCGAAACGACCTTGATACAAGGGAGGCCTGTTTGAATCTGTCTGCGGATATGCGAGGATGCTCGACTCACTCAATTTAAACTATGTGGATAACGCTTTGTCATGGACCGCTAGATTTTCATCATTGTAGGCTATCAGGTGAGAATGGGACAGACGTCATATTACTCGAAGTATTTCTCTAACCAGTGGAATAGGCTAGCCTATAGTCCCCATAGCCTACTTCGAGGCTGAATTATCTCAGCTGTGAACCATGTGTTAGCTTTCTGGATTAGTCATGGCTATCATCACATGTTTATTCAACGACATTGTGTGATAGAATAGGTTCTTCATTTACACTAGTAAGGTATAACCTTATTTCGCTGACATCATGGCCGATCAGAGCAGTATTCAGTCTGCTGCTTCGAAAAGTATACGCCCATTTAAATCAAGTGAGGAATATCTCTATGCCATGAAGGAAGATCTAGCTGAGTGGCTGAACATGCTGTACGACTTGGACATTTCTGCAGAGACGTTTATGGAGAGCTTGGAGACTGGTTGTGCTCTCTGCCGACATGCCAACAACGTAAACCGTGCAGCGCTAGATTTTGTATCGTCCTTCCCAAAGACAACACTACGGATGCCAAAGAAAGATGTGGTTTTCCAGTCTCGTAACGTCATGCCAGGCTCATTTCTGGCCCGGGACAACGTGTCAAACTTCATCGGATGGTGTCGTCAAGAATTGGGGATCAAAGACGTGCTAATGTTTGAAACAAATGATTTGGTTGAGAGGTGTAATGAGAAGAATTTTGTGTTATGTTTGCTGGAAGTTGCGCGCCGCGGTGCCAAATTTGGAATGCTGGCCCCTATGCTGATTCAGCTCGAGGAGGAGATTGAAGAGGAGATTCGGGACCAAGAGAATTTAAGGGAGCAGAGTCCTCCCAGGAAAACTGTAAGTCGAAAGGACAGTGTTGAAGACCTACACCCACCTTTGTTGGATCAGTGGCATCAGAAACAGAGAGTGCTGTGTGATATGCGCAACTTGGACGAGCTGGTGAGTATAGCCTACTTACTGTAAGATTAATCAATATCTAGCAAAAGTATTGTTCCCTTTTAATAATAATATTAATAATAATAATAATAATAATGGTGATAATAACCTGATTACTAATGTAGAAGTAGGCTAACTCATAAAGTTACCTATCAAGTATGATGACAACATATATCATGATATGATACATGATATGTATTATGTTAAATGCTATGTCCAAAAAATAAATAACAAAAATGCTTGTCTAATATAGGCTACATTACACAGTCATCTGCACATTCATACACATTCCATCATATTCATGTATCCCCATCATTGATGTATGGCCCTTGTGAAAATTACACAAGTTACTTGGCAGAACTATGACAAATGAGCAAACACTTATATTACACTAATGAAATGTAGCTTATTGTTGTTGTTGTTATTATTATTATTATGTTAAAGGTGCTCTAAGCGATGTTGGGTAACATCACTTCCTTTGATGTTCAAACAAAACAGAGAGCTAGCTCGCCCCTCCCTCCCGTGCAACTGAAACTCTCCTGAACTCCCATCTTGTTGGTGAATGGTTATTTACTTTTGATTTTTTACTTACACTATTGACTGACAAGGAGTTACAATCGAAAACAAAGCCTGAAAAAAAATAAGGTAACACTTTATTTGAAGGTTCACATGTTAGCCACCAATACATACCTAATTAATACCTGTATTAGTGACTTGTAAGGCATGTGCAACATTAACCATTTGTTAGGTGTGTATTCACAAATTTCTTGTTCATGACGAATTAGGCCTTTATTATTGATATAATCTTAATAATGACCTTGTAAGCATTGATCTCTACATACTAATTAGTAGTAAGTACCAAAATAGAATATGCATAACCTACTTGTATACTGTCTGAATTAGGGCTGCACGATTATGGCCAAAATGATAATCACGATTATTTTGATCAATATTGAGATCACGATTATTTATCACGATTATTAATTAATTTTAGTGACAAAAATATTTTTTCCCTTAAACATATTGGACTTGCTATCTGGCTCACCCAAATTCTTCCCCTCACATTTACTCCCCAAAATTACTGCAAATATAGATTGACTGTGACTTCCAAACTTCCAGCTTGCTACTTTGTTAATATTTGGGGAAACGTTAACGGCAACACAGTAATTACAAAGTATTAAGAAATACTGTTAATTTGATGCTTTAATTCATTTATAAATGGTGCACTGTCAATTTAAGACCCTTTGCCAGATCCACTCAAATAGCCTATGGCTAGTGCTGTGCCCACTCAGTTTGTAAATGGACAGTAATGGGAACTGTTGCCATTGCGCTCTCTCTCGTGCACGCTCAAATGCGTTCACAATTAAATGGAGTAGCATAACGTAGTTAGCTGCAATGGAGATATATGTATCTCGATGTAACAAGCTGTTTTGACATTGACATTGTAAACGTTCTTTAGGAAGAGTGTAAAGCAGTTTGCAGTAGCCTGAAGTTAATCACAACGTCGTCTATCGCTGGGAAAAAAATAGCTAGCTATGATAACCTAATTATATGCTTGGCAGGCCGGATTAAAGTGTGGCGGGCCGGATCTATGATAAACTAATAAATGCTCGGCGGGCCGGATTAAAGTGCGTGGCGTGCCGCAGTTTGGACACCCCTGGTTTAGTCATTCGTTGATATGTAAAACACTGACGTGTAGGCTACAATTTCATTATTGTTCACTCGTTTTGAGTAGGCTGTGTCTTGAAACGCATATGCATTGTAGGTTGCACATGTAGCTTATAAAATACATGAATATAATTCACGGATCCCGTCGTTAACTCAACTCTTATTATAGGCTATATCGGAGGAAGCAAACAAGGACTAAAAGTTAACGTGATAAAAAGGCATGTGTGGTTTGATGTGATGTGTTTCACGGTATGAGTTGAGAGCCCTGCTTTGCTTAAGTTTTTGGTTAACTCCACTTGAAATCCGAAAAATTTTCGAACAACGGATGATCCGTTTCGAGGGACAAGCTCTTGGCCTGCTGTGCCACACATTTGATTTTTGATCGTCGTTTTTTTTGTATAGTCTAACTAGCCTACTAATAATACATAATGCTACTAGTCCACAGTGCATCCAAACTGAGCATTGCATCAGGCTGAGCAGTGCAGGGAACAGTTGTCATTGGTAGGCTGCATGCAGGCACATTGTTTTGTAGCGGAGTGTTCTATGGGTTGCCAGGTTGGTTCAATGGGTAGAGTACGCATTTTTAATATCGCTCGATCACGCAAATTTGATCGCGGAAAGCCAAAATCGTGATCGTGATTAAAATTCGATTAATTGTGCAGCCCTAGTCTGAATAAATCCCAAATAGTAGGAGAACAGTTGTAGAATAAGCAAGTGTATGGCTCAACCTTATTGCTGCATTTCACTGCTCAGGTTGCTGTGTGAAATAGCACTTAATAACTGGGAGATTGGCTCCCATTCTAAAGTGGAAACTGGTTCCTTGGTAGCAAGCACATTATCATCAGTAATACCTCAAGAAATTTGTCAATACACACCTAACAAATGGTTAATGTTGCCTAACACATGCCTTACAAGTCACTAATACAGGTATTAATTAGGTATGTATTGGTGGCTAACATGTGAACCTTAAAATAAAGTGTTACCAAAAATAATGTTCGAATGACTGAATAAAAATCCTAAGGATATATATCCTGCAGAGTTGTTTGGGACTTGTTGCTAAGGGCTGCTTACATCTCTGTGACAGTGCCTCTTCAGCTGTGCTTTATATGCGCCCTTCGCTTAAGCAGTGGTCAGTGGGGTAATGATTTTTAGATAACTATTTGGCGTAATGATTTTTAGATAACTATTTTTGGATCATGCTCCAAACCACACCTATTTAATTAATTGACACACCCGTGGGTGCAATGTTCAATTAAAGTGGAGCGCATGTGTAACGGATGCCAGCTCGCTTAGCTGTGCTTGTGAAACGTTGGTAAACCTCACTCCCCGACGCCTCAAGAGTGCTGCTGGCATGCGAGCCAGTAGCCTGGGCTATTGGCTCAATTGTTAGCGCGCTCGCCTCCCGATCCGAGGTGCTGCTGTTAACTGGTTCGAGTCCGGGCGTGTGCAGGGCTGAATCGCGCAGGTTCAACACAACACAGGTTACATTGGTGCCGTGACCCGGATCGGGAGTGAGGTTTAGGGGGGTGAGTGTAACGGATGCCAGTTAGCTTAGCTGTGCTTGTGGAATGTTGGTAAACCTCACTCCCCGACGCCTCAAGTGTGCTGCTGGCATGCGAGCCAGTAGCCTGGGCTATTGGCTCAATTGTTAGCGCGCTCGCCTCCCGATCCGAGGTGCTGCTGTTCGCGGGTTCGAGTCCGGGCGTGTGCAGGGCTGAATCGCACAGGTTCAACACAACGCAGGTTACACATGGCAAAAAAAATTAATCACTGAATTGAGGGTAAGATAAGAACAAGCGTTGCGTCGCACTTGGTGCCTTGTGTACGACAGGGCCCAAAGTCTTAACGGGCCGAAGTCTTAACAGGCACTTCTGCCGCATTCTGAGTGGGTCACATTGCTTCTAATATAGGCTAAGGAAGTTGCTGTGCCAGGTTGGAGCACTTACCCTCCCTTCTTCTATCTATCACTGAGTTGCAAAAAGACTACTAGAGAGGCAGCATTATTATGATAGTCTCAGCATAACTGAAAATGAGGGCTACCCTCAAAATGAATTTCTGAGGATTAAATAAAGATTGAATGAATTAAAGAATGAATATATGTGTGACTGCGTGAAAGTCTGTTGTATTGATGTATGCAGTGGTATAGTCTAGTTTGCTCAGTGTTGAGAAGTAACAGAATAGATGCAACAGGATCACATATTTAAAATACAAAATATGAGTATTGTGTAGTGTATTTAAAAACAGTTACAACTCAAATGGGTGGGATTCACAGTACAGTTACACCGATATGTTTAAGGCAGCGGTTCCCAAACTTTTTTCCCCGCGGACCACCTTCTACATCCTGACTCGGCTCGCGTACCCCCACCATCCAACACATAAAAAAGTAACACATTCTATTGACGCATTCCAGGCATCGTTGTTTAATTAGCCGCCCTACATAACAACAATCAAAATGTACAACTGGTCTATGAGCTCTCACGTTAAAAAAAAAAACAGTGTGGAGAACCACATTAGAATGGTTAGGTAGCATCTCACTGCAGACCACGCACTGTGGCTTTGGGCAGTCTGTCTCCCAATCCACGTGTAGCCTAGGACTATACTGTATGCCTCATCATACTTTTGTTTTCTTCGCGCAGTCTTTTCTGTCTCGTTCTTTCTTTTATCCCCCTGCGCTCCATCTCCACCTTCATTAGTCTGCCCCCATCCCATCGTTACCTGTGTCCTGCTCTGTTTCTCTCGCTTCTCCTCTTCGATCGCTTTAATTAGACCTTTTGGACAGTGTCCCTGTTTTTAGCCACTTTTCCATGTTTGCGCAGCGTTCTACCTAGCCTATACTTCAATGAAACTAACGCGCCAGATATTCTGGCTGCCCGCATGAAAATCACGTGTATTGTGTGTAGCTTATTTTTTTAATGAAAACGTAGCCTATTGTTTACAAATGATTTCCTTTAATTTCACGTTTCCATATCATTATAACCCGATTCGAAATGATGTATTATTTATTCATTAATTAGAGTATTAATTAATTAATCATTTTTAACTCCTTTCCGCCATTGCCCTTTTCATCTCGCGTACCCCCTAGTGGCAGCTCGCGTACCACCGGGGGTACGCGTACCACAGTTTGGGAATCCCTGGTTTAGGGGTTACATTTTGACTCGTTTTAACCTTTAGGCCAAGAGTTTTCAAACTCAAATTCAAATATTTTTTAATCAAACCATGTAGCCCTTTGTATCTCTCAGGTGGTTCCTTTCTTCTCCCTCTCTGTTCATATTGATAGCTTAAATGGAAAAAAACCCTGTATATCAGGCAACATGTTTTAAGCCAGTATAGGTTCTAATTTTTTGACAATGTTCTGCAGAAAATGCATAGGCTATAACCTCCCCTTTTGGTGTTAAAAATATTATTTTTTTAAAAAACCCTCTCTGTTGTAGGTTTTTGACAGATTGCTGTTGACATTAACTATAGGTCTTGCAACTCACATTAACTGTTTTATCTACTGCTAATACATTGAATACAATGTTGATGTTATCCAAAGTATTCAGAATACGTTGCTCTCTTTGAATCAGAAAACATTGCAAATTTCATTTTAGGGCATGTATTCTGTAATATGTAGGGGAATACATTTTAAAAGTAACAGTGAGTTTGCTGTAGCACTATGTATACTGTGATATTGCTTAGGTAGCCTGTAGTGCTTAGGATGACGGGTGTGAGAATGCTGTCTTATTGGAGTTAAGCTTGTGCAAAATTCCAGAATTGGATTGAAACTGGCTCTTAAATTCCAATTCAATTCTTGAATTTCACTTGCATTTCAATTGAGGTAGCAAACAGGAAGCAGAATTGCAAATCGAATTGTGCACAACCCTGATTGGAGTATAGTGTTTAAATCCATATGCAATGTTTAAATGACTGTCACATCATGCTTGCGAAAAATATTTCATGTTGAAATTCTATCAAAAATGTATGTTGATACATTTATTTTATATATACAGTATATATGTATGTATGTATGTATGTATGTATATAGGCTGTCAAATATCAAACCAACAACGTATATCAACATTTCTACATACTCACTAGAATGCAAAGTCTGTTGTAACATGATGATGTAAGCTGATTCACAATGAGCGTCAATTTTCATTCTTGCCGGGAGAAACACCTACCTCACACAACATTATGTGAATGACTGCTATTTACATAACGGTCATGGTGACCCTGTAGTTCATATTTTTGTAGTGTGCTTTCTTTCTCGTTAAATGTTCCAAATCCCACATTTTCTGGAAGTTCGTCTGGGTGGGTCATTGTTAATGTGAGGAGGTGTGCTCACAGAGTGCCAACAGGGGGCAGTTAGGCCCTGTAAGGTGCCAGAGGTGCCCATACCTAGTGGTGCCCTACTTGCCCCTATGTCGACTCACCACATAAGGGAAGGCAACCATTCTTTTGACCATCTCCAATGACAAACACTGTTCCATAACACTAAAAAATGGCAAGAAATCATATGGACAAAACATTTTGGATCACATAATTGTGGGATCTCTGATGCTACTAGGGCTCTTTCTGGTATATATACTGTATACTGTAATATACTGTAATATATTTGTGTAGCAGTATCTTTTAACATTGCCACAGTCTTAATTAATGATTTTGAACTATAACTAAAAAGGTTTATGTAAAGTACATTTTCATATCATTACTACAGCTTTATTTTGTGTGCTGCAGGTCCGTGACATTTTGGGCCAGTGCTCTTGTCCTGCCCAATTCCCCATGAGCAAAGTTTCAGAGGGGAAATATAAAGTTGGTGATTCCAGTGCTCTGATCTTCATTAGGGTAAGTTGTATTTTCTATTGTAAACTCAGTTGTCCAGACATTAAATACGAATTAAAGTTGTTCTGGAGTTGGATTTATACAAGTGATGTGTGGGTCGGGGTTTTGGGACTTCGGGATTGATTGGATTAAAAAATACCTATAGTACAGTGCCCTCCAGAATTATTGGCACCCCTGGTAAAGTTGACTGAAACAGGTATATAACATTATTGTTTGGTGATTTATTGTAATCTCACAATGAAAACAATGAGGAAAAATACAACCTTGAAGGGAAGCAAATGTATTCTGAGAAAAAAGGAATATCTCATAAAGAATTAAATAATCAGATAATGATCAAGGTAACAAGGGAACTTTCAACATTAGTGTATGGCTTTCTTTTTTTCACTAACGTATGAAAATAAAGTGACACAGAGGTTAAATCCCCTAGTAATTTCATTGGAATTACATTGGAAAGACAAGACAGTAAATTTAAATAAAAGTACACAGTGTTGACATTTGTAAGTCAGTGAATGGCTATAAAAACTAGGTACTTCGTTGGACATATTTTTGCCCATATTTACAGTTAAATAATTTTTAAGTAAAAATAATTTAGGTTCTAATAAACTGAAATTGTGACACATGCTTGGACAATCATGTTTATCTTGCCCCCACACACAGTAAGGAAGTTGGTAAGAAAGGCAAAATAAGAGCCACTGGTGGAGAGTTACAGAAAAAAGTATTATCTTGGGGTCACCATGTTTTCAAATAAATCTTCAAAAGTGTCCTCAGTGCTAATAGATTATGTGGAGGGCTTGCCAGGTAAAAGGTAACCGTTACTGAATGCCACAGTGACTGTCTGGAATCGTGGTCTATCACTAAATTGAGTTCTTTGGCAAGAAACACTAGATGTAGCCTAGAAATCTAGACGCACCCTAGCGGCAGCAAATTACGTTTGCTGCCAGGGCTAGTATAGCAACTCTCCGTTGGCTTGTGAGCTCGTGTATAAATCGTTAGGCAGGCTTAACATAATGATTAGAGCCCGACCGATATAGGATTTTGAAGGCCGATACCGATACAAATATTTGTTGATTTAAAAATCCGATATTCCGATATATCGGCCGATATATTTTTTTTTTTCAGAAACGTGCAACAAAACATTAACAGATTTCCCTAACATTAGTTATTTGTAGTTATTTATGAGTATTGACTAAAATAATATGATAATGCATTTCAAAAACAAACTTGTTTATTTTTAAATAATATTGTCACAGAGGAACATCAAAATATATTAAAGTTCTGATAAAAAAAATGTATAAAAATAGAAACTTAAGATATGAAACTTAGTCAAATCAAAGTTACCAGTATTAAAAGACGAAGCTTCATAAATATAACTTTGAACTAAGACTTAATAATTACAAAAAATAATGATGACATTATTATCATCATCATTTGTATTATCATTAAACAAGATAAAGGTCACTCTTAAATGAGTGTGCGTGTGTAATAATTAGTCCCTATTGCCTTATAAGCTACCTTATAATTACAATGTCAGTTTGCTTATCCCTTTACCTGCACTTTTAAAATTATTTCCATCAAGCTACATCAAACCATTTTCAATCATCAGTTGCTGCCTGCCTTCTAAAACCTACTATTTAGCAAAGATTCTAGAACAGAGCAAGATAGATTACTGGCAGGAGAATACGTTGGATATGTTGAAGTACGTTCTATGACTCTATGGGCGCCATTTTAATAAGCTCAGGTGTCGTCACAGACGCTGGCTACCATGGGAATCCTATGGCGCTGATCCTAACATGTTAACAATATTTATTCTGTAAAGCTGTAATTTGAAATGACTTGAAACCCAATAGACCACACCATGTCTAGACCAGTGAAATATATTGTATAAAGACAATGTAGAATTATTTCCGAGGGTAAATTAGGCTAGGGCACTGACATCTGTCCATCATCCACCAAAGTTCAATAGGCCAGTGTTGGGGGTAACGTGTTACTGTAATTTCGTTACTTTATTGGGAAACGAAGGGCTCTATCTTCCGTGCGGGCGCAATTGACTTTGTATACTCGCGCGTTTGTCTTTCCTATTTTGCAGTCAGCGCATATTGGAATTTTCCCTCCACAGGTACATGCCTGTAAATTAGGGAATTCGATTGCGCCCACGGGGGCGGTTCAGCGAAAAGACGGGGCGTGTTCCGGCGCAAACGTTCACTGTTGATATTTTGCAGTTTCAGAAAACAATTCCGCCACAGACCAGGAACTCCCTGGTCTAAAGTCTGTGGCGAAAATGCAGATGCTATTTTAAGGGCGCATGCATGACCACAGGCCTGCATGAATGAATGCGTTGCACACCAATCTACAGACACCTCCGTGCACAGACGGAAACATTCAAAGCCTTGATAATATTTGTCCATTTCCCGGTTTTGTTCGTGCATTGGTGACCTAAATATTTAGTAGCCTATATAGTACAACATCTACATGCAATATCTTTACAACAACGCCTAATTACGACCTATTAATCTGGACAACTTTATAGGCTACAGCCCTATAAAGGCTAAAGTTACTTTTAGTTTTGTTCCAATTTACCGTTGTGTAAGGTTTTAAGCACCAAGCTTTGCTATGTTCCCTCCATCCTTTCGTTATTTTCAAAAAACGTTTTATATCCATGATGGCCTTGAAGTCTTGAGTTAGTGAATTAGCTTAAATCAGCTTTTCATGTGCTGTTAACCAGCAACAGATAGTACAAGAAAGCAGCAAGTATGGTTACAATTTCTGTACAATTTCTGTAGTTGCTGCATCCATTCATTGTTATTCTCTCTCCTGCTCAAATAAATGTTGTGCGTGAATTAAGTTGATGATAACGTGTTTACAAACTCTGCTTTACAGAAAATATTGTAAATAGTCTACTGTCACGCAGTTAATGGGATACTGTGCAGAGTTGAAAGTTAGGTCAACTTAAACGAAGCCCTTGCTTGGCCGCCTGTGCTGCGCAACGCACACTTAGCTCCTCTCATCTATACAATGTAGTTCCCATTTCTGTAAACCATACATAATTTCAAAGAAAAATATTACCACTCGAGGGAAATCAGTGTGGTGTCCATGTGAAAAAATAGGCATAAATCTAGCGTACACATTTTCACGAATCACTGATGTGTTGATGACATAAATTAGGAAATGTTAGAGGACTTAAGGAGACGTGATGTTGAACTGCATGCCGATGCCATTTAACCCAAATGCCCCAGCGGCAGCACGGGAGAGAAGAGATTAACTGACAGAAGATATGCATTGTCTATAGAGAGGTAATGTTAGATTACATTGTACATTGCAAATATATCACCATGCATTCATAACCTCGTGATTCAGTGAGAATGATCCCAAAACATCGGAAAGTATGTCTTTGTGACAATTCTGTATTACATTTTGTCAAGAGGAAAAATCAATAGCTAACTGTTCCCAACTGAACAGTGATTATAGCGCTGTGAACGCTCCTGGCTGCGCCTGGCAAATACGCCACCATAATAGCAATCAGCTATGGAACAAGCGTGCCTGTTGTTAAAGGGAATGTGAGATGACGCTCTGATTGGTTTATTGCACGTTACGCCCAAACCACACCCATGATTAATGTAGCTACTTCAGACCACCCCATTTTAGATTTGCGTCGGGCGCAACAGTCAATATCCCGCCGGTAAAATAGCATCAGCGCCCAAGATCCGCCCACAAAGTCACTTGCGTTTTGCGCGAAGACACTTCCGTTTCAGACCATTAAAATAGGGCCCGAAGTAGGCCTAGTCTAAAGGTAACACATTACAATTTAAATTTCAGTAATTCGTTATAGTTAGCCTACTGAATAACTGTAACGTCCGTTCCTGCATTAGGCCTACTCATAATATCTGTCTAGCCTATTGACTTATTGTTTCCATGATTGCTTATTCAAAATATTTAAAATATGGATTAGTCTAGGCTACATTATTTCATAGAGATGTGCGTAGTGTAGAGCACCCATTCTCTCCCTGCACCTCTCTCCCTCAAGCGGGTTCAGCCCGCATCTCCCCTACGGAAATCAAAACGGTAGCTTGTGCAAGAACTTCATGCAGACTACAACTGGCGCGGTGTAGCCTACACAACTTTGTTCAAAATTGATGCATTCAAGTTGACTTTGCAAAAGTTAGAATGCCTATTTATCACAACGTTGTCAGTCGCGTTGTCAATCGCAAACTTATTCAAACGACTACGGAATTAACTGTAGCTTAATTTGTGGAGGTCTAAGAGAAAGCACCTGTTTGACATAGGCTACGCGTAGCCACGGGCTGGCCTACTTGTCAGTCTTGCCCGTCCGATTAGAGGGCTTTCCTTCGTATAGGCCTACGCTCATCAAAGACGCGCAAGTCAGCACTGTGCTGAGAGCTCAATAAATCAGTAAAATCGCGGCCACAGACCCGTTTATTTGTCAGGTGTGATGGAATGCGTTCATATTCCACTTTTTATGTCATAAACGTTGCATGCCTATGGAAAGGTTTTGTGGTAGGATTGTCCAATGGTCAAGCTGTGCGGCTTCAATTTGTGTTTTAATTTATGCGACGCACCGTGTGTTCATCAGTTTTGCGCAAGTTTAAAACGTTTAGCCGACTGCGCAATTTCTCATTTTCGTTCTATAAGTTCCACTTTTCATGTCATGAATGTAACATGCCTATGATAAGGCTTTGCAGTTGTACAATATGGTCAATCTATTGTCTCAATTGTGTTTCATGTGACGCGCGCACCGATGCTGGGTTCATGCACTTGGCCAGCCTAGAACAGGAACATTTTGGAGAGGGAATGAGAGAATGAACGCACGCAAGAAACACTTTTTAATTAAACGTAGCCTAATTTACAAAGCCATTTACAAAGACATGTTTTAATTTGGGTCCAACCTGTATAGGCTAATGATTTTTGAAAACGAACTTCTGTGGTCATATGCATTTCACATAGGCAAGCAGGACAATTTGGGAGTTTTTGACTGCATGGAAACGATAATAATTAGTGTCAAGCACGGTTGTGTTTAGCCTAGGCCAACTATTTGCATTTATTTAAGTTACATCAGACGCTTGAGTGAAATCTTGACCTTATTAGTGATTGATAATAATGGCCTAGGCCAGCGGTTCCCAAACTTTTTTCCCCGCGGACCACCTTCTACATCCTGACTCGGCTCGCGTACCCCCACCATCCAACACATAAAAAAGTAACACATTCTATTGACGCATTCCAGGCATCGTGTTTAATTAGCCACCCTACATGATAACAAAATCAAAATGTGCAACTGGTCTATGAGCTCTCACGCTAAAAAGTGTGGAGAACCACATTGGAATGGTTAGATAGCATCTCACTGCAGACCACACACTGTGGCTTTGGGCAGTCTGTCTCCCAATCTAGTGTTGCACGGTGTATCGATACTAAAAAGGTATCGCGATGCCTTCACACAAAAAACGATACGATTTCAGACGTTTTTAGAATCGATACTTTATTAAAATAATAACGTTCTGTGTCTGTGTGAACTGCTGCTCTCACTGCTCCTTGCACGCATCTAGTCAAGTGGGCGTGTCTAAGCAGGCAGCTCTGAGTGAGTGAGTGGGCAGCCAACGTCAACATAGTTCTTTGCCGACAGTTCTAGGCCTTGTGGATAAAACAAAAGGTGCAGTGAAATCTGCAACTATTTCGGATACATCGCGAATAGTGAAGGCAAGCCATCAGGTACACAAAGTCATTTAAAAGCAGTAGGCTACGCATGGAACTTGGCTAAACACCTCGCAGACATATCCCAACATTTTTAAAGAGTTCAAAGAACGACAGGTTAACGATTATGCTATAGAAAACACGACTACATGGTTAGTGCCAAGTTCTTTTCTTATGTTTTAGTCTAGCCTAAGTGAAACGAGTATGGTTATCTGGGATAAAGCGAACCTTCCTTCATCCATGAATTTTGACGAGACATAAAGAGCTGGAATCTTTTTGACGAGACATAACGAGCTGTAATCATAGGGTGCTAACGTGATGAAAGCGCAATGTTCACGCCAGAATAACATTACCATAACTTGTAAACGATCTATTTCATGTTCGGTCAGTAGCCTACTACTGGTAATATTTGTCATGGCATGTAGACTGCAATTTGTTCAATAATTATTGCCCAGATGTAGGATAGGCTACCCGAAATGCGCTAATTAAAGCCCACAGCATAATACCACCAAAGCGTGTTGAGTCCTAATAATAGCGGCTTATTGTTACAGTAGCCTACGTGGTAGCAAATCATGTTATCAAAGAAATAGACGTAATGTAGGAATGCACACAGATATATTGCAACAGGTAATGGTGTAGGCTTATCTGACGAAGACCTGAGTGGTTGGAACGTCGTACTTGTACACTGGGCGCAAAGAAGACTATCCTCACATTTTCCCCTTTGCAACTGTCAAAGAAATCCCATGAACACGGGAAGGCCTAGGGTAGCCTATTCATGAGTTTCATCAAGTCCCTTTCCACAGGTGTATAAAATCAAGCACCTTGATTATCAATGCAGACTGCATGGTGCTTGATTAATACACCTGTGGAAAGGGACCTGATGAAACCCATCAATACTGTACATCAGATGGCCCCTCTGCATAGCATTCAGTGATTTGCATGCAGTAATTTTAACACTGACCTTGATCTAGCCTAGTTTGGCTATTTAAAGCTACTTTATTGCCAAAACACAACACAATGTAAATGAACTATAACAAACAATAAAGGACTTAATCACACAAAGTAGGCCTACTATTTTACTCACTGCTCCAGGTTAATGTGTGCTTCAATGTGTGACCTGTGTGTTCACTAATTCACAGATGGGATACATGCAGAGACCAAATTCCTTGTATACCAAAGTATACTTGGCCATAAAACCTGATTTACATTACATTTTACACAATTGAAGCGAATTAGGTTGGTAATGTATGTAGTCTCAGAGTAAGTTACACTTTACGGTAAGGGTACATGAATCAATTCATGATTTATGTATTACTTCATTCATTAATATCAAATTAATCATCAGGAATTTACTGAGTTCATAGTTTGTCATTTGTCAAATGAACTATAACAAACAATAAAGGACTTAATCACACAAAGTAGGCCTACTATTTTACTGACTATAAAAAAATAATAATTATGTAGGAAGTTTAGAAGTTTAGAACCCAGAATTGACCTACACACTACAAAAGTGCACCAAATTTAACACAAATGACTCAATACACTTGGAGGAGGTATGAGTCCTTTCTTCTCCAGATATCTTAGGATTTCGCCGTAGTATCGTTTTAGTATCGAGCATCGTGATATTTATGGCAGGTATCGTATCGAAGTCATAATTTTGGTATCGTGACAACACTATCCCAATCCACTTGAAGCCGAGGGCTATATGCCTCATCATACTTTCGTTTTCTTCGCACAGTCTTTTCTGTCTCGTTCTTTCTTTTTTCCCCTGTGCTCCATCTCCACCTTCATTAGTCTGCCCCCCATACCATCCCATCGTTACCTGTGTCCTGCTCTGTTTCTCTCGCTTCTCGTCTTCGACCGCTTTAATTAGGCCTTTTGGACAGTGTCCCTGTTTTTAGCCAGTTTTCCATGTTTACGCAGCCTTCTACCTAGCCTATACTTCAACGAAACTGTGAAAACATAGCCTATTATAGTTTACAAATTATTTCCTATAATTTCACGTTTCCATATCATTATAACCCGATTCAAAATTATGTATTATTTATGAATTAATTTGATTATTAATTAATGAATCATTTTTAACTCCTTTCCGCCATTGCCCTTTTCATCTCGCGTACCCCCTAGTGGCAGCTCGCGTACCACCGGGGGTACGCGTACCACAGTTTGGGAATCCCTGGCCTAGGCCTATGCGCTGTGTTTAAGCAGGGGTTAACGTATAGCCTACAGGTAGAAAAAAGAACAATAACAATGGTGATAATATAACGTTAGCTAAGTTAGTTTGCCTGCTAGCTAGCTTATCAGTAGGCTATACAGTCTCTCAATGGGAATTTATGTGATCTATTTACCAGTGCAATAGCTACTGTCTAAATAATAGGCCTATTTACCTCTCCTTATTCAGTGTAAACTTGGAAAAAGATAAATCAGGCCTTTCACACTGTCAGTTCTTGCAGTTCATTACCGAGTAAAAAAACAAAAACAGCTGGCAACGTTAAAAACAGCTGTTCAGGTGGGCTCATAGAATTGGAACTGTATATGAAATGTTGCGCTGAGCTTACCAAAATGGCGCCCTGTCGGCCTCAGAGCGTACTTCATGCCTATGACGTAACTGATCTATCTTGCTCTGTTCTAGAATCTTTGCTATTTAGTGATCTAAATCCATTACGTAACTCGTTAATGCTGCGGGCCTGCGGCTGAACGACAGTCTGAAACGCACACTTGGCGTCATTGGATTTCACACACGTGTAAAAGAAAAGTTAACTTTTATGCACAAGCTACGTTTTGCACAAGCTACGTTTGATACTTTTTCTCTGTCTAAATGTTCACTCCTCGCATGTCTAACTTACATTTTACAATGCAGGGACTGTAACTACAGATATACTAGTTATAAATCATTACTTTATTTAGGCAGAATAAGTTCGTTGTGGTTTCCAAGCTCATTAATGTTAAAGGAATTATCCGGAGTAAAATGCACTTTAGATCGATTTACGGATGATTGGGGGTACATACGTTGAGTTGACATCAAAATCATGTCATTCGGATGTGTTTTGAGAAAGTTCGATTGTACCGTTTTCAGTCACAACTCGTAGCCTGGAAGTGAGCGGGGCATTTCAATTGCGCCGCTACAAAACGCTATTTTTATACCTCTTCTACAGTTCCAAACAACATAACACTTACGTGGTAGTGAGTAGAGGGTCCCTAAAGCCAAACCGAAGTATCCCGAGGTCTTTATGTGGTCGAATAGAGAGTCCAGAATGAATTTCATCAAGCCAGTACCTTTCCGGAAATGTTGCCATCTTTGCCGCCACCTTCAGGGGAAAGTCCGTAGGAGTCTTATTGCTGTGTAACACGCTCTGGAAATTCACAATTTCGTCGCCGTTTAAAAAAAAAAAACATAGTCCAGTCCATACAACTTCAGTTCAATTTCGAAAGAAATACTGGACTATGTTTTTTTTTTTTTTTAAAAACGGCGACGAAATTTTGAATTTCCAGAGCGTGTTACAACACACTCAGCAATAAGACTCCTACGGACTTTCCCCTGAAGGTGGCGGCAAAAAATTAACGCAACGTAATTACTAGCTAATTCCGCTTCACTCTCGGCTTATTTAACCCATTTACTCCTAAAATGCCTGCTAAAAACGCCTATAGAATCCTATGGCATTCTAGACTAAATAACCTTATTTCCTGAGGGTTTTCTGAAAACATACTAAAAATTGTCAACGTCTACCAAAATTTTACATCTAAGCCTCTGTAGCACCTAGAAACATGAAATAAAAAGCATGCTGCGCTACGCAGCATCCAGCGGGGAGGGTCAATGTTGCGCTACGCAGCATCCAGCGGGAGGGTCAATGTTGTGTCATGCAGCATCCAGCGCGAATGGGTAACAGCAGCAAAACTGGACATTGTTTTCACGAATTTTGTCATGCTTATTTGAGTTAAGATAACTGATGGGAATGTTCTTTTAATTGTTATTTCAAGCAATGTATGTCTCGTGACCAAATCACCATGGACACACTTCACTGATGATCTCACTCGCGGATAATAATAGTAATAATAGCCCGACTCTGGCTGGATCAGCAGGTTGCAGGATGTGTGGCGCATTATACATGAGTGTTGCCAGCAGGGACGGTGTAGAGTGCCCTCTGGTGGACAAACTATACAACGCCAGCACTCATGACATGGTTGAAGGGTGTTTCGTCCGTTTTTATTTTATTTTTAAAATATTCATTTATCGGCCATTATAAATGCCGATACCAATAGTTTGGAAAATGCCTAATATCGGCTAGAGCCCGACCGATCTATCGGCGGGCCGATATTATTGGCCAATATTAGCCATTTTCCAAACTTTCGGTATCGGCATTTATAATGGCCGATAAATGAATATTTTAAAAATAAAATAAAAACGGACGAAACACGATACTGTGTCGCGGTGTGAAAAGGCAGAATCGCGACACACACTTTCTAGTGTTTCACGCAGTGCTTTGCAGCTTATGCGGCCGCAAAAGCAACCCACAGCTCCCGCTTTACTTATCGGTAGCCTACGTTGTCCAAAAACAAATAAATAAATAAATAATAATTTCATACCTCTCCTTGCTTTCATTGTAGACTATGTGTGCAACTTTACCAAACAGTATAGAAGTAAACCCCCTCTCCTTGCACCGCTCTCTCTCGCGCTCCCTCCCTCTTAATCTCCCTCCCTCTCCTGCTCAATGAACACACAAGACTTAAATAAAACATTCACAATCGTGAAAGCAAGGACGCATAGACGACTAGCTAAATTACTATTAAATCCGCTTAGCATCATTAGCATGCTGCACATATTTGTTTAAAACTCTTGCATTGAAGTTGACTGATCATCTAAATACCAACGTTTCCCAAAAGGGCCTGTCCCAAGGAGAACAAGTATTACCTTGAAACTTAAACACACATGGGGAAACTGAACAGTCCAATCAGTAGACTATGATAGGCTAAGCTATATGCTACTTTGTTTACAATGTTTCCAGGCTTCAACCAGACAGCTGAATTAAAGAGGTAGAGTTGTAATAAAAAATAGTAGGCCTAGGCTATAGGCTAATCTGCATAAAGTGTGCTGTCATAAATATCAGTCATTCAGAAAAATATTTTTATATCAGGATATAAAATAATAGATATATTATATTGTAATCCTCTGGTGTTCTAAGGGAGGCTGTTAAAATGTTATTTAATAAAATGTCTAGCCCCCCCCCCTCCCCAAAAAAAAAGGGGGAAAAAAAAGAAAAATCGAGATTCGTATCGAACCGTGGGTCAAAAATCGTGATACAAACCGAATCGGGAGGTTGGTGTATTGTTACAGCCCTAGCGTCAGGACTGGACCGTCAGGCAAGAGAGCGATGGGTAACAGCTGCTTCCCCGATGAGATCTGATCTGAATGTGCCTGCGCTCTACCTTTTATGCTTTTAGGGGCCTGGGAGATGTCTCTTTCTCCTAAGAACCCAGGCCCCTTTTAGCCAATCAGAACGTTTCTCGAACTTGGGATATTGGTGGAAACTCCTCCTCATTTAGACATTAAAAATATGTATTGGCCAGGTTCTATGTGTAATTACTTGTTGCTAGGTAGGGCCTGTATTCGTTTTGGCTTTGTGAATCACTGTCACCTAATTTAGTTCCTCTTTTTACCTGCCTTGACATTTCAATCTTATGACTTCCACACAGTCCAGTCTTATGACTTAGTCTCATAATTTTTCAGCAAATGTTGCATGACATTGTACAAACAGTATTACATCAATTTTCTGGTAAATCAAATCAGCATACACACACATGTATATGATCAAATAAAATCACCACACTAGCTCCGCTGGTGGGAAACGCATGGGACTCATAGCACTGTCCTATTGCGTGCAGAGGGAATAAAGACAACCGATTATCCCGCCCCTCGGACTGAGCACTGCGAACGGTGAGTGCCCAGACCCTACATTTTGATGTGGGTCTGGCTCGTCAGGCTACTCTAGATGGGTTTCTTCAAAAACTCAAATTCAAAGTTTGTACTGTCACATACCTCAGTTTCCATCAGTTGCTTCCAGGAAAGCCCAAGAAAATCTGTCGTCGAGCTCATGCTGGCTTCACAACAAATACTTGAAGTTTATTTCCCCTCAAAAATAGGTAATTGAGCAATGTAATGGTTATGACCATTTATCACCCGGAGAGAAGAAATACTCTTTTCTGATTGGCTGGTGGGGTGGCTTTTAATTCTGAATAGAGTGTCCCAGTGACGCCACTTCCGTTTGCCTCCATGGGACCTATCTTTCAAAAAATTTTGACCGCCAGTCTATGGCGAAAAAGAAATTATTTTCTGGTCCCAGTTGACTTGTGCCTTGAATTACCCATATGATGTTTGTCAATTTTAAAGACAATTTTTCATGTAAAGACATTTGCAGGTTGTTTCGTAACTATTGAATTACAACATTGTGAAAGATCGTAATTCCAACGACTACAAACCCATCAGTCGCGCTAGTGACGTTAGCTCATTCACAAGCTAGATTGTACAAGCATACCAGCAACAGGTCTTAATTGGGCTTTCCTTGCTGATGAAAATACCATGAGTCAGAGGATTAAACACATCAGGTAAGCTGTATTCGTCCATAGACTGTACATTAGATATTGTTAAGTGACATGGCAGGCAGCAGTGCAACCGTTAACTAGCATAACAGCTAATCTTATCGTTTCATTACGTTGGTGACGTACATCGTTCGAGACGAGAGATGTAGTCGACTGAGCGGATTCACACAAAACCAACATAACTTTTGAAGTCTATCGAACAACAGTACTTTCTTGATGTGAAAAATTATCTTTTAAATTCACACACATCATATGTGAAATTCGTGGCACAATTCAAACTGGACCAAAAAATAATTGTTATCTCTCTATTAACTCCCGTTCATATTTTTTTGAAAGATAGGTCCCTTGTAGTGGAAGTAAAATGGAAGTCACTGGGACACTCTATACGTTAGACCGGCACATCTGGGAACTTGACTCGTGACAAACGTTCCCGCCCCTTTCGGGGGGAAAACAAACAACCCCTCTCATTAACTCCAACGCAAATTAGGGTCAATAAACGTAATTCGTACAGAAATCGCAGGAGTAAATAATAACAAAAAATACCACAAATCAATATGACCACTCAATACATAACCACTTTGCCGGTCGTTGACCGTGAAAGATACCTACAAAAGCTTAATTCAATTAATATAAAAAACATGTCCCTTCAGTCTCCCGAGTACGAAGTGGTGCAACAACCCCACTCAGTCAGTCATACCCGGACATTTACTCGTAGCCTCTCTCATCGAGTCTCCAGGTAAGTAACTAAATTGTTTTCCTGTATTTTTGCCTTCATATTTGAATTTTAATGTAGTGTAGTTGACTCACAGGCTCAGATGTAAAGTATGTTAGTTAGATAATTCCGAGATATGATCATTTCTGTCATAGCCGTTAAGTGTTAGCCTAGATTTCTGTTTTCTTTGGTCTGATTAATTTTTGGTGTAACGTTAGTTGTTTGTCTTTTGAAGACTAATGAACGATATTATAATTTCATAAAGATTTAATAACTAGGCTAATATTTATTTGCCAGCAAAGCTGTAGCCTAACCCACCTGCAACTTTTCGGCATGTCTACCGGTTCACTTTGGCTTGTTCTGAGGGAATGTTTTCCCCTCAAAAGGGGCATGGCGCAAACAACCTGCTCTGTGTGACGCGGGTCCGGTTGTAAGTATAACGGGAGACCTATGAAGTAGATCTTATGCTTATGAATGGTTACTATAACAACGATAGTAGGATGACGGTTGAGCCTTGAGGCAGGCTTCGCAACAATGGAATCAACTGTAAACAAGCTAACTGTCCATGCTATCGCTGTTATAGGGCCAACGAAAGTTGTAGGCTACAACAAGCTGAACTAGTGAGCTTCTTTTTAAACGGAACCGCGTGTTTCCTTTGCTTTACAGTGGCAACCGGGTGATAAGCGGCATAACGGCCTTCGAGGTGTGTCCGGTTAATAATTAATTAATGGAATTTAGAGGAAAGAATAGAAAAGATTTATTTTCAACCAAAGGATATCTGCAAAGACCTGAACAAAATCTCTTTCCACTTTGGGAAATTACACAAACTCAGCCAGCTGCAAGCTAGCTGGCTATGTTTAAATTATTAAAATATCCCTTGGGATGAATAAAGTATGTATTTATCTGTCTGTCTATCTGCACACACCTTGGAAACTAGATAGTAATGATGGTAGTTGTGAATGGCAGCAACCGAAGTCTGAAGTATCATCACAGAGGCTAGATTTGATCTTTTACTGTCTCTATGGCTTTTACTGCCATTGACTCCAATGCGTCCAATGACAGCTTCTTCTAGGTAGCAATAGCCTTTTGACAACAGCGACATCTCTGTTCAGGAGAATATTGCAACTAATGGCACGACCACCACACGCGAGTATAAATGGTTACGGCGCTCCCGTGACGTCACATTGTCACACTACATGTCGGGAATGGCTAGTATGTAGGCGCCTTAAGCTGCAAAGCACTTCGTGAAACACTAGAAAGGGTGTGTCGCGGTTCTGCCTTTTCACACCGCAACACAGGTTTGTTGATATGAGTGTCGCGATTTCGGTTTCAAATCGCATATCGTTACAACCCTATTACGTTCCCATTCTTTATTATATTTACTTGCAATGAATCAGATTTTAGCGTGCGTAGTATACATTCAATGCTCATAAATAATGTGATTAAAAAGGACAAAAATGCAATTAAGCATGAAATGAGACATTGGCAGAATAGTTTCTGATTCTCTCTGTCTAAGTGTAGGCTATCTTTTATCAGGCAGAGCAGAGTAAGGAACATGTGGTTTAGCCTGTGCTGCATCAAATATCAAACAGAACTATAATGTGGATAGCTCTCCTTAAGAACATCTTCCCAGATAGCAAAATCAGATTGGCAGATAGCAGACCGCCGGTGGTATGCCGCCGGTGGCGTGCCACTTATGGTCCGCCGTGGTCCGCCATCTCTTTAAATTTAACATGTCATGAATATTAAGAAAAGTTAATAAAATGATATATGGCGTATAACTGAACAAATGAAAAAGATTTTAGACCAATAGTGGCAAAATATTGGTCAATTTGTCTGCAGCCTGGCAGCAGACCGCCAGAGAACCGATGAGCAAAATGCCAGTGGACCGCCAGCAATGCTACGGGCATGTTTGGGAAACAGTCGGAAAAACCAAATGATTGATCTTAAGATGAATCGTAGAAAACCCTCGTAAGTGCATATATCCATTGTTATCGGGGAACAGGGGCCTGAACCATTGTTCAGTGGTCGAAACTCTCTTTTAAAAAGAGAATTTGCATTTCATTTGGATATCAGGGTCCAATCAAGGTCCCAAGAGTCTATATGAAATTATTTTTATTGAGTTTTCTCTGGTATCCACCTACATTCAAATTAGACTTACAATGAATATATTCTGTAGAGGCCAATGAAGACACATATTCCACAATGAACATACCAACAATTCAACAGTAACAGTGTAACATTCAGAACATCACTTAAATTAAACAAAACCAAAGTACATTACAGAGATATAAGAAAAAAACTCAAATAAACCCGCACACACACACACAAAAACAAACAAAAACAAAAACAAAAAAAAAGGGGGGGGGGGGTTGCAGTGATTCCAAACAATGGTCATACACAAGGTCTGAAATTGTTTTCTATATGATCTATAAATGGTCGCCATACTTTCCAGAATTTCCTTTCTGAGCCTCCTAAGGCTATCCTTATTCTCTCTAACTTAAGATGGGCCATAACATCTACCACCCAACGGCCATATGTCGGAGGGATAACAGACTTCCAGTTCAGTAAAATGATTCGTCTCGCTAACTTACTTGTAAATGCAATGACAACTGATTGTGAAGTTGTAAATTCAGACCCCAAAGGTGCAATCCCAAAAATCCCAATCAAAGGGTCAGGGTCAACGTTTCTGTTAAAGACCTGTGTGTACATATAGAAAATCCCAGACCAAAATGTACCTAATTTAGAGCAGGACCAAAACATGTGAAATAATGTTCCTGGTGCCAGATGGCACCTTAGGCATGTTGGATCAGTATTAGGGTATATCTTGGCAAGTCTTGCCCTTGATAAGTGGAGCCTATGGACAATCTTAAACTGCATTACACCGTGTCTAATACATATTGAAGAGGAGTGTACCCTTTCCAAGGTCCCAAGAGTTTAGAGGAAGAGTGGAGAGGCACAGAATCCAAGTGGCTTGAAGTCCAGTTTTATATTTCCACAGTCAGTGATGATTCGGGGTGCCATGTCATCTGCTGGTGTTGGTCCACTGTGTTTTATCAAGTCCAGTGTCAATGCAGCCTTCTACCAGGAGATTTTAGAGCACTTCATGTTTCCATCTGCTGACAAACTTTGTAGAGATGCTGATTTTGTTTTCCAGCAGGACTCGGCACCTGCCCACAGTGACTGCTAGTAACTGGTTGGCTTACCATGGTATTAGTGTGCTTGACTGGCCAGACAACTCGTCTGACCTGAACCCCATAGATAATCTATGGTTTATTGTCAAGAGTAAAATGAGAGGCACCAGACCGAACAATACAGATGACCATAAGGCCATTATCAAAGCAACCTAATTTGATTAGTCAAATTAGTCAGATTAGTTCTTTTCAAAAGGTCGACATTTCTGTATTATAACCTCTTTATTTTTATATTTTGAGATACTGATTTTTGGTTTTCATGAGCTGTAAGCCATAATCATCAAAATGTAAACAAAAAATGCTTGACATATTTTGCTTTATATCTAATGAATCTAGAATATGAAAGATTCACTTTTTGAAATAAATTTACCTTTTCACAACATTCAAATTTTTTGAGACCCACTTATATATAATGCAATGGGTGGTGATACTGGAGGCAGTTATTTTTTATGCATAGTAGTACACCAGAATATCTTTGAGATTAATAACTGTTTGCAACTGCCTTGCCTCGTGCAGTATCATCTTGGTAGAGCTGTCAAAACGGTCTCAGTTTTGGTTGTGTTGGCAAGTAAAAATGAAAAGGAATGTGTTCATTCGCTGATAAATGTGTTTTTTGCTGAGATGTATAATTTTTCCTCTTTACTCTCCTCCATTAGGTCCTGCGTACTCATGTGATGGTTCGTGTGGGAGGGGGCTGGGACACATTAGAGCACTACCTGGATAAACATGATCCTTGCCGCTGCACTGCTTTTGGTGAGCACATATCATGACCTATATTTATGCATTTTTCCCCTAGCTGTGTGACTGTCAACTATAGCCATGTATCCACCTCTTCAGGTAATCATACACTTCATGCAGATGTCTGGTGCTGTAACTTTTGAAAGTCACATATGAGTTTTGATTGTTGTATTTGCCTTCAGCAGTGTCAGTTCTAGAATTCACATCATAGATTTACATGATTTGTGAATATTTTCAACTAACAACTTGATGCATGTGAAAAGTGTTTGATGTGCAACATAATAAAAGTAACAAAGATAATGTAATTAGGCAAGATCATTGGACCGCAGGCAGTGTTTCCCCACTGCTAGATTTTAAGAGTGCTGCAAAATATTCACATGATCAGTAATATCACAGGTGAGGTAATGACATTCACTTGCACATTGAGTCTTGGAAAACACTTTTCCATTTTTACCAACATTCACAGTTGAATGAATAGAATTGAGTGAAATGAATAGAGACCTGCACGAGTAACCTAGTGGAAATTGACAAGCAGCTGTAACTAAGCATGCTAAGCTCGACATCCAAACAGTATTCTAACGTTAGCTTAGAGATACGGCTTGATTGCATACAGTAACTTATTAGTTTGTTGTGATAAGACCTTAGCAGAGTTAACTTGAATGCAGCAGTTTTGAACAAATTTGCGCAGCATGGGGCCATCCTTAAAAATATTTTCGTTTGCCGTAACCCGACCGACCCTGTCAATTTAGAACCGACCCAAATATTTATTTTTTTCCCCTTTTAGTCCGACCGACTTGCCGGTTGTAAACTTGCGTTAATACCGACCGATTGTTTTTTTTTACTCTAAACAACAAATACAAATGCAATAAAATAATATTTATTTTAGTAGGCCCAGGTATTGTGAATATAAATTGCCTACATGCAAACGTGGCTCACTTAAAAAAAAAACCTGTGGCGTCATCTCTACACCATTGGTTTTACGCATGTCACACTATGGCCTACGCTTCGTTTCATTCACACAAACTGATAACGCTTTTGCTTAGGCACGAAGTTCTGGAAGATTGTGTGGCCAGATCTTTTCTCATCCCTTCTCCCCCTAGTCTAACGGTGACCGTGTCGGAGTATTGAAATTGGTTGTGGTCTATTCAGCATTTCTCAAAATATGGGTCCGCAACATGGAGACTGCTGGTCCGCGGAGTCGTGGAGTGAAATTAGGCCCGGTGCTTCATCTGATAATTTGCTGCGCAGTTGATCAAGAAACCGCGGATCGACGAAAAAAGAAAACAAACGTTTCTGCTATCGATGTCATTAAACATGGAGCCCTACAATTAAGTGGTGGTATGAGCATTCATTCAATGCGCGTCTGCGTGAGAGAAACTGAAACTAATCGATAACGTTGGTATCAAAGCTCCGCTTCAACCTGTTGGAAGGCTATTTATTTATTTAACGAAACTTAATAGAACAACGTTGTTTTTTGGAACTTCCTTAGAAACAGAGCAGAGACTGTATAATACACTGTATAGCATTGAGTATTGTATAGTCAAATTTCAATATAACGTGGCCAAGAGCTATTGTAGCCTTCTTTCTGGGTACATGTAGATGAGCCCTATGACCCCAAAGTCTGCCATGACCGGGCCTCAGGTCAAAGAAGTTTGAGAAAGGCTGGTCTATATAACCTGCATCAGAATGAGGTTTGCAATGGTGCGCCTGAAGGCACGGGTTGAAGACCCAGTCAGTTACGTCACGATATGCACATTTGTGTAAATTCATTCCTACGTAATCACCATGACCAAAATTTTACTTTTTTTTTTACTTTGAATCTTGAAAAAAAAAATATTGACCTACCTACCGGCCCATTTTAAAAAAAATTTGGCTGTTACTGCAAACAAAAATACTTTTTAGGATGGCCTGGTCACGATGCGAAGTGGATTTAATAGCAATTTAGCCCGTTGTTTTCTATGCAATGCTTCTATGTGCCAACAACAATCCTTCAACAATTGTTAATGTTTTGTTAAATGTACATGCACGAGAGAGAGTGGGGCGGGGCAAGGAAAGGCTGCGTGCGTAAAAAACGCAGACCAATGAAAGGATTTTATCTACCATATTTTCAGGACTATAAGTCGTTCCGGAGTAGAAGTTGCATCAGTCAAAAAATGCGTCATGAAGAGGAAAACAACATATAAGTCGCACCGGACTATAAGTCACATGTATTTACAAATTTATTTCACAAAATCCAAGACCAAGAACAGACAGACTATGTTACTGCATAGAGGCCAAAAAGATAGAGAATTCTACCTGGAATGTTAATTAAGACGAAGGAGTGAAATGAGGTGAGCTGGAAGATGCAAAGGCAGCCAATTTACAAAAGATTCACTGAACAGAAATGCTGATGTGGTACATGCAAATTTAGCTAGAAATGTGGAGAATGCAATGCAATCAAGCATTTTGGGCATGTGGAGGCACGCAGCCAACGAGGGCCCGACGGTAATTGTAAAGCAATGTACAAAAGATTCACTGAACAAAAATGCTGATGTGGTACATGAAAATTTAGCTTTAGAGAATGGAACGCAATCAAACTTTTGGGCGATGTCGACGCACAAGCCGGCAGCAGAGCAAATGGTCGACAGACTACCACCGAGAGAGCGAGAGAGAAAAAAAGATGCGTGTTTAAAAGAACGTGCAACCTTTCAACGACGCTATACCCTTATTTTAGAGACTGTTCACATGTCTTTCTTAACCAGTATGCACATTTAATCTGGAAAGGCAAGTTATTAACTAGCACACATAATAGGGTGACCAGAGTTGCGTGCTCCAACAAAAGCCTGTCGGGACACTAAAATGTCCCAGTTTACACCAACCGCTATTAAAGTTTAGCCATATTATAGCCTGATCATTAACTAAACCCATGTAGAAAGACTATAGTCTAAAACGTCCGACTTATGATTTCGATAATGTGTGTGCGTGTGTCAGTCAATCGTAACAGTCTGCATAATCTTTGCAGCCAACCTTACAGTGTATAAACATTGTTGCAATTTCTCGTCATATCTGCCTCGATTTACGGTTAGGACAATGCTCAAAATAACCTATGGCTGAGTTTTGTTTTCAAATGTTTTCATGCATGTCTGGATAACGGGTGAGGAATGTTTAGGAGACAGACTATCGTCTGTTTTACTTTTATTTATAGGCTGCACAAAGCACAGGCCTTTATTTGGGGCAGGCGTGTATTCGAGGCCAGCCTTTATTTCTTACGTGCGTTTTATTTTGAGACGTGTTTCGTTTGGAGTGGCATACCGGTAGACTATCAAAAGAAGAAGATATTGGTTTGGGATTTAATTTACTTTTGGACTGTTTGAATATATTGCTAAATGTTGGGACTGTTAGACACTGAAATCTGGGGGGTATTTGATGGTTCACTATTAAGTTTCATGTAGTTGAAAGAGTGTCAGGATTTCCACCCGCTGTGTATTACGAGAGAAGGCAACCGCTTTCATTCATTCATTGAACGTGTGGTGTAATGGAAGTCTTATTGCGTAGGCCTACGTTAGCCTAAATTGAGTTATTTTTTTAAATATGCATGATTTACTTTTTTATTAAATTTGTAGGCTGGAATGCCTTGCGGCAACAATTGTGTTTAAATGTAGGATAGTAGACTACTTCTTCAGACTCTGGCAAGCTCAGAAGGGGGTGGCAAGCGACTGGTAGCTTGAGAGCAACGTGTTGGAGACCCAGTGTAGGACAACGACTTTTCATTGGCAACAGTATTGAAACAACCAACAATATAAAATATTAAGAAGAGCTCTTTTATTTCATTGAGTTAGATCGAAACAATGTAGGCAATTACCCCGGCTTATTTGGGGGCCAGCCTTTATTTATAAATAGAATCCAGGCCCGTAAATTTGAGGATTTACGGTATGCATGTGTGTTCTAGGCATAGTGCAAGCCCTAATCTCCGACTGAAAGTGTGCAGAACTTGTGCTTTTACATAACAATATTTAATAAATTTTCCTGGTGGTGACACCCCCAAACCCCCTTTTGGGCTTAAGTACAAACTCGAGTCTGTAGTTTATACTGACTTTAGAACAGCTAGGCACTCTGGTGGTGTGTAGTCGGATTCTGTTCTGGTTGTTGGGCTGGGTGTCTCTGTGTGAGGTGGTGCCAGTGTTGTGAGAGGTGGTGGCTGCAGATGTGGAGGCAGTGGCAGTTTCACTGCGAACCGCTGCTTCCTGTCTTTGGACATCCAGCCCCTCTGGTGTTCCCACAACAGGGAACACCACATCATGTTGGGCCCCAAGCAGATCGTCCATTTCTTTAAAGAATTGGAAATGAATGGGACCCTTCCCTCTGCTGGTGTTGTTGTCTTTAACTTTTTTATATCCCTCCATTAAAGTGCACCACTTACTGGCCACCTTAGCAGGGTAGAATGTTTCCTTGTACTGTTCGGTTAGCTTTGTAGCATCAGCTTTGCATGGGCAGAGGTGTGGGAGTGTCAGCAGAGGGTGCCTCAAACACATACTGTAAAGGGCAGCTGCCTAAAACACATAAAAAACAATATGTCAGTAAGCATAACATCATTAACACCCTTACTAATGTTATTCTTATGATTATACTATGATCATTATTTCCATTATCTTACCAGCTTCAACAAGGTTGACCTTGATCGATAGGTCCCCATCAGCATAGTATGCTGTGGGGTCAGATTCATGTTGGTAGAGAGGACTAGGAAGATGGCAGGGTCCTCTGTGGGTTCAGGAACAGGTCTAACCAGGTAGCCAGGTCAACACATTTTGTAGCATTAAGGATTCTATTCACCCAGTTATTGACTTTTAAATGCTTGAAAAATAGTATCTTTCTGTGTTTAAAGGGTAATCAAATATAGACACATTGATCTATAGACACAATTTGTTTTGGAGTTGGCGGCCTAAAAAGATTAGGCTATTGTTGTCCTTGTCGTCTTCAGAAGCTGATTGAACATTATAGCTATAGGCTACCTCACAAATTATATGAATGCCTCACGAGTTTTACAGCCTGCGTGAATGGACCATTTAGAAGCTGTGCTGTGTAGTTTGGATCTTTTCGGACTATAAAATAGAGATTCTGAAGCAATTCAATCTTTGGCTACGGATCTTCTTGGAGAACGGACAACAGAATGAAAGCGACACCACTGGGGCTATTTTAATTCTAAAGGCAAAGGTAACTTTATCAGGATGCATAGTCTTGTGGTGATTGGTTGAGAGGAAAAATATGCTCATTTACACTTCACAAACTTTAAAGCTGATTTTCTCAAAACTTGCTTTTTTCTGAGATGAGGATAGCTTTCACATTTTGGCCAATATCTCTGGGTGGCTAAACAGATTTGAACAAATGACCCCTTGTTTTAAACCCTAGGGTCTTTGGATTATAAATATCCAATCCATTTTTTTTGTCGAATTGGACTCATTTCGTGGTGGCACGCCCCATATACTAAATTGCAGTCAACCATCATGTTTACTTATTAACTGTAAACTTTAAGAAGTCCGCATAAGAGGTGGCGACCAAGAAGTTCATAGTAGTAGTTCATTGTCAAGTTATGACATGTTCATGGTCCATGTAAAGGTAATGATAGAACTATAATCAATTTAAGTTGAACTGTAAATTTCACTGTTTTACTGTGAAATGTTACAGTTATTTTTTCCTAGTTTGTAGTTTATGTGTAAACTGTGACTAAAATAAATATATATTGATAAAAATAACAAAACTGGAAGAAAATGGTGGAAAACAAATGGAATTAGCTTAGATGTTAGAACAATTATTATATTTTTATGTGCATGGCCTTACTTTGTTGGTAAAATCATATGCATTACGTCTGCTTTCCTTTTTTCTGTTTTTGATTGTTATTTATTGTCCAATACGTTGAGTTTTTTTCTCATCTCTTTACTGATTTCTTTTTTTGGCAGCTCACCGCTATCAGCAGGCAAAAGCTGGTGGTCAGGGTTCCCACAGCAAGTCCTCTAGTGCCCATTCTTCACGTTCCACTAGCCCTGGGCCTCACTGGCGAAATGAAAGTATTGCCTCTAGGACTTCTGAGAGGCAATCCTTGGATCCCTCCGGAACCTCCTCATCTCCTTGTCGACAGGGCCGCTCCCACCGTCCTTCCATTTTAACAGAGAGGGAATTCAGTACAGGCTGTACACCCACACTCTTGTCACGGCCAAACCGGGACCATTCGGAACCTCGACACTTCAAGCCTTTCAGGTGTGTCCATGTTTGCTTGCGCATTCATTTTCTTGCAATACAGTTAACGAAAACCATTTTTGCAGTTAAAAAACATTACAAAAGGTTTTATAGAACAACTGTTCATTGACTCCTGCCTCTCCATGTAACTACTCAAGGTTTCCTTCTGTTCAAATATTTTTCAAATCTTACATTTTGGGATTAGCATAGGAAGGGAGAAGATGTTTAGTGGGATACACATGGCTAACTTTCTCTAATGCAATGATGAATTTGGCCAACACTGACATAAATCTTTTATTAGTAGTACATTGCTTTATTTGCTGAAATATCTCCACGGAATCAATAGATGAAGTAGATGTGCTATATTTGAAAGAGATTAACCTACCAAAAAACACCACCAAATTTGACACCTTGTGACTTCCCTAACATGAAGGTCAAGCTGAAGGATCACCTGTTTGACACAGGGGAGGATGTCCAAAGTGTGACATCCAAAATTTGCAAGTTGTTAGAGAAAGAAGGTTATGTTCTATTCAGCATTTTGTTGCTGCCGCAGGACTATGAAAGATTACAACATCTGTCGACATTAGTTTTCATCTAGTGACAGTTGTCGCCTGAACCAAAAATTGCCCTTTAAAGTGTTTGCTCACCCAGGGTTTGCTACTTGGGAATATTTGAACTACCTTTTCAGTGTCTTAACAGTATGACACATGTAACCCCTTCTTAACGGGTGTGCACAGGCACTAGCTACAATCAGTATACAACAGTGGCGCAAACAGGATCCTGAATTCTCAGTGGTGGGATGGTGAGCTGGCTGAGATTCCTGAATACCAGTAGGCTAAAGACCATAAATTCAAAAGCGCGGTGCTTCCACTGTAAAAATACTATACACTTACCTTAAAGCTCATGTATAATGTACTTTTACAGAATTTAAATATATACGATGGGGAAAAAGTTAATTAAACTAGTGGTGGATGCATACAAAAATGAATTGCCAATACACCTGAAGTATAATGAAATAAAACAATACAGTTTATGAAGGAATGATATTTATAAAATAACTTCAATGAGAAGCAACAGGGAATCAACACCCTGACAAATAGACAAACGTTAGCGAGTGAACAATTCACTCTGAGTGGAACAGGGTGAACCTTAACGTTAACAGACAGTAACGGTTACACTGTTAGCTTAGGCTAAACAGTTCCCAGTGTGAAAGACAGACAACAATACAATACACCTCTCATTCAATCACAAGAATACACAAATCACAAAATAGTATCATATATCATAATGAAATAACCCAACCCAAGCGCTGGCCGTTGGAGCCCGTTGGTGCACTGAAGTCAGCTCTATGAGCTGAAGGCAGGGTAGCAACCGCTACAATGCCCATCCGACTCGCCGGTCACTCGTGGCAGGGACCGAGTGTGTGTGTGTCAGTGTAAGTGTACTCACAAACAGACGGTTTCACTCCACTCGGCCAATATGCTAATGACCGTTGTCCCAACATAGATGGGAGGCAAGCAGCGGCCTTGAGCTAGCCGAGGTAGCCAGTGACACCAGCAGTAGCAGGTTGGTCTTCCGGTGGGCTTAGCACCGGTGGTGAAGCAGTCGTCCTGGAAGAGGTGTAGCTAACGGTAGTAGCTAACGACCAGTAGCACTAGAAGCTAAACAGTAACTGCTAAGCTCTGAGGCAAGTTTAACAAAACCCGATGAGAGACACGAAGCGGGTCCACACCAAAACCGATCACAATGAATGTGACCCACAAGCACAGTTCACCATTCGTGGGCCTGGGTACATAAAAGTACTGCTAAGTCTCCACCAAACAGCACTGACCGGCGGAGCAGGAGAAACCGTGACCTCTCTTTCCTCTGGGCAAACTAGGACTCACGAGCCTTCTCCTCACTGAGAAGATGGAATGTTCATATTCCCCGCAAGTTTGCGGGCATAATAAAATAACAAATAATCATTGGTTGTTTATAGAATCCAAATAAAAGCAAAACAAACAAATACATTTGATTGGTTTAACTGAAAGCGTGTTCAATTGGCTCTGTGCTGAGATTCCTGATAACATTATTGCCATTCACATAGGTTTGGGCATGTGTGAGATTTCTATGTTGGGTACGGCAGGGCTGGTGATCAGTAACATCCATAAGAAATATGCAAGTTAAATTTAGGTTTTTCAATATGATACCTTTAGGCAACATGCTAACTCACAGATTTGGACTTGAAAGGGGTTGAAATCACAGTTTTTCTATTTAGTATTTATTTAAAGAAGCACAAAATGTTGCATATCTTGAATATAAATGGCAGTAAGTGTATTTAGACACTAACACTATATTCTTATGACATATGTTTGTATACAGTATGTATAAAGACATAGCTTTTAGAGTGGTCTAAACAAACCTTACAAATGTGTCACTCACAAAATACGTAGCCAAGGTATCAGGAAACATAGTTTTGTACCTTTTAGTTAATTTTATGTCCTACCCCTCAAACTAAACTCCTCCCAGCCTGTGCTCTACTATAGTTTCTGTACATGGAAGGAGTTAATAGGAGAATGTACAAATAATGTGCACAGCTGTTGTCCCAAGGGGAAAATGATCTGAGAAGTAGTGAACTAAATTTTGTGTGAATATTGTAAATCACATTCTTCTTTCTTTTTTTTTCTATTGTCTCTCAGGAATAAAGAATCGTTAGTGCCAGTGACACGGAGGCTGTCTGGTGGCAGTGACTCATCAACAACGTCTTCCAAAGGCAGCTGTGGTCTACGTGCAGGTGGAGAGGAAATGGTTCTGCTTGTCAATCGCAAGGAGGGACGGCATGTGATTGAAAGGGTTGGTGGACAGGATGAGTTTGCTGTTCCGCAACCTCCTCAGGCACGTACAAGAAACACTTCTCGAGACCGCCCCACACAGACATCCCAATCTCCCCGTCGTCACAGCCCACTTCACGTGTATGCAGAGGGCCATCAAACCAGACCTTCTGAACAGAACCATTCTCAGTGCCCTGAGAGTCCATGTCATCTCCAGACTACTCACTCTCCCAGTCAAGATAAGAGGTTGTCTTCCCGTAGTTGCAATAGTATGGAGGATTTGCGTGCTAAGCAAACAACTTCTATCTGTTGTAGGGCTAGTGGTGGTAGTGGTAACTCCTGGAGACCGATCTCCACCACTGCCTCCACTTCCCCAGTCAGAGGAGCTTCCTGTAATAGGAGTGGAAGCCCTGCAAAGAAAGGATTGACGACACCTCGTCCTCCATTACAAACACCATCTATTGGCAAGGGTAAACTGCTACCCCCTGTGTCACAGCCAGGACGACATTCTCCACAGTCATCTTATCGCTCTTCCCATCACCACAATCATCCTCCAAGATCCCCACGTTCCCAGAACTCTCGTACATCTTCACGCACCCAAAGAAGTAGATCTAACCCAAGGCCCTCTCTTCGGACTGAATCCCAGGATGGGCCATCAGGACAGGGTTACAGTTTACAACATTTACCCAGCTTGGATCCCCAGAAGGAAGAAGACCTGTACCGTAGCTTTGAGGCAGAGTATCTGGCCAACACTCAGCAACAGCTGGCCAGGTCTGGTCCAGACAGAGGTACAGTGAGGAAGGACATACTTCCAATTTCCCAACAGTTACAAGAGCAGCACTTTACCCTGTGTGTCCTTCCTACACCAACCATGGGGGATTTGAATGTGACAGATTCAGCCTACTCCTCCTCTTGTTCCTCCACTTCCTCTCTAAATGTTGGGGGGAAACCGTTTGGACTATTTCCAGACCTGAAAGAGGTGAAAAAGACTAAACAACAGCCGTGTATCCTGAATGATCCCACCACCTTTTCTCAGAACCAGACCTCAGAAATGCTATCTGACAGCAAACAATGGAGTGACTGCGACAGAGGTCTGAAGAGATTGCCTGCCATTTCCAGTTTAATGGAAGATTGTGAGGTGGGTTTTAATCACTCACAGCACCAGTCACACCCAGCACTTGTACCTAGACCACTGAATGGGTCCCCTGGTCTGTACCACAGGCCAACTGAGATTTTGTTGAATGGACAGCCAGACACATTTAACCACAGGGATGTGGAAGCAGATGCCTCTCAAGAGGAATTCACTGCAGACATGCCTTATGATTTGGACCACAACCCAAATAAAGATCTTCTGCTTCTTACTTGTCCCTTGCCTGTTCCACCACTCAGTGATGATTCCTTGTTACAGAACTCCTGTGAGAGCTCATCCATGTGCTTCAGTGCGCCACTCTCAGATGGTATCACCACCCCATCCCACTCACTTGCCAATGGTGACATGGAGAATGCCGCAGCTCTGCGGGCCAAGAGGGGTCAGAAGAAGACTGAGTGGATGCCCTCCATTTATAAAATGAAGCTGAGACCACGAATCCGGCCACGTACCGACAACCGGCCAGACAATAGTCCATCTCGCATTCCTACCCCTATTGGCAGAGATACACAACAACAGCAGCATGAAACTAGCCTGCCCCCTTTGCGCACTTCATCGGAGTCTCCTCACTTCTCCTATTCCAATGAGTATTCATCATCTAGAAATGTTCTCCATCAAGCTATCACAGACCTTCTTCATCCTCAGTCCTGCTCTCCGAGCATGGGCCCAAAGGATTGCTCTTATTCCCCTCCATCCAACCTGGACACAGAAGCATGTATGTAACAGAATTAGTTGATGTAAATAAGGAAGGAGGATTTCCTATTTTTTCCTATTAACTTTGGTTGGGGTGCTGTCTAGGGTCTACTATGTTTAAAGGAACCCCGACTAGTACGACATGTTGGCCTTATAAGATTAACGTTGGCGTCAGCTATAAAAAAAAAGGTGCTATAAAAACACTCCAAATGTTTTCGTTTTTATTAAATCAGGAGGATAACGCGGAAGATGGTACTCGAGATTTACATGAAAATGAAGACAATCAGAGAGGTGAGGAAGCGAGAGTGGGGCAAAATCGATGGTGTCTGTCCAGCAACTGCTTGCCAATGACAACCGAGAATGAGAGTGTTTGTTGTAAAGAGCTCCACTTTTTTGTCAGCAGCTGTCCAGGGTAAGCATAGATCAAACTATTGTATGATATAATGTTCGGGTTCAAACTGAAAAGGCTGAACGTGTTAATCTCGCTGTAACCTAGGCTTACTGTCAAGACCTAGCCAGCAACCTTAACACGTCACTCACTACCCAGAAAGCATTGAGACGTACATAACCATGGCGGCCTACGAGTGAACGGGTTTTCTAAATTTTTTTATAAAAACTAAAAACATTTGGAGTGTTTTTATACCACCTTTTTTATAGCTAACGCCAACGTTAATCTTATAAAGCCAACATATCGTACGAGTTTGTGAATGGAAGCTATTTTATTTATGCATCACGAAAATTACATGGTGCATTGTTATGATGAGTTGTTTGAAACCTTATGAGTTGCCCAATTAAAAGAAGCAACAAGCACTTTTGACAGCCATGGATGTGTTTGAACTTTGGATTGTTTTCAGGGTGTCAGACAACCAGGTGTTGCCTGACATTAATTGATTTGTTTTGTATGTTATTTCATCATTTACTTTATGATTGAGCAAAAACAAATACTATCATACGCAATACTGTACATGTTGGGTCTCACACATTTAAGGCCAAACTTTATTATTATCATAATTGTGGCTGTTGCCTTGTTCATGCAGCAGCATATACAGTAGTGCTTGTTTGCAAAAAAGTGCAATGTTTATAGAATGACCATAATGCAATTCCTTTTCTGAAGGTGATTTTGATGTGTTTATTTGCATTTGCCAAGGCAACAGACATGTACATTTTAATAAAAGGCCTGTAACAGGATAAAAGAGCTATGTAATACTTCTGTTATTATGCTTTTAGAATTATATATAGTGTTTTTTTGTTTATTTCACAACAATCCCAATTGAAACTTTAAACATTAAACATGTACAACTAAGACCAAATATTATGTAGTCTACCCACCATAGTTTTAGCCTGGCTAACGCCAAACCTCATCTCATTGAGATGTGGTCTGGGAACTACAAATTTATTTTCTCGTATTTGAAATGTGGTTTACGAATGCCCAGAGCCGTTTATTGGGCGCTACGAATGTCTATCAGATGCATCTGTAGTACAGTACGTAGCTCATAACCGCTTCGGTGTGTCGTCATCGTCTTGCTGTCCTCCCTCCGTTCTGTGATTGGTTCCTTCGTTGAGGAGAAAACAAAGTCCATGGAATCCAGGCTGCCTAGCAGCGTGAATAAAATTGTGCATGTAAGGCAGCATGGGAAAACCCAGGCTACCATAGTTTAGGAAATCAGAAAATCTGTGACAAATGGGTAAGAGAGTGAACGAGGCACTATAGTATACCCAATATATAAACTTAGCACAAAAAGTAAGGAAATTTGTGTTTGGTAGATTATTTGTCTGTGGTAACGTTTTTTGGCAATAAATCTTATACCGTTGGAAAGCCTGTTTAGTTCAGGTGTAAACCAAGGAGCGGAGTGCACAAATGAAACAGTTATATATATAAATATACAGTGGCAAGAAAAAGTATGTGAACCCATGCTAAAGTTGACTAAAAAGAGGAATAAAAAAAAATTGGAAATTGATCTTAATGCCTTAATTAAAAAAAAATGAGGAAAAATCCAACCAAGGACACCAACTTTCTTTGTGAATGAAGAATATATCGTAAATAAATAAATGTTCTTTAAAATACAAGATGCATTTTGCACTATGCATCCTGATAAAAGTTCCCTTGGCCTTTGGAATTAAAATAGCCCCACATCATCACATACCCTTCACCATACCTAGAGATTGGCATGGTTTTATTTCAGTTAGCCTATTAGCTGGTTTGATTTGCATTGAGCTCAAGTTCACATACAAAATAACCCATCGTGCATTAAGGTTATTGGCTGGTTAAATCACAAGGACTTACAGTGAAACATGGTCACATTATAGTAGATTCCATTACTAAAAACATACATGTACACACATTACATGGCAAACATTACTCTATTGCTGTGAGCCATACAGCCAATGTTACCTCAACGCGTCTCTCAGTAAACAGAAGTGGAGTGTGCTAGCACGGCGTCTTCCAGCCAAGACCTATGTTAAAAACGTTGCTGTGAATTTGCATGAAGGCTCTTACAAAAGCAACTGACCAGTCTATGGTTGAGATCTCTTGTAAATACCTTCAGTAGACATCATCATCAACATGATGCTACACAGTCAACATGAGCGACTGGCACACAGTCAAACACTTGTTGTCAAACCATTATACTTTAAACACAGCTGGTAAAGACATCATGTTTGCAGTGAAAATGGAGCATTGGCACATACCTTTCACAGGCGACAGCACAGCCAACACAGTGTGGGAAGAACGTACAGAGCCTACGGTTCACTGGCCCACCCAATGTGCCGTTTTTTATAGAAAGTGCCATTCACGCTAATGAGTACTGTAACTAGCCACTTGCAAGCTAACTGGAGGGTGAAATGTACACTATTTTTGACCATTTCTGAACTGTGAAACTCAATAAATATGATTTGTAGTTGTGAACTTATTGCAGTTTCGTCAGTGGTGGACGAAGTACACAAATCCTGTATTTGAGTGAAAGTAGAGATATACATGGTTAAATGTTACTCCAGTAAAAGTAGAAGTCCTCCTTTTACATTTCCACTTGAGTGGAAGTACAAAAGTATATGCCTTCAAATGTACTTTAGTATCAAAAGTAAAAGTCCTGAAATGTATTATGACTATACAGTTGCTTTTACTATTTTGGAAATAATTTGGCACAGACATAGGCATTCATTGAGCCTTTCTCCTTCATTCAAAGGCAAAATCATCTAAGAATTGGTGTATGTAGAAATAACTAAAAACAAACTAATGTGATACTGTATGTTATCTTAGATACTTCAAAGTAATACTGAATGTTGAATGCTTTACACTTTCAGACAAAATCAAGATGTTCCCTTTTGTGTTTGATAGTGTCAGATTGTCTATCATCATCATTTGCTCAATGGCGTCATGAGGCTAGTATGGTATCAAGGGTCAACAAGGTACAGTAAATAGTGGATATAACAATAAAATAGGTTAGGCAACACCATTATTTAAAGCCTAGCTCGCTTAATAGAAAATACACATGTAGCCTAAGTACAAATGTATTTGGGCAGTCTTTTTTCCAAAAGGAACTTCAGCTGTACTTCAGCTGTCACAAAATGTAGTGGAGTAAAAAGTAAGATATTTGGGTTACACTTTACTTGACAGTATCGACATAAGTGACATAACACTGTCATGAATGTGTCATAAACAAGTCATAAACGTTTATGACATAACGCTTCTGTTATTAATTGACATTTGGTTTTTGTCATTACAAGTTACGATTAGTGTTAGGATTAGGGTTAGAGTTAGAGGTTAGGGTTCATGTGTCAGGACAGTGTCATATGTTCATGACAGTGTCATGTCACTCTTATGTCGATACTGTCAAGTAAAGTGTTACCGATATTTGGACTACTGGAGTAAAAGTAAAAAGTTTAACAAAATTAAAATAATCAATTACAGAACTGTACAATAAAGTACAGATACATGAAAAAGCAACTTAAGTACAGTAATTGAGTATAAATGTACTCAAGTAATGTCCGCCACTGAGTATCGTCATAACTATTTCACCTGTGTGTGCATGGTTTTAATTCTGAAGTGCAAAACAGTTTAGGCTACAGCACATCCATAGATAAAAATAAGCAAGTCTAACCTCTGAATTTCTTCAAAGTGCACCATATTGATGCATTTAAACGTTAAAATATACACTTACGGGGGAGCATGCCCCTGGACCCACCTAGGGGGTCTTGTACCCCAGTGCAGTTCTCGGTCTAATGACGCCCCTGGTACAAATCAATATGGGAGCTATTTTGACTGACAGAGGTGACCAAGATAGGAGCAATTCTTGTCCAAAAAAGTATTGCTACACCAAAATACTTTTGTCCAACGGTGAATATTTTTTTTCCGTTGCAGCGACACTGGATTTGAGGATTTCCCAACCTGCCAAATCCCACTTTAACCACTGGGTATTGGTGAGATGGACAGATTTCCTGGAGCGATGTTAATTTCCTGGATATGGACTTTAGGAGGACTGGTCACCTGCACCATTTCCCACCATCAGCGGCTTCGAGACGGAGAGGGCTCACATGTTCCTGGGGGTCCATCTGACGGACAAGCTGACCTCCAGTGACAACACCACAGCTGTCATCAAGAGGGCGAAACAGCGACTTTACTCCCTGCATAGACTGAGGAAGGACATCCCCATCCCAGCCATGACTATATTTTACAGAGGGACCATCGAGAACATTCTCACTTACTGCATCTCTTCATAGTTTGGCAAAAGCCCCTGCCCCTTTTGCAGGACATCCACACGGAGCGCTGTGTGCACAGAGCAATCAGCATCATGAAGGACTCCACAAATCCCATTCATGGCACGTTATCTCGCAGTCTGGAAATAGATATATACAGTATGTATATGAGGACGCCTGGATATTGCAGCCCAAATTCCCAAAAAGTTGGGACACTTTGAAAAATGTGAATAAAAAAGAATACTATGATTTACAAATCATGTCAACCCTATATTTAATTGAGAATAGTTCTAAGACAACATATCAGCTGTTGAAGGAGAGAAATGTTATTGTTTTTTTGGAAATATGTTCATTTTGAACAGCAACATTTTAAATGGCAGCAACATGTCAACAAAAAAGTTGTGACAGGCATTTTTACCACTGCGTTGCTTCACCTCTAAATTTAAGTTATTTAACAATATTCTGTAAATGTTTAGAAACTGAGGAGACCAGTTGCTCAAGTTTTGAGAATGACTTGTAGTCCCATTCCTGCCCAATATATGATTTCAGCTGCTCAAAAGTCTGCGGACTTCTTAGTCATGTTTTTCATTCCATGATGCACCCAATTAGACAGGTCTGACTGCAGACAGGTCATTTTAGCACCTGGACTCTTGGAGAAATACTGTATAAATATGTGCAGAATTCATTTTGCCTTTATTTCCTGAAATATTAAAGGTCTTCACCACAAAGACATTGTCTGGGTATCAGTATAAGTTGCTCAAAACCTGTGTACATCATTCAGAAATGATTGTGCCTTGCCAGATGTGCAAAATGCCCATGCCATAGGCACTAATGCACCTCCACACTGCCAGGGATGCTGGCTTTTGAACTGAGCACTATAAAAACAATTGGATACGATGGATAGTTGAATAGTCCCTTTCCTCTTTAGCTCAGAGGAGTCCATGATTTCCAAAAAGAATTGCACATTTTGATTGGTTTAACCAGGACCCTTTTCCACTCTACATCAGTCCATTTTATATGATCTCAGGCTCAGATAGTGTTTGCATTTCTGTATCATGTCCAAATAAAATGTATTCTTTGCATGGCAGAGTTTACACTAGCATGTGTGAATGAAGCATTAAACTAAGCTCATAGACAATGGTTATCAGAAGTTTTCCTGAGCCCATGCAATGATTTTCTTTACAGAAAAAGGTCTGTAAATGCAGTCCAAAAGACCACGGCCAATATTTTATTTCAGCCCTGTCCCTTGTTTTAAAGGTTTCTTTCTGGATTCTCTGAATATGTTAATGCTATACTGTAAATCATGAAATTCTCAAATCCTTCAAAATTACATTATAAGAAACATTATTATATTGTTACATAATTTGCCCATACAGGTTATCTCCACATTGTTACTTCGGAGAGGTTCAGTCTCTCTGGGATGCTTTTAAAAAAATCCCCATTCATGGTTCCAGTTCACCTAATTAGTTGTAAAATGGTCATCCTCTTGTTGTCTTTATCATTACTCAACTTTTCCAGCCTTTTGTTGCCCCCTTCCCAACTTTACTAAGATGTGTTGCTGGCATCAAATTCAAAATATGCTTATATTTTCATGAAATAATCAACTGTCTCTCCTTCAACAGTTGATATGTTGATTATGTCAATTAAATATAGGGTTGACATAATTTGTAAAATTCATTCAATCTTTCCCACTGCAACCAAACTGCTAAACTTGAGAATGTGAACTGCATCAAGGACTTATTGAATTATTCATTTGATCTCAGTATTATTTTTAAGCTTAGTTACATGCTCTTATTTGTTTAAGTCCATACAGTAGGTGTTCCTGTGCACAAGCCTGTAGTGATACAGGTGCAGGTGAGGCAGGTAAGTATAATCCAAAAAATGAAAAATCTAAATCACTGCACACTGATCACTATTAACGTTGTTTTTTTATTTAGGAGCGAACAACGCGTTTCGCCAAGCGCTTCATCAGGTTCGCTCTACACCATCCCCCAATCCCACAGGTGAATAAATCAGATACAATGTCACATGACCTCTTTGGGTACTAATTACATGTCAATCTTTTCTTGTTTTTGTACATTTCTCTACATTGCAAATACAAAAATAGAATCTGTAAATAAATCACCAGTGTTAAATTCATAAACAACATCTCTAAAATGTAGTTCATAAGTTCATCATAATTAATTAATAAGTTCATAAACAACAAAGAATTAGTTCATGAGTTTATAAACAACCTCAATTAGATCATAAGTTAATAAACAACCTCAATAGTTCATACGTTTAAAAACCTCTAAGAATGATCACAATATCAAAACGTTCATATCATTAAGGACAGCATATCACCACTATTAGTTTGAACATCTGTAAAACATTTTTAAACATTAAGATAATTTGTACGTTAGTCCAGCATAGATAAAATCCCTAAAATGTCATCATATACTTTAGCAAAATGGCAAGCCTGTTCTTCAGATTACAAAAACACACTCAAATCTTGTTTTTCATTAAGTCCATATGGTTCAACTGTATTCAGTTCGTGAATCCAATAGGCCTCCCTTTTTAGCAATTGTTTCACCAAATCACCCCCTCTTAGATGAGGTTCTACCTCAATACTAATGAATCTCAGTATAGTGGCTGAACCATGGTTTGGTTCCTGTACTGTAATGTCTAGCAATGGCCGTGGCCTACTGGTTAGTGCTTCGGACTTGTAACCGGAGGGTTGCTGGTTCGAACCCCGACCAGTAAGTACAGCTGAAGTGCCTTTGAGCAAGGCACCTAACCCCTCACTGCTCCCCGAGCACCGCTGTTGTTGCAAGCAGCTCACTGCGCCGGGATTAGTGTGTGCTGAGTGTGTTTCACTAATTCACTTGGGATTAATTCACTTGGGATAAATGCAGAGAATTTCCCTCACGGGATCAAAAGAGTATATATACTTATACATACAATGGCGTACTCCATGTTCTTATTTCTGATGGAAGCTTTGTGTTCAGCAATTCTTAGTTTCAGATTTATTTTTGTTTGGCCTATATACATCAAGCCACAATACCATATTTTTTTACCTAAGTAAGGGTGGGTGAATGTTTTGGTGTCCAAAGTATCTGAGCAGTGTGCACACTTGCCACACCTATAATTACCATAAACTTGTTTAGTCAGCCAATTTGTAACTGGAGATTCTCGGTACATGGAACTGACTACTAAATCTTTGATATTTTTACCCCTTTTAAAGCAAAATCTGGGTTTGGTAGGTAAGTGGCTCAGACTAGGATCACATTCAAAGAGTTTCCAATGTTTGTTTATAATCCTTTACACCTGCATAGAGATTGTGCAGTACTCGGATACAAAGGTTACTTACAGTACTCTACTCTCTGGTTTTGTAGGAGTCGGATTCAATAAATCAATACTATTTTTTTGGCTGGCCTTTTCAAATGCTTGATTAATCACTGTTTGGTCATATCCTCTTTCTGTGAATCTTTGAGACATTTCCTTGGCTTTGACCTTAAAATCTTCCTAATTGCTACAGATTCTTCTAAGTCTAGACAAACTGACCATGAGGAATATTCTTAGTCACATGGTCAGGGTGGAAACTTGACAAATGAAGGATCAGTTTTCTTCCTATAAACTGAGGTCTCCAATTTATTGTTATTGACTGTGACCGTAGGTCTAGGAAATGAATGCTTTTACAGTTACAGTATATTCCATTGTGAACCTCAAAGTAGGATATGTCTCATTTATATATTCATTAAAAAGACTCAATTCCTTTTCAGAACCAGTGAAAATCAAAAAAAATTTGTCAATGAACCGTTTAAACTCAAAGATGTTTTGTCTAAAGGGATTGTTGTTAAATATGTGTCTATCCTCCCATAGGCTCATAAATAAATTTGCGTAGTTCGGTGCAAATGGAGATCCCACTTGTTATTGAAGATGAAATAATTTGATTTCAAAATTAACTTTGTCGACAATTTTGGCTGAACTTTGAATTGAATATCAAACTGTGCATATAGATGATGGTTATCAGAGGTTTTCCTGAGCTCATACAATGAGAGGTCTGGAAACAGGTCTGGTGTTGATGCAGTGTCATCTGAGGTCCAAAAGACCACGGCCATCCAATGTGTTTTTCAGCTCTTTCCCTTGTTTGCAAAGATTTCTCTGGATTCTCTGAATGTTTTAATTATGTCATACAGTAGATGATGAACTCCCCAAATACTTCACAATTCCATGTTAAGAAGCATTAAAGGGATACCAGGCAAGCCTGATGCTTTTTCTCTATGAAGCTCCCCCTACCGTCTGTACGTGTTGATATGTGTGTGAGCCCTCGCTCGGTCTGAAGCTCTTTTCCTTTTCTTTGCATCTTCCGTCAAGGGTTTTCTCTGCTTATTCGCAACCTCTGCCATTATACACGTTTGCAACAATCGCTAGCGTTTCGTTAGCCTGCCTCTGTGCTGGGGATGCAGGATGTAAACGGATCCTGCTTCTCGCAATGTGTGAGACTTTGTGATACTGAAGGTCGGCGGGTAGGATACACCGAACTTGCAAGTGGGATATTCTTCCTATGGGCAGTAGGGGCGGGCGAGAGAGCCTTCATTCGCCCCGTAATGATTCATTTAACCATATACCTACTTACGAAGATGATTAATTAACACGAAAACGTTGCCTGGTGTCCCTTTAACATTATTGATTCATCATTTGTGCACAGAGGTTTACACAGACTGATGAATACCCTGAAAGTATTGTAAATCAGCTTTATATGGTCATTTATCCATGGTCTCTTGTGTGTCCTTGGACTCTATTGTCAACATTTGGTCATGAGCAAGTTGGGGTGCCAAAGCTTAATTAAAGAATAATAATGCTGACCAGACCTGGAGACCCCACGACAAGAGGCCACATCCCCACACACCACACCTTTATATTGCATATTCATACTGGGTTGAAACTATTGGTCACTCCTCCCATTGTTTGTAACTTACTTAAGGTTAAGACTTGTTTTGTATAGTAAGAGAATACTGGTGAAACCCTTGCTGGGGTGACACAAGTCCAAAAAGAATAAAAGCCTGTATCCTGATTATCTGAGTCTCCAGAGAAAATATGGTAGTAAAAATATGCCATCAAACCCTACATCTTTACTTCTAAGAGACCCTGCCTCTCTGGGATGCTCTTTTTCATAGCCAATCCTGTTGCCAGTTACCCTAATTCGTTGTGAAACATTCCTTTATCATTACACAACTTTTCCAGCATTTTGTAACCCCTGTCCCAACTTTTTTTAAAACATATTGCTGGTGTTAAAATTCAAAATGAACATATATTTTCCATGAAATAGTCAAATTTGTTATTTTCAACATTTGATATGTTGTCTGTGTCCTTTTTGCCACTAAAATATGAGTTTAAGAGATTTGCAAATTATTACATTCTGTTTTATTCACATTTTACACAACGTCCCAACTTTTTCTGTTTTGGGGTTGTATGAAAAAACTGGAACTACTTTATTGGTGGGCTCATATCTAAAAGTTGACGTTTTAAAGAATTGAGGTTTTAAGAATGCATCAATTGGAAAGTCAACCAAGCAGTGGTTCAAGTACGGGATATTGGACGACAGTGTTAGCACAAGTTAATGCATGTTTGAGGTGTGAATCTGTGACGCACCACTGAGTGGTCGTTACACCTCAAAGTGTAATAGAATTAGATTTTTTTTACTGTGTTAAATCTATCCATGAAGTTTAATTGGTCATAGAATTAAAAAAAAGTTCACTTTTACATGTTTCATCCCATTTCACATCTTCTGAGTATTTTAAGCTCGCCTAATTGTCACGTTACATCTTTCCTGCATATATTCTTGTAGCCTGGAATGTGTGCCATTGTCATTATAAGTTATTTAGTTACTTATAAATGGAGATTCAGATTATGTGTAAGATAAATTCATAGTAAAAAACAATGGCTACCATCTTAGAAATCTTTACTGTTTATGCTGGACCGTACCATCATCACACAATCCTATTGCAAGATGAAAAAACTAAAAAGCTGAGATTTAGGAGCGTCTTCCCTCAGGTGATTGACTCCTTGACTCCACCTACCACACTAATGCAAACTACACTTATGATGTGGGTGTTAAGCACTAGTAGTACACAAACTAGGTACTTTTATGTTTTTAAAAAAGTTTATTTAGCGCTTTGACTTTGCACAGTCATGGAGATGACCAGGTTTACCCTATAATGGTAAAAAGGAAAATACACTGATTTCACAAAATATAACATGGTAAATTGCTGAACTGGTAGAAGAAAGTGTACAGATTTCAAAATGATTTTAAGTGTGCCACTAATTTGTCCCGTCAGAGTTTGAGTAATTATGCAGCAACCACAATTAACATACTTAAACAAAAACAACTTCATATCAGACGCTTCATTTCAGAATAAACAAAAGCAATGCTTTGTGGTTGGACTTTAAGTCAAGACAATTTGTTTAAGACAAATTGTATCTTAAACTGCCAAATCACATAGCCCCATGCAATTTGTCCCATAATACTCAGTAATCTAATGCCTGGCTTGTGGGACAACATTATTAGAAACAGAGTATGCCTGCCTGATACATCTGAGACAACTATGTAGACATGTTACCTCTCAAGAGCACAATAAACTTTTTCATGTCCTAGGTAATTATGTAGGCTCAGATCTACTTGTCTGTTTCAGTGTTATTTGGTAATGTGAGGTCACGGATCTCCCTGACAAGGGAACTTGTTCAAATGGTTAACGTGCATCATGGATGCTGTGAAAATTGTAATGCATACTTATATTTTTAAGACTGACATGTAACAAGACTTTACAGAAATTAGTACATCTGTGAAATGATACACCATGACAGACAGGGAGGGCTTTTTCCCAGTGGCACACAAGGTGTTTTGGTCCAAAATAATTTAATGATCACGCTTCCTTTGTCCACCAGCTCCTACTCCTCTGTCTGGAGGGTGGGCTTACAGACTCTTTCATAGAACAGAAGGTAAGCACTTGATGACAGTGCCTCATGCAGGCTGGCCTTACGGACAGAGTCATCAGACACCCATAACCACTGAGAACTGAATGAAGAGGGGCAGTGAGGAGAAGCTGGACAACGTCTGTAGGTAACAAAGTGTCCAGAATGCATATCACCATGGTGAACTACAACTGCTGTCAATCTGAAGAGGTATTCTGAGCACCTGTGGATGAAGGACACACATAGCTGAATTTGTCAAATAAAGTGTGATTTCAAATCAAATGCAACCGATTCTTGCATGTTCAAAATTATGTTTATGCTAATTGACTGTTGTGTAGTTTACAAATATTAAAGTGCAACTGAAGAGGGCAGTAAAGCACCATGCCAACATAAAATGACCATGGCCATGAGGATGTTAAGCTAAGTACATCAGATAATTTCACTGTAATAACATAACCTCAAAGATACATTTATAGAACTTCTGTACCTGTAGTCATGTACGGAGTTGGATGGATGGCTTAAAGTTGGAGAATGCAGAAAAACTGAAGGAAAGGGTCCTGTGGACCCAGGCTTTAAGTTGCTGTACTCTATGGCTGGAAACAAGTAATTTCATTCAGCACTGACTCTATTTACAGTAACTATCAAGTTGCTTTGTAAACTCAGTGTAAGGACAGCATTTCAGTCCACTTACCACTGTTCTGGGAATAAACAGATTGGGTAATGTCATTTGTCTGCTGGAGGCTTGAAGCACTGTGCTTATAACAATCCATGGACAAATACTCTGTGAAGTGTACATGCTCCTGCCTCTTGATAGGTGTGCCCTCACTGGACCAAGTCAACCTCTGCAAGTGGATGCAAAGGCACTGGGGGAGCTAGTGCAAGATGAGGTAAACAAAGTACATAATTAAAATGTATGAAGACCAGTATTTAGCAATCTTACGTTAAGCACTACTCTTAGAACGGTAAACCATTTAACCTTACTGATATGTTAGGGTGTGTGATACATTTTTCAGGAAGCACAGGGACTTTTTTAACAAACATTTATAACTGCTGTAAATAATCAAGAACCTTTTGCTGAACCATTAATCCAATCTGGGTCAAAGACATGTTGCTTGTGCCTCTCATTACAAGTTAAAAGGAAGTCAGGGATGACAGTCCTCTTTGTCAATAATGTGAAATAGAAAATCACTGTTTTTCTTCAGGGGTGGGGAGTAGTGTTGTGCGGGCCGGATTATGACCCGCGGGTTCGGGTGAGACTGCAAGGTAAAATCGCAGGTTGCGGGTGGGTCGGGTCAAATTTGATAGATAGGCTAGTAACGTCCTGGGTTAGGCATTTTTGAGATATCGCGCTCAGAGTATTCATGGATTTGACCTTTGACCTCCAACATCAGCTCACTTAATCTTTGAGTCCATACCAACAGTTGTACCAAATTTGAAGCATATGCGTCAAGTCGTTCTGGAGATATAATGCGCTAAGAATGAGATATGGCTGTGACTTTTATTTTGACAGACGGGAAACACTTAAACAGGATCTGTAGTTGTAGGGAGTGCCAGATTGTATGCATTAGAAGCTGAGACAGTGGAATTCACCAGTGCCAGTGTTCTAATTAGCCCGGGAACTTCTCTGGGAGCAGTGCAGCTGGCTTTAGGCCATTATGACATCACAGCCATACAAGTCTATGGGGGGAAAATGAGCTTTTTGACATTTTTAATCCCCTATTTCTCAAAAAGTATAAACTTTTAAGAAAATCTGAAAAAGTAACTCTCTTGTCCAACTCCAGACCTACACAACGGTTATTTCAACATGTCTGTACGTTAAGCGGTTAGAGTCGCATTCATTCTTGAAAAGGTAAAAAGAAAAGGTTATAAGAAGAAGCCAGGAGATTTCAAGATAGTGTATTCCATCCACTATAATAAATAGTTGTTTAAACTAATTATCCAGATGATAGCCTTAATTAGCATACATTTCATAAAACACCTAATGTACCCGAACAGATAACATTTAGATCCTAACCATGATTATCTGGCAAAGTCCCTGCTGCTATTGCGCGAGTTATTTGCACGCATGTTGCCACACTCCACAGCCGCTTACACTGGCCTGTAAGCCAATTGCGTTTACTTTATAGAAATTGTGCTGCCAAAATCCTCCTGGTCTTGGTCCTCACTAGAATCACTAGTGGGGAGCAATATGCTTTTGTATGCATTCTTTCGTGTTATGTTCAGAAATGTTCATGAAAAACCATATGCACATGAGGGAAAAGTAAAATATTCACTTGTTTTGAGTGGCAGGCCAAAATGAAAACTTAAACAAGAAAACTAAATATCCACATAAATAAAAGGGGTACGAGATGGCTACCTTGCCATGTTTCGGTTGTTTAATGAAAGTTTTGAGGTGGCTACCTTGCCAAGTTTCAGCTGCTTAATGAAAGTTGTCCTCTGACTTTCACCAATATGTCCATTCAAAGACTCAGCTGCTTGCATCTACAGAAACACAATGGAAACACAATCCAATCACAACATGATTCACTAATTATGATGAAGAGCTGTACACAAAGACAATAACTAGGAGTAGAAAGCATCAAAATACATCTCTCATGGTTGCATTGAATACATCAGTCACTTTCACATGTTAGTATGACGGCTATGATCCCTGCGAAAATATACCTTTGTGCAATTTACACATTCCACTTCTCTGATGGTTTCTGATGAGATGAAATGTTGCAGACACTGGTCTAAAGTGATGGTTCGACCCTAAAATAAATAAATAAAGCTATATCACATCACAAATGCACATATACAAGTCATACTCTGTAAATCACAAGCAACAATAACATAGATTCTTACCAACAGCACTGAGGGAATAGTGAGGGATAGGCTGTCAAATGAGTCATATCGAACTGGGCTCTGCAAACAAAATTCAAGTGTTCAAATGAGAAACAAATTGCGGAGAGAACTCGGTCTGCCTATGATGTCATAATTTCAGGTTCAGTCTGTCAACCTACATGGTACACTGGACAATAAGATGCATACTGACCAAAAAGTTGTTAATTTATAGGAATTTATAGGATATTTCAACCCTTTTCAAACTGGTCCCTTTTTGGATCTAGAAAGCTACACGTGTCTTATCTCAATCAGTGCAAAGAAACTGTAGCAAATGAAAGAAACAGTATAGAAACCAGGGTTTCAGTTTTATTTTTATATTTTATTATTATTGTTATTGGAATATGAGGAGAAAGTTAGGGTCAATACAGCAGGGAGACCATTTAGAAAACACTAAATCGAATGGTAGGATATGTGAAATTTAACAAAGCCTCAGTTCATGTCTCAAACATGGCGTGGTTTTCAACATTATCAATTAAAAAGATAAACAAACGTAAACCTAAAAATGTGGATAGGGCAATAAATCAGGAAATGGATTTCAGTGCAAATTTATTTAGCATGACAGCTCACTCTCAGGTAACCTTAACTCCGGTAAGGTAATACCAGTAGGTTTTAATACCATTAAAATGAGCAAACCTTACAAAGGTTTAGATAGGAGCAAGAGGGGAGCTGCCACTGTGTCCAAAAGTATATATAATGTAAACTTGTACACTCGGGAGAGGTGAGAGCCCAGTGTAAATAGTGACTTAGCCAGTTAACATGAAAATGCACAGTGTTATGTGTATATGTACATATGGCAGTATGTGTGATATCTGCTATGTGGAAAGTACTAAACTTCCAGATAATCTGCACGCCACCGCCTCTAACCGTAAATTCTGGTGCCCATGGACACAATTGAATGGATTCAAGGAGCTGCCAACCAACATTAAAAGAAATGAAAGGTTCAGCAGTCAGGAAATATGTATACAGACTAATACTGGTAAACAGAGAGATAATCAAGGAAGTTAACTGTAAACCAATAAAAAAAAAACATCTAAAACACACCTCACAATAGCATACCTGTTGTTTGCAATGCTTGCACGCCATATAACTCATAAGCCGGCCATGAAAAGGGTGCTGGTTCCTCCACAGATTTGGAATGGAATGCAGTGGTCCTACCAAGACATCAGCAATAAACCTCATTTATGCCCAAAAAAACCCTCCCAATACAAAATAAAACTTTATGCCAAATAAATCTCACCTCGACCCCTACAGGATAAACTATTTTCTCTTGATTCTGAGGAACTCTACAGGAGGAGTACATTTCAGAGACAAAATACATTTCAGAGACAAAGGGCAGGAGGAGTACATTTCAGAGATCAGAGATCGAAAAGTAAACAATGAAGAAACATTTAGATGGTGGGTGTGTTACCTCCAGAGATTCCATATCAAACAAATGGATGACTGTGGTCTGGGGGTCACGCTCCTCCTCCAGTGAGGAAGTAAGAACATGGAAGAGCTCGTGAGCATCCTAGGAGGCATGAGGAAATCACATGAAGTACTGCTAATAGCCCTACAGCTCTAAAAGACACAATAGGCAAAAGTGATCTTTAGTTATGTGTGTGTGAGACAGCTGTCAACATATCAGTGACGCCTTATGTTTCATTCAACATGGTAATGTACAGTAGCTCCTGACATATTACTGGTAAGTTAACCAGCACAACAATGCCAATTTACCTGTTCCTACACCTTTACTATAGCCTCACCTGCACCTTGCCTGAGGTGTTAGCAATGGAGCTTTTTTATTTCATGTGGACTTTTCACAGATTATGAGTGGAATAATCTGTTAAATGTACGTTTCGCTTGTATTTGGACTTTTTATTGACCCACCAAACCCACTATGCTCCTATGAAACCCAATTCAATGCATTTTATGAGTACTTCAAGCACCATAAACATTCTTTGTCCACCTGTTGAACCGGTCATATCATTGACAATTCTCCCATGAGCAGAGGTGGAAAAAGTACGAAAATATTGTACCAATACTTTGATGAAATATTACTCAAGTACAAGTTAAATTACCGATCTGAAAATGTACTCAAGTAAAAGTAAAAAGTAGTTCATTTAAAATGTACTTTAAGTAAAAGTTACTTAGTTACTTTTGTTTTTTTTTTTGGGGGGGGGGGGGGGGGAGAACAACACTCAAAAAATGAGGAGAACAACACTCAAAAAATCCTCCATAGTAATGCATGGGGTTGTCTACACATATCACAACCCTTCCGCGGCAAAACATCGACATGTGAATACATTGAGCCAATCTTGTGGTGTGCTGTGAAGACATCGTGCCAATCATCTGTTGTGATCTCGTTGCTGAAGCAATATTGGTGTCGTGAAGCCTTACGCACACGCATTTCTGCCGAAATAGATGCCCGATAAGTGGCCAAAAAGCGTTGCAATATGGCCACCGAGTGGAGGTACTTGCCTAAAAGGACTTTGGTCCTAGCTCGAGTTGCTGCAGCCAGCAGCTAAGGCAGCCATGTTCATGCTCCCAGTGTGTAGCGCTGTAGCTGCAGCAACTCGAGCTAGGTAAAACCGATTGTTTCAGTTTTGTTCATACCGACAGTACTCTGTGATGTTGAGAAATGTCAAAAATGTAAAAAAAATCACCGGAGTTCTCCTTTAAGTTTGAGCAGTAGTTGATTTTCAAAGTTAGTTGCACTCATCTTTGGTCGCTTTGCAGTTCACAGTAATCCAGCACAACTGAAAAGCCCTTCACAGGCAGCTGAGGCAGGTAGGCCAATGTTGAGTTGCAGAGAGATTTTTTATATTTGGAAACGAGCAGAAGGTTCAGCAGATTAAAGGGCGTCGAACTGGGGGGGAAAGTGGGAAGTATAGGGCCCCAATGGAGGAGAGGGCCCTTGAAAAGTGGAATACGGGGGGCACAACATTTTCACCAGGCATTAGTAATAACTCAGGTAATCCACACATAAAAAATCCAAACAAGTAGAGTCATGTGTAATGAAGTGGAATAACACAGGGAAAAAGTATTGAACACGCTAAGAAAAAGCACTAAGGCAAGGAAAGGGAAGGAACGAGCTGGAATCTGTAAGTAGTTAGAGAGTAGTTATCCTTTCTATCTGTTCAAATTAATATAAGCTTGGTTAGTAGCCTACATATTGATGGGCTATAAAAAGGTTTTTCATTACCAAGGTGTCACACAAGAAACATGTCATGATGGATAAAAGCAAAAAGCTCTCCCAAGACCTTTGCAACCTTATTGTTGCAAAACATATATAAATGAAACTGGTTACAGATGCATTTCAAAACTTCAGAATCTTCCAGTAAGCAGCATGGGAGCCATTATCTGCAAGTGGAAGGAACATCACTGCATCATCAACCGGCCATGCACAGGATCTCCTTGCAATATTTCTGACCAGGGAGTCAGAAGGATATTCAATTCCAAGAGCCAAGGACCACTTGGAGAAAGCTCCAGAAAGACTTGAAGGCAGTCGTTCTGGAAGTAACTAAGGATCAGAATTCACAAGAGGGACCCCTGGAATCTGTTTAGAACAATGGGCCTAAATCACACCTGATACTGCGACTACTGAGTTTTGTCATACAGTACATGTCTTGAAGCCGTCATTACAAACAAAGGCTTTTCCACAAAGTATTGAAGAAATTTCAGTAGGCACGTTCAATACTTTTTTCCTGTGTCATTCCACTTTATTACACATAACTCTTATGTTTGGATTTTTGGATGTGTGTTAATAAAATGTGTGGTGAAAATTTGGAATAGACTCACTGGAAGTTTAGGCTAATTACTGAAAAAACATTTAAGCGTTCAATACTTATTTCCACCATATATTTATTTTACCTGAATATTTTAACTTCCAAACTAAATGCCAAAATGAATGTCAGACGAAATTTAAAGTTTGACTGACTGGATTTTGTATACAACATAGTGAAAACTGTCTAAGGTCACTCTCACTCTCCCTTGCTAAAGAGCTAAATGGTTTAGTCCACCTGTACGATTCACAAGGTAGTCTATCTTTTGTTTATTTAGTTGAGCATCGCTAGGCCTAGTGGACCGCTAATTGTTGTGCTGCTGGTGGTCAGGTTACCAAAAACAAAGGCCAAAACAGGAAAAAGAGAGACATTAAAATGAGGGGAAACAACTGCTAATAAACTTCTTTCCAAAGAAAGGTGAGCACAAACGTCAAAACACGAAATCCCATGGTGTTTGCTTGACTATCTCTGCAATCATTAGAGCTAAAACGAACTGAGACAACCCATTGAAATAGCGGAAAATACATACACATGTAATCTGATGCATCTCGTGATCCAGCTCCATCTCCATCACTTTCAGAAAGACTGCATGGCGCCAGCTTGATTCATGTCCTGTTGTAGGCTAGCCTACATGCTGATCATGATCACTAGGCTAGTGCTTTAGGGCGGGATTTGTTTTCTCTTCCTTTCCGTTTTCGTTAGTCTTAACTTTTTTTTTTACTCAAGTAACGGATGGGATTTTTGAATTATAATTCACTCAAAATGTAATCAAGTAAAATTTAAAATACCGATTTTATAAACTACTTAAAAAATACAAAATACAGTACACAGAAAAACTACTCAATACAGTAACGTGAGTAAATGTATTTCGTTACTTTCCACCTCTGCCCATGAGATATTACATTTATTAATTTAGCAGACACTGTTGTCCAAAGTGACTTACATGTCAACTATATTACAGGGGATTATATGTCCCCGTAGCAACTTAGGGTAAAGTGCCTTGGTCAAGGGCACAACGGTGTAATTGAACTTACAACCTTCAGGCTACTGCACGCTAGCCCCGCTCCTTAACCCCTACACTACCACTGCCCTATGATATACCTTGCTCATGCTGCTTGAACCTGATATTTATTCCTATATTTATGACTTTGTTTTACATTGAGTCTGTTTCAATTCAGTTCACACAGACAAATACATACAGTATGCTACAGTTAGGGACATCAGTGAAGAAAAAAGTAATAATACCATATTACAGTGCAACACTATCTTAACACAGCAATGTTCCATTACCTACCTGCTCTTCAAATAAGCTGATATGCCATCTGTGGAGTCTTAGGACATCTAGGAGGCACCCGGCATCCAAAACATCATCATCTATGGGATTATGGCTGGACAGAGCTACAGATTAGGGGTTTAACCTTTTATCTAACTGACTTTCAGATTATATACACTACGAGTCAAAAGTTTGGACAAATGAGTAGCTGTGTCCAAACTTTTGACTGGTAGTGTACATAACTAAAACAGTACTGATTCACTGAATACAACTTTCATTATCATACACACACATTTGCTTCTGCCCAAGTCTAACATTTCTAGGGCTGCCAACTCTCAAGCATTGGCCGGGAGACTCACTCATTTGATTGGCATCACACGCTCTCACGCCACACCCCCGATTTCTCACGCTGAAGTGTCAACCCGGTCGGTCAAATAACTGACAAATGAGTTTATGTGTGCTAGGGTGACAAGGCCTTTTTACAGGGGCACGTGCCCCAATACTGAACTGCTGTGCGCCAGTAAAATCTCAAGTCCAGGTTCAAATAAATTGCTTGCGGAGTAATCGTCACACAGATATCACACAGCATATCACGTGAACGTGCGGAATCTAAGCTTTCCAATCATGCCAAGTTGCTGCTGCTGCCAATCTCTAGGTATGTTGAAGGGTATGTGATGATGTGGGGTTGTTTTAATTCCAAAGGCCAAAGGAACTTAATCAGGATGCATAGTACCCTGGATCCATGAAATAACTGGCCTTTAAAAATAAAAATCTGCCTGCCTCTATGAGAATTTAACATAGGGGTGTGTATACTTATGTCCCCTGTATTTTAAGAAAGAACATGTATTTAGTCACGATACATTATTCATTCACAAAGAAAATTGGTGTCCTTAAAGGTTGGATTTTTCCTCATTTTTTAAAATTAAGGCATTAAGTATTATATTAAGCATCGCTTTGGACAAAGGCGTCTGCCAAATCCCATAACCATAACCATTAAGATTTCCAAAAGATGATTTTTTTATTCTTTTTTTTTGTCAACTTTAGCATGGGTGTGTAAACTTATTCTCACAACTGTATAGATGGATTACAATGACCCAGATGGCTTATCTTAGATGTTCTGAAATGTACACTATTTTTGACAATTTCTATACTGTGAAATTCAGCAAATATGCTTTGTGGTTGTGAATTTATTGCAGTATTATAACTATTCCACCTGTGTGTACATGGTTAGAATTCTGAAGTGCAAAATAGTTTAGGCTACAGCACAAATATTTTTATCCATAGATAAAAATAAGCAAGTCTGCAAGCCTCTGAATTTCTTTTCAAAGTGCACCAGATTGATGCATTTAAATGTTAAAATATGCAACATTTTCTTTTGGGGGAGCATGCCCTGACCCCCCTAGGATGACACAGCATTGGAGCAACGCAGGTTCAAGCTGAGGATACCCCTTTGGTCTTTGGCCACTAGTCCCTTCTGGTGTCCAAAAACGTTTATTTCAATTTATTTTGTTTGGTAAGGATTAGAATTTATGTAAATAAGTGGTTCTCATTCTTTAGAATTTCAGTGGTCCTAGTAGATCCCTTTGGTACCCCAATGTTAATTTAACTTTGGGACCCTGGTCCCTACACTGAGAACCACTAAAATATGGTAAATGGTATAATTTGCTATATACATACTTGCATTTTTTGCAGAATTGTAATAATGCTTAATAAGCCAAAACAAAAATGTGCTGTGTACGTGTAGCCTGGCTAACGTCAGACCTCATCTCATTGAGATGGGGTCCGGGAACTAGACATTCATTTTCTCATATTTGAAACGTGGTTTACGAATGCCCAGAGCCGTTTATTGGGCGCTACGAATGTCTATCAAATGGGTCTGTACGTAGCTCATAACGGCTTCGGTGTGTCGTCATCGTCTTGCTGCCCTCCCTCCGTTCTCAGATTGGTCCCCTAACTGAGGCGAAAATTTGCTCCATGGAATCCAGGCTGCCTACAGGGATGGATTACTGCACGGGCCTACCGGGCCCAGGCCCAGGGGCCCAAGGGGTCAGGGGGCCCTGAAGCCCAAGCCTTTGCATGGAATTATTGCCTCAATATCAATAAATCAGGATGTAGGCTATGAGTCTGATTGAATTTAGTATTGGCCATCCCCAAAATGCACCAGAAAACAGGAAATCACAGCAAACAAATAATTTTTTTTCTGGGGGAGGACCCCCAAACCCCCCATCCCACATATTTGACAATTAGTGGGGGGCCTTTAATACATCTGGGCCCAGGGGCCCGAAAGTTCATAATCCGCCCATGGCTGCCTAGCAGCGTGAATAAAATCGCGCGCGTAAGGCAGCATAGGAAAACCCAGGCTAGTGTACGTGGCCAAATTTTGGTTGGCCCCACCGAATCATACTCCAAGGTTTGGTTTGGTTTGAAAAGTTGGCAGCCCAGCAGTTCATGTTCACTTTCCACATAGCGGTTGTATGTCTTACTTATCACTTATTGTCTAAAAGCCTAAAATGGTGTGAGTATGTACAGTAAGAACGAGATGATTTCTGTTTCATTTATATTTGTAGTCTTTCTTACCTCTGAGCAGCTGCAGCAGAGTTGTGGACAGCCCCCTTTCAAGCCTGCCCTGCCCTCTTGCTGAAAACTCCTGAAGCCATCTTATAAAGGAGGGGCATGATGCCAAGCCTTGAAGTAAAGCATTCAGGAAGCAAGTATTCCCCAAATTCAACAAGCCAGGCACTAAACCTGCGAGAAGGAAAGCCATCTCAATTAAATGCATTTTCAGTGGTATTAAAGTACTCAAGTCATTTATTTTTCCACTCAGAGATAACCAAGATGACTTATGCTGTGATGTGTGTATAGTGAACATTATATCTTCAGAACTCGTTGCCATAGAAGTAAATTACACATTCACGATGAGACATTTGTTGTGGTTTGGCAGTCATCGTTTTTGCAAGCACTCCAATCAGAATAAGGCTAACTTGCATGGTATGCTGTGGCCATTTATGATCCGATATTTCGGGAGGGAGTGGGAGTAGCCAAGATGTCCGCAACAGGTAGTTCAGGTGCAGGTGGCTCAGGAATACTCCTGGCACTATTAATTTATTGTCTGCTTTCAAAGTTTGTAGATACTGGAACAAAATTAGTTGATTCAGGACCGTATTCTAATCAATGTTTCTCCCAAGAACGGAGTAAACTCGGTAAACCAAATCACCAACATTTTGGGTATGGCAGTTTTACGCTACTGTCCACTTTCGTATATCCAGGTTGGCAAGTAGTGTTAACCTTTAAACGTCACGGTATGAAAACAATCAAAACCGCATCTAAATGCCAAAGCTTCGAAGCAGTTATAATTACCATCTGCCTTCTGATGTCCGGGGATATACATCAGTGCCCCGGTCCATCTCCCACATGTGAAATGAGAGACCAATATGTAAACCTGCAAAGCAGACGCCATACAGGTACAGGCCTACCTGAAAACAACATCAGGAGCACCGCTGTGATCCCTCAGGTAAGCTCGGTGGAATGGGGCTCTTCCGTCGGGTTTGCTTGCATTTCAACTAATGCGGATATTTCTGCTGTTTTAACATCCACGGGAGATGAGAAGAGATTGACAAGCTCGAAAGAGCAGACGGGAGTGAACGGGCTTCTGAAGATTGGCTACTGGGGCCTGGGTGCTCGTGGAGGGGAAACATGGAAGTAAAGGCTGACGCGGCTGCCAGACTGGGCTTGGAGATCAATATCGTTAAAGAGACGGCGAACGACGAGACTGGTGGTCCGGAGAGTGATCTTGGACAGATGACGACTGAAACAACTCAACGCTTGGAGGATATAATGTGGTAACTGAAGTCCTACGGGCAACTAGGTCTAAACGACGCATAAATAAAGCCATAATTAAGCATCGTAAATGGAAAGTGCTTAACCCTAATTGTAATCTACCGTCCGCTCTCATCAAATGTCAGTTTCTATGAACAATTTAGAGAAATGTTGCAACAGTGTGACTTTAATAGAGAGGTGATTGTTATAGGAGATATGAATGTGAATTGGGAAGATAAGTCTGCAAGAAAACAACTGAAACAGGTAACTGACAGTTTTAATTTAACACAAGTAATTAACGGAGCAACCAGAATGACCAATTCCTCTAGTATACAGATTGATCTAATTTTTAGCAATAAACCTGAAAGAATAATTAAATCTTATAACTTTATAACTGGACTCTCTGATCATAATCTGATACTAATGGCTAGAAAAGTAAATGGAAAGAAAGGCTCTGTTTCTGCACAGAGCATGGATTATATGAAGATACCAAAGAATAAAATGGAAGATTTTAAAAATGATGTGCAGAATATAAAATGGGATAAATTAATGAAATCAGATAATCTGGACTTTACTAGCCAGTATTTTGTGGATAAACTGCATAAACTTATTAAAGAATTTTCAAAAATGTCTAGAAATAAAAACAAAAGGGCTTCCCATCCGTGGATAAATGAAAGTATACTTCAAATGATGAAAGAACGAGATCAGATCCTAAAAGCATCACTGAAGTCTAAATTGACAACTGACAGGCTTAAATTTACATCAATAAGGAATAAGGTGACAAAAGAATTTAGTAAAGCCAAGGCAAATTACTTCCTTGAGTAAATAATAAGGGAAACTCTAAAATGACATGGCAGCAAATAAAGAAACTATCTGGACAAAACAATGCTAGAAAACAGATCGAACTGAGAATTAATGGCGCACTAACAAATGAGGCAATGGATGTAGCTGAAGCATTAAATCATTATTTTGTAGATTCGGTAGCTACCATTGCCAACAGTTTTTCCTTGCACCAGCAATATGATATCAAGGAACTAATACCAGGACCCATTTTTTATTTTGAAAGAGTCTCTGAAGCGCAAGTATTAAAAGTGATTGATTCACTCAAACCTAAATCTTCAAAATATGTTTATGAAATGGACTCTGCTATGATTAGGGAGTGTGCAGGTTCATTGATTAAACCAATCACGCATATTGTAAATATTTCTCTGACTCAGGGTCGAGGGAGCTTCCCCCAATATTGGAAGCCTGCAGTTGTTGTTCCTATTTTTAAGAATGATGACCCGCAGTTAGTTTCAAATTATAGACCAATAAGTATTCTCCCTGTTATGTCCAAAGTCATAGAAAAGTTAGTGGCGGACCAACTAATTCTTCATCTAAATTCTAGCAAACTCCTACATCCGATGCAACATGGATTTAGGGCACACCACTCAACAGAAACGGCAACTGTTTATTTTATTGAAAGAGTTAAGTCTTTAATAGACAAAGGGGGTGTGGTTGGGGCGATATTTTTGGATTTACGAAAAGCGTTTGATACAGTTAATCATAATATTCTTCAGTCAAAATTTGTTCAGTTTAATTTTTCTCAGTATACATCTAACTGTTTTAAATCATACCTTACTAACCGCTCTCAATGTGTTAAAATACAAAATACAAGATCCTCCTTTAAAGATCTTGTAACAGGGGTACCCCAAGGCTCAATTTTGGGTCCAATTCTTTTCAGTCAATATAAATGACCTTCCATCTGTGTGCCAAGGCAGTGAGATCCTTATGTATGCAGATGATACTGTCATTTTTATTAACGGTAAAAATCATTCTGAGGTTGCAGTACAGCTGACAACAGTTATGATTAATGTTTCAAATTGGTTGAATAATTGTCATTTAGAACTTAACCCTTCTAAAACTGTAGCCATGTTCTTTGCTAAAACAAAAAAAAATCTTATACAGAGCCTGATGTTTTCATTTCAGGGCAGAGAATTCAAATTGTAAATGAATATAAATATTTAGGCATTATTTTGGACAGTAACCTGACTTTCAAGCAACATGTTAAAAAGGTGAGTAGGATCACAAACTTTACACTTACACATTTTAGACATCTAAAAATGTACATGTTCTCTCTTATAATGTCACATATTAATTACTGTCTACCAACATGGCCACTGCAAACTCCATGGGCCCTATCATGACATTCTAAAGTGCATAGTCACTCGTCAAAAGTCTATTCAAATTTAGTAGGATGTCCAGTTCACATTGGGAGGGGTTTCGCTATCAAAAGTGGAGCGCATGGCGTAACAAGGTGTTCCTAGGTCTTTTAATCAGTCATATGGGTGTGTTTGGGGCGTAACATCATTTTAAACAAATGAGAATGACATCTGTCATTCCCTTTAACGGCGCAACGTGCGATATGTCAAATAAATGCATCGGTATTTTGTCATTCAAAGGCGCATTTGAAGGAGGCTGCTTGCGAGACCGTTTAGAAGAGTCATTCTTAAACCATGCTTTACTAAAACCTAGCATAGCCTTCACGCATTTGCACTCGTCTATTTGAACTCATTGGCAAAGTGAAACTAACTTCACCAAGGAGTCAGTCAACGTCAGTCAAGACAGTTATATGCAGTTACTTTCACTATTGACTGACAATGGGTAACCACCGAAAACATAGGCTGGAAAAAGCAACACTTACCCTAATATTGCTCAAATGACTGAATAAAACAACTTTTATCCTGCAGAGGAGTTGCTTATATCTCGTGACAGTGCGTCTTCAGCTGTGCTCCATACGTGTCTCTCGCCTCTCCCCTAATCACTTTTAACCGTCATTACCAATTTGCAAATGATTGTGAATAACTACTCATTATGAGATGTACAGTATTTCGTAATATCTTTGTTCTAATTATGTTTCCCATTGTAATCGTGCAATTTGTAATGCTTTGCATGGACGTGCGCTGGTGTGCGTTCATGAATGATAGAAGGATGCTGCGTGCACCTGCCAATATGACTGGTGACATGCGCTCTTAAAATAGCATATGAACAACTCGCCATTGACTTCTGACCAGGTTTAGGTGGTGTATGATAGCGATTTTTAGACAACGCGCTAGGCCCCTCCCTAGGTTGTTAATTGCCACACCCCTGGGCGCAATGCTTAAAAAATAAACGTGCAAAATACCGAATTCAACTTTGCGCGGGTGAATAACGAGTATTACGCCATGCGCTGGTGACCCAAAATACAGCCCCATGACATTAAAGCCAATAATATCTTTATATAAACAAGCTGTCAAGATTTTAGATAAAAAACCAAGATCTTTTCATCACTGTCCAATTCTTAACAAATATAGGCTTCTAAGTTGGAACAATCTTGTTATGTTTAAAAATTGTTGTCTTGTATAAAAATCCGACACAGCTTAGCTCCACCACCACTCTGCAGCCTACTGCAATTTAGATCATCTGTAACCAGTGTTACTAGAGGGGCTGCTAGAGGTGATTGTGCAGTGCCTTACAAGAAATTAACTTTTGGTCAATCAGTTGTCACTTATAAAGCAGCTGGTGAGTGGAATACAATCCCACAAAACATAAGAGAGTCCAGTTCTTATAGTTCATTCAAATTAAAATTAAAGAAATGGCTGAAAGACAACCAAGTCTGTCAGCATTAGTGTATGAGATTAGAAGAGTATGATTGTTGGAATGTGTGTGTGTGTGTGTGTGGGGGGGGGGGCACGTGTGTATCTCTGGTGTGATTTTTATATATATTGTAATTGTTTTATTTTTGTTTTGTTTGCTTTTTTGCTGTAATTTATTCTTTTAATTAATAGGTAATTTTGCCATGCTCCTTCTGGCAGGGGAACTACCAATGGAAACTAGCCTTTTGGCTATAATTGGGTGCATTTACATTTTCTTTGTAAAATGTCAATTAGTGTACACTGTCCCTCTATAACAAATAAAGTTAATAATAATAATAATAATAATAATAATAATAATAATAATAATCAGCAACATAATCCTTCAAAGCGCAAGCCCTTGTTGCTGGCCGCCACAAATACCAACAATGGACCTTTCTGGTCTGTCAATAAAAAAATAATCTAAAAACCAATCAAATTGTCCAATTTTCCTGAAGCTCCTCCTTTTGTCCCACAAACAAACAGTGGCTGTGGTGGTGAGTGTAGATATCAGTCGCAGGTGGGCAATATCACTAAATAATCACATAAAACAGATCACCAAAACTTAATTTTACCATTTAAGGAACATTTCAAAGATAAGGAAGTCCTTATCCTTACCAATTGAGAATAAGCACTCTATAAGTAGTTGCTAGGTTACGGGGACGCTGGCGAGACACGCCGCTCCATCTGGCATCATGTTTTTGTTTGTTTTTATGTAATGTTCTGTTTATTTTTTTGTATTTTTTGTCTAGTTAAATGTATTCTCTCTTTATTTGCGTTATTTTTGTGTAGTTTTTGTGTTATTCTTAGTCATTTATTTGCTGACAAGTCTGTTGATGCTGTGACGTTAAGTTAACCAACTGGACTAAGTTAACATGAGTTTTCTTTTTAAAATGTCTTATTTATTTTATTATTTGTTTTTGTTTGTTTGTTTGTTATCCGTCTTGAATGTTTCACATGTTGTATGTTTCACGTGTGACGGGTACGCTGGCGATTACGCCGCTCCGTTAGGCATTTTTGTTATTTGTTTGTTTGGGTCTTGTGTGTGAAGCACTTTTGTTGCACTTTGTGCATAGAAAAAATGCTCTTCATGTTTGTCTGTAAGCACTTTGTGCTCAATGCTTGAAAAGTGCTATATAAATAAATATTATTATTATTATAAGTGAAATTAAATTGAAAAATTTAAATTATTTAGCTAAGCTTACAACCTACAGCAGAGTAAGTTAAGCAAAGGATTAATGGAATTTGAAGTGGCCATTTTCTTGCTGATTGGCGTTGGAAAATCAACAGTTAACACTCAAATAAAGCATGCTATTAAGGTAAAAAGACTTATTAGTATTCTGATGCAAGCTTAACCTTAAAATGAACGTTATCATGTTATGTTAACGTTACTGGAATTGCAATACATTTCACTGGTAGCCTGAAGACATGCAGTGTTTCCCATACATTGACTAATCTGTGGCGGGGCGCCACAAAATCAAAACTGGCCGTCACACATTAATGTTCTATGTTGTACTATTTAAATTAAATATAAGATAAAATCCTTTCATTGAGCTGCGCTTTACGCACGCAGCCTTTCCTTGCCCCGCTCTCTCTCGTAACGAGCCCGCTGCCCCTCCTCTGCATTTAACAAAACATTCACGATTGTTGAAGGATTGTTGTTGCCACATAGAAGCATTGCATAGAAGACGGCGGGCTAAATTGCTATTAAATCCGCTTAGCATCGTGAACATGCTGCGCAATTTTGTTCAAAACTGCTGCATTAAAGTTAACTCTGCTAATGTCTTATCACAACATAGTACATTGGGGAGACTAAGTCAAGTTATGCAATCAAGCAGTATCTCAAAGCTAACGTTTGGATGTTGAGTTTAGCTTACAGCTACTAGGCTAGTGACAATGGCCCCACATTTTTGAGATACCCTTACCGGAGGTAGAACTAAACGCAACAATGTTTTTCCTTATCTCTAAGGTCTCCCATATATGAAATGGATTCTTAGCTAAAAATATTTTACTGCTAAGATTGTTAAATTAACAGATATTGTTATACACCCCAAAACCAAAAAAGGACTAAAATATAGCCTGTCCGTATGGGAGTTAAGGCATATAAACTAGTGCAGATCAATCACACAAGCTCTGAGAGCTTTGAAACTTGGAATGTTTATAGTCAGGAAGTTGCTTTACCTACTAGAAAAGACTGGATGTGAATATCTTGATGTATGGAATGAATAGAGACATGTAAACATACACCTAAAATAAGCGGACATGCAAAAAATGAATATCTATGCAGAATGTTTTCATTTACTTTGTAGCTGCTTTACCAGGGATTATCATAGAAACACATATGATGGTTTATGGGAAAGGTGGGGTTGTACTGAATCCAACAATACCAAATATGTAAATATAGTATGACAAGTTAGGGTGTTCTGTCACTCAATGTATGAGGTGTCCAAAATAAAAGAAAACAGAACACTAGCAAAATACAGTCTCAAGTCCAAATCACATTATCAGTAGTGAGAAGAATGTTGATAAATTCATTGTTACTGCAAGGCAAGTGCTGATCTATATTTACATTTAATAATGATACATTTCATATGAAACACAGATCCAATTGAATCAGGTTAACACTGGAATGGAACACCTTTATTAAAATATTTACATTCACTTGAATTTTGTTTTGGTCAAGTCATTACTGAATAATGGAAAATAATATTGTTAGCTTTTGTCTGTCCAGACCAGCAGTGGACAGTAGAGCCTACACTGCTTACTTCACCCCTAAGTAGCTAAACAGTTAGTTATAGAAACTACTTTCCCTAGCTAAGAAAGTACTTAGCCCTCTGACTAATGTTGCATGTGTAATTCAACTTGATTTGCATTTTAATGAAAATTCTGAAATTTTTCCTTTTCACTAGTCTCTTGAATTATACTGAGAATGTCTTACAGACATTGGATCCAAAGCTTGTGGGAAACATTTTGAAAAGGGCAAGAAAAAAGATCCCTATGTCCAAAACCCCACAGTAAGGCCTCCAACGCATACTTACCCTTGCTCAGCAGAGAGAGAGATGGTGATGTCCATAAAACTCTGGCTCCATATACAGATGATATTTTCTCCAAAATCAAAGTTTCGTATCATGTATCATGTATAGCAGTGTTTCCCAAAGTCTGGGTCGGTCGCAGGAGATTTTATTTGGGTCGCCAGCACAATTTATGTTGTGTTATAGGCCTAACTGATACCATTTGTCATTTGATACCAGGAAAACGAACAGTTTTCTATTAGGATGTAGATTGTTAACTACAGTCACGGTTTTGTCATAAAAGCTCATGAAACTGGCGCATGAAACTGGGGGACGAACGCATCGCAGAGGGGCCAGCATATATCTACCTCTCAAAATGAAACCGTTCTGTGTGGCGCCTGCCATGTACCTCACAGTTGCAAACTGCAAGGGACATGAATCCGCCTATTTGCACGAACATTAATAGATACCAGCTCCTCAACTTTACCGATTAAAATCTAGTGACCGTGCTGTCAACTAAAGCAGACATCCATAGACCGGACATAAGGCCATTCAATTTGCATACAGTTTCGATTGCAGATGCAATCTTTAAAGTTAATAGCAACCTCCTCACATTCTTATTTCTTATTTAAAATGCACAACAGTGCATTATAGTCTACAATTTAAATGGGCATTTTAAACACTATTCCTCTCGTTTTCTACCTCGCTATCTCCAAAGTAAAAAGGTGCATTCATCCGGCTATTGCGCAAATGCCTCTTGTTCTGATATAACGACTATACAATATAATATAATACAACAATACAATATAACAACTTGAGTTATTCGCTGTTTACATTGGAATTGACGTCCACAGTGTTATGGACCCATTTGTCTGCAACGCAACGTATAGCCTACAACATTCTTTTTTAGAAATACAGGAACAGCTTACTATGCTGACGAATGACGAGAATTTTCCCTACTCTCGGATGCGCATTAAAACGTATCTTTTCAGTAGTCATTTCCAACTTTTCACGCTGATGGTGCTCAACATGCAACACAACCGTGTTCAAAGCAGGGATCCTATAGCAATGTATGGTTGGGGGAGGCATAGAAAAGTTGGAGAACCTGTGGCCTAAAACAATATTGGTGGTTGCAGGGTAGATTTGAAGTGAAATGGGTCGCAATGGTCTGTCATTTTTAAAAAGTGGGTCGCCAGAAAAAAAGTTTGGGAAACACTGATGTATAGCGAACTACTGCAGTAAGACAAAAATCAGTGAGCAGCAGCAAGTTGCAAATGTTGAGAGTGAGAGCACATCTGCACCAAGAAGACTGAGTAGGGCTGATACAACATAATTTCAAATGCGGAGATTGTTTCATTTGTGGGAAGGCCAGCTCTAAACCAGAACCTCTGACAGCAATTTCAACTGGAACAGTCGCAAGTACCAGAGAAAAGGTCCCTCGGGCAGCTTCTGAAAGGCTTGTAGATGTACATCTTCGAATTCTTTCATGCCCAGATCTTTTTGCATGATACCAAATACCATAAAATGCCTTGCACACTACATCTCTAAATGAAATATAGCAGAAGCCATAGAAAAGAATGAAAAAAGCAGACCAATGTCTATAACAAAGCCTTTATTAAGCTCACTGAAGACATTGATAAAACAATATTGTCCAAAGGTATGAAAGTGAGGACTCAACTCCTTGACTGATAGCTATGAGAACATACTAAAGACCATTGCTGAGCAAGGTGTGTCAACACAAGAAATATACATCAAGGACAGTGGTGTCTATACATCCCAACTGTTCTCACTTGAGTTGCTGAACATAGAATTTGTAATGCAGCCATCGACAACTTTTACCAAAATGAAGACACCCTGGATGGGAAGTGTACAACTCATGCTATGACGTATGTTGTGTTCCGAAGAGGCCAAGTCTCCACAGCAGATAAATGCCTAGCACAGGTTCCCTCAGGTTCAGAGGTCCCTCACCACCTTAAACACGATTGATATGAATGGATGGAGATAAACTTTACAGGTACATTTTGTCCATTCTTTTACACTTCACATCCAGGGTGTCTTCATTTTGGTCAAAGTTGCTGATGGCTGCATCACAAATTCCATGTTCAGCAACTCCAGTGGGGCCAGTTGGGATGTAGACACCACTCTCTGTCCTTGATATCTGGTCTGCTGCAAAAGATGTGAGAAGTGCCTAACTTTTGTATAGGAAACACAGTGTCCCATTGCACTGAGCTCATTGATGACTGTCTTATACTACCAAACTCATGATGTATCAAAATGGGAAGTCCCAGTGTGATTGGCGTATGGATGTGACAGCTCTGTTCAATGAGATCATGACAAATTAACACACAGATTCTCCTTTGAAGCTGGGTCATCACCACATGTTTGGTCATTTCTGTGGGCATGTTAATCAACACACCAGTTCACAAAGTCATACAGGATGTTGGGTACATACTTGCTGCATTGGAAACATAATAGACAGTCACTGCTGACATATTACTCACTGTAATGCTCTACCTGATCCATGCTTTTCCTCAATATGTCTGCAGCCCTGTGTAATATTTGGATTTCGGAAAGACTCTGACTTGTCTGTGGAAGCGTAGTCTCAGTCTACTGTTATTTCTGTGAGTTTAGCAGCTTCCCTCAGTGCACAATATGGTCATACTATCTGAGCAGATCAGATCTGACTGTCTTGGACGTGGAACAAATGCAAGCCTGTCTTTGTAATGCTGTATCAGCTTTTCCTTTAGTTTCCAGGATCTATATTTCTTGTGTTGAACTATAGACACACCTTCTTGCTTAGCAATGGTCATTAGTATGTTGTCATAGCTTTCAGTCAAAGAATTGAGATCTCACTTTTATATCTTTGGACAATACTGTTTTATCAATGTCTTCAGTGAGCTTAATAAACGCTTTGTTATAGACATTGGTCTGGTTTTTTTATTCTTTTCTATGGCTGCTGTTATATTTCGTTTAGAGATGTAGTGTGCAAGGCACATTTTATGGTATTTGGCATCATATGCAAAGAGATCTGGGCATGAAAGAATTTGAATGTACATCTTCATCAAGCCTTTCAGAAGCTGCCCGAAGGACCTTGTCTCTGGTACTGGGGACAGCCGTGGCCTACTGATTAGGGGTTCGGGCTTGTAACCGAAGAGTTACCGGTTCGATCCTCAACCCAGAAGGGAAAAAGGCGGGGGAAGTGGTTGAGCACTGCTCTCCCATGCCCACATCGTTAGGCAAACTTGAGCAAGGCACCTAACCCCTCACTGCTCCCCGAGCGCCACTGTAATAAGGCAGCTAACTGCTCAGGGTTAGTGTGTGCTTCACCTAATTGTGTTCACTGTGTGCTCTGTGTGTTCACTAATTCACGGATGAGATAAATGCAGAGACCAAATTCCTTGTAAATACTTGGCCTTAATTTACATTGCCCCTGTACCAGTCGAAATGGCTGTCAGAGGTTCTGATCTAGAGCTGGCCTTCCCACAAATGAAACAATCTCTCAGTATTTGAAACTCTCAGTATTTGATACTCAGCCTTCTTGGTGCAGATGTGCTCTCACTCTCAACATTTGCAACTTGCTGCTTACTGATTTTTGTCTGACTGCAATAGTTCACTCTACATGATACATGATATGCAACTTTGATTTTGGAGGAAATATCATCTGTATATGGAGCCAGAGTTTTATGGACATCACCATCTCTCTCTCTGCTGAGCAAGGGTAAAGTATGCGTTCTACTGTGGGGTTTTGGACATAGGGATCTTTTTTCTTGCCCTTTTCAAAATGTTTCCCACAAATGATACAAAGCTTTGGATTCAATGCCTGTAAGACATTCTCCATAATTCAAAAGACTAGTGAAAAGGAAAAATGATATACATTTCAGAATTTTCATCGAAATGCAAATCAAGTTGAATTACACATGAAACATTGGTCAGAGGGCTAAGTACTTTCTTAGCTAGGGAAAGTAGTTTCTACAACTAACTGTTTAGCTACTTAGGGGTGAAGTAAGCAGTGTAGGCTCTACTGTCCAAACAAAATTCAAGTGAATATAAATATTTTAATAAAGGTGTTCCATTCCAATGTTAACCTGATTCAATTGGATCTGTGTTTCATATGAATTGTTTAATACTGGGGCATATGAAATGTATCATTATTAAATGTAAATATAGAGCAGCACTTACCTTGCAGTAACAATGAATGTTAACATTCTCCTCACCACTGATAATGTGATTTGGACTTGCTTGTGATTTGGACTTGATTCTTCATACTATATTTACATATTTGGTATTGTTGGATTCAGTACAACCCCACCTTTCCCATAAGCCATCATATGTGTTGCTATGATAATCCCTGGTAAAGCAGCTACAAAGTAAATGAAAACATTCTGCATAGATATACATTTTTTGCATGTCCGCTTATTTTAGGTGTATGTTTACATGTCTCTATTCATTCCATACATCAAGATATTCACATCCAGTCTTTTCTAGTAGGTAAAGCAACTTCCTGACTATAAACATGCCAAGTTTCAAAGCTCTCAGAGCTTGTGTGATTGATCTGCACTAATTTATATGCCTTAACTCCAATACGGACAGGCTATATTTTAGTTCTTTTTTGGTTTTGGGGTGTATAACAATATCTGTTAATTTAACAATCTTAGCAGTAAAATATTTTTAGCTAAGAATCCATTTCATATATGGGAGACCTTAGAGATGAGGAAAAACATTGTTGGGTTTAGTTCTACCTCCGGTAGGGGTATCTCAAAAACTAAAGCCCTTTCTGACCATTTGTCACTAGCCTATACAGGTGCTTGTCAATTTCGTTACTCATGCAGGGGTCATTTTATTGACTCTGACACTGAAAGTTTTCAAAATCCCGATGTAAATGGTAAAGTGTTTTCCAAGACTCAAAAGTGCTTGTCCCAAGGAGAAGTACGAACCTTTATTTTAACTAACTACGTAGAAAACGTTATGAATTACATCCACACATCAGCAGCCTTTTAACTGTTACAATCGCAAGGGTTCCTTCACAAACGTCTTAAAGTGACAGGCACTCAATTAGACCTATACACTACCAAGACAATCTTAACCCCCCCCCCCCCTTGTCCAAGTAAGCTACCGCCACTAATCGAATCCAATCCTGTGGGAAACACTGACATGGTTCTGATATAAACAGCTATTATATTAGGCAGTTCACGTACAATGAGGTTGTGTAGTCTCGAGATTATATGGTCATAAACTTGTGTAAAATACCATGGCTAACATGCTAATTGTTTCTTGAAATAAACTGCTTCACTTCAACAATCACGGTAGCCTACATCATTACCTTTACATTGATGTATAGTATAAGTATATATACTCTTTTGATCCCGTGAGGGAAATTTGGTCTCTGCATTTATCCCAATCCGTGAATTAGTGAAACACACTCAGCACACAGTGAACACACAGTGAGGTGAAGCACACACTAACCGCGGCACAGTGAGCTGCCTGCGACAACATCGGCACTCGGGGAGCAGTGAGGGGTTAAACGTCCCACACACACCGGCATAGATGGGTAAACAATAGAAACAGCAAGTTAACATGATGCGGTTTATAGCATGGTTAGGAGGATCAGAATGTGATTTGTGTGGGATAACGTTAGTTGTGGTGTCATGCCTGGCTGCGTTGAGACAAATTCACTTGTTTTTCAGTTCAAAGATTCTAATTGTAAGCCTAAAATCAATGCCCTGCTAGCGGTACACCTTGATATTTATGCAAATAACCATATATAACTGTTAAATACTGGTTCTCTGGTTCTCCCTACATTAAGTTTAACATTACCAATGCAAAAGCCTGTGGGACCTTAGCAACAGTAACTAAGTGGGTGGGAAAAACCGCTCAAAAGCGGAAAGGTCCATTAACTACAAGTTCTTCAGTAATTCCTCTTTGTTGCTGTGGCCATTTATGATCCATAGATAGAATAGATGGAAACAGAAAGCAAAGTTTGCTCATCCGAAAAAATTATCTGATCTGTGACTCAAAATCATGATACGATCGGAACCATGAGCTTTGTGATCCATTGCACCCCTAATACTAAGCCTAGTCTCTCATAGCCTAATATTATAATTTGGTGTCTACATGAGTACAAAATGTGTAGTCAAACTGTTAACAACTACACCACCTTTGACTCATTTTGCTCCACATAATGGAAATAAGAATACCTTTTCTCATCTTCTTTTTGTCTGAAATAGGTCCCCACAATACATAAACACCAGCTGCCATGGCTGCCACTATTCCACCGATGAGTCCCCAGCTTCTCAACATCTTGGGCCTGAAACACATTACAACATAATCTTGACAAAACTATTAACACAGAAATCTGAAGATAGACAGAGATTTACATTGTGTTCAAGATATTTCAGATTTTAGATAGATTTACTATGGTATAACCAGAGACTTTCTAATGAGGAGACACAGCACTCAAAAAATCCTCCATAGAAATGCATGGGGTTAGTTTGTAACGTCAATATGGCCATTGTCTACACATATCCCACCCCTTCCTTGGCAAAACGTCGACATGTGAATACATTGAGCCAATCATGTGGTGTGATGTGAATACATTGAGCCAATCATATGGTGTGACATCTTCCCAATCATGTGTTGTGAATTCGCCGCTGGAGCAAGATTGATGTCGTGAAGCCTTGCGCACGCGCATTTCTGCTGAATAGGATGACCGACGAGTGCCCAAAAAGCGTTGCTATATGGCCGCAGAGTAGAGGGACTTGCCTAAAAGTACTTTGGTATAACTACCCACCGTTACCACTGTCAGGACCATTTTAAATAACACACTTAGACTTAAAACTCAGCAGGCGTTCAAGAGAGAAAGACAGTAGTTTTTCTGGTTTGTTTGCACTGGGAAGTGGGATAATTCCCATTAACGGTGCTCTAACGGTGCAGATCTACTTCGGCGTGTACTGTAGCACTTCTGTCGTCTTTTCAAGCGTCTTTAACGCACCAACACAGCGAAAAGGTGGCGCTGCATTTGAAAAAGGGCTGTGTGTCAAAAAGCTGGGTGATGCTATAGACTGTAAAAAATTTGGATAAAGCGTCTGTCACCCATAGATTTTCTGAAGAACGCAATTTTCTGAGGCCGTTTATGGGCGGTGCCATTTTGGAAAATCTTGGGAAATCCTAACTCCGCCCACCTCCATGTATGGGTAAAAGGGTGGGGCTTTGTGTGAGACTGAGCCAGCCGGTGGACCCGCCTCTTCAGCCAAGCAGCCTCAGCTATCTGTAACGTTAGGCCTACAAGATTGACTGGCACAGACTTAACATAACGTAACATACATTTGCTGGTAAGTTCATGTATGTTTCTTAATGCCATGTTCAGGCACCTTATCATTTTGTATCCTGAAAGGTAATATTCGGGTGAACGGTTGAAAAGTTGAGAATGAAGAGTTGAGTTTGCAGCTTCTAGGTAAAATAAACTAATGTTAGCTATCCCTCCCTTGCTTACGGTAAAATAACGTAGAGTAATTTAGCAGTTTAACGTTACAGGTTCACCAACTCACGTAGAGTAACCTAGCAGTTTACAGGTTCAGCAACTCACTACTGACAAAAATGTATCTTTGCCTTTATTTTTTTGTGATTAACGTTACCCATCTCATATGCTCAATGGCAGCCATTTCATTGTAACCTTAATTTACTTGTAAACTTAATGTGTCAACGTGTTGGCGTGAATTGATAACAAAATCATAGTGGGGTATTAGTTGTACATCATTAATTATTTTGATTAAAGCTGCAGTTGGCAAGATGTTTTTGATCATATTCACTGAAACCGACACTATGCTCCGACAAAACAACATAAATCAGCCCATTTCAGGAAAAAAACGCACTTCTACCTCCACCTAGAGGCTGTTATTTGTTTTGCAAAAATCCACAGCTCCCGGTTCTTCTGGTCCAATCAGATCAGGGCTGTCTGAGATCTGACTGTCAATCACAGTCTGGTTCAGTCTGGTGCGCACTGATGAGCCCAACCTCGATGAGAGGGTGCTCGGTGGTAGTGGGGGAGGGGCATGAGAGTTGTAAACATTAAACATTTTGGCTAAGTCCCCTCAATCTGTCAGACTTGCCAACTATGCGATCTAAACTAACGAGTTAGAAAAAAATTCACCCCCCTCCATAGCTGTCAACCCTCCCGTTTTTTCCGGGTTTCTCACGTATTTTAACTTTTTTCCCCACTGTCTTCCCGTTTTAATATTTTCCCGTAAATATCCCAAATTTTAACAATCTCATAACATTAGCTCTACCATCGGACTTGTCAGTTTCAAAGTGCAAAGTGTAGGCTACGGCCGAACGCTGTGTATCGGCCTACCACTCAGCTACGAGTAGCCCATAAACTGCATGACAGGCTATTTATATTTTCTCTCTAAAATCTCTAAAATAACCAAATGCATTTGTTCAACTTTATGAAGAAGAATTATAGGCTACTTGGAACGCACACATTTTGTCTGCGCAGGAGAGAGAATGACAGCGCACAGGGCCATAGATTAGGCTACAGAACTTTAACCTTGCTAGGGCTGTATAAAGTTGACCAAATTAATATAGGCTGTTGGTAGGCGTAAATAAAGTAGAGTACTTTGTTGTATTGTTTAGCTGACCAATGCACGAGCTTGCAATTATGAAACGGACTAATACTGCAACCCTTCCAACGTTGGGGGACGAATGTTGACATTTTCCCGTATTCTGCGTGAGAAACCGGGAAATCTCCCTTATTTTCAAAGCTCAATGTTGACAGCTATGCCCCCCTCAGTTGTCAGGCACTGGGAAACTACCGAAAAGTAAAAAGAAAAGTCCATAGGACAAGGCTTTAAAAGCGTGAATTTACGCTGTGAAAACGGACATTTTAACATGGGAGTCTATGGACATTTGCTCGCTTTTGGGCCCAGTCCCAAGTGGATTTTCGATGTATTGCAGTTTTTCAAACTTCTAGTTGGGCTTCAATGTTCAGATTGGAATGTTGGCGCTTGGGCGATGCCCATTGTCACTCCCCGATGTGAGTCGCTACCCGATGTGAGTCACGCATGCTCAGATTGATAGGTTTTACGGCATAACTCCAAGGCATCCGACTGAAATCCATAAAATAATTCACTTTTCTGTTTCAAAAATGTTTTAGCTATCTAAGATTGTTTCATTGCTAACGTTAGCAAACGCCATTCAAGTGACAGCCTTTGTTTTGCTTGATTGCTTACTTACTTGCCAGCAGTGAACAAACTTCGTTATGTAGGTCAATTTTTATTGATATTACAGAAGTCTCTCGCTAGCAGGCTACTTAGCTCTAATCTAGAACTGACATTAGTCGCAAAGTGACGCATGCGCGACTCAGATCCGGTAGCGACTCACATCGGGGAGTGACACCCATCTTTAAATTAATCCGTTGAACACAATGCGACTATCCAATGAGAGCACAAGGTTGTAGGTCCTTTGTTGTACGACAACAGTGCCTGTGAAACTTTGGTTCTCAAAACAAATTAATGTTGAACGATCTCTTCCATGACTACCTAGGATTCCATAATACAAACGAAACTAGGATTTGGAGAAACATCAAGATGTAGGGTCTGGGAGGGGCGGGATAAACGGCTGTCTTTCAAATTCCCTCTAGCAATAAGATAGCGCTACAACTCATGAGTTCCATGCGTTGGCTAGTTGTTCAAACTTTTGCCAACTTAAAAAAAAGTTTAACTCGAGTCGCCATTCAAAGACAGCTGTTCAGCACCAGCATCAATCTTCTTTGTTTTCAAGGGAATTCACGCGGAACCGTCGCAACTCTGCCGTTATTATGTTAAGCCCATCCACCGACTCATGGCCTGACCGAAGTTTGTTTTTTCCAGCTCGCAAGCCAACAGAGTTGCTAGACTACCCTGGCTGCAAGTTACATTTGCTGCCGCTAGGGTGCGTCTAGATTTCTAGGCTAGACTGTTGGTGTTTCTGGTGCGGATTTGAGATTGCATTGAGTCATTTAAATAGAACGATTTTGAAACGGCTTGCATTGTTTGTATTGGCTATTAATATTTTCGAAAACTGATATGCTACATTCCTAAAATGGTTGTACATTTGTGAGAAACACAAGACAAGTTAAAAGTAGGCTGGGTGAACCCTGATCTGCCGGCGATTTCTTTTTCCTTCTTTTTCCAATCTTAAAAGATTGAGCTTGGTCTGGTGAAAGCCAGACTAAGTTAAAATAACTGACTAGCTGCAAATTCACATTTTAAGCCTACACACCTCTGAACAAGGGTCACGCCGTGTCGCGAAAGTGGATCTGCACCGTAACACCAGTATAGTATAGAACACACATCAAACATGGGAGGAATATCAGACGAAAGGTAGCGTAAGAAAATGCATGGCATGAGATCGTCGCGGTCAATGCATGAAACTCGAGACCCCTGATAGCAGCCTATTATAGCCCACTCAGTTTCTAGTTTCTACCTAACTAGTTGTGTTGGCCCAATCTGAATCACCATCTCGGTCTGAAATCCCATGCTAGATTGCTAGCTTCCTGGTGATGGAGGAATTTTCATTATGATCGGCTACTTGCAGGACAGGCTAGATCTAATGATATTGTGAAAATACTAGTCTAAACTCAAAATATGATATCGTAAATAAACAAAGAAAAATAACCGGTGTTGTAATCAACCTTACTTGACTTGTCTTGCTTAACGGCTCCTGGAACAAGGGTGTAAGTAGTTCAGGGAGCACTTGGACAGCGCGGTCTGTCGCATTTCACTCAGACGTTACAGGCGCTTATTCTCAAAAATGCTCTGGAGCGATCTTGTGACATTGTCAGTAACATACTGATTGTCAAGTGATTTAATACGATGTCAGAACAGTTCCTACTAACCGATAGAGCACCTGCACTTTCGTAAATAGTCTTTCAAGTGCCAAAATGTTAATAAGACGCTGTCGCAATGCACTAGCCTAGCCTATGCCTAGACCACACCAGTCTGTATACGGAAATTCTCTAATGCAGCGTTCCAAGCAGTTACCAGTTTCTTAGTTCCGACTTTAAAGTTCGGGATTTACTTAAGGTCACGAGCAGGAACTACGACCAGGTGCTGTTCTGTATTTTGTTTTCTATAAGGAGGTGGTGCAATGTCGATCACCCAGTTTGATTAAAATGGGGATTTAGTCGGAAATTCCAATTTCTGAGTTTTGTGGAACACTGAAAGCTGCGTGTAGCCAACGACAATAACGGTAGTTTGAATATGGCCGCCGTTCTTCGTTTTCAAAATAAAAGTTGATAGTTATTACTTGTTACTAAAGAATAATTGCTCTCGGGCAATCTTTATATTCTTTATCTTTGTCTGGTTCTACCCAGAAACATATATCACATAGAGAGTTGTAACAATCCACAGGCCTACAGAAAAATATAGACCTACATAGAGTTTATTCGTCATTCTTATGGTTCACATAAAAACGAGATTGTGTTTCACACATCAAATACATTATGCTAATGCTAAAGTGTAGCCTATAAATAGGTTAAAACAGGACTAGGATTGGTTAAAAACGAACTACAAATAGATAAATAAGTTTGGATCAATTTAATTCACACTCTCTGGTTCAGCACGTCTGATATCACTGTTATGTGGGGGGAAAGCTAGCAGCCGGGTAGTCCTTGCTCTCTTGCATCTGAGTCTTTTGGCATGAGGGTGAACAGGCCATGAGAAGGATGGGTGGGGTCCTTTCGTAGCCTATGCCCTCTGCTCTCTGCACACAGAACTCTGGGTAAATGTCTTCCTGATGAGGCAGTGAGACACAAATGATTTTCTCTGCTGACCTGACTAGCAGAATATTATAAAAACATTAAGCTATCTAATGTAGGGGAGAGCCGGGACGAATGAAACACGGGACGAATTAAACAATCCAGTTTTCTCCGAGTGTAATGATGATAGACCGACGTCCTTCGGTCAAAACATAGAGCATGTTAACCTCCTTCTATCAGCCAAATATCTTCCTGCTATGTCATTTTATCACAGAGTTACTGGCGATAAACGAGTTTTGATGCGCAAAAGTAAACTTCATTAGCGGTTACATTTTTTCGATCATCAATGAGTGTTTTTCATTTAAAGGTTTAACTTAAATCTTATTCAGTAGACCATTTAGTGTTCTACACAATCCCAGACTTTCATATCGCATGCTTGTTTACATGGAAAGCAAAACAAGATAGCGACATATGTCTGTGTCGGGACGTCCCGACCAGGCTGTAAGTCCATGTATTTTAATTAAATGCACAAATATCTGTGTTTAAACAATCATTTATGGAGGTGAGATATGGAAAACAGTTTTAGGAAGATTACATTTGGGCCCACCAGGTAGGGCAGTGGTCCCCAAACTACGGCCCGCCACCTCATTTTAGGTTGCCCCCCAAAACATGTCCGTGGTATATAGGATCCGGCCCGCACGGGAGTACGACATCGTCAAACTAACCTCCATAATTTCCCCCATTCATTCTCTATGGCGGGTCTTAACAGTACACATGTAATAGAGCTGCACAGTCCCGCCCACAGCCAAAACCCGGTTAGGTGCCGGATGTAAGATTCCCATTCATTTGTCCCATTGACGTTTGGAAAAATCCGTATCTAAAGAGTTTTACAGCATGTCTTAGGCTAACCAGCTACGGCATAACTCATAAGCATACAACATATCATTTCGAGTGAAAAAACGAAGAGAAAATCCCAAAAAAGTCAAAGGTACAAGACTGTGTACATATTTTCATTTCCGAGCAAAGGAACTACTCATCCCATAAACCACCGCTCCTCACTGAATAATATATAAGCAATGCACAAACCGCGCGAAATCATTTCAAAACCGGCTACAGCTCGCGAACCCTTTCCTCCAAACAGTGATTTTTATATAGTGAATGTGAAGTTAATAGCAGTTATTTCAGGAGTAATCGTGTAAATAATAGTGTTTTGATATTGAATTTTATATTTATCATCGTGTATTATATCGTGTGTGTGAAAGTGGTTAACTTTAACGGCAGTGCTTTGTAACGTTACCTGACTCATCCTATGCCGTCATCACTGCTCAGTCGGGCTGATGCATGGACTGGTGCATGGTCTGCTCTTGGACCACCATATTCAGTTTATTAATTTGCCGTGAATTATTACACAAAATGTTCATTAAATGCACGAAGTATTCCTAGGTTAATGATTGATATGAATCATACAGTATAAAGGCTACAGTAGCCTAGCTAATGTTAACTAGCACTGCTAGCAGCATTAACGTTACCAACCTCCCTGCTTAACTCACCACAACTTTGTAGGTCTTGTCCCTCATGCTGCTGACCCTTACAAAACCCACAAACTGACTCTCGGACACACAACAGTCAATAATGTGACCCGATTTAAAGTGGCTTTCACCCCTTTGGACACTCACTAAAACATAATATATTTCATTCCTGTGTTGCAGCATGTAGGCTAATGTTAGCTGCATTATGTAATGACATACAATGTCGGAAATGCTAAAGGTTAGCCTGTCGGCTAGTGCTAGCCTACCTGAAAAGTGTGAGTGTTTAAACTAACATTTACAGTGGTCTATTTGATAGTGGATTGGCCCTGACTAAGTTTGTGTGATGTATAAACCCAAATCCTTGTTGATACAAGTACCAATATTCATCAAGAAAGTTTTTAATCACATTAAGATTTTCGCCATAGGCAGTAAAAAACTCCGCCATGTTTGTCAATATTTTTCCACTGAGAAAGTTTCAAACTATGACCATAACGGCCTTTCCACCAATCAGAGGCATCACGTGGGTAATTGTTCAGGATTGTGGGATTGTTCAGGATTGTGGGTAATTAAGTACTTATCCAAGAGATCGCGGATAAAATGCATTTATCTCAAAACAAGGTTAGTGCCCCACGAACTCTTGGTGTCTATAGGAGCATATACAATCGCTTAGTACAACCGTAGCTGGTTTTAAGTCTACCACGTGCAGTTAAGTTTTTATGGCTTACACCGCAATTGTCAATGGAGAAATTTCATTGAATTTTTACATCCGGCATCGGCTGTGGGCGAGACTGTGCAGCTCTATACTCTTCTTAACAGTACACATGTACTACTCTTTTTGTCCACTGGTGGTTGTTTTGGCGCTGTTTCGCGTTTGCCATCGAAAACGGAATGAAATGTATAGTAGGCCTACCTGCAAACAATGTAAGAGGCCTCTGCTGACTGCATCAGTGCTCAAAGTATTCTAAAAATGTATCAATTAATTGTTTATAACTAACTAACTTCTATTCAAGTCATAATTCTGGAACTTTCTGGTATAATTATTTATATTTTTTATTCACTCGTTCAAATGTGCATACAGAGTTCACAAAGTTCTCATCAGGTGAGTGAAAGTAAGAATGGTGGTCATTTCAGATGTTTCTGCCACCACTTCATAAAACTCATAGTTTGAGAACTTTAAATTATTTGTAGGATATTGCTTGTTCACAACTTGAGCTGTGTAGCCTATGCAAAGTTCAGAGTTCAAAATATACTTTTGGGACTCCCTGCTTATAGTTTTGAGTGCTATTATTATTATTTCATTTGAGCTACATTTTACACTGATATGGCATGATGGCAATATAAACACAGATAACAATGGTATTAAATTGCAATAGCCTATAGATTAAATGCAATGGAATATTCAACTAAGGTAGACTGCCTTTGTTCACAGCGCTAAGCTATTTATGGTTACTGATATACTCCGAGTCTCTGGCCCTCTCTTAGAGCCAGGCATAGTGAGCTGGCCCTCGGAAGAAAAAGTTTGGGGACCACTGAGGTAGGGGGTCGAGTTTTCCCATGTTATCCTATGGAGACTGACAGCCGGGGGATTGTTAAGCCTACTTATTTGGATGTGCAGTGGCCTAACCCACGTAAAAAGCTTACCGTTCTAGCTACAGTATAAACATGGCAGAATCATCCACAGGGCATGATATTTCAAAAAACCGCTTCATACACGCTTCACGATGATGGCAATGAGTTGTTAACAGACATGCACAAAGACGTATAGACCGCCCTGCAACTATCCGTATAAACCGCCCTGCAACAATCTATCTAAAATAAAACCTTTTGGGAGTACCATTCATGATATGTAGTAACATTTTGAAGTTGTTGGACGTTTATATGGCTTAAACTGTATGTTTCGAGATAGATAGATAGATAGATAGATAGGCTACTTTATTGATCCCCAAGGGGAAATTCAAGAAATTTCATTCGTCCCCTTATGTTGTTTCAACTGTCCCGACCAGGAGGGATGAATGAAATATTACGCACGTCCCACTTTTGTTGTAATAATTCCTGAACGGTTCTGTTCAAAGCTGAAAATGCATTGACAGAGGACAGATGTAGGTTACTAGTGACCAAATATTAGCTTTCAGTGTGGTAGCCTACGACCGCTTTGTAAATTACGTTTAATTAAAAAGTGTTTCAACTGTCCCGGCACTCCCCTATCTATCTCACTGATTGAGATAAGGGACAAAAACTTTTTTTTTTTAATGTATTTACATTGGAATTTCTTAAAATACAGATGTTACCCTGAAAAACTGCAATTTAGTCTGTCCTCAGCAGGATGGTCATAACGTTAAACTGCAAAAAGTGCAACAAATGCATAAATATAACTATGAAATTAATTGAGTTACTAAATGTCACATTAAGGGGGGAATTCTCCCATTTGTGTAAGGGTGCGTAAGTAAAAAAAAAAGCATTTCAGTCTGCGCAAATTCTCCCCTTCACTTAAATCTGTCAATTAGGTGCAATGGAGGAGAAACCCCAAAATCTGGGCGTTTCTACAATACAACCCTTGAGCACATTCTGCCACTGGCTTAAAGGGACACCAGGCAACGTTTTCGTGTTAATTAATCATCTTCGTAAGTTGGTATATGGTTAAATTACTCATTACGGGACGAATGAAGGCTCTCTCGCCCGCCCTTACTGCCTGTAGGAAGAATATCCCACTTGCAAGTTCGGTGTATCCTACCCGCCGACCTTCAGTATCACAAAGTCTCAGACATCACGAGAAGCAGGATCTGTTTACATCCTGCATCCCCAGCACAGAGGCAGGCTAATGAAACACTAGTGATTGTTACAAACGTGTGTAAAATGGCAGAGCTGGCGAATAAGCAGCGAAAACCCTTGACGGAAGATGCAAAGAAAAAGGAAAAGAGCTTCAGACCGAGCGAGGGCTCACACACATATCAAAACGTACAGACGGTAGGGGGAGCTTCATAGAGAAAAGGCATCAGGCTTGCCTGGTATCCCTTTAAGCACCTTTTCAGCTGCGCTCCCCGAGGGCTGTATTAAGGTCGAGCGCCACTACACAGCATATTGCTCGTGTAGGCAGTAGGCCTAGTTCTAAATACATGTGTAGGTAACAGACAGAACGTTGCAAATTAACATTAGAGTATCAAATTTGGTGCTTAATATACAGATACGGCTTCATGTTTTTCATCACACGGTGGCATATTTCCCAACATTAGGCTAACTTATCCATGAGTCTATATTGTTAAATAGTGAAAATCCTGTTATAACCAACCACCCAACTTGACACACATTTGCACAGACGTCTGCACTATTGTCGAGCATCAAGGGCGCAGGAGGCACGGAGGACGTGGGGGATATGTCCCACGCAGTTCTGAAGAGACGGACGTCGTCCCCCTCACTTTTGATAAGGAAAAAAAGCCTTATAGGTACGCTAAATAAATAATAACCTATAGGGTTTGCGCTAACTATGTAAAACTCCCCATTAACAGCATCACATCACTAACCACAGCCATCTACAGCTTAAGACTGCACAATCTCATATTCATTCAATTTGTCTACTAACAACCACCATAAAATAATCCAGGCTACTTGCTTAGTATATATCCTCAAATTATGGCTGGGGTCTTTTGCAAAGCACAGCATCTTTATTTAAGGCAAGCTGGTAGGCTATTAGAGGCAGGCTTTTTTAATTTCTAACCTGCATTTAGACATGCGTTTCGTTTGGAGCAGCATATGGTAGGCTATCAAAAGCATAACATTTTCGGTTTGGTTTGGGATTTAATTTACTTCTGGACTGTTTGATTATATTGCTAAATGTTTAGACTGATGGGCACTGAAATCTGGGAGATATTTGATGGTTCACGGTTATGTTTAATGCAGTTGAAAAAATGTCGGGATTGTGACATTGAAGTGAAAAAAGCGCTGCTGTTTATTGCGAGACAAGGCAGCCATTCATTGTATGGGGTTGTGCTGTAGCCTAATAGGAAAATATCTGCGTAGCCAAGTAGCCCAAATTGAGTTATGTTTAATTATGCATGATTTAGTACTTTTTATTAAATTCGTAGGCTGGAATGCCTTGAGTCACGAAACAATTGTGTAATGTAGTAGGCTACCCTAGGCTTCAGCCGGCAATTAGCCTACCTCGAAAGGAGCGGCAAGAGAGTGAGCTTGAGACTGTGTTGGATACCCATGGTAGGAAAACGATTTTTCTTTGCCAGCTGTAGGCTATTAATCCAACCAACAATATAATAAAATATTTAGAAGAGGTGTTATTTCATTGACTTAAATCGAAACAATGTCTTCTAGTGCTGGTGGACTGATGGCAATTGTTGGTATATGACAATTGTTATCCCGTCTTGTAGGCCTATGGGAACCTGCCATTATTTGTCCGACTATAAATAGAATCAATCCCGGGCATAATTTGAGGATTTATGGTAGCCTAGTCTCCTGCTCAACATGACATTAGCTGTTATGTTTATTGATAACAAACTCAAAGCCTACTGATCAACTCGTTTTACTACCCTAACTAGCCTATAAATACAAGTCTATACCCAACGTTTTTGTTCTAAGACATTATTTCAAACATAATTTCAAGACACAAATTGGATGTCAGTTACCTTGGTGCATACATCCAGAGCAGGCTACACCCCAGAGTGATGGACCTAGCGTTCTTACGCGTTCAGTGTGTATAAAGGTGAGAATTTAGTGGCATCACGTCTGCCTGTCACAGACGTGGGGAGCTCTTTGAAGCTTGGGATAATGTGGTACAGTTACTACAGTAACAGTATTTATTTTTTAATTTGATAAATGCTTTGTTTAAATGCTGTTGGAACAAATAGTAGTTGATTATAAAGTCAACTTTCTGTTGCAATTTTGCAATTCTGTGTGTTCTGGACTGGTAACTTGTTAAGCCAACATGTTCTAACGTTGCATAAATATTAACTGCAAACACATAGTGGAGAGTTGATTTGGTTTATACCAGACAATTAGGCTATTTGATCATGTAGTAGTCTATGTTTGGATAGGCATGATGATTCATTCATGGCTTAATAAAATATCAACATCCCATGTTGCTTTTAGAGTTTTCTACCATTGGCCCAAATAGTGTGAAATAAATCTAAAATAAATAAAAGTAGAATTGCACATAGCAAGAAGCTGGTCTGAGGGCAGATCTGGCGTTGTGCTCATCTCACAGTTTTGACCATTTTTTCAAAAAATATTTAGAAAACAATCAATGGTATTATCTTAATATTCTGGCAAGTTTATGGTCGAAAGTGGACCAGAGGTAGCGATCCGATATCTGGAAATCTGATCTCACTATGGGTTTGTGTTCACAACTTGGTCCCCCTCACTTTCAAAATATCTCCTGCGCCCCTGTCGAGCATCATAGTTTATATTCTCCCGTCTCTCTCGATTCTCTACTGTATTTGAAGCTGCGGTGTCAGTCTACAGAATCATTAGCATAGATAAATTGATGAGAAGCAGCTGCCATTGAAATATTCTTTCTCAACACTGAGTTTTTAAATTATGAATCTACACACCTCAAGCACGTCTTGATTCTTTATAAACAAACTTCGAAGCAAAAGTGAAATTTCGTTAAGTCAAGTCTTTGTTAGGCTATGTGATGACACAATATTTTACTGTAGGCCTTTGCTAGTTCAGTTCACCTTACGTTTTCAAAATCAAAGACTGATTTGTGTTCTTTCTGAATTTAAATGGCATTCAGAAGGTCAATGAGAAAGTCCACGTTCCACGTTTTATCAACTTAAATTAACACGGTGGTGGATCGGTCTGGTTCTATTTTAAATAGGCTAAATCACGCCTCTTTCTAAGGCTGCCTTGATTTTGACCTTGCCCACTGTGGGTGTGACAGAAGCGGGAATGGGAGAATATAGGCTACATAACTGAAAAGTAGCCTATGTAACTGAGTCAAGTCAAGTCAAGTTTATTTATATTGCGCATTTCATACACAGAGGTCATTCAATGTGCTTTACATAAACTGAAGCGATTTACGAAGCGAAGCGAATGGGAGAATGGCGAATGGGAGAATTCCCCCCTAAGTGAACTTAAAGGGGTGGTTCAGGATTTTGGACATAAGACCTCATTTCCAAGTAAGCAAGTGTGATATTTATCAGTGGAGACCGTTTTCAACACGTTTCATCCAGTCCTTCTAATTGCAGAGTTCGCAGGTGCTAGGCTAGCGCAAGTCAACGGTATGTGCTAGCCTGCCACTAAAAACAGTCTTATCCACTCCACAGTACACCCGAGGCAAATAAATTATAACGCCAGACTATCGATGTAAATGTCTGTATTGATACTGTTATTTCTAACGTTATTCTATCCTTGCATTTCAACGATCGCATTACATTTTGAGGGACTTGTTTCTTACCACGACTCACGACACTTGCTCCGGTTAGTAGTACTGCGCCGAAAAGTAAACAGTAAAGCGCACTCCAATGGGGATACTTAGTAGTAGCCTTGGTAATATCAGTCCGCTGCTGATGCAAAATGACTACTACCAACTTCAGGGACCAAAGTATAACTATTGCAACGCGATGCGAGGGTAGTTGTATTTCTTACACTATTCTATCAACACAGACATTTACATCGATTGTCTGGAATTTGCCTCGGGTGTACTTTGGAGTGGGTAAGACTGTCTTTAGTGGCAGGCTAGCACATACCGTTGACTTGCGCTAGCCTAGCACCTGCGAACTCTGCAATTACAAGGACTGGATGAAACGTGTTGAAAACGGTCTCCACTGATAAATATCACACTTGCTTACTTGGAAATGAGGTCTTATGTCCAAAATCCTGAACCACCCCTTTAACATCTTTATTTTACATAAAAACTGCGTGTCCTCACTTCATGTCAACTCTATTTTTTTTTTTTAATTTAAACCTGAATAAATCAGGCATATTATTGTAATGTGACAACACTTTCTAATGAAGGTACGCTGCCACCACCTTTTCTTAAACCGGTAAGGTCCGGTTGTCGTCTCCAAGATTCCACACAAGACACGCACACAGCAAGATTATAGAAAAGCAGCAAATATTTTTATTATTAACAATATCTCATAAAATACTAGATTGAGGCGAATCGGGGGAATAAGGGAACGTTAACCACACGTTCGCACACACACATGCGCAAACAAACAATTCATAGAACACCGTTAAAACAATCGTCAAAAGTTCCCTCCATCCAGCAGTCGCCAAGATCCTCCCGTGGGTTGCAAACACAGTCCGTGGGCACCGGCGCCCCGATGCCCACAAAGAGTCCAAAAAAAGCACACAAATGCACCGCCTAAATCCACAGCAAAGTGTCCCGCGTTGATTACTCCAAAGTCTTATAATTGCTCAATTCAAAAGCCCCAACTTTCATTCCCCGTACAAGCACATAACAATGTCCACTGCTCCGCGAAAAACAGCCCGCTGCTCAGCCTTACCTGACAAAGCAGCACTCGACTCTTAAAACGACTCACTGTCCAGGTGTCCCTCATTCAATTAGCCTACTCAATCAAACCCTCATCTCATGAACAGGTGGTGACTTGCGTAACTGCATTCATCGTCAAAGTCATCACACTACCCCCCTCTTTAACAAAAGACTCGTCCTCGAGTGACTTTGTGGGCGGATCTTGGGCGCTGATGCTATTTTACCGGCGGGATATTGACTGTTGCGCCCGACGCAAATCTAAAATGGGGTGGTCTGAAGTAGCTACATTAATCATGGGTGTGGTTTGGGCGTAACGTGCAATAAACCAATCAGAGCGTCATCTCACATTCCCTTTAACAACAGGCACGCTTGTTCCATAGCTGATTGCTATGGTGGCGTATTTGCCAGGCGCAGCCAGGAGCGTTCACAGCGCTATAATCACTGTTCAGTTGGGAACAGTTAGCTATGATTTTTCCTCTTGACAAAATGTAATACAGAATTGTCACAAAGACATACTTTCCGATGTTTTGGGATCATTCTCACTGAATCACGAGGTTATGAATGCATGGTGATATATTTGCAATGTACAATGTAATCTAACATTACCTCTCTATAGACAATGCATATCTTCTGTCAGTTAATCTCTTCTCTCCCGTGCTGCCGCTGGGGCATTTGGGTTAAATGGCATCGGCATGCAGTTCAACATCACGTCTCCTTAAGTCCTCTAACATTTCCTAATTTATGTCATCAACACATCAGTGATTCGTGAAAATGTGTACGCTAGATTTATGCCTATTTTTTCACATGGACACCACACTGATTTCCCTCGAGTGGTAATATTTTTCTTTGAAATTATGTATGGTTTACAGAAATGGGAACTACATTGTATAGATGAGAGGAGCTAAGAGTCAAGCAAGGGCTTCGTTTAAGTTGACCTAACTTTCAACTCTGCACAGTATCCCATTAACTGCGTGACAGTAGACTATTTACAATATTTTCTGTAAAGCAGAGTTTGTAAACACGTTATCATCAACTTAATTCACGCACAACATTTATTTGAGCAGGAGAGAGAATAACAATGAATGGATGCAGCAACTACAGAAATTGTACAGAAATTGTAACCATACTTGCTGCTTTCTTGTACTATCTGTTGCTGGTTAACAGCACATGAAAAGCTGATTTAAGCTAATTCACTAACTCAAGACTTCAAGGCCATCATGGATATAAAACGTTTTTTGAAAATAACGAAAGGATGGAGGAACATAGCAAAGCTTGGTGCTTAAAACCTTACACAACGGTAAATTGGAACAAAACTAGAAGTAACTTTAGCCTTTATAGGCCTGTAGCCTATAAAGTTGTCCAGATTAATAGGTCGTAATTAGGCGTTGTTGTAAAGATATTGCATGTAGATGTTGTACTATATAGGCTACTAAATATTTAGGTCACCAATGCACGAACAAAACCGGGAAATGGACAAATATTATCAAGGCTTTGAATGTTTCCGTCTGTGCACGGAGGTGTCTGTAGATTGGTGTGCAACGCATTCATTCATGCAGGCCTGTGGTCATGCATGCGCCCTTAAAATAGCATCTGCATTTTCGCCACAGACTTTAGACCAGGGAGTTCCTGGTCTGTGGCGGAATTGTTTTCTGAAACTGCAAAATATCAACAGTGAACGTTTGCGCCGGAACACGCCCCGTCTTTTCGCTGAACCGCCCCCGTGGGCGCAATCGAATACCCTAATTTACAGGCATGTACCTGTGGAGGGAAAATTCCAATATGCGCTGACTGCAAAATAGAAAAGACAAACGCGCGAGTATACAAATTCAATTGCGCCCGCACGGAAGATAGAGCCCATAGTCCTTTGTCCATGCTGGAGGATTTCTTGTCCTTTCCGGTCGCACCACCCCACTCAGACCCCGTTTACACGAGCATGTGTATTTTTATAAACGAAGACATTTCCCTACGTTTGAGCCTTTCATTTAGACGCAAACGGAGAATTCGCCCCGTAAAACGGTTATCCAAAAAAACTCCGGCCAAAGTGTTTTTTGTGGAAAACTCCGTTTATGCGTTTGGTTCTAAACTGTGGTAAACGGAGTTTTGGGCAGCCAACGTCACAGTATGCGACAGAGGTACACCAAATGTGCGACCAATGTTTACATTTACATGTTCTCACGTGCGACTTTTCAGGGTTCTGATTGGTTAATGTGAGCTTGAGGCTATCGTTAGACTGCCACTGTGGTTTGGCGTGCTCATGACAGCATGTATGTACAAGGGTTCGTGTAAACACATTTAAAAAAAAAAAACTGTCTCGTGTACATGCAGTTTTATTTGCAAACGTAGATGGCCAGATATTCGTTTAAGAAAATACCCTGCTTCGTGTAGCCTAAACGTAGTCTCAAATCACATCTTTGTCCAATAGCATAGTCAGAGGCAGGGGCCGGAGCAAAGGCCACAGCAGGGGCCGGGACAAGGGCCACAGCAGAGGTAGGGGCAGGAGCTACAGTAGAGATAGGGGCCGGGGCCACAGCAGAAGCAGGGGCCGGGGCCACAGCAGAAGCAGGGGCAGGGACCACAGCAGAGGCAGGAGAGTCAGCAGAAGCCGCACTAGTTTGGCGTGATCTTGAGAAAACCCAGCTCCATACCTCCTTCCACTGGATCTCTATGGTCGTGGGCTGGTTGAGAAAGTGTAAAGGCGGGCTGGGAGGGTCCGTGACCTGGTTGGGAGGGCCTGGCTGCTGATGTAGATGGACTTTCAGTACCATTAGCAGGGGCGGACCTGCCATTAGGCATGGTCAGGCAATTGCCTAGGGCCTCGGCCACCAGGGGGCCTCGTCATCCCCATATCACTTTTTTTTTTTTTTTTAAATAAATGATCACCGCATCCAAACAATATATTCTAATCCATAATAAAAATTGAAAAAAATATTCCTGTCATAGCAGCAACTAGCTAGTCTGAACGAGGTCTTGGTAAGGTGTGGAGTTGAGCGATTGACAGCAGCCATGAAACATTTCCAGAGTGGAAGTGATAAACGAAAAAAGAAAAAGGGAGGAGGAAGAATTTAGAAAGAAATTGCCTAAATTAACCAACTTCTTCCAGTCGAAGAATTCTTCAACGGAAGAAAGTAATTTGGACAGTGATGCAACAACATCTGCAACATCTGCTGAGCTGGGTGGTGTAACTCAGTGTTTCTCAAAGTGTGGTCCGGGGACCACTGGTGGTCCGCAAGCTATCCCAAGTGGTCCGCGAGCAGGCGTGGTAAAATATAATATAGATGAGTTGTTTGCCATATTGAACCAACATGTATGTAAATCCAAACAGTTCTGCAACGCTGCCTATGTAAGTTATGCCAGTTTAAATCATATGAATCCTCTGACACAATAAGCAAGGTGCAAAGAAAATAAGCAACGTGGCTCAGTGAGTAAGCCTATTGTGTAAGTAACTATTTAAGTAGGTCTACTCTTTTTTTTAGCTAGGTGGTCCGTGAGGTTTTTTTTATTGATTAAGTGGTCCTTGGTCTGAAAAAGTTTGAGAAACACTGGTGTAACTAATGCTAGCTGCAGCAGCTGTGGCACTGATGCACCACCACCGGCAACTTGCACTACATATTCTTCTGCTGATGATGATGATGATTATGATGTTGATCTAAGTGAAACAGTCGTGAGGAACAAGATCACTGTCACTGCCGAAGTCCGCACTGGTGCTGTTGGTGCTGCTACGGACACCATTTTAGTAGCAGAAGCTTTGGGTACAACGAAACCAGTAACGTAAGTAGCCCTAACACGATACCTAGCACTACAGTTATCAGTGACGACCCTGCATTATGGCAAGACACCCTAAGAGATGCAGAGCGGGTTGAAATCATTAAAAAAAGGCCCCGTGCAAATTAATAACTTTGAATTCCCCAAAAATGCAGATAAACCACCCAGAAGATTCACAGTTGAACATTATTACATGACCATGAAAAATGGAGAAAAAATAAACAGTAAATGGCTAGTTTATTCGGTCAGTGCATACGCTGTTTATTGTTTTGGATGTCGGCTTTTTGGAAGATCGAACACCTCATTTAGTTCGCACGCACACACTCACTCTCTCTCTCTCTCTCTCTCTCTCTCTCCCTCTCTCTCTTCTACACATAGCCTACATGGACAGACTCTCATACAGTAGCCTGCATAGCTACATAGAGTATATTCACACACAGAGACCCCAAAGCCCTAGCCTTTTTTTTTCTCTCTCTCTCTCTCTCTCTCTCTCTCTCTCTCTCTCTCTCACCATTCATAATTGTAATACTTTCAAAGGTATTACAACTGTTTCTTGATTGTCATCTATGGCAAAAAATATTTGTTGTATTTGAGTATGCCTCAGCGTCCCATTATTACAAGTTAAAAGTGTGATTTAGTTTTAGGGTTGTGGTGTGTGTGTGTGTGTGTGTGTGTGGGGGGGGGGGGGGGGGGTGGGGGGGGGGGGGGGCCTGACCATTAGGCAGAGGTGTATGGTTCCCTGAGAAGGAAGGAGACACAAACGGTTTCAACCTATTGAAATGTACAGTCATATCTTTGCCGCCCCCCTCTGGCCATATTGTATGTAACACTTCCGAAATTCGGGCCACAATTTCATATGGCCCACAAAACTTCCTCTGTAACTTGGGACACATACCTCATTTTCTTGTTTTATCCCTCAACCAAACCCATTCTCCCACAGAGTAATATTGGAAATTGACCTTAAAGTCAAAATTCCTCTTTTGGTTACCAGAAGCCTCCATTTGATGTTTTTTCACTCCCTCCAAAACAGTGGATAAGACCTCATTCAATCTGGAAACACTCATTTACAGATGCAAACTTACTCTGATTATCCAGATTTAACAGTATATCTACTGGCAAAACGATTTCCTGACCAAAGAGAACCCGAAAGGGAGAAAAACCTGTGCTTGAATGCACACTGCTTTGATATGCCATCATGACATAGGGTAGCAGAACATCCCAATTCAGCTGATTTGCGTCGACAAACAAAGACAACATGGGTAACAGTGTTCGATTAAATCTTTCCACCATTCCATCTGACTGAGGTGAATATGGGCTTGTCCTGGTTTTATGCATATCCAGCAATCTGCACAGTTCCAGGACCAATATGTAGGAAATAATGGAAAATAAACTGTAACCGTTCCAAAAATGATCACCATATGTTGTCAGAGAGTAAGGAAACACAATGAATTGAAGTAATGGCTTATTTGACAACATTACTCTAACCCAGTGGTCCCCAAACTACGGCCCGCCAACTCATTTTGGGTGGCCCCCCAAAACATGTCCGTGGTATATAGCATCTGGCCCGCACGGGAGTACGACATCGTCAAACTATAACCTCCGTAATTTCCCCATTCATTCTCTATGGCGAGTCTTAAAGGAACACGCCACCCAAAATCAGTAGTGATATATGTTCTTACCGTAACTTTCACGAGTTGAGTCGTACCTCTCCCGCGTCGGTAGGTGCACTCAAACGCTCTGTCGCGCGGCGCGAATGTGTTAGCATGTTGCTATGCTAGCGGGCTCTGCCGTGGCCGTAGAGAGAGGCACATAGCAGTATTCAAACACCTCCACGTTTTACCTACTTAAATACAGTTGCACGAGTAGTTGATGAAAAATGTTAGGGCACACAACATGAAACGTGACGATTTTCCAAGCGAATAAACATGAGAACTACAATGTGTGGCGCAATAGCACTTGGGAGTACTTCGACCTAGCGTGGTAATATTATTAACACCTAATTGTAGATCCTATCCACCACAGAGTTTAGAATCCATGCTGGATCGACCCTCAGCCTCTCCCTCCCCTCTGAGCGAGAGAGGCACACACACTAGAGATGCGCTGATGGGCTATTATTTCAACCATAACTGCATAGCAAAACTTATCATCCATCAGCCATCCATCAGCACCAAAGTTTGTTGACCAATTTTCAAAACGGCACCTGCCCACCATCCGCTGGTTGTTTTAATGTAGGCTATATTGGTGATGCAGCGCTGCTGACGTGAGGCTAGAAAGCCCTTGCCTGTTCTAGAAAGACTGATCTAATGCAGCAAATATATTAAAAGGCAAAAGTCGTACATTGGCTAAGCCTATCCCCAGAATATCAGCAGCAAACTCATTCTCTGTCGCGCAAAACAGTCTCCAAATAAAACGCACATCGGCCTGTTGCCTATTCTGCCAGCTTGTGACGTGTATCGTCCAAAATGCTTGATTGCATTGCATTCTCCACATTTTTAGCTACATTTTCATGTACCACATCAGCATTTTTGTTCAGTGAATCTTTTGTAAATTGCTTTACAATTACCGTCGGGCCTATAGGCCTATTGCCTGGCTTGCCTCAGCTTCGGTCACGTCCTTTTACAATTTTATCATTGTAATAAAAAACGCAATTTGCCACATAATTTCAGCATGCTCCTGGCCTAATTAATGCCTATTGTACTTTATTTTTTGCAAAAAGAAAGAAATCCTTGATAAAATGACAAGTCATTCACATTATAGGCTACTTTACACACTGTTATGTCAGGTTGACTGACAAGCCTGTTCTTAAGACTCCCATTCATTTTGACTGCACGAGCGCGTCTTTTTCAGACAGACGTCGCAATTCATTTTATAGCAGGCCATCGGACAAATATGACGCCTCGATATTAAAGAAACTCCGACTCCATTCATTCTGAAAGTCCACCGCACAACAATGCAACGTGCATGTTCACATTTTTAGTAACAACCGCCAAACTTGCTTGCTTGCCTACACATCTAAGTTTTCCGACTATTTTTCTTACCTTCTTTTTCCGCTGTGAATGTTAGTGAGTTTGTAGAAGTTTTAGCTCTTACGTTCTGAACATCTCGCACTGCCATCGCCCGATGTCATTTCTTAGTCATATCACTCTCTGTCTCTCTTTTAAATGCCTATTCCCTGAATGGTAGGCTACAATTATGTGTTTTATATATAGGCTAATATCTAAACAAAATAACCCAGGCAGTCTCATCTAGGATATAACACAGGTTGAAGTTGGTTCTATTTAGGGAGGTGAACATCTGTAGATGACTCAGAAATGACATCGGAAGACAAGGAGTGAATATGGCAAGAGGCAAGCCGAAGTCTGCTGACAAGGGCCCGACGGTAATTGTAAAGCAATTTACAAAAGATTCACTGAACAAAAATGCTGATGTGGTACATGAAAATGTAGCTAAAAATGTGGAGAATGCAATGCAATCAAGCATTTTGGACGATATATTGTCACAAGCTGGCAGAATAGGCAACAGGCCGATGTGCGTTTTATTTGGAGACTGTTTTGCGCGACAGAGAATGAGTTTGCTGCTGATATTCTGGGGATAGGCCTAGCCAATGTACGACTTTTGCCTTTTAATATATTTGCTGCATTAGATCAGTCTTTCTAGAACAGGCAAGGGCTTTCTAGCCTCACGTCAGCAGCGCTGCATCACCCATATAGCCTACATTAAAACAACCAGCGGATGGTGGGCAGGTGCCGTTTTGAAAATTGGTCTACAAACTTTGGTGCTGATGGATGGCTGATGGATGATAAGTTTTGCTATGCAGTTATGGTTGAAATAATAGCCCATCAGCGCATCTCTAGTGTGTGTGCCTCTCTCGCTCAGAGGGGAGGGAGAGGCTGAGGGTCGATCCAGCATGGATTCTAAACTCTGTGGTGGATAGGATCTACAATTAGGTGTTAATAATATTACCACGCTAGGTCGAAGTACTCCCAAGTGCTATTGCGCCACACATTGTAGTTCTCATGTTTATTCCCTTGGAAAATCGTCACGTTTCATGTTGTGTGCCCTAACATTTTTCATCAACTACTCGTGCAACTGTATTTAAGTAGGTAAAACGTGGAGGTGTTTGAATACTGCTATGTGCCTCTCTCTACGGCCACGGCAGAGCCCGCTAGCATAGCAACATGCTAACACATTCGCGCCGCGCGACAGAGCGTTTGAGTGCACCTACCGACGCGGGAGAGGTACGACTCAACTCGTGAAAGTTACGGTAAGAACATACATCACTACTGATTTTGGGTGGCGTGTTCCTTTAACAGTACACATGTAATACTCTTTTTGTCCACTGGTGGTTGTTTTGGTGCTGTTTTCTATATGTAGCTACTGCTGTCCGTTTCTAAATCATTTCAACTTTTTCTCAATGTTCTATAACATTTTAGAGGACTAACAGGCTAGAGTAGGCGCCCTATCTCATAAGATTCCATTATAGAATTTTGACATAGAAGAGGGAGTGGGGGCGCCGTGAGCGCTGGGCGAGCAGATAGGCCTACGAGTAGTGAGTTGCCGTCTATGGAAAAAGATGGATACAGCAAAAAAAAGCTGCTGACGACTAAAAATAGAAAAAGAAAGAGGGAAAAGGAGATGGCATGTCAAGGGATGCAACAGCAGTTAAATAAGTGGACGGTGAAAGGCAACAGGTAGGATTTAAAGTGATGACGTCTGTACTTGGAGGCTTGCAAATATGAATGTTAACAGACTAACTAGCGTTTGTTAAGCATAATGCCGATTGAAACAGCCTATTCCATTCAGATAGCTAGGTGGCTACCATGCTCATACTGCACTTTTAATGGCCAACTGCAAACATAAATGTCATGCTAGCAGTAACTCATTCAATTTTTCTATATCCTAACAATGAAGGCTCCCTGTAATAACTTAATATTGTGTTGTCAATGTGGTGCAAACAAACAAGGCTAGAGTGCCTATCAGCCTTATCAATTGTGAGCATTAGCTGGCAAAAGGACGTTATGAGAACCGTTTAGACTCTCTTAAAGTGACAATGCACCATTTATCAATCTATCTATAAAGCAAGAAGCGTCTGTGTGTCTGTGTGTGTGTGTGTGTGTGTGTGTGTGTGTGTGTGCATATCTCGCTGACCGTTTGTCAGACTGATTACAAACTTGGCAGGTGTCTTGCTACAGGCATGAGTAAGTGCACTGCCGAATTTGACGTTTGAATAAGAAATGCAAAAGATATCGTTAAATAGCCTATATCGGTAAAAGAAGCACGCATTGGCTTTCGCCGCTAGCCACTCCCCTTCCCACACAGCACTGTAGGACTGTAAGCTACCAGTGAGGATAGAAGCAGGGCTTTGGCAGAATTGGATCAGTGTAGGTTACGGGTAAAAACTTAAGCTAGTGCAAGATAACTCCACGGATGCCAACATGCCAACACACACAGGTAGGCTATATGCAGTGGCTCTTCAAAATGACGTAAAAAATGATGTGCAATAAGCGGACACTTCGAATAGCCCAGGCTACTTTGGACTGTCTTTAGACTTTGAATAAGCACATGACATGACAATTCAAACTGCAAGGTCCTAAATTGAAACGAGCGTTAATGGTCCCGAATCAAAGAACGTCCCAGAATGCCACACATGCAAAGCATAACCAGCGACAAACAACGAGTGGCAGACAGTGTGATGTCACTTATGAATAGCCCAGATTACTTTGGACTGTCTTTAGACTTTGAATAAACAAACGACAATTCCAACTGCAAGGTCCTAAATTGAAACGAGCGATAACGGTCCCGAATTAAAGAACGTCTCAGAATGCCACACATGCAAAGCATAACCAGCGACAAGCAACGTGTGGCAGACAGAGTGTGATGTCACTTATAGGCCACCAGAGACTGTTTTTGAGTCACACCGTTGCAAATTCCATACCTGCAGGCATGTAATTGGGCTACAGGAATAGCATGTTTGAACGGGCACTGCACTAGTACTTATCAAGTATAACATCAAGTTAAACATCAAATTGGCAGCATTTCTTTAAAAACATATTCAATAGACACTAATACACAGTAATAGTGTAAATTATTGGTCTTCTGTTTTGCTTTAGTTTGTGTGTTTTTTTTTTTTTTTTTTGGGGGGGGGGGGCAATATTGTTGTTGCATACCCCTCAAAAATGGGTAGATGCGCCCCTGAAACAATGTAAGAGGCGCATCAGTGCTCAAAGTATTCTAAAAGTTTATCAATTATTTGTTAATAACTAACTAACTTCTATTCAAGTCATATTTCTGGGACTTTCTGGGATAATTATTTCTATTTTTTATTCTCACACGTTCAAATGTTCATACAGAGTTCAAAGTTCTCATCAGGTGAGTGAAAGTTAGAATGGTGGTCATTTCAGATGTGTTTGCCAGCACTTCATAAAACTCTCATAGTTTGATAACTTTAAATTATTTGTAGGATATTGCTTGTTCACAACTTGAGCTATGTATCCAAAGAAACAGAGTCTTTTTTTTAGTATTATTTCATTTGAGCTACATTTTACACTGATATGGCATGGTGGCAACATAAACACAGCTAGCAATGGTATTAAATTGCAGTGATGATTAAATGTAATGGAATATTCAACTAAGGTAGACTGCTGTTGTTCACAGCACTAAGCTATTTATGGTTGATATACTCCGAGTCTCTGGCCCTCTCTTAGAGCCAGGCATAGTGAGCGGGCCCTCGGAAGAAAAAGTTTGGGGACCACTGCTCTAACCTGTAAAACCCCGTAAAACCATTGAAAGAACATGAGTTACGGGGCGGAATCTCTTGGAATTTTTGTTTATGTTTTGAACGATTCATTCTAGAATAGCGTATTAATAATGGGCTAGCGCAGTGGTCCCCAAACTACGGCCCGCGGGCCGGATACGGCCCGCCACCTCATTTCGGGTGGCCCCCCAAAACATGTCCGTGGTATACACTGTAGCAACCGGCCCGCACGGGAGTACAACATCGTCAAACTATAACCTCCGCAATTTCCCCCCTTCATTCTCTATGGAGAGTCTTAACAGTACACATGTAATACTCTTTTTATCCACTGGTGGTTATTTTGGCGCTGTTTCGCGTTTGCCATCAAAAACGGAATGAAATGTAGGCCTACCTGCAAACAATGTAAGAGGCCTATGCTGACTGCATCAGTGCTCAAAGTATTGTACAAGTTTATCAATTAATTGTTAAATAACTTCTATTCAAGTCATATTTCTGGGACTTTCTGGGATAATTATTTCTATTTTGTATTCACTCGTTCAAATGTTCATAGGCCTACAAAGAGGTCACAAGTTCAGGTGAGTGAAAGTTAGAATGGTGGTCATTTCAGACCACTTCAGCGCTTCATAAAATTCTCATAGTTTGAGAACTTTACATTTTCAGAGTTCAGAGTTCACACATTTTTAATAAAATATACTTTTGGGAATGCAAAAGTCTTTTTATTAGTATTATTATAGTGCATGAAAATGCACTATACTGTTATTCCAAGGCTTCTTCTTATTACAGTGCATGAAAATGCACTGTACTGTTCTTCCTAGGCTTCTTATTCTTATGCTTATTACAGTGCATGAAAATGCACTGTACTGTTCTTCCTAGGCTTCTTCTTCTTATTACAGTGCATGAAAATGCACTGTACTGTTCTTCCTAGGCTTCTTCTTATTATTCTTCTTCTAACGCACTTAAAGGACAGGTTCGGTATTTTACACTTAAAGCCCTGTTTTCAGATAGTTTATGATTAAATAGAACGTTTAAGATTGAAATTTGGACACATGTTGCTGTCCTGAGAATTTTCGGTTTCTGTGGTAGCGCCCCCCCTCCTCCAGAACGATGCATAGGTGCACTGGAACAATCCTTCCTAAAACGCATTAAACTTTCGTTTACAAAGACGTGAAACTCACCGAGTGGTCAGGGGTGTTCACTGATATGCTCACACAAAAATCGCTGCAAAAGATTCTTTCCAACAGGTTTTATCATAGTTTTTGTCCAACTCCATTGACTTGTATTGGATGTGCTGTGAGGTACGGTATTACTCCGCTGCCGGAAACGGATATGGGGTTGTTTGTTTTCTTTCTGTAGTCTTATGCAGTCGCGGTATCGTAGGCTACTACGCTATCCAAATTATTGTCACGTCCAACCATGGCTAATGCTAAAATGTCTTGGAACTTGCACAATGTGAATGATAGCCTACGTGAATCATTACGTTTTCATCATGAAAGTTCCACAGCCAAAAAAATTGTAAACGTACAAAATCATGTAGCCAAATTATTCATGTAGGCTAGGGTTAGTGTTAGGCTTATGATGTGAACATGACAGGTTATGGACAAAACAAATAAGTTCTTACCCCAAGTTCTTCCAACTCTGTCGTCCCAGGAGGTAATGTGGGAACCGCTGTATTTCTCAGGCGAAATAGCTTTTTGGGCGATTTCTTTTGACCTCCAGCGACGTTCAGTAAAATGCAGACACGGTGATCAGCTTTCTGCAGATTCTCAACAGGTGTGCTCACATCCAACCCCAGATATTCCAGCCACAACTTTAGCCTTTCTGGATCGTTGAAAGGAAGTCTGTGACAACTTTTTTTGCCACGAATTTTCCCGCAATTCGGAACTGCATAAAATCGCCTCATTTTTAGCTGTCTGTTGCAAAATACTTCAAGACAGCGATCTTCTGCTTCTTCTGTGTATTCAATGAAATGCCAGTGGTTTGCTTGTAATTGGCAAGACTGTGTATGGTGCATTATCTATGGAAGCATATGAGTAGCTTTTTTCAAATGAGAATGCAATCTGCAATATGCAATTCAAAAAGACATTACATTATGCAATTGACAATTCATTATGCAATTTAATATTGCAATTTGCAATAATATCCAACAAATTGTATTTTAATCTGCAAAGTGACAATGAAATCCTACAATCAATTCCAATAATTTTGGTTAAAAAATAGAATAAACATGGATTGAATTGCATTCCATTTTGCCATGGTACTTCAGTCTCAAAATTCAAATGGCAATTCATTTTGCATTTCAATTTTCAATATTCAGTTTCATCATTTAACTGTCAATTCGTTTTGCAATTTAATATTTAAAGTGCAATGTAGGATTGCATTTTAAAAACATATTTGGCAAAACTGTCAATGCCAGCTTGAAAAGATTTTGGATTATTTTGGGCAAAACGTTTTGCCATCGTTTTGAGGCATTTTATTCAAATGGAAAAGAAATAGCGCCCCCTGTGATTACATTGCACTTTGGTCACGCTCTTTGTGTTGCAAAATTCAAATGGCCATTCAATCTGCCAAACGCATTGCAATCTGTCAAGTCACTCGTCAAGGCGGGAACTAGGCTACGTCACTTCCGTGTTAACGTCTTCTTACCAGAGCCCGTCTACGGCTAATGTTACGAATTAGACATTCTCTGTTCTTACCTAGCGTTTGCAATGGAGGAGTTTGCAGTCTCTGGCCGACAGACCCGGCTGTAGAGTACAGTGACAGAGGGGGCATTTGCGATTTTCAAGGGGGCACATTTTTTTTTTTGGGGGGGGGGGGTGTTGGCGCCGCAAACATATCCTGTCACAGTTGATGAATAATGTTAACCGTGACCGCGAGTAGGCCTAGTGTCCGCGAGACCCAGCTGTGTTTTTACATTATTAAGGCTCTTATGTTGCTGCTGATAACTTTGCCAACCAGCGGCATCTTTAGTAGCATCCCTCCCCCCAGCAATTAGTAGCCTACAAATAAGCATCGTATACAACAATTCAGCGAGATAGATTTGGCCAAACGTGGGCCTGGAGCGACCGCACCCCCCGGTTTGCTTATGAGGCTAGCCAGAACACGGAGGGGAGTCTCCGTTGTGTGTGTGTGTGTGTGAGAGAGAGAGAGAGAGAGCAGGGCAAGGAAAGGCTGTGAGTTTTAGCCTAACTAACGACAATGGACGACAGAGTGGGCGATCTAGCCCTACTTGTCCTGTGAACTCCAAAGAGCTCCGCGATCTCCCTAATAGGAGAGGTAACCCTCTATTCCCTCCAGTGGTATCCACAGAAGGTCTCCCCACCGTCTAGCGCCCATTAGCTGTAAGGCCTCAGAAATCTTTGAACGGACCAGGTTGACATCATTTCGGACAAGTAACGTTAGGGCTAGATAGCCCACTCTGTCGTCCATTTTCAGTAATCTGTCCGTTGAGTCAGACTCGTTGACACGGTGGTGTTCTACATAATCAGCCTTAGTGCAGCTGCAAACTTCTCCATTGCAAGCACTAACTGGGTAAGACGTAAACACGGAAGTGACGTAGCCTAGTTCCCGCCTTGACGAGAGACTTGACAGATTGCAATGCGTTTGGCATATTGAATGGCCATTTGAATTTTGCAACACAAAGAGCGTGACCAAAGTGCAATGCAATCACGGGGGGCGCTATTTCTTTTCTATTTGAATAAAATGCCTCAAAACGATGGCAAAACGTTTTGCCCAAAATAATCCAAAATCTTTTCAAGCTGGCATTGACAGTTTTGCCAAATATGTTTTAAAAATGCAATCCTACATTGCACTTTAAATATTAAATTGCAAAACGAATTGACAGTTAAATGATTAAACTGAATATTGAAAATTGAAATGCAAAAGGAATTGCCATTTGAATTTTGAGACTGAAGTACCATGGCAAAATGGAATGCAATTCAATCCATGTTTATTCTATTTTTTAACCAAAATTATTCAAATTGATTTTAGGATTGCATTGTCACTTTGCAAATTAAAATACAATTTGTTGGAAATTATTGCAAATTGCAATATTAAATTACATAATGAATTGGCAATTGCATAATGTAATGTCATTTTGAATTGCATATTGCAGATTGCATTCTCATTTGAATAAAGCTACTCATATGCTTCCATAATTATCGCCACCAACTGGGCTGGAGTGTCTATTATTCAAGCTCTCAACGGAAGAATGTACGGGTGTGAGGCGTTTGGAAAAATAGCTCCACAGTTTTACAACATGGTAATAACCTGTTGGAAAGCGTCTTTTGCAGCGATTTTTGTGTGAGCATATCAGCGAACACCCCTGACCACTCGGTGAGTTTCACGTCTTTGTAAACGAAAGTTTAATGCGTTTTAGGAAGGATTGTTCCAGTGCACCTATACATCGTTCTGGAGGAGGGGGGGCGCTACCACAGAAACCGAAAATTCTCAGGACAGCAGCATGTGTCCAAATTTCAATCTTAAACGTTCTATTTAATCATAAACTATCTGAAAACAGGGCTTTAAGTATGGAAGCATATGAGTAGCTTTATTCAAATGAGAATGCAATCTGCAATATGCAATTCAAAATGACATTACATTATGCAATTGACAATTCATTATGTAATTTAATATTGCAATTTGCAATAATTTCCAACAAATTGTATTTTAATTTGCAAAGTGACAATGCAATCCTAAAATCAATTTGAATAATTTTGGTTAAAAAATAGAATAAACATGGATTGAATTGCATTCCATTTTGCCATGGTACTTCAGTCTCAAAATTCAAATTGCAATTCCTTTTGCATTTCAATTTTCAATATTCAGTTTAATCATTTAACTGTCAATTCGTTTTGCAATGTAATATTTAAAGTGCAATGTAGGATTGCATTTTTAAAACATATTTGGCAAAACTGTCAATGCCAGCTTGAAAAGATTTTGGATTATTTTGGGCAAAACGTTTTGCCATCGTTTTGAGGCATTTTATTCAAATGGAAAAGAAATAGCGCCCCCCGTGATTGCATTGCACTTTGGTCACGCTCTTTGTGTTGCAAAATTCAAATGGCCATTCAATATGCCAAACGCATTGCAATCTGTCAAGTCACTCGTCAAGGCGGGAACTAGGCTACGTCACTTCCGTGTTTACGTCTTACCCAGTTAGTGCTTGCTTGCAATGGAGAAGTTTGCAGCTGCACTAAGGTCTCTGGCTGATTATGTAGAACACCACCGTGTCAACGAGTCTGACTCAACGGAAAGATTACTGAAAATGGACGACAGAGTGGGCTATCTAGCCCTACTTGTCCGATTTGATGTCAACCTGGTCCGTTCAAAGATTTCTGAGGCCTTACAGCTAATGGGCGCTAGACGGTGGGGAGACCTTCTGTGGATACCACTGGAGGGAATAGAAGGTTACCTCTCCTATTAGGGAGATCGCGGAGCTCTTTGGAGTTCACAGGACAAGTAGGGCTAGATCGCCCACTCTGTCGTCCATTGTCGTTAGTTAGGCTAAAACTCACAGCATTTCCTTGCCCTGCTGTCTCTCTCTCTCACACACACACACACACACACACAACGGAGACTCCCCTCCGTGGTCTGGCTAGCCTCATAAGCAAACCGGGGGGTGCGGTCGCTCCGGGCCCACGTTTGGCCAAATCTATCTCGCTGAATTGTTGTATACGATGCTTATTTGTAGGCTACTAATTGCTGGGGGGAGGGGATGCTACTAAAGATGCCGCTGGTTGGCAAAGTTATCAGCAGCAACATAAGAGCCTTAATAATGTAAGAACACAGCTGGGTCTCGCGGACACTAGGCCTACTCGCGGTCACGGTTAACATTATTCATCAACTGTGACATGATATGTTTGCGCCGCCAACACCCCCCCCCCAAAAAAAAGTGCCCCCTTGAAAATCGCAAATGCCCCCTCTGTCACTGTACTCTACAGCCGGGTCTGTCGGCCAGAGACTGCAAACTCCTCCATTGCAAACGCTAACTGGGTAAGAACAGAGAATGTCTAATAAGACATTAGCCCGTAGACGGGCTCTGGTAAGAAGACGTTAACACGGAAGTGACGTAGCCTAGTTCCCGCCTTGACGAGTGACTTGACAGATTGCAATGCGTTTGGCAGATTGAATGGCCATTTGAATTTTGCAACACAAAGAGCGTGACCAAAATGCAATGCAATCACGGGGGGCGCTATTTCTTTTCCATTTGAATAAAATGCCTCAAAACGATGGCAAAACGTTTTGCCCAAAATAATCCAAAATCTTTTCAAGCTGGCATTGACAGTTTTGCCAAATATGTTTTCAAAATGCAATCCTACATTGCACTTTAAATATTAAATTGCAAAACGAATTGACAGTTAAATGATGAAACTGAATATTGAACATTGAAATGCAAAATGAATTGCCATTTGAATTTTGAGACTGAAGTACCATGGCAAAATGGAATGCAATTCAATCCATGTTTATTCTATTTTTTTAACCAAAATTATTGGAATTGATTTTAGGATTTCATTGTCACTTTGCAGATTAAAATACAATTTGTTGGATATTATTGCAAATTGCAATATTAAATTGCATAATGAATTGTCAATTGCATAATGTAATGTCTTTTTAAATTGCATATTGCAGATTGCATTCTCATTTGAAAAAAGCTACTCATATGCTTCCATATTTAAGTGTAAAATACCGAACCTGTCCTTTAATGCAGCTTCAACCGTTTAACGTAGAAACTTCATTCAAACTGCATTGCGTAGGTCTTACTTATGACATGTGGGCTTTGTATTTTTCAACTTTGTAAATTTTATACTTTTTAAACTATTAATTAAAAACTGTTACAAATTTCCCCATAGACTTAACATGGCCTGATGACATCACAATAAAGCCGTTAAGCAATTAGAATCCTATGGCAGGTGTTCGGGCCACCTGGATCTCAACTGCCATTCTCAGGCTTTAAGCATACAAACTGGCCCTATTAAGACTACACATCCTGTTCAACTGCTTCCTCTGCCAAAAACTGTTTCAAAATAAAAGTCCTCACTACAATATTTCACTGTTAAACAATTTAACCCTTTAAACTACTGAACTTTTTAACTGTTCAGCCATTGTAACTGTTACTTGTCATCAACTATGACTCCTACCCACTGTAGCTAGTTAGCATAGTTAGCATGTTAGCATTGCTAGCATGTTAACATGCTAGTTAGCATTTTTAACAAAACTGCTAAAAATGATTAGCTAAGTTAACTAAGTAACATGGTTAGCATGCTAGCATGCTAACTATATTAACCATGTTACTTAGCTAACTTAGCTAATCATTTTTAGCAGTTTTGCTAAAAATGCTAACTAGCATGTAAACATGCTAGTTAGCATAACTGCTAAAAATGATTAGCTAAGTTAGCTAAGTAACATAGTTAGCATGCTAGTTAGAATAGTTAGCATAACTATTAAAAATGAAAACATTAGCTAAGTTAAGTTAAGTAACTTGGTTAACATTATTATCTTTGATAACATAGTTAGCATAACTGCTAGCAAACATTAGAGCCATTCCAACTGTCAGTTATCGTCAGATTAGCTAAGTTAGCTAAGTAACATGGTTACTATAGTTAGCATGCTAACATGCTAGTTAGCATAACTGCTAAAAATGATTAGCTAAGTTAGCTAAGTAACATAGTTAGCATGTTAGCTTGCTAGTTAGAATAGTTAGCATAACTACTAAAAATGAAAACATTAGCTAAGTTAACTAAGTTAAGTAACTTGGTTAACATTATTATAGTGCATGAAAATGCACTGTACTGTTCTTCCTAGGCTTCTTCTTATTATTATTATTATAGTGCATGAAAATGCACTATACTGTTCTTCCTAGGCTTCTTCTTATTCTTCTTATTTTTCTTCTTCTAACGCAGTTAATGCAGCTTCAACCGTTTAACGTAGAAACTTCATTCAAACTATGTTGCGTAGGTCTTACTTAGGACATGGGTGCTTTGTATTTTTCATCTTTGTAACTTTTATACTTTTTAAACTATTAATTATTAACTTTTATAAAATCCCCATAGACTTAACATGGGCTGATGACATCACAATGGACTAATTAACTTGATTTGCACCTGTATCATCTTCCAGCTGCTCATCTAGGCCCCATCAAAGAATCAGTTCAACTGATTGCACCTGTATCAACTGCTTTCTACTGAACTAGACCAACTCACTCTGTGTCTCTTCATTCTACAAGGATATAAGACACATTTCATCCATCTTTCTATCCATTCATCCTCTTCAAACCATTCACTCATCCACCCATTAAACTATCCATCAACATCCATTAAACAATCTGCCTATCAACATCCATTCAACTTTCTGTCTATCAACATCCATTACACTATCTACATTTAACTTTTAAACTATATACTCTGTCTCAGGCTTTAAGCATACAATATGGCTCTATTAAGACTGCCGTTAAGCAATTAGAATCCTAGGCCAGGTGGCCAGGCTATATTAAACCTCATCTACCTAGTTCAGTCATTCCAAATATTAAACCTCATCTACCTAGCAAATAATTTAACCTTTTACATTATCCACCTATTTAACTGTTCAGTCATTCCAACTATATTAAACCTCATCTGCGTAGTTCAGTCATTCCAACTATATTAAACCTCTTCATGTTGGTTGCCAATTAGCACATCATCTGTTTTAACAATATATTTCACACCATATGTTTTGCATTTTCATGCACTAGTAATTCCCTGGAATTGCGTTTTCTAGTTCTTATTATTCCATGTCTTCTAACGCAGTTAATGCAGCTTCAACCGTTTAACGTAGAAACTTCATTCAAACATTGACGCGTAGGTCTTAATTAGGACATGTGGGCTTTGTATTTTTCAACTTTGTAACTTTTATACTTTTTAAACTATTAATTAAAAACTATAAAAATTTTCCCATTGACTTAACATTGCCCTTTATGACATCACAGCAATTAGAATCTTATGGCAGGTGTTCAGGCCAGCTGGCCCAACTGCCATTCTCAGGCTTTAAGCATACAAACTGGCCCTATAAAGACTACACATCCTGTTCAACTGCTTCCTCTGCCAAAAACTGTTTCAAAATAAAAGTCCTCACTACAATATTTCACTGTTACACAATTTAACCCTTTAAACTACTGAACTTTTTAACTGTTCAGCCATTGTAACTGTTACTTGTCATCAACTATGACTCCTACCCACTGTAGCTAGTTAGCTAAGTTAGCTAAGTAACTTGGTTAGCATAGTTAGCATGCTAGCATGTTAGCATGCTAGTTAGCATTTTTTGCAAAACTGCTAAAAATGATTAGCTAAGTTAGCTAAGTCACGTGGTTAGCATAGTTAGCATGCTAACATGTTAGCATGCTAGTTAGCATTTTTTGCAAAACTGCTAAAAATGATTAGCTAAGTTAGCTAAGTCACGTGGTTAGCATAGTTAGCATGCTAACATGTTAGCATGCTAGTTAGCATTTTTTGCAAAACTGCTGAAAATGATTAGCTAAGTTAGCTAAGTCACATGGTTAGCCCATTGACTTAACATTGCCCTTTATGACATCACAGCAATTAGAATCCTGTGGCAGGTGTTTCGGCCACCTGTTTCAACTGCCAGTCTCAGGCTTTAACCATACAAACTGGCCCTATTAAGACTACACATCCTGTTCAACTACTTCCTCTGCCAAAAACTGTTTCAAAATAAAAGTCCTCACTACAATATTTCACTGTTAAACAATTTAACCCTTTAAACTACTGAACTTTTTAACTGTTCAGCCATTGTAACTGTTACTTGTCATCAACTATGACTCCTACCCACTGTAGCTAGTTAGCTAAGTTAGCTAAGTAACTTGGTTAGCATAGTTAGCATACTAGCATGTTAGCATACTAGTTAGCATTTTTAGCAAAACTGCTAAAAATGATCAGCTAAGTTAGCTAAGTCACATGGTTAGCATGCTAGCATGTTAGCATGCTAGTTAGCATTTTTAGCAAAACTGCTAAAAATGATCAGCTAAGTTTATTAAGTCACATGGTTAACATAATTAGCATGCTAACATGTTAGCATGCTAGTTAGCATTTTTAGCAAAACTGCTAAAAATGATCAGCTAAGTTCACTAAGTCACATGGTTAGCATAGTTAGCATGCTAGCATGTTAACATGCTAGTTAACATTTTTAGCAAAACTGCTAAAAATGATTAGCTAAGTTAGCTAAGTCACATGGTTAGCATGTTAGCATGCTAGTTAGCATAGTTAGCATAACTGCTAAAAATAATTAGCGAAGTTAGCTAAGTCACATGGTTAACATAATTAACATATTATCATGCTAATTAGCATAGTTATCATAACTAATAAAAATGATTAGCTAGGTTAGCTAAGTCATATGGTTAGCATAGTTAACATTTTAACATTGTTAGCATGCTAGTTAGCATAGTAACTTGGTTAACATTATTATCTTTGTTAACATAGTTAGCATAACTGCTAGCAAACATTGGAACTATTCCAACTGTTAGTTATCGTCAACTATCTGCCTAAATAATTTAACCATTTCAATTATCAACCTATTTAACTGTTCAGTCATTTCAACTATATTAAACCTTATCTACCAAGCAAATAATTTAACCATATGAACTCATCATATTTTTGCATTTTCATGCACTATATTTCCTTCAGGAAATGCTTTTCTAGTTCTTCTTATTCTTCTTCTTCTAACGCGTTTAATGCAGCTTCAACCGTTTAACGTAGAAACTTCATTCAAACTTTGTTACGTAGGTCTTACTTAGGACAAGAGTGCTATGTATTTTTCATCTTTGTAACTTTTATACTTTTTAAACTATTAATTAAAAACTATCAAAATTTCCCCATTGACTTAACATTGCCCTTTATGACATCACAGCAATTAGAATCTTATGGCAGGTGTTCAGGCCAGCTGGCCCAACTGCCATTCTCAGGCTTTAAGCATACAAACTGGCCCTATTAAGACTACACATCCTGTTCAATTGCTTCCTCTGCCAAAAACTGTTTCAAAATAAAAGTCATCACTACATTATTTCACTGTTAAACAATTTAACCCTTTAAACTACTGAACTTTTTAACTGTTCAGCCATTGTAACTGTTACTTGTCATCAACTATGAATCCTACCCACTGTAGCTAGTTAGCTAAGTTAGCTAAGTAACTTGGTTAGCATAGTTAGCATGCTAGCATGTTAGCATGCTAGTTAGCATTTTTAGCAAAACTGCTAAAAATGATCAGCTAAGTTAGCTAAGTCACATGGTTAGCATAGTTAGCATGCTAGTTAGCATTTTTAGCAAAACTGCTAAAAATGATCAACTAAGTTAGCTAAGTCACATGGTTAGCATAGTTAGCATAGTTAGTATGTTAGCATGCTAGTTAGCATTTTTAGCAAAACTGCTAAAAATGATTAGCTAAGTTAGCTAAGTCACATGGTTAGCATGTTAGCATGCTAGTTAGCATTTTTAGCAAAACTGCTAAAAATGATTAGCTAAGTTAGCTAAGTCACATGGTTAGCATGCTAGTTAGCATTTTTAGCAAAACTGCTAAAAATGATTAGCTAAGTTAGCTAAGTCACATGGTTAGCATAGTTAGCATGCTAACATGTTAGCATGCTAATTAGCATTTTTAGCAAACCTGCTAAAAATGATCAGCTAAGTTAGCTAAGTCACATGGTTAGCATAGTTAGCATGCTAACATGTTAGCATGCTAGTTAGCATTTTTAGCAAAACTGCTAAAAATGATCAACTAAGTTAGCTAAGTCACATGGTTAGCATAGTTAGCATTGTTAGCATGTTAGCATGTTAGTTAGCATTTTTAGCAAAACTGTTAAAAATGATTAGCTAAGTTAGCTAAGTAATATGGTTAACATAGTTAGCATGTTAGCATTGCTAACATACTAGTTAGCATAACTACTAAAAATGAAAACATTAGCTAAGTTAACTAAGTTAAGTATTATCCACCTATTTAACCGTTCAATCATTCCAACTATATTAAACCTTATCTACCAAGCAAATCATTTAACCATATAAACTATCCACCTATTTAACTGTTCAGTCACTCCAACTATATTAAACCTCATCTACCTAGCAACCAATATAGTTTGTTTTTACTCTGTATGATATTTTACATCATATTTTTTGCATTTTCATGCACTATATTTCCTTCAGGAAATGCTTTTCTAGTTTAATTTGAGTTACGTTTTACACTGATATGGCATGATGGCAATATAAACACAGCTAACAATGGTATTAAATTGCAATAGCCTATAGATTAAATGTAATGGAATATTCAACTAAGGTAGACTGCTGTTGTTCACAGCACTAAGCTATTTATGGTTACTGATATACTCTGAGTCTCTGGCCCTCTCTTAGAGCCAGGCATAGTAAGCTGGCCCTTGGAAGAAAAAGTTTGGGGACCACTGGGCTAGCGCGTCCTCCTATTTGGGTTGCCAAATTAGCAAAGGCCAACTGTCAACAGCTGTCAGTTGTAGTCATGAACGCCTACGAGAGGCAGGCAAATTTCCAAAATTAAAACAAGAAACAAATTAAGTGGACATCGGAGGAGCTTCCTGAGATGGTGACGTCTTCGTGAAATGAAGAATATCAAGTCTGACGCAGAGCTGGCCATATTTCTCCACAACAGGTAGCCTATGCTAAACTTCATCTGCATCGCTAACTTCAGCTAAATATTTTACGTTGGAGATGTATTTTTTGTTTCCACTGTTTCCGTAATGTGTAGCTGGGTCATGGTTGGAGAAACGTTAAAGCAGCTGCAGGTTAACTAACGTTAGCTAAGTCTTCATTACATCTGGCAACCCAGAAGAGGCCCGCGTCTGGTAGTCTTGAGAACGTTCACCAGTGTTTTGATTTTGGCCTACAGAACGTTCGGTAACAATCCTACAAATCGCACCTTTAAACAAGTGTGATTCAAAATTCCTGCATTGATCAGAGTGAATGGTACGCGGTGTACCATACCGGCATACCCATTCCTCAGTCAAGATTTTTGCGACTGTACAGGCCTCTTGGTTTTTCATAGGGAAGGCCTCTGTCCACTTTGAAAAATAATCACTGATGACTAATATATACCTGTTTTCCAAAAGTGTTGCTGGTAGGGGTCCCATAAAATCTAAGACAATGCGCTCATGCGGACGCGATGTGGTAGAAGGTTGCAGAGGGGCACGAGGCGCTTGGCCTACCGCTTTACGTGAACCACATTCCCTGCATTCCACACACCACCTCTTAACGTCCCCCGACCACCCTGGCCAATAAAAGCGGTCTCTTACCTTGCCTTGCCATTTCTGAACACCTAAATGACCGGCTGTTATCGTGTCAAGCAAATGTGAAAGGACATAAGGCATGGTTTTAGGAAGGACCACCTGAACTCTAGAGTATATATTTTCCTGGGCCACAGGTATCTGCACCAACATCCCATCCCGCACTTGGAGTTGACTCCACACCCCAGCAAATTTCCTCAACTATGCTGGGCAGCTACCCTCGGTCTCACCCCCCTCACAGTGGTCTTCTTTTGTATTAAGAGCTTTATGTCTGGGTCCCTCTGCTGAGCCACCTTTAGCTCTTCTCCACTTAGCGATCCCCCTGCTCCCTGTTCTGACAATGGCCCATCCCTCCCATCCATGGGTTCCCCTTGACATGGACCCTGTTCAAGGGCTCCTTGTAATGTTCGGATAGAGGAAGAGCTTATTGGTGATCCCATCCCATCAGATGTCTGTTCTGCACTACTGGCTTCTATGAAGGGTATTCGGGACAAAGCATCAGCATTTCCATGTTGTTTGTCTGGCCGATGCACTATACAATACTGGAAACTTGCCAGCTGCTCCACCCAACGGGCCAACTGGCCCTCTAACCCCTGAAAATTATGCAGCCAGCGGAGGGAATTATGATAGTAAATTCCCTACCCAGTAGATAGTGCTTAAACAACTTTGTAAAAGTTACCATTGCAAGCAATTCCTTTTTAGTGGTTGCATATTTACGTTCTATTTTTGTCAATGCTCTACTAGCGTATGCAATTATTCAATCCATTATCCTCTTGGGACAGAACTGCACCTATTCCACAGTCACTCGCATCAGTGTCCAGTATAAATGTTTTTTGTGGATCTGGGTATGCCAAGATCGGAGCTGAAATCAAACATGTCTTTAGGGCAACAAAAGCATCACAACACTTCTCATCCCACTTAAACCTCCTCCCCTTTTCCGTCAGTGCATGCAGAGGTCGGGCAATCGCTGCAAAGTTTTTAACGAACCGTCGATAATATGAGGCCAATCCCACAAAGCTCCTTACTTCAGTCTGGTTTTTAGGTTCTGGCCATGACCGTACTGCCTCCAACTTTGCAGGATCGGCCATTACCCCTTCAGCGGAAATAATATGCCCCAAATACTGTACCCTAGTGGAAAACAAATTAAATTTAGATGGTTTTACTTTCAGATGGGCTGCATGTAGTTTATTTAGAACCTCACCCAGTCGACTTAAATGCTCTTGAAAACTGCGGCCAAATACAATGATGTCATCAAGGTACACTAGACACGTTGTCCACTGTAAATCAGCTAATACGAGGTCCATTAACTGGGGGGGTTTGTCAGGCCAAAAGGAAGCATGTTAAACTCCCATAGGCCACTCTTTGTGGTAAAAGCTGTCTTGGGCCGATCCTTAGGATCGACCTCGACTTGCCAATAACCACTGGCCAAGTCGAGGGTGGAAAACCACTTTGCATGAGGGTAAGCATCCTTCCGTGTTACATCATTAAGCTTACGATAGTCTACACAAAAGCGTAGCCCACCATCTTTCTTTCTAACAGGGACCACAGGGGCAGCCCAGGGACTTACAGATGGCCGAATCACACCTCGTTCATGCATCTCTTTAATGTGGTCAGTAACTTCTTGTTGTAAATGTAACAGCACACGCCGTGGAGCCATTTTAATGGGTGGCGCTTGTCCAGTGTCAATCTGATAAAGACTCAGATGTGTCCTCCCCAAATCGGAGTCATCTCTACTGAAGACAGACAAATGAGTGGAAAGAAGGCCATTAATCCCCTGCATCTCAGATTCGCTGAAGCCCCTATTATGTAGTCCCAGTTTTTGCACCAAAGACTCTGTAGACCAACCTACACAATCTTCCGAAGTCTCCAATATAGGCCATTCCTCCGCATTGAAATCAGGGCAGAAGGTGCCCAACGACATGCCCTGTTTCAGTGTATGAGGATGTTCTGCCACATTTATAAGCCTGACTGGTATCAAACCCTTATCTACTCTACTGACCACCCTAGCAACCAATACATTACAATAATTTGAAAGGGCCCCTGAGGGTTCCAGCATGCCTTCCATACCTTCTAAACAGGCCCCGCTGATGATCCCTGGAATGATCACTTCACTCCTAGGAGGAATAACAAGATCCTTTTCCACAGTCACCGGCATGTTCTCCTTTAAAGAATGGATGAGTTGTAAAGACAATTGCTTTCCCATTAACACACAGGCTCCAAACTTACATAAAAAATCTGTCCCCAGCAACCCCTTTTCTGGTTTTTTGCTACTAAAAAATCTGTTATCAGAGCTAACTTGTCAAACACCGTTTGCCACTTCCCAAATATATCCAGGTGTCCCCCATTAGCCACAGACACCTTGCCATTATAGCCAGTCAGCTGAACACCCCCGGTCTATTTCTCAGCCAAAATGCATAGGACATAATTGACACTTGCGCACCAGTGTCCACCAAAAGGGAACAATTCACCCCACCCACTTTGGCCAATAAGTAAACCCCCGCCCCACAAGTATGCCCTAGGGGCTCCATCTTCAGGCCAGAATAGCAGTTGAGAAGGGCGGGCATTTGGCCCTCTGTACCAGCCCCCTCTAGTTTAAATAGGGGCAATTCGTCCTAATGTGTCTATTACATCCACATAGACCTCTCCAGAATATGTCCCGCCTGCTAACTGCCGTATCCATCCAACTTCCGGGCGTGGATTGTCTATGGGAAATAACATGGCGTTTTGAAAGATCGTACCTGTCAAACTCTGTAGGTGACAAAGTAGAAAACGGCACCGAAAATCAAAAAATCCAGTGGAAACTAGATGGCAGAAGTGTGTAGGCCAATCTGCCCACCAGCTTTTTCAACTTCGCTACCTACAGATGTTTTACCGGTATGATATTTCGAAACGCCATGTTATTTTCCATAGACAATCCACGCCCGGAAGTTGGATGGATACGGAAGTTACGGAGGCGGGACTTATTCTGGAGAGGTCTATTCCCAACACCCATCGCCACGGTCTACTATTACGATCTAGAGTAGGGCCTGTTCGAGAGGGATTTACAGTGCCTGGTCGTGATGGAGGGTGGTTAACTTGTGCAGCAGGGTGGTACATAGGAAGGGCCAAGGGGCCAATCACAGTTGCCTGACTACGCCACCCTGAGGCCTAATGCATCAGGGAATCTTTAAGAGATCGTACCTCTAAACAGAGACAGCTCGTTCAGGTTCGAATATTACACAAAGGAGACATGAATTCCAGCAAAGCAAAAGATTTATTACGACACAAAGGTTGGGAAGTGGAGATCTGAGGGTGGTTAACTATGGAAGTTCACACCAATACCATGCGAGCATCATAAAAGGTTCACCTGTTACACAGCAAAGGCACACGGCAAATCTACAAGCAATACACCAGAAACACCACACATGTGCTTAAACTAGTCCCCCCTCAGAGCCACCTCCCTACTAAATAAACATAAAAGTTACAAACAAAAGGACAAGACAAGCAAAACAAAAACCAAACATAACAAATAACCTAAGCAAAACCAAAACAAGACAAGACAGCAGCACGACCCATGCTACCCCACCAGCATGACTGTGCTGCCTAAAAGAACAGAACACAGAAGATTAAACAATGAAAACACCACAATATACATAACAGAAAACCACAAATGTCTATGGGGAGACAGCATACCTGACAGTAGAACAGACAGGGGCTACACCAGTGGAGTCTACATTGCTACTGGCTGCTGCCCCTCTTAAGTAGCACTCCACTGGTGCCAGATTGATTAATTGCCCATGCCCCGCCCCCTTCATTAGCACTGGCAGGTGCTATTGGAAATAGCAGGCAGAGGTCTACCTGCTACACTTGCATTGAATTTTGCTGTAGATTAACCTGTGATTTCTTTATTTCAGCTACAGTGGCTTGTAGGGTATTCACTTCCTGTCTCAGACCCTCCACAACCCCTAATAAAACACCCATCTGTGAATCTTCTTGAGCAGGTCTACCAGTCACACCCATAACTTTGGACTCTGTTTTAAGTTCAGTTCGTTCCAAATCACGAATCAACTCCAATTCTGTTGCAACACTAATGGCCTCCTCAAGGGTAGGTGGTTTAGCACTTCGCAACTGAATTCGTAGTTCCCCACTTCCCACATTAGCCATAAAGTGGTCACGTGCTAATACATCTTGAGTCAATGGGTCAACGGAGGATTATGCTTTAGACACTAATCGTCGTAGGGCATTCCCAAATTCCCTAGCCGTTTCAGCTGGTAATCTTTTCCTAGAAGAGAAACTCACTCTGTGCCACTCCTCCCCACATGGCTCAAGATATTTCCCCATAGCTATTTTTAATTTCTCATAACTGCTTCTATCAATTGGACTTAATCCTGCATATATATTTCTAGCTCGCCCGGATAATAATAAGGAGATACATTTTAGTTTTAATTCCCCACTCCAATGATTAACTTCAGCTGCTAACTCAAACTGTTCAGACCAATCAGACCAATCCCTCCCCATTCAAGTAAAAGTCTCTGGCATAAAAACGGGCCTTTGTACAGATGGCTGCAATGGTTGTGTAGGCCTACGCATAGGTTCCTCAGGCTGTGCATCTAGCTGGTTGCCTTGTATAGAATCAGGAGACGACATCATTTTTAAAGCAATCCCACCGCTGCCACCAGTGTAATGTCTAATTTCTAATGATTAGGTACGCTGCCACCACCTTTTCTTAAACCGGTAAGGTCCGGTTGTCGTCTCCAAGATTCCACACAAGACACGCACACAGCAAAATTATAGAGAAGCAGCAAATATTTTTATTATTAACAATATCTCATAAAATACTAGATTGAGGCGAATCGGGGGAATAAGGGAACGTTAACCAATCTATCGAGCACCAAGCCAATAGCTACCAGAAGCATCACACAATATTGCACACACCCACAAGGCCCACAAGGGATAAATAGGCTATACGCTTATAAAAATAAATAGGCTACATTAGCACACCTCAATTCATAAATGACCATCAAGCTCAGAAACAAAAACACAGCAAACCACTAATAACTAATCAGGCTATATGGCTTAAATATTCCATACATTTTTAAAACATTCCCTATAAACCCACCCACGACATCAAACACTCAATCATAGCGATTATCCCTCCCAAGTTTCCCCAACACACACACACGCTCACACACACACACACACACACACACACACACGCTCGCACACACACACGCGCAAACAAACAAACAAACAATTCATAGAACACCGTTAAAACAATCGTCAAAAGTTCCCTCCATCCAGCAGTCGCCAAGACCCACCCGTGGGTTGCAAACACAGTCCGTGGGCACCGGCGTCCCGATGCCCACAAAGAGTCCAAAAAAAGCACACAAATGCACCGCCTAAATCCACAGCGAAGCGTCCCGCGTTGATTACTCCAAAGTCTTATAATTGCTCAATTCAAAAGCCCCAACTTTCATTCCCCGTACAAGCACTTAACAATGTCCACTGCTCCGCGAAAAACAGCCCGCTGCTCAGCCTTACCTGACATAGCAGCGCTCGACTCTTAAAAACGACTCACTGTCCACTCACTCAATCAAACCCTCATCTCATGAACAGGTGGTGACTTGCGTAACTGCATTCATCGTCAAAGTCATCACATTATGATCAGTAATAACCCTGGGTACCCCCTTTGTGCCTCTTACTCATGGTTCATGCAACTGTAGAACACATGGGCCCCTATGCACTCAAGCGCAATTGACTTTGTATACAAGCGCTTATGTCTTTCCTATTTTGCATTCAGCGCATATTGGAATTTTCCCTCCACAGGCACACGTTGGTAAATTAGGAAATGTTGCGCCCACAGTGGAAAGAGGCGAAAAGAGGAGGCTTGTTCCGGTGCAAACGTTCCCTGTTGATATTTTGCAGTTTCAGAAAACAATGATGCCACAGACCAGGATAATCCTGGTCTAAAGTCAGTGGCGCAAATTCAGATGCTATTTTAAAGGTTGCATCAGCGATAGTGGGGATACATCACTTCTGTTGATGTTTAAACAAAACAGAGCGCTAGCTCGCTACTCCATCCCCCTCCCTCCTGTGCAATTAAAACTCTCCTAAACGCGCATCTCGTCGGTTATTGGTTGAAACACTTTATTTTGCCTTTGAGTGGGTTGCCAACCCTTGTTGGTAGCAATTGTTTTTGTGTACAGATCTCGGAGCCTAGGCTGCCTACAGAGACGCGTTTTTTTGATGGCCTGCTTATGGGGCAGACAGTTAGCGGATCGTTAGGAAAGATTAGATGAATATGATTTATGTTTGGGCCTTTTTTGGGCCTGAAATCGCTGATACAACCTTTAAGGGCGCATACATGGCCATAGGGGCGCCTGCAGGAATTAATGCTATGCACACCGATCTACAGACACCCCGTGCACACACAGAAACATTCAGGGCCAGATGTACGTACATTTGCGAACGTAGCGTTATCAGCGCCATTGACACACCGCAGATTGCGAACGCTGTCAGACCCAAGTTTCCGTCGTATTTATCAATCGTTCAATACTTAGTGTAAACTGCGCCTTTCTCTGCCTTTCTCCGCCCATAAACGCAATTTACGAACGTCCACAACTGAATGGCAGCGCCTACATACAAGCGCAGTTGAATGAAGTTAACTGATGACAACATTAAAAAGAATCAACGTTTAGCGATCATGAAATAATACCATACATGATAAGATGTAAACAAGCAGGGAGATAATGAAGATCAGTAGTTCTACTCAAACTACTTGTGCACGTAGGCTATAGAAGATTGGTCAAATCTAGCAAGTAGGAAAGTTTAAGTGAATGACGTGAAAGTGAAAGTAAGACATTCGAAAGGCCAACATAAGTTAAGGTTGCTTTTGGTAGTACAAATACTTTCACCACAAAAACTGTCGCTCTAAATAGCGATTCTGTTGTCTTTGAAAGGTTCTCTTATTGACGCATTGAACTGCAATTTGGATTAACACCTGCTTTTACAAGGCGGAAGTATTTAGGCGCAGAATAGACGTGCGCGTTCAGGAGCAGTCTTTGTACATACCGCGGAATACATAACTAGGCGCTCTTTACTCTTCCCCTCCCATCTTTTTACACTAAACTCCCACTTTCCCCTGGATCCTCCCATGAATGCATATGCATGACATGACAATCGCAGTCTGCCACTTTCAGCTCCCGCGACAGGCAGTTTGCGCTTTTACATCATTGCGGCCTGTTTGTACATACCTCGCAATGATTTTACATGGACATTGCGAAACAAATACGCCTGAAATGGGCGCAAAAGCGTTAGTACATCTAGCCCTCAAAGCCCTGATAATATTTGTCCGTTTTCCGGTTTTGTTCGTGCATTGGTCACCTAAAAAGTAACCTATATAGTACAACATCCACATGCAATATCTTTACAATAACAACGCCTAATTAGAACACATTCATTTGGACAACTTTATACAGCCCTATAAAGGCTACTTATAATGGTTAATACAGTTATTCCTATTTTATGTTCACTGATCTATAGGCCTCCTAAAGTCTCCAGTGGTTTTATTCAAGATTTCTCTGACCTTCTGTCCTCCATGGCTTCTAGATCTGATAAACTGTTGATTTTGGGAGACATTAATATTCACATCTGTTAACAAATCGCTGGTCAATGAGTTTTTAAGCCTTATTGAATAATTTAACCTAACACAGTCTGTAACTGGCCCAACTCATCAAAAAGGTCACACCTTAGATCTTGTTTTGTCATCTGGTTTCCCTGTCTCTGTTACTGCTACTGTTGATGTGTCTGACCACTTTTTGATTATGTTTGAATCCTCTGGGTCTTGTCTAACTCAGTCTCTTCTAGGTTTATTAAATAATATTTGATTGTTTTGCTAGTCCCCCCTTTTTTATTTATTGATTTATTCTCCTGAACGGACATAACACCACCATTGATTTATTCGTCCTGAACGGACATAACACCACCACCAGGGCCTGAAGTTCTAGGTGTATGTAAAAACCCATATTAGGGAGGGCACAGATCGCCGAGAGGGGAGACATCACAAGCAGTAAGCCAAGTTTCAGTTATGAACAGAAAGTCCAGTTTGCTAGATAAAATAATATCATTAAGAATGAAAGTCTTATTTGCCAGTGACCGAGCATTTATGAAAGCAAACCTAACAGGTGAAATCGTCGGTTTCCCCGAGATAGTCCCATTAAAATGTACAGTACCCCACCATGGGAAGGTGTCTTGACAGCGGTGAGATGGGAAGACCATATGCCGGGATGGTGGCCTGTAACACAGGCAGCTCTGGTGGGTCGCACATCGCCGGCTGAAGTTGGTGCGTAATGGTGGCATGCAGCGCCGACATGAAAGACCGTTGTCCATGGCTCACATCCGAAGAGGGAGAGCCATCCCCTGAGGAGGAGCTCCGGTGAGCTGACCCATGCTGGACCCCTATCTCGCTGGGATGTGGTCGCGGAGAGTCAGAATTCCAGCATTACCCTTACGCACATGGGAGAATTCACCCCATAGACATTAGATGATGAAAGAGAACAAAAAATGCTAATAATAGTTTTGAGAGTTCTCTCTGCAGTCTTCATTATTGAATTACTTGTAATTATTGTGATAAAAGCAGTTATCGTGATACTTTTAAAAAAAATATTATTGTGATCTGTTTTGTGATCTGATCTAGCCTGGCTAGCGCCAACACTTCTCAATGAGACGTGGTCTGGAAACCAAACGTTCATTTTCTCGTATTTGAAAAAAATGCCCAGATCCGTTTATTGGGTGCCACGGATGTCTATCAAATGCGTCTGTGCATAGCTCATCATCGTCTTGCTTTGCCCCTTGTTCTGTGATTGGTCCCCTATCTCAGGCGAAAATTTGCTCCATGGTCTCCAGGCTGCCTTAGCAGCGTGAATCAAATCGCGCGCAAGGCAGCATGGGAACACCCAGGCTAGATCTGATCTGTATTGTGAAAAAATCTGTTATCGTAACAACCCCACTTTCTACTGTCAAAAGGACAAAATAATTTTAAAAGTGATTTTAGAGTTATTAGTGAAAAACCAAAGGACTTAACACTGAACACACTGAACCGTGTGGTGTTGTTTTGGCCTTCCTGTAAAGTTGGTGAAATGTCACTTACGCCCCTCTGGTTCTAAGACCTCAATATATGAATGTAAATATGAATTGTTAAAGTTTTGTTAACCATATTTAAGTATTTTGTTGAGGATTGTTATACTGTCTTGTCATTCTTGTAGATCTGATAGCTACTGTTTGTTCTCTTTATTCTTGTTTTCATAGTAGAATGAAGCATACAGAGAAGCTGTCACCATCAGCTAGTCTGTACTTCAGCTTTTCTCTTTCCTCCCCACATTGATTTTGCCTCTTCAGAGTATAGTAATACATCCCACATTTAGCTATGCATCATGCTTAGATGGTTAAAACATCTTATTTTTTGTTACATGACCATTAAATCTGTATATATGATGTCAAATCAGGGAGTGAAAACACTCTACTCTTTAAAGATCCTATGTGTTGCTGCGAATGTGTAGGTATTAATACATTTATAATAACTTCTGATACTTTTAAGCCATGTGATTTCACATGAAGGGCTATGCCCTGACCCACAGAAGTGGTCTACTTTTGATAGGAAGATGCGGGCCATTGTGTGGGCCGTACATCACTTCAGACATTACCTAGGACTTCAGGCTCTTACTATTGTCATTGACCATAAGCCCCTTCTTGGACACCTCTCCCTGGCTAATGCCCGAATAGGCAGACGCAGCAGGTGGGCCCTGGAGCTTGACCCTTATGACTGGGTGAGTGATAGCTCACAAGGATAGTTCAGGACATGCAAACGTGGATGCTATGTCTCGCCGCCCATCTTCAGATGATGACTGTGATATTACCAGTCAGGCCTGACCCATGAACATTCATGCAGCAACACAAACTGATGTGTCTATAGTGGACACCCCTCTTCAGGTTCCTGTCAGTCCACTGGCAGGTGACCACACCAGATCAGCCTATGTCATACTCCATGTCTCAGGATGGTATTTCAACCAAAGACATGCAGAGGAACAATGCTGATATCAGCTTATTGATGTCATGGGTGGAGAGTAGCCAGAGGCCCCTGATGGAAGGTGAATAAGGCCCCTCTGACAGTGAGGCGGCTGAGGAGTGAGTACCCAACCCTTACCTTGGTAGATAGACTGCTATACTGCATGTCGGAGCAACCTGGGATTGTTTATTTGTCCCATAACCACAGTTACACTTTGTAAGGGCAATAATTACAGAACTTACAGAAGTGATGGAGACCTCTGATGCTTAATTCAATATTTTAAGAATTTTTAAACCGATCATAGTTTTGAAGAGGATGTTTTTTATATAATGCATGCACACTTCCATATAATTGACCATGGTGTGGTGTAGCGTAACAAGTGGTGTTTGTGACAGAAAGCATAGCCCAGTGATTCCCAACCTGGTCCGCGGACCCCATTAGAGGTTGCCAGAGATTGCAGGGTGTCCGCACAATGTTGCCTGGGCTGAGGTTGTAAGGTTACCAAATTTATATTTGTGAGCATTAAATGTATAAAATCCCAATAACACACCCAATTGGATAATCAAAATTCTGTATAATCCAAATTAAATCAATTTTTTGTTCCACATTTAAATTCATGTAGCTATTTATTATTGTAATTAATCACAATTTATTATTTTTGTGTGTGTATGCGGGTAGGAGTTCGGGTATGGCTTGTCTTAGACACACGCAAGGGGGCCTTCAAGGAAAAAAGGTTGGGAAACACTGGAATAGCCTATACTTATCTACACCACTACGACATCAAGCTGTGGTCGCACCGCCCCTCCGTAGGCGGTCCTGTTTTGGCGTGTTACCTTTCCGCAAGCTCATGGTGCTGAAATCTCGCTCCCTCGCTCGCACGCACCAAAATGTAGACTAACGTAGTTGAATTTAAAAGAAAGGTTATCTGCTGAAAAAGTCACCATAATGGAGGAAGATTTGTTCCAGTTACGACAGCTTCCGTAAGTGCAAATTACAGCCTATAGACTCATTCACACTTGCATAAATGCGCATTTACGTCGGCGAATGTTATGATTGTTGTCATCTATGATGTAAGGATAATTTCGATACAGATGAGAAAACACGTATAGCCATATTCTATTGTGGGTTATGGCCATGGCTTAGACGTTTTGGGGGTTTATGTAGCTCTGCTAGCCTGTTCTGACGTTCATGATTCAATGTGTTTACCTACCGTATCCCACTAGCCTACACCTTGACCGTCACCAAACATCACTCCCAGAGTGGGTTTCCTATAGTCTCCAAACTAACATGACAAATAGACGTAGAAGATGACCAGGCGTAGTTGTTTGAAGCTAATGAAAATAGTACCCATGGTATCAAGCAATGGTTTTGCCTATTGCTAGTTTTCATGTCAGATAATTGAAACATGAAAAGCCATTGCCTTTAATAGGCAAGTATGACTGCCATATTGACCCCTAAAATACAAGTAGCCATGCGTTTTAATTTCTCAACTAAGGCCTCAACATTATTATGCCTCATATATATATATATATATTTATTTTTCTTGAAGAACAAGGTGCAATGAAGGCTCATTTAGGTTTTCATATTAACCTTTCACCCTCCACTGATCCAACATTAGTGTTAGTAACACACTCTAAATCATCTCTTTTGAAGGATATGGCCACACAAAGTGGATGGTACAGGCATAGGAAACAAGTGCATATGGATAATATGTGGCCTACAAAAAGTTGGGTCTTTCTGAAATGTAAATAAAAACACAAAACAAATCATGTAGACTACACCCTGGACGTTGTGGAAGAGAAAATTATGGAGGGGTGGAGGTCTGGGGAGCGGGGCGGGTGTGTGGGTGTTGTGTGTGTGTGTGTCTGTGTGTGGGTCATTGACAAAGTTTTTAAAAATGTGTTTTCAAAATAATCTTTAAAAATGGGCAGAATGCATTTGTTTGAAGTTGAAAGACTGTGGTTAAACAAGTCTTAATGGCCGTGTTACATTTGCAGGGGTTTTAATACATTTTTAGACTGTATTTGCAATTTCAACACCCAAAAAATGGTGGCGCAACTAAAAGTTTCTTAACAAAAACCCACACTTCTTTTTTTTTGGTAAGAGTGTCTATAGTGCTCAACACAATATTATTTTGTAGTTGACCTTGGTATTAAAAGTAACTTATGAAAACGTATGAATACTTTATTGTATAGGGTAGGTATTTTGGTTTTCCAACATCCAATTTTACATTTAAAATGTAAATAAATAAATAAATACTTAACAAATTAAAAAATAATTAGGTACAGCACATTTTTCAACACTTTGTTCACTTTGATTTACTATTTCTTGGTTTAAATTAGTATTTTACCTGGTTGCACCACCTGACAATGTGTTTGCTCCATCTGACTTTTACTACTAATTTCAAATTATACATGCATCGTCTTGGACACCTATATAACCTTTTGACTTTGCTAGCAAGTTCATTCAATTCTTCAATACAATAAAGAGTTGTATATTAAATTAACTGTTTCTTAGTTTTACATTGGTTGTACCACCTGATATGTAAACTGTACAAGTTCAACTATGAAGAGAAAGTAGATTTATCAATATTTGAGAGAGAGATTTACAAACTTTTCACTCATCAGTAAAGGTCACTTGTGGTCCTCTTGATGAGGCAGTATCCTGTTTATTCTTTTCCCTATTCAATTAAAAATAAACGTTTTATGAATGCGTTTTATAAATGCGTTTGATCATTTCAGATTCCAGACAAAAGTTTTTTTTCAATTTTCCAAACAATTTAAGAGCTATTAAACTAGTAAACTTTGTTTATTTGAAAGGTCTTCAACAACATAATATTAGGGCTGGGTATCGGAAATTTTTCGATAAGGTTCTAATTTCGATACCTTGATTTCGATGTCGGTTCCTAAAAAATACTTTTTCCGATACCATATATTTGTAAATCAATTTCAACAACAAATATAGCCGCAAGCGGCAATGGCGGGCCCGAGCACCTGCGGGCCGCAAGCCGTGACATGTCGGAATCCAACAAAGCACCGACGTGGTTCATTTGTGAAATGTACATATTTGATGCATGTGCTATTTGTTTTTGTATTTTATTTTCTGCCACATGTACTTGCTTGGCCAGGTGGGGGCGCAATGCAAGGCAGGCCCATTGGGTGTCATCATAATCATAATATATATTAACCTGAGAAATTTCAGACCATTCATTTTAAGCAAAGAACATTTCTGATACACTTTTTGGTTGGCCAGATGGTGGCGCTATGTTAGACATGGAAATAAGACATGTGAATATCATCACAATAATGATATCCAAAATTTGTGTAAACTTTCAGATCAATCACTTAAGGCATTGTCCATTTCTGGCACATTTCCTGCTTGACCAGGTGGTGGCGCTATGCCAGGCAGGCCCATTGGGTGTCTGGATATCATCATAATCATAATATCTATTAACCTGAGAAGTTTCAGACCATTTATTCAAAGCATAGAGCATTTCTGACACATTTCCTGCTTGGCCAGGTGGTGGCGCTATGCCAGGCAGGCCCATTGGGTGTCTGAATATCATCATAATCATGATATCTATTAACCTGAGAAGTTTCAGACCATTCATTCAATGAACTGTGATTTATGACACATTTCCTCTTCATGTGGTGAGATATTAAAATCATATCAAATATATAACATATCAAAAATCCCTTCACAATTTAACATCAGCGACATCTTGGCATAATGTTTGCCAAATTTCACATGAATCTGACAAACCGTCTAGGAGCAGTATGTTAAAATTGATCATGTGACATCAGTGTAATTGTCATTCTTTCTGTTGCCAGTTGGTGGCGCTATGCCAAACATGAATTATGGGCATGTAAATATTATCATTAACATGGTCTTCAATGACCTGTGAAATTTAAAACATTTCAAGCCATGCATGGTGAATTATGACACATTTATTGCTTATGTGGAAGGGTATTAAAATTAATAATTTCGCCATTTCGTCAAATTACAACATATCAAAAAAAGGCTTCACAATTTATAATCAGGAACATCTCGGCGTCATGTATACCAACTTTGACATGAATCGGATCAACCGTCTAGGAGGAGTACGTTAAAATTGATCATGTCCACATTGCACAAAATCTCAATTACCTCACTTCCTGTGGGCGTGGCTAATGGCATGTTAATACAAAAGTTGTTTGTTTTTGGGAGTTACATACACCCACCAAATTTGGTGTGTGTATCTAAAACTATATGCCAACCACAAGTCACAGTGACATAAGGGGGCGCTAGCGAGTCTCTGGGCCATACCCGGGGCCAAGCTTTTTTACCTAGCTGCTTTGTGTGACACCTGATGTTTGTGTCAAATTTCAAGACTTGCATATTAAAATTATGACATATTTCAACATATCAAAAATCCCTTCACAATTTAACATCAGCAACATCTTGGCATCATATTTGCCAAATTTCACATGAATCTGACAAACCGCCTAGGAGGAGTATGTTAAAATTGATCATGTGACATCAGTGTAATTGCCATTCTTTCTGTTGACAGGTGGTGGCGCTATGCCAAATATGCATTATGGGCATGTGAATATCATCACTCCCATGGTATTCAAAGACCTGTGAAATTTAAAACATTTCAAGCCATGCATGGTGAATTAAGACACATTTATTGTTTATGTGGAACGGTATTAAAATTAACAATTTCGCCATTTTGTCAAATTACAACATATCAAAAAAAGGCTTCACAATTTAGAATCAGGAACATCTCGGCGTCATGTATACCAACTTTGACATGAATCGGATCAACCGTCTAGGAGGAGTATGTTAAAATTGATCATGTCCACAACGCACAAATTCTCAATTACCTCACTTCCTGTGGGCGTGGCTAATGGCATGTTAATGCAAAAGTTGTTTGTTTTTGGGAGTTACATACACCCCCCAAATTTGGTGTGTGTATCTAAAACTATATGCCAACCACAAGTCACAGTGACATAAGGGGGCGCTATGGAGTCTCTGGGCCATACCCGGGGCCAAGCTTTTTTACCTAGCTGCTTTGTGTGACACCTGATGTGTGTGCCAAATTTCAAGACTTTTCGATTATGTTAACCACCTCAAAATATTTGCCAACCACGGGATCAGTCACCTAAGGGGGCGCTAGCGAGTCCCTGGGCCACGCCCAGGGTCAAGCTCTTGTACCTAACTGCGATGCGTGACACCTGACGTGTGTGCCAAATTTCAAGAGTTTTCGACCATGTTAACCACCTCAAAAACAGGAAAGCAAAAAAGTAGAATAACAATAATACTCAATAATAATAATAATAATAAATATAACCGCAAGCGGTGATTTACGGGGTCCGAGCAAAACGAACATGATGGCATAGCTTTTTAGTTTTACATATGCTTTGATTGTTTGGGCACAATTGTTCAAAAGAAACGTGATCGGATTTCGGTTATCGGATTTCAGTTACCGGATTTCAGCTATCGGTTTGGATCAAATCTTGAAAATGGGTTGTTCAAAGGGAAACAAGGATCCTGAAATTGGATTAGATCACATAATCTATTCTTGGTTTTGATCTGGATAAAACCTTCACTTTGTGTCGTTCAAAACTTTTGAGTTGGATTGGAATAAATTTGATGCATAAAATTAGGATTACCCTGTGCTGTAACATTATAGTGTGCTAACCTCCACAACCCAACAGTATTCTAACAATACTTGATTCTACAGGACTATTTATTTGTTGTGGATAAGATGAAGGGTTTGATAATGGAAGGCAGTGTTTCCCACAGAATTGAATTGTATTTGTGGTGGTGGGTTCTGTGTCGGAGTCAATAAGATAAACAGCGTATAATTATACAGTTATACTTGCCTTGCACTACAAGTCCATATTGACAAGTAGCTGTAATGCTGTAATGTTATAGTGTGCTAACCTCCACAACCCAACAGCATTCCATTCTAGTATGCTAACCTCCACAACCCAACAGTATTTTAACACTAATGCTTCAGGTGGGATTTGAACACTCAACATAAGGATGACCAGTACAAGGCATTATCCCACTAAGCCACTGTCAATCCTACATCTTTGCCAGTCACATTCACATGGTGAAAATGTGTATTGGTAAACACACAAGAAAAACTCCAAGTATACATTTGACAATAAAATGAAGGGCTTTCCTGAAAGAGAACACCTGAAAACGTTTGGAAATTCTGGGACAATTACACATTTGTAGAGAAGAACAGTAATGGATGAAATATAAATATGATAGACTTAATGATGAAGGAAAAATAGTAAACAAAGAAGTTCCCCTATATGTCTTCGAGTGTGTCGGCATTCTGATTCTTGGCAACTAATGAGTGTGAATGTTGATTGCCTGATGTCATTCAGGTGCTGTTCAATGGTGTGACTCTTCAATAACCAATAGCATGTGCATCTTGAGCCTAAAGCTCTAGCAGGATTCGAACTCTCAACCTAACAAACACCAGCACTAGGCATTATCCCTCTGAGCCACTAACAATCCGACATATTAGGCAGTCACATTCACATGGTGAAAATGTGTGTTGGTAAACACACAAGAAAAACTCCAAGTATACATTCGACAATAAAATGAAGGGCTTTCCTGAAAGAGTACACCTGAAAACTTTTGGATATTCTGGGGCAATTAGACATTTATAGAGAAGAACAGTAATGGATGAAATATAAATATGATAGACTTAATGATGAAGGAAAAATAGTAAACAAAGAAGTTCCCCTATATGTCATAGAGTGTGTCGGCATTCTGATTCTTGGCAACTAATGAGTGTGAATGTTAATTGCCTGATGTCATTCAGGTGCTGTTCAATGGTGTCAATCTTCAATAACCAATAGCATGTGCATCTTGAGCTTCAAGCTCTAGCAGGATTCAAACTCTCAACCTAACAAACACCAGCAGTGTGTAATGAGTGTGAATGTTAATTGCCTGATGTCATTCAGGTGCTGTTCAATGGTGTGACTCAGAAGGCTCAATGGTATGGAGTGATGACACGGAGATGGCAGGTTTCGGTGCAACACAAGTTAACTTTATTTGAGTTTCAATTTATCTGTTCTTTTGTTCTTTACTTGTATGTGTGCTGCATCAAAGAGGAAACAAACAGAAAATGGAGTAATCAGTGAAATGGGGTAAATCAGTACAGATCCCAACTCACAAACAAACCAATTGACATTTGAACAATAAACTGAAATCATATGGCTATATAAGGTACAACTAAACAATACTTGACATCCCAAGTCAACCAACATCACCTAATCATCTCTCACATGGGACTCAAACACACCAAACCAACAAACAAAGACCTTAACTTTACACATGATTGCAGAGCTACTCTACAAACTGATAAACATCACAAAAGTCATAGTGAGGGTGATTAAAGTGATGACTTACGTTAACTCAAAGACGCACACAGAGCAGGACACACTGGAGTGCTGGGTTGAGATGAACAAAAGAGCGAACTGAGGGCGAGCAAACAATTTATCCTGGTCTGAGCCCCTGCTCCGGAGCTACAGGGTTTCCCAGCGGGTAAACTTTGGAAAGATTTGCAAAGATTTGGAAAAGATTTTTGAAAGACTACAGTCTCAGACCCTCTCACATCTAAAGACAAGTAGTAGAGTTTTAAGTCACAGACTATGATTTTGCAATGACTAGGGATCTTGCAGGGTCACTATTTACAAGACTGCAACATGATTCCTTTAAATTATTACCCATTGTGCAATAGATAAACAGGAACTGAAAATTATAGCCTACTAAACTCAAAGTCGTATTTTCATGTTTCTGCAGCATTGTTTCATGCGTGACATCCTTAACCGATATAGAGTTGTTCTGTCAAGTGGAAGAGCCGACTAAATATGTATAAGAAATGACAAATATTATAAGAATAACAAATAATTATAGGCTACAGCTTATAATTATACAGTAATACTTGCCTTGCACTACAAGTCCATATTGACAAGTAGCTGTAATGTTATAGTGTGTTATCCTCCACAACCCAACAGCATTCTATTGTAGTATGCTAACATCCACAACTCACTAATGCTTCAAGTGGGATTTGAACTCTCAACCTAAGGATCACCAGTACAAGGCATTATCCCACTGAGCCACTGTCAATCCTATATGTTGCCCAGTCACATTCACATGGTGAAAATGTGTATTGGTAAACACACAAGAAAAACTCCAAGCATGGAGGGGCGATTAGACATTTGTAGAGATGAACACTAATAGATTAAATATAAATATGATAGACTTAATGATGAAGGAAAAATAGTAAACAAAGAAGTTCCCCTGAATGTCAAAGAGTGTCTCGGCATTCTGATTCTTGGCAACTGATGAGTGTGAATGTTGATTGCCTGATGTCATTCAGGTGCTGTTCAATGGTGTGAATCTTCAATAACCAATAGTATTCGAGCTAGAGCCTAAAGCACTACCGGGGATTCGAACCCTCAACCTAACAAACACCAGCACTAGGCATTATCCCACTGAGCCACTGACAATCCTACAGATTGGGTAGTCACATTCACATGGTGAAAATGTGTGTTGGTAAACACACAAGAAAAACTCCAAGTATACATTTGACAATAAAATGAAGGGCTTTCCTGAAAGAGTACACCTGAAAACTTTTGGATATTCTGGGGCAATTAGACATTTATAGAGAAGAACAGTAATGGATGAAATATAAATATGATAGACTTAATGATGAAGGAAAAATAGTAAACAAAGAAGTTCCCCTATATGTCATAGAGTGTGTCGGCATTCTGATTCTTGGCAACTAATGAGTGTGAATGTTAATTGTCTGATGTCATTCAGGTGCTGTTCAATAGTGTGAATCTTCAATAACCAATAGCATGTGCATCTTGAGCCTAAAGCTCTAGCAGGATTCGAACTCTCAACCTAACAAACACCAGCACTAGGCATTATCCCACTCAGCCACTGACAATCATACACATTGAGCAGTCACATTCAAATGGTGAAAATGTGTGTTGGCAAACACACAACATCAAGAAAATTCCTAGCATACATTTGACAATAGAATTAGGGGCTTTATAAAAAAGAGTACATATCTGAAAATGTGCACTGTTAATGGTATCCACCCAATGATGGTTGTATGTTTGTTATCCAAAAAAAAAAAAATACTCATATAGGAATATAGGTGATATAGGAGAAATGGGCTGAGTGGTCGAACTTTATTGGCCTATATCTCTGAAATGGAACAACGTATCCAAATTCTTTTGATAACTTTTGTGAGGCTTTGTCTAAACATTGTCTGTGAGAATTTTGGTGAAGATTTGATAATTTTTGAAGCCTGTGAAACTTTTTATGATGTTTGGCTTTTCTCTGAAATTGTGGCAAAAGTAAACATTTTTAGAGCATAAGACCAGGGTGAAAAAGATGCATCTGAATGTAGAGATTAATATGATGAAAGAATTTTGAGTCTAGGTGAATCTGGTAAGGAGAAATAAGCGTTTTTGACAAGAGCGCCACCTTTGGGTGCAGTACCCCAAATTTGGGTTATGGGTAGTGGGGGGTACTGGTAACAATACTTGAAAATGTCAAGTTTCTAGGACTTACGGTTTATAGGAATATAGGTGATCTAGGAAAAAAGGCCTAAGTGGTCTAACTTTATTGGCCTATATCTCTGAAATGGAACAAAGTATCAAAATTCTGAGCGATAACTTTTGTGAGGCTTGGTCTAAACATTGTCTGTGAGAATTTTGGTGAAGATTCGATTCTTTTTGAAGAGTGTGAAACTTTTTATAATGTTTGGCTTTTCCATGAAATTGTGGAAAAAGTAAACATTTGTAGACCATAAGACCAGGGCCAAAAAGATGCATCTGAGTTTAGAGATTAATATTCTGAACGAATTTTGAGTCTAGGTAAAACTGGTAAGGAGAAATAAGCATAATTAACTTTTTTTTTCAATAGCGCCACCTTTGGGTGCAGTACCCCAAATTTTGGGTTATGGGTAGAGGGGGGTACTGGTAACCATACCTGAAAATTTCAAGAGTTTTGGAGTTACGGTTTAGGCTGCAGTATGACTTTTACAGAATTTTGGCCAAAAAATGAACGGTACAGAAACAATAGGGTTCCTGCAGCTACGCTGCTCGGACCCCTAATAATCCTTACAAAAACAATAGGGCCTTGCGCCCTTCGGTGCTCGGGCCCTAATAATAAATATAGCCGCAAGCGGCAATGGCGGGCCCGAGCACCTGCGGGCCGCAACCCATGACATTTCAGAATCCATCAAAGCACCGACGTGGTGCATTTGTAAAATGTACATATTTGATATGTGTGTTATTTGTTTTTGCATGTTATTTTCTGGCACATTTACTTGCTTGGCCAGGTGGGGCAATATGCAAGTCAGGCCCATTGTGTGTCATCATAATCATAATATATATTAACCTGAGAAATTTCAGATTATTCATTTTAAGCAAAGAACATTTTTGATACACTTTTTGGCCAGATGGTGGCGCTATATTAGGCATGTGAATTACACATGTGAATATCATCACAATAATGATATCCAATATTTTGTAAAGTTTCAGATCAACCAATATAGGCATTACCAATTTCTGGCACATTTTCGTGCTTGGCCAGGTGGTGGAGCTATGCCAGGCAGGCCCATAGGGTCTCTGGATATCATCATAATTATAATATCTATTAACCTGAGAAGTTTCAGACCATTCATTTAAAGCATAGAACATTTCTGGCATATTTCCTGTTTGGCCAGATGGTGGCGCTATGCTAGGCATGTGAATTATATGTGTGAATATCATCACAATAATGATATCCAATATTTTATAAAGTTTCAGATCAATCACTTAAGGCATTGTCCATTTCTGGCACATTTCCTACTTGGCCAGGGGGTGGCGCTATGTCAGGCAGGCCCATTGGGTGTCTGGATATCATCATAATCATAATATCTATTAACCTGAGAAGTTTCAGACCATTCATTCAATGCACTGTGATTATGTGACACATTTCCAGTTTATATGGTGAGATATTAAAATCATGACATATTACAACATATCAAAAATCCCTTCGCAATTTAACATCAGCAACATCTTGGCATAATGTTAGCCAAATTTCACATGAATCTGGCAAACCGTCTAGGAGGAGTATGTTAAAATTGATCATGTAACATCAATGTAATTGCCATTCTTTCTGTTGCCAGGTGGTGGCGCTATGCCAAATATACATTATGGGCATGTGAATATCATCACTACCATGGTATTCAAAGACCTGTGAAATTTAAAACATTTCAAGCCATGCATGGTGAATTAAGACACATTTATTGTTAACGTGGAAGTAGGGATGTAACGGTATGAAAATTTAACCTCACGGTTATAGTGACCAAAATTATCACGGTTTTCGGTATTATCACGGTATTTTAAAAAGTGTGTTCAATATGTTCAGAAAGCACTGATAGGCCTACACAAGCTGAAATAGTTTCAAAAAGTGTCCCGTTCATGTTTAATTGGCTATGTGCTTATAGCTTCACTTACCCTAACATTACTTGGAGGTTGCTATGTTATTTGGATCCAATGAGTGAGACCAGGCTTGGAATTTCACCATTCTGGAGGCAAGGCCACTTGGCCTTCAGTTGGGCATATTTGGTGGAGGGCACAAAGGCCACATGTTAGGGCACCAAGGCCAAAGTTAACTATACAGTAGTAGGCTATAAAAATGATCAAAGTTGTAGCCTATTCACTGCAGTAGACCTGCATCACTGTATGAAACATTACAAAAACATGAAACATGACATATTACATAGAACTGCAAATTATCTGATCATCTAATATTTACAGATATCTAGGCTATATTTAACATTTATTTTATATTTGGCCTGTTATGAAATCATGTATTGAACAATTTAAGCACAGTTCAGCTTTAAGAAACTCAAATAGCCTAGATGCATGCTTAGCATTTTGTGATCTACTTTCACAAACTCTTAGTCAGCTGTCCTCTGATTTACCGATATCTAGGCGATATTTGTAACATTTATTTTGTATTTGGCCCGTTATGAAATCATGTGGAACAATTTAAACACATTGTAAAACTTAAAGCCCAAATTTGGAGACATCCATGCATGTCGAAATTTACTGCAAATTCAAAACTGGATTACTCTGGAACGGCTAACTGTACAGGGGACTGCTTTACACCTTTGTGTTCGGTAAGGTCTGCTGTTTATTCTGATATATGGTTTGTCGTGTGTTAAACGAAAGGTTCGTGAAGTATTGCACCGAGAGGAATGGGTAGGGAGATGGACGCAAAACCTTCAGTAGAATTTATGATTAAATTGAATTATATTATTTACTTTTCTCGCGAACCGTTCACCACAGCAATTTGCTGCTAACATCGTTTAAAAGCTGAGAAAAAGCTCTTTCATGTGATAGGATACTTGTGATGTCTGTGTGATAAGTAGGCTACTTCGCGAGTAGTTCAACTGAGAAGAATGGGTGAATTTAGACGCACTTTCTTTCTCCACTGCGTAAAAGACTAAATTAATTTGCGCTGTGAATATTTTGACAGGCCATAGGCTAAATAAAAATCGCTATTAGTAGGACGCAAAGCAGAATATTGAAAGAAGGGCACCAAGGCCACCCTTGCCTGTAAACCTCTGATTTTCAAAGGGACATCACGGCCAACGCAAGGGGCAATGACGTGGCCGTAGTGAAATTCCTACCCTGAGTGAGACCAAATGAAGTGTTCGAAATAAAACTTTATGCTACTGTGTTCTTCTGATAACGTGAGTGGAATGGATTTAATGTGGACGTGAACATAAAAAGACGCAGAGTGGCTAAATGATACAGTGCAAGTTTTGCGGTGAAAATGTTCCGCCTTTTAAAATCAGTTGTAGCCTAATCCAAATAGCAGTTAAAACCATCAATTAGACAATAGAATCAGTAGGGTACCAATTTTGCTTCATTGTACCAGGCCTACTGTATGTCAAAAGCAGGCTCGGATGAAGCTGGGAAGGATTAAACACACGATTTCAACACCGTGGTAATCAACCGTGATAATTATGATATTTCAAAAGAAAACGGTAATTGTTATCGTCAACATTTTTATCACGGTTTATCATTATACCGGTAATCGTTACATCCCTACGTGGAAGGGTATTAAAATTCATAGTTTCGCCATTTCGTCAAATTACAACATATCAAAAAAAGCTTCACAATTTAGAATCATAAGCATATTGGCATCATGTATACCAACTTTCACATGAATCGGAGCAATCGTCTAGGAGGAGTACATTAAAATTGATCATGTCCACAATGCACAAAATCCCAATTACCTCACTTCCTGTGGGCGTGGCTAATGGCATGTTAATACAAAAGTTGATTGTTTTTGGGAGTTACACACACCCACCAAAGTTGGTGTGTGTATCTAAAACTATATTCCAACCACAAGTCACAGTGACATAAGGGGGCGCTATGGAGTTCCTGGGCCAAGCCCAGTGCCAAGGCTTTTCCCCTGTGTATTCATGGTACCTCTTGACGTGTGTGCCAAATTTCATGCGTTTTCACCGATGGGAAGAACGTCTTCTGGCATCACAATTCATCACATTTTAGTCCGCACAAAATCCCAAATACCTCACTTCCTGTTGGGCGTGGCTAATGCATTGTACATACGAAAGTTGTTCATCTTGGGGAGATACACATACCTACTGAATTTGATGCGTCTAGCTGAAAGTATGTGCCAACCACTGCCTCAATCACCTAAGGGGGCGCTACTGAGTCCCTGGGCCACGCCCAGGGCCAAGCTCTTGTACCTAACTGCTTTGCGTGACACCTGATATGTGTGCCAAATTTCAAGCGTTTTCGACCATGTTAACCACCTCAAAAAAGGAAAACGCTCTGAGACAAAGTTAATATAATAATAATAATAATAATCCTTACAAAAACAATAGGGCCTTGCGCCCTTCGGTGCTCGGGCCCTAATAATAATAATCCTTACAAAAACAAAAGGCCCTGCGCCCTTCGGTGCTCGGGCCCTAATAATCCTTACAAAAACAATAGGGCCTTGCGCCCTTCGGTGCTCGGGCCCTAAAAATACATTCTCCTTTTGTGGTGAAATTTAACATAAATACAAACTTTTTTGCATATGCACATCTGTAGAAATCATAAAAATAAACAATACTTAAGAGATTATTGCTGTATAGGCCTACTTAACATCTGCAGTATTAAAGTGAAGAAATGTAAATGTAGCCTAACAGATTAGTGCATTTTTTTAAATGCAAACTGCTTTGCACATAAGTGGCATTTTGCTTTGTTGGCATCCACCTTAATGAAATGGAGCCACACTTTGATTTATTTGCCATTTATTACATTATATGGAAAAAAACAATACACCTCTCCAGACTACACACCCCTTTGTATACAATGTGTCTATGCTTTTTTCCTATGGCAAAATAACACAGATTTTGGATAATCATGCCTGCCAAACTGTTGATAATGTATCGGTCTGAAATACAGTCAGACGTTTTGCCCTACACACATTTGTCATCTGACATGCAGTGATTTTTGTGCTAAGAGAGATTGCTATGTGAGCTAACCAAAACAAACTCCTCCGCACCATAGACAACTTTAGCATAGCAATGCAGGTGCCACAAAACAGAACGCGATGTCTGTGGATTCAGCCACACTACACTGTCAACTCTATGTGGAGAAGAGATATTTGTTCTAATGCAAGCCAGCATTGTGTATAATGCTTGTCACTTGAGGGAATAGCTAGATTAACTAGAAATGCAATTCCAAGGAATTACCAGTGCATGAAAATGCTAAAGTTGTGAAACAGATAATACAAAGATGGTTACTACGGTGATGCTAGGATAGACATGGTGGTTGCATAGCTTAATAAAAGTTGATAGTTTAAAAGTAGACTGTTTAAAAGCTGAATGTAGATAGTTTAAAAGTTGTTGATAGACAGTAGATAGTTTAAAAGTTGTTGATAGACAGCTAGTTTAATAGATAGTTTAATGATAGTTTAAAAGTAGACCGTTTAAAAGTTGAAGGTAAATAGTTTAAAAGTTGTTGACAGACTGGAAGTTTAATGAATGTTGATATTCAAATAGTTTAATGGCTGTGTATAGGTAGCTATTTGACGATAACTGAAAGTTGAAATGGCTCTAATGTTTGCTAGCAGTTATCCTAAGATTTTTAACTATGCTAACCATGCTACTTAGCTAATGTTTTATAGTAGTGTTAGCAATGCTAACATGCTAACCATGTTACTTAGCTTACTTAGCTAACGTTTTCTAGCAGTTTAATGAATGTTGATATTCAAATAGTTTAATGACTGTGTATAGGTAGATATTTGACGATAACTAAAAGGTTGGAATGGCTCCAATGTTTGCTAGCAGTTATGCTAAGATTTTTAACTATGCTAACCATGTTACTTAGCTAATATTTTATAGCAGTGCTAACAATGTTAACATGCTAACCATGTTACTTAGCTAACTTAACTAACATTTTCTAGCAGTTTTGCTAAACATGCTAACTATGTTAACCATGTGACTTAGCTAACCTAGCTTATAATTTTTAGTAGTTATGCTAACTATGCTAACTAGCATGTTAACAATGCTAACATGTTAACTATGCTAACCATGTGACTTAGCTAACCTAGCTAATCATTTTTAGTAGTTATGTTAACAATGTTAACATGTTAACTATGCTAACAATGTGACTTAGCTAATCTAGCGTATCATTTTTAGCAGTTTTGCTAACTATGCTAACTAGCATGCTAACATGCTAACTATGCTAACCATGTGACTTAGCTAACCTAGCTAATCATTTTTAGTTGTTATGCTAACTAGCATGCTAACATGCTAACTATGCTAACCATGTGACTTAGCTAACCTAGCTAATCATTTTTAGTAGTTATGCTAACTATGCTAACTAGCATTATAACAATGTTAGCATGCTAACTATGCTAACCATGTGACTTAGCTAACCTAGCTAATCATTTTTAGTAGTTTTGCTAACTATGCTAACTAGAATGCTAACAATGCTAACTATGTTAACCACGTGACTTAGCTAACCTAGCTTATCAATTTTAGTAGTTTTGCTAAAAATGCTAACAATGTTAGCAAAGCTAACATGCTAACTATGCTAACCATGCTAACTAGCTACAGTCGGTAGGAGTCATAGTTGATGACAAGTGTTGACATAGTTGATGACAAGTTAAAAGTTGTTGATAGACAGCTAGTATAATAGGTAGTTTAATAATAGTTTAAAAGGAGACTGTTTAAAAGTTGAATCTATATAGTTTAAAAGTGTAAAAGTTGAATGTAGATAGTTTAAAATTTGTTGATAGACAGCTAGTTTAATAGATAGATAGTTTAATAATAGTTTAAAAGTAGACCGTTTAAAAGTTGAATGTAAAAAGTTCAACCCATTACATTGTTTAACAGTGGATTATTGTAGTGAGGACTTATTTTGAAACAGTTTTGGGCAGAGGAAACAGTTGAATAGGATGTGTAGTCTTAATTGACCCAGATTGTATGCTTAAAGCCTGAGGCTGCAGGTGGCCTGAACACCTGCCATAGGATTCTAATTGCTTAACGCCCGTATTATGATGTCATAATCGGCAATGTTAAGTCTATGGGGATTTTAAAAAGTTTTTCTTTAATAGTTTAAAAAGTATAAAAGTTTCAAAGTGAAGACCTACGTTAAAAAGTTTGAATGAAGTTTCTAAGTTAAACTGTTCAAGAGAAATTGCATACGGAAAAAGTGGTAAGCGGAAGAATAATAACTAGAAATGCAATTCCAAGGAATTACCAGTGCATGAAAATGCTAAAGTTGTGATGTAAAATATCATGTATAGTTAAAACAGATAATACAGAGATGGTTACTACGGTGATGCTAGGATAGACATGGTGGTTGCATAGCTTAATAAAAGTTGATAGTTTAAAAGTAGACTGTTTAAAAGCTGAATGTAGATAGTTTAAAAGTTGTTCATAGACAGCTAGTTTAATAGATAGTTTAATGATAGTTTAAAAGTAGACCATTTAAAGGTTGAAGGTAAATAGTTTAAAAGTTGTTGACAGACTGGAAGTTGAATGAATGTTGATATTCAGTTGTTGATAGACAGCTAGTATAATAGATAGTTTGATAATAGTTTAAAAGGAGACTGTTTAAAAGTTGAATCTATATAATTTAAAAGTTGAATGTAGATAGTTTAAAATTTGTTGATAGACAGCTAGTTTAATAGATAGATAGTTTAATGATAGTTTAAAAGTAGACCGTTTAAAAGTTGAATGTAAAAAGTTCAACCCATTACATTGTTTAACAGTGGATTATTGTAGTGAGGACTTATTTTGAAACAGTTTTGGGCAGAGGAAACAGTTGAATAGGATGTGTAGTCTTAATTGACCCAGATTCTATGCTTAAAGCCTGAGGCTGCAGGTGGCCTGAACACCTGCCATAGGATTCTAATTGCTCTATTCAAATAGTTTAATGGCTGTGTATAGGTAGATAATTGACGATAACTCAAAGTTGGAATGGCTGTAATATTTGCTAACAGTTATGCTAAGAATTTTAACTATGCTAACCATGCTACTTAGCTAAGGTTTTATAGCAGAGCTAGCAATGCTAACCTGCTAACCATGCTACTTAGCTAACGTTTTCTAGCAGTTTAATGAATGTTGATATTCAAATAGTTTAATGGCTGTGTATAGGTAGATATTTGATGATAACTGAAAGTTGGAACGGCTCTAATGTTTGCTAGCAGTTATGCTAAGATTTTTAATTCTGCTAACCATGCTACTTAGCTAATGTTTTATAGCAGTGCTAGCAATGCTAACATGCTAACCATGTTACTTAGCTAACTTAACTAACATTTTCTAGCAGTTTTGCTAAACATGCTAACTATGCTAACAATGTTAGCATGCTAACTATGTTAACCATGTTACTTAGCTAACTTAGCTAATCATTTTTAACAGTTATGCTAAAACTGCTAACTAGCATGCTAACATGCTTACTATGCTAACCATGTTACTTAGCTAACCTAGCTAATCATTTTTAGCAGTTATGCTAAAATGCTAACTAACATGCTAACATGTTAGCATGCTAACTATGCTAACCATGTGACTTAGCTAACCTAGCTAATCATTTTTAGCAGTTTTGTTAAAAATGCTAACAATGCTAACATGCTAACTTTGCTAACCATGCTAACTAGCTACAGTGGGTACGAGTCATAGTTGATGAAAAGTGTTGACATAGTTGATGACAAGTTAAAAGTTGTTGATAGACAGCTAGTGAATGTATATAGTTTAAAAGTTGAATGTAGATAGTTTAAAAGTTGTTGATAGACAGCTAGTTTAATAGATAGATAGTTTAATGATAGTTTAAAAGTAGACTGTTTAAAAGTTGAATGTAAAAAGTTCAGTAGTTTAATGGGTTTCATTGTTTAACAGTGGATTATTGTAGTGAGGACTTTTATTTTGAAACAGTTTTGGGCAGAGGAAACAGTTGAATAGGATGTGTAGTCTTAATTGACCCAGATTGTATGCTTAAAGCCTGAGGCTGCAGGTGGCCTGAACACCTGCCATAGGATTCTAATTGCTTAATGGCCGTATTATGATGTTATAATCGGCAATGTTAAGTCTATGGGGATTTCTAAAAAGTTTTTCTTTAATAGTTTAAAAAGTATAAAAGTTTCAAAGTTGAAAAGTCATACCAACCCGATCTGTTTGAAGACCTACGTTACAAAGTTCGAACGAAGTTTCTAAGTTAAACTGTTCAAGAGAAATTGCGTACGGAAAAAGTGGTAAGCGGAATAATAATAATAAGAAGTTGCCTAGGAAGAACAGTACAGTGCATTTTCATGCACTGTAATAAGAAGCCTAGGAAGAACAGTACAGTGCATTTTCATGCACTGTAATAAGAAGAAGTTGTTGAAGTTGCCTAGGAAGAACAGTACAGTGCATTTTCATGCACTGTAATAAGAAGAAGTAGAAGAAGTTGCCTAGGAAGAACAGTACAGTGCATTTTCATGCACTGTAATTAGCTAATCGGTGGCCAGCTATTGGGAGAGAAAAGGACACCATTTCGCCCAGAAACCATTTATCATGGTGTGGATGATGTTGTAGTTGTCATGATTGGAGGTGAGGAAGAGTTTTCAAAATCAAAAGGGAGAAGTGATGTTCAAAGATCCTTCATTTCAACTCTTCTTCTGTGTGACCTGTGTAATCTGTAATGTACTCTTTTGATCCCATGAGGGAAATTTGGTCTCTGCATTTATCCCAATCCGTGAATTAGTGAAACACACTCAGCACACAGTGAACACACAGTGAGGTGAAGCACACACTAATCCCAACGCAGTGAGCTGCCTGCTACAGGCAGGCGCTCGGGAAACAGTGAGGGGTTAGGTGCCTTTCTCAAGGGCACTTCAGTCGTTCCTACTGGTCAGGGTTCGAACCGGTTACAAGTCCGAAGCGCTGCCCCACAAGTGTTTATTAGCTAACAGACGCTAAGATTTATTTCTTTAGGTATCGGAATTTGGCATCAAAATATAATACATTTTTCGATACCCAATAGGATCGGAGCATTTCAGGTTGGTGCCATAAAAGCATCAACTTTCGGTGCCCAGCCCTAACCCTTATACCAGTATTTATTTTTTGTTTCCTTAACTTTTAAATTCTATATTTAATAATTTTCACATAGTGTTAGTGTTGCACCATCTGACATTTTGAGAGTTTAAGATGATAAAAAATAATATATATATTTTTTATAATAAACAGAATATATGTTCAAATTATACAGGTTTTATAGAATAAAATTATGCTTGTTATGAATAATTTACAATTATTTTAAACCAAAGTAATGGACTCCGACACAGAAGTCTGCATGTCACGTCATTGATCTGTGTGTGTGTGTCAATCAATCACAGTGAGCGGTGGCTACGCTTGAATGGAAAGGATTGGAGGATTGGAAAGTTGAAGAGTTGAATGGAATATCTTGGACCTAAGACTTTTCCTGTGCATTTGTAGCCTACTTGCCATAGCCTGTATGTTGCCGTAGCCTGTATCGTAAACGTACTAATTACTAATCATTTTGTTCGAAAATTCTAAAACAGCAATGTTTTTTAATACTTCAAAATAACATTTGATAAATTAACCTTACATTTTTCAGTAAATCTGTGTAGATTTGAACAAAATCTAGTTTGGTTCTTACCAGGGGGATATTCCATCAACCTCGCTAATAAAGGCGGCGCTTAACAGAAATAGCCTGGCTTGAACTAGCGTAGACTTTCACTTGGGGCTGAAGCCGTTCCATTAACTCAAGTAAGCGGCATCTTGGCCTCGTTTATTCAAGTGAGGTTTAGTTCAGCTTCATCTCTGCTCGTGCACGAGGTAGAAAAGTAGACCAAAACAGTAGATTGACGAAAAGACGATATATGTCGTAAAATTAAGACAATACTAGATGATTTATGTTCGATAGGCAAGCGCCATCTACAGGATTTTCATCAAAAGTCATCAAATTTAACATCGAGAGAAAAAAATAGATTGCCTACAGAAATTGGAGAATAATGAAAGCATACATTTAAAATAACAATGCTAATGGTTTGAAATCAATTGCGAGTTTGATTGGCTTCACTCTTGAACACATAGACTAAACAGTCTATGCTTGAACAAAACGAGTGAATGAATAAATAGTAGGCTATAAACTCAAAAACAACTTTGGCATATATTCAAAACTATCTATAGCCTACGTTCTTATATTAAAAGAGTTCACTCCAAATTATTGTCTAGGTGTAGGTGGTCATAAAATAAATTAGTATCAACATAATAGCCTATTGTCTCCCATAAGTCCCAAAGTGTTTGAAATAAAATTATCTGAAATGCAATGGCTTTCAATTCAATTTATGCGTAGTATTTAATCTGTGTAGCACACAGTTGATTTGACATTCATGAACAATCGTCGACTCATGAAGCAGTTTTAATTATTTATTAGCTGCCTAGGCTACAGAATAATTATCGTTTGGCTTGCATATAATATAGCCCGCAAAGCTGTCACTGAACAGCCTACCAAATGTGCATGACCCTTTATCAGCAGTAGACATATGTCTTTCATCAAAGATTATATCTAAAAATGCCATTATCAAGGTGATAAACAATGTAGCCTTAATACTTCGTATGGGAAGCGAACCTGCGAACATGCAAGAAAGTAATTCCTATGCCGTCTTGCTGCACGTTACACCACCACCGAACGTAAGTGATGCAGAGTAGCATGATTCCTAGAATCACACGCATGTGAAGTTAAAACATTTTTAATCGTATAATCTTCAGACATTCTTTGGAGCTAGTGAATGTGTAAATCCATGCTTGGTGTACTGTCGGAAAAAAACATTTAGGCCTACTTCTATTTTTGAAGTTATAGGCTACAGGTGACGAGAGCACAGGTTGACGGAACCATCTTTTTGGACTCGTTTTCCGACTGATTGTTTTTTTTTGCAACACAGCTTAATTTAGCTTGAAAGTTAACCTGCTACGGAGCAGGTTAGTTCTGTGGCATAAATTCCCATGGTTACCAAACTGGGATTCACGTTAACCTCATTAATGGAATGGAATTCTCACTAAAATTAGCGAGACTTATCGAAATAGTGAGCATACTACTTCAAAAATAGAAGTAGGCCTATATAAATGTTTTTTCCGACAGTGCACCAAGCATGGATTTACACATTCACTAGCTCCAAAGAATGTATGAAGATTATACGATTAAAAATGTTTTAACTTAACATGCGTGTGGTTCTAGGAATCGTGCTACTCTGCGTCATTTACGTTCGGTGGTGGTGTAACGTGCAGCGAGACGGCATAGGATAGGATTTACATTCTTGCGTGTTCGCAGGTTCGCTTCCCATACGAAGTATTAAGGCTACATTGTTTATCACCTTGATAATGGCATTTTTAGTTATAATCTTTGATGAAAGACATATGTCTACTGCTGATAAAGGGTCATGCACATTTGGTAGGCTGTTCAGTGACAGCTTTGCCAGTGGGCTATAGCCTATTATATCTCATGCAAGCCAAAGGATAATTATTCTGTAGCCTAGGCAGCTAATAATTAAAACTGCTTCATGTGTCGACGATTGCTCATGAATGTCAAATCAACTGTGTGCTACACAGATTAAATATTAGGCATAAATTTAATTGAAAGCCATTGCATTTCAGATAATTTTATTTCAAAACACTTTGAGACAATAGCCTATTATGTTGATACTAATTTATTTTATGACCACCTACACCTAGACAATAATTTGGAGTGAATGAACTCTTTTAATCTAAGAACGTAAGCTAGGCTATAGATAGTTTTGAATATCTATATGCGTATCATAAGTTGTTTTTGAGTTTATACTATTTATTCATGCACTCGTTTTGTTCAAGCATAGACTGTAGACCTATGTGTTAAAGAGTGAAGCCAATCAAACTTGCAATTGATTTCAAAACCATTAAGATTGTTGTTTTAAATGTATGCTTTCATTATTCTCCCATTTCTGTAGGCAATCTATTTTTTTCTCTCGATGTTAAATTTGATGACTTTCGATGAAAATCCTGTAGATGGCGCTTGCCAGATCGAACAGAAATCGTCTAGTATTGTCTTAATTTTATGACGTATATCCTCTTTTCGTCAATCTACTGTTTTGGTCTACTGTTCTACCTCGTGCACGAGCAGAGATGAAGCTGACTTTAACCTCGCTTGAATAAACGAGACCAGGATGCCGCTAACTTGAGTTAATGGAACGGCTTCAGCCCCAAGTGGAAGTCTACACTAGTTCAAGCCAGGCTATTTCTGTTAAGCGCCGCCTTCATTAGCGAGGTTGATGGAATATCCCCCAGGTTTGGCCTTTAGCGAGGTTGATGGAATACCCCCCTAGAGTGCCAGCAAACTAGACCATTGTTGATGATTTTTGTACAGCCACAGCATATTCTGTGTTATCGCTATGAACACATACAATGGCTCATTTAAAAGGTGAGACTTTAAGGTCTCAGTGGGTGCAAACCGTGTATTTCTACACGCCTCTGTTCCTGAGAAATCCCAAACTAAACAGTGGCTAGTTTTCATCAAAATCGCTGTTTTTTTCTAGAAATGGAGATAAAACGTCTTTCATGAAATATGAAGTGTTGCCTGTAAATTTTCCGGGAAGTGATCAGTGAGACCTGGCGAGACTGCCACCTAGTGATAGACCCACAAAAATTGCCTGGTTTTTAACTGACGTGCAAGCGTCACTGATTTGACCCAAAGCGGCAACCGAGTTATGATAAAATGTCCAGATAAAATGTCCAGATTGTGCGTTTTCATGAGTTTTCGATCGTCATATATTTCATTTCCATTCATCACAGAGTTCCCAAAATCACATGTAAGGTGTGTTGGAGTGTCTAGTTTCGTAATGAAAAAAAAAAAAGCTAAAAACGTAATATTACGTTTTTGCCACTCAACGCATGGGAAGGAAAAACGTAATATTATGTTTTTGGCACTCAATGAGTTAATAAACAAAGGTGCGATTCGTGTGGTTCCCAGTCACGAGTGCCAGACAGGTTTTTACAGTCGTTACTTCCTTGTTCCAAAGAAAGGGGGCGACATTCGCCCCATCTTGGACTTGAGAGCACTGAATTCTTATCTCAGACTTTTCACGTTGAAGAATGCTAATAAAATTGTCTCCTTAATTCCACATGGAGACACAGTTGACCGAGTAGATGCCAGTGTAGTTAAGAGCAGGTAAAAACTTGAGGCTGGCTTGCGAAAGAATAGTTCTTTATTCTGGGTGTAACAACAGAGTTCTGGACAGCACAGCACAATGTTGCAAGGTGAAGCCAAGGTAAGAAACTGAAGCAAAGAACTAGGAAACTCCTGGCTAATTATAATACCAGAATATACATTCACGTCTGGGGTCAAATTGGAGGGGGGAGGGGGGCTTGTTCAATTAAGACGTCTCTTGTGGGGGAACAATTAGTTAGGTACACCATTTGCTATTGTAAGGTGACAACATTCTGTCTGCTTACAATAAACCTTCTGTCCCCACAGTTTCTGCAGTATTAAACAAAGAACCAAAAGAATGACATACAGAAAACCACTAAAATCTAACAACGTTCAGAATGATGACACAAAAAACCCTGTTACTTTCTGTTCATCAGAACGACTGGTTTACCTCAGTGGATTTGAAGGACGCTTACTTTCAAATCCAGGTCTTTCCGCCCCACAGGAAGTTTCTAAGGTTCGCCTTCGAGGGCGTGGCCTACGAATTTCTTGTTCTTCCTTTCGGACTAGCGCTAAGTCCACGAATATTTTCAAAATGCGTGGAGGCGGCGCTCTCCCCACTGCGGGAGAGGGGAATACGGGTGTTGGCCTATTTGGACAATCTGCTGTCTTGTGCGACATCGAGACAGCAGGCCGCGTCTCACACAGAGCTGCTTCTGTCCCACCTTTGCAGCCTGGGATTCAGAATAAACAGCGAAAAAAGCTCTCTCACCCCATCACAGGAGATTGTGTTTCTGGGAGTGAATCTCAACTCAGTTGCACGCCGCGCAACGTTGTCTCCCCAACGTATGCTCTCATTCCGGCAGTGCCTGGCCCTCTTTCGACTGAATCAGAAAGTGTCATATCGCCTATGTTTGCGTATGCTAGGTCTGATGGCATCTGTCATAAACGTAGTACCTCTGAGTCTACTTTTCATGAGGGATTTTCAGCGGTGGGTAAACGCCCTCCGTGGTAAACGTGGGTAAACACCGGGTGGTGGTGACAGTGGAATGCCAACACACGCTCAGGCAGTGGAGGGCCCGACTACATTCACGCAGAGTGTGTTGGGCGGCGTTGTCACACGCAAGGTGGTGACTACAGATGCCTCCTTGACCTGTTGGGGTGCTCTGATGGAGGGCAGAGGAGTGAGAGGGCTATGGCCTCCTCATCGGCAGGGTGTGCATATAAATGGCCTGGAACTCCTGGCGGTGTTCCTCGCACTCACAAATTTCTCCCGCTCCTCCAAGGCCTTCATGTGCTAGGACGGACAACACCACAGTGGTCGCTTATGTGAATTGTCAGGGCGGCATGCGCTCAATTCAGCTGCACAGCCTGGCCCGCAGACTGCTACTGTGGAGCAGCGCGCGTCTTCTCTCCATCCGGGCAACACATGTGCCAGGACTCCTGAACTCAGGTGCGGACATGCTGTCCAGGGGCCATCCGCTCCCAGGGGAATGGAGACTTCACCCGGAGGTGGTGGAGGTGGTGGATCTGGATGCGTTATGGCAGGGCTGCCGTAGATCTCTTCGCATCGCCAGAAAACGCGCATTGTCCGCTATTCTTTGCTCTAACAGCGAGCGAGGCGCCGCTTGGCACTGATGCTCTGGCACACCCGTGGCCAAACGTTCTGCTGTACGCGTTTCCTTCGGTGAGCCTCAATCTGCCATCACTGCTCAGGGTAAGGACAGAGGGTCTGACAATGATTCTCGTAGCCCCCCTTTTGGCCGGGACGTCCTTGGTTAGCAGAAATAGCTCAGCTTCTCTATGCCGCACCGTGGCGCCTCCTACTACGGAGGGACCTGCTCTCCCAGGCGAGGGGATAAATGTTCCACCCTCACCCAGACAGGTGGGCTCTTTGGGCCTGGCCCGTGAGAGGCTCAATTTAAGCTCAGCTGGTTTGCCTTTGAATGTGATTGCTACTATTCAGAGTGCTAGAGCGCCCTCTACTAGGTCTTTATATGACTTGAAATGGAGGGTTTTTGAGCATTGGTGTGAGGAGCGTCAAGAGTTACCTTACCAATGTGCTGTTCCAGTTGTGCTTTGCTTTTTACAGGAGCTCTTGGACCAGGGCAAAGCCTTTTCTACAGTTAGACCCCGTTTACACGAGCATTTGTATTTTTATAAACGAAGACATTTCCCTACGTTTGAGCCTTTCATTTAGACGCAAACGGAGAATTCGCCCCGTAAAACGGTTATCCAAAAAAACTCCGGCCAAAGTGTTTTTTGGGGAAAACTCCGTTTATGCGTTTGGTTCTAAACTGTGGTAAACGGAGTTTTGGGCAGCCAACGTCACAGTATGCAACAGAAGTACACCAAATGTGCGACCAATGTTTACATTTACATGCTCTCACGTGCGACTTTTCAGGGTTCTGATTGGTTAATGTGAGCTTGAGGCTATCGTTAGACTGCCACTGTGGTTTGGCGTGCTCATGACAGCATGTATGTACACGGGTTCGTGTAAACACATTTTAAAAAAAAAAACGGTCTCGTGTACATGCAGTTTTATTTGCAAACGTAGATGGCCAGATATTCGTTTAGGAAAATACCCTGCTTCGTGTAAACGTAGTCTTAAAGTTTATCTGGCAGCTATACAGTGGGCAGTGCTTCGACTTGGCCAGCTTCACTCGCGGTCCGCGCGTGGGATCACGCGGTATCACGCGACTTTAATTTGTATTTTCCCAGTGAGACGCTGCAACAACCCAAACAACCGGTAGATGGCTCAAGTGAGTAGGGTGTCTCGTAAAAAGAAATGGAGCCTGGAAAACCCTACACAGACTTCACTACAGACTTTAGCAGACTGGTTTAGAAATAATTTAATAGCCAGAAATATGCCTGCCCTGCCCTAATAAAGAAATATTTGGTTAACTGCGAGTGAATCCCGTTTGCAGCCGTAGAAGAAACGCAGGACAAATTAAACATTCTGGTTTTCTCCGAGTGCAACGATGATAGACAGACATCATTTGGACAAAATATAGAGCATATTAACCTCGTTGCTCAGCCAAATGCCTTCCTGTTACGTCCTGTTATCACGGAGTTACAGGCATAAACGATTTTTTAAGGTCACACGTTTACTTCATTAGCGGTTTATTTTTTTGATTATTAAAGAGTGTTTTTCATTTAAAGGTTTGACTTCGTGCTTATTCAGTAGAGCATGTAGTGCTCTTCCCAATCCCAGACGTTCACATTGCATGTTTGTTTGTAATGGATGCAACCGCGAGATAGGCTACGCGTTTGACGGCAATGAGTTGTGAACGGACATGAACCAAGACATATAGCCCAGCAGCAATCTAGGGACTGTTCGTTATTTATTGAAGGGGCCACCGGATGAATTTTGAGTGCTTCAGTCAAAAGTTGCATGACCCTCCCTTGCCTGCTAGAAATTGTTCAATGACCCTCCGACAGAATTGTTAAAAAAGACATGACCCTCCCCTTGCCGTCTTCCGCCCGCGCTGCTTTGCGCCACAGCCACACACTGTGATAACGTTCTTAAATCAATCTTTCGTGAGCTTGCATGCTACCAGTCCTTCCTTTTCAAATGTGTTGCGCCTGTTTGCACAATTTCACAAATAATCATATGTGATTAATAATATGACAAATAATCCCTGTGCATGGGGACCGAAACAATGCACTTTTTCCGTGTTTATCACGTATTTTAACTTTCCCCCGCTGTCTTGCCGTAGAATAGGCTATCCCAGATTTTAATACTCTCATAACAACCCTGCCATCGGGCCTGTCTCTGTGTTGCCCTGTTGCTACCCCTTGCCATTCCAACGAAACAGATGTCTTCAAATCATCGTTTTCCTTGCTTGAATGTCATAAACATACAACTTTAGACAGCAGAATTACGCATAGGCTACTTGGAACATAACACATTGACAAAGGACAGATGTATCGTAACACCCCCAATTATCACCACTTTTGTTCAGAAATTCTAAAACAACGATGTTTTTTAACACTTCAAAATAACATTTGCTAAATTAACCTTACATTTTTCAGTAGCCATAGGTGTGTAGATTTGAACAAAATCTGGTTTGGTTCTTAACGGCACATGGACGGTTAGACCGAGAATTCTTGTCGTGAAATTAAAATTCCACTGGAGCTCCAAGCGGTTGTGTACACGCAGCCTTACAACACTGTTTACAGCTCTTTGAGTCACGGTAAAATGTCATTTTTGGTACATAGCTAATTTAGATACACCTATGGTGTTGGTGGTTGCGTCTCTTTAGGAGTCCGCTGTCTTGGTTTGTATAGAAATGGATAGTGACACATACACGCAAGACGGTGGAAATACGGGACCGACGGTAATAGGGGGAGTTCCGATATGTTGCTAGTGACAAAATATTAACTTTCAGTGTTTTACGATGTCTTTGTCATGGGGAAGTGTTTTTCCCCATGCATTTATTCTAGGCTACTGCATTGACTGCCGTGAGAGAAGCGGGTTCTGTGTTTTGTTCATGTCAGTGACTGACGCGAGAGAAGCGGTGTCTGTGTTGTGTTGCATTGCGTTGCGTTAATTTATTTTCATTGGGCATACCGTGCCGTGCCGTCCACAGCTCTTCAGTTCAGTTTTTTGAAACAATGAGTGCAGGAAGCGCGTTTGTATGGTTATATTGCTTGACGGGGGGATCCCAAGCAGCTTTCAGCCATAAGGCTACTTTGAGAACATTTCAATTCACCCGACACTAATATTCAAAATGTTGACAACTATTTCGGCATAGCCTATAAAGCAGTTTAATTAAATGGAATGTAGTTGTAAACAAACGAGCTACTTGGTGAGGCTTGGCCTCACAGATGCGCTCGTGCTTTAGATCAGGGGTCCCCAACCTTTTACGTAGCCTACCATGGACCGGTTTGATTCCCATTTTTTTTTTCACGGACCGTGGAGGGGGGGGGGGGGGGTATTGGGGGTTCGGGGGTTCCATGTTCCATATGTGTTGTGCATGCATTACTTGAAAAGAACTAGCTCCAGTTATGTATGAACAGTGAAGGTAACGAACTCTTAAAAACGTGAAAAACGTGAACTTGAAGAAGTGAAAATGTAACAATATGAACTATGAAAATTGAACAACTTCAAGCTACATCTATCAAGTGTGAACATGCTTAACAAAATATGGGAACAAAACATGGGAACTAAACATGCATTATGAATATAATCAGTGGGAGCCCTGTGCTTGTTCCCTGCAACAAGACAGTGACACCCTCAGTGTGTTTGAAATGTCCAGTCGATTAGTGCAATTGTCGATTAGTGCAATTTGGTTTTAGTTGCAGTCATTGCAGAAAACCCGGCCTCGCATAGATACGTGGTGGGAAATGGTAGCAACGTTTTCAGCGCTTTTACGGCTATCTCGGGATATTCTGCTTTGGTTTTGATCCAAAAACCCGCCAGAGAGGTTTCCTCATACACACTCTTAAGACCACCGTCATTTGCAATTTCGATCAACTGCTCTTCCTCCTGCGCTGACATGTTAGGACTATTCGGGATATTGACAAATGGCTTGCAGACCCACTCATTGGTTTGCCGTGGATCTTTGGAGGATGGGAAGTAGCCTAACGCTCAAACTCCATTTGAAAGCGCAACAAGGTAATCGCGCACCAGCTGCAAGAGAAAGGGCCCTGCCTCAGTCTCTCCCAAAACCCCCACTACTGTTTGGAACATATCAAATACACCCCGTCCCCATTCGTCCCCACAAATCAAGCTTGGCTTTAAATGCAGCGACTTTATCTGCCAGTTTAAAGACAGTCGTCATTCTCCCCTGGAGTGACAGGTTGAGGTCATTAAGCAACCCAAATATGCCACATAGGTAAGCGAGTTTTGACACCCAGTCCTCATCACTAAAATGTGCAGCTAACGGTGACTTTTTTTCTGTAAGAAATCTCTGCAGCGGCTCTCGCAACTTAAACACCCTGGCCAGTGTCTGCTAAAGATGCTTGTTTTTTGATGCTCATTCTAGCAGTTTAGCTAACTTCGTGTGACACTACCGTTCGCCAAGAACTGATCAAGTGAAGTGAGCTGACCTGAGGCTGCGCAGCGCTGAAGGCAATATGTAAAGTGTTGAAGGCGGGACAGACGTAAGAAAATAGACCTGGCAAAATGCAAACATGTGTGCAATCAAACAACTGCATATAGGCCTATGCCATGTAAAAACGTGACATTATTGCGAATAAAATTAAGTTTAGTTTGCATGCATTTTTTTAAAACTCATGTCGTAGGCTACGGCCCGGTTAGGAATGTACCGGCCGCGGCCCGGTGTTTGGGGACCGCTGCCTTAGATGGCAGGAAAAATCTTCAGCCTATTAACTGACCACCCGATTCACGTTGGCTGGGGGGGAAGGGGGGCCATCAGACATTTGTGACCAGTTAATTCGGCCCTGCCCCCAACAAATCACACCTTCCCACCTCTGACAGCTTAAAAGAACTCACACCTATTCACAAACCTGCGGCATTTTGCCGTGTTTTGAAATCCTATGCAGCTTTCAATAGTGAGGAAGCAATTTTGCATTGTAGGCATAACTAACATGCAATAACGCCACCAACAACAACCAAAACTAGGCTAATCATTGTCAAAATGTAAATTAAATGTAACATTATTGTGCATCAAATTAAAATGTTCTCTTTTGCAAACGTAGGCATAGTAACAGAATAATTTAATAATGTTACAAAGATACTACATCAATCCGTATGTTTCATTAGGCTACTAGGCTATTTGTTTTGCCTTACTCATTATTCATTTAGGCTAGGCCTTTTTATTCAGTTATTAATCATCTTCCTTCTCACTACTTGTGTAGCGCACGCATTCTCCGACCTGTCACCTGTCACTCATCATCGGAAGGGAGGTGTTTGGAATCATTCCCGCGTTACAATCGTCAGCCAATCAAGGTGGTCACTTCAGTCAAGCTCGTGCATGAGTAGTGACGTCATCTATAGCAACGAAGACTCACTCCTAGTTTAGGAGTTGTCTGAAAGGCTTTGTGAATAACTTTTAAGAGAAAACTCCAAGCTAAAATCTTTTAGTGCGATTTAGGAGTAGCCTAGCCTACTCCTAGTGGTAAGATAAAAGCCTTTGTGAATAGCCTACGGCCCCAGTTATTCATCATCTTCCGTCCTTGTGTAGCGCACGCATTCTGAGACCTGTCACCTGTCACTCATTATCGTAAGGGAGGTGTTTGGAATCATGCCCGCGTTACAATCATCAGCCAATCAAGGTGGTCACGCTTGCCCATTTACACAAATGAATGGTCGAATATTACTGATGATTATTGTTATTTAAGAACATGCAGTGTGCGTAGGGCACCAAAAACATCTTGCTCGTAAAAAAGCATCATACCGCACATTGTGGCGGGTCTGTTATTTACTGTAGGCTAGGCTGCGCAAACCACAGGGCAAGCCTGCATTCGAGGCCTTCTGTTGAAGACTTTTATATAAAGCCTGCGCTAACAGTAATCCTCCTGCCCCTGATAGGCCTACCACAGCTGTGGATATGTGTGGAATGTTCAAGTAATAACACAATCCAATGTGTGTCTCAATTGTCCCCCGCTGACCAGACCACCTCACACATTTCTCTAGATTTTGCAACGAATTTACATGACACAATGCCATAAAATATGCCAGTTTTAGGACACAGAATAATGTTTGTAATGATACCAGTTAGGCCTACGTTTAACAGTAACAAGTGTAATGAGCTATTCATTGTCGAAGGTGCATGGTCAAGTGAAATTCTTACTTTGGAAAACAAACATTTGCCGATATCATCGCCGATCATCAGAATATTGCTCTGGACTGCAGGTAACTTGTTAACCCAGTGGTTCTCAAACTTTTATTTAATTCCCCACTTTGATCAAGGGGCATTACTGATGATAGTGGAGATAACGTGTTATCCCGAGGCCTTTGCCAGTCAGCATCTCCGACGGTACCCTATTAAAAATAGGCTATACGTTTTCGATGTCCCAAACGGAGAGACATAGGCTACTTTATTGTTTTTAACGATCTCTATGCTACTCACAAAAATGTAGGCATGGGGACATGATGAAGTAGGCTATCCAACTGTCGTGTGTTAAATTATTGTGATTACGAGCCAGTGGTTTTCAAACATGCGTGACTCGGACATCTAACTAAATGCAACAGGCTCATATCGTCCTCGCATTCGCAAAATGAGGACCAGTGTTTTGTCAAATTGCAAATAGCTATTCGTTTTAACGAATTTTTATGATAGTAGCCTATGCTTTTTGTATAGGCTACTATCTTAATCTTGGAATATCGGGAAGGGAAGTGGCGCGTCTGCAGTCAGCCAAATATGAATGTAATTCTGCGGCATAAAGCAGATGTATTTGTTTATTGTACAGAAACAGAAAAATAAAAATGACATGTCAAGCAGTCAACTGACTACATTGCAGTCAAGAAGTAGGGGTAAATTAAGACACTGTTTTGATTTGCGTAGTTGCATTGCCCCCAACACTGACAATAACATAGCAGATTTCGATTTTCGCTACCACCGTGTAGTCAAGCCTTAAGCCATACCCAAGTAGCCTTAATGAGGTAATGTTTAATTATGCATGATTTATTTTGTTATTGAATTCGTAGGCTGGGATTCCTCTCGGTAACAATTATGTTTGGTAGCCTCCTGCTTTTTCAGAAGGGGCGGCAGTCAGGCTACTGACAGAGCGATGTACAGTGGCAGAGCGACGCACAGTGGCTGAAAGTGGTACTAAAGCTTCACGCAGCTTCACGCCTCGTAATGCGCGACTGAAGTGGCCATTTGAAAGCGATGCCCACTGTATCTGCGTGCCACATAGGCATTGGCACAATAGCGATGGGATCTCACCCGTTGGTGTGTCGCTTTATGAAAGGTGCTAGGCGTCTTCGGCCGGTGTCTAGGCCTGTTATGCCACCGTGGGACCTTTCCTTAGTGCTGGACGCATTGTGTGCGGCCCCCTTTGAGCCCCTGCAGGAGGCTGACTTGAGGCTGCTGTCTTACAAGACGGCACTTCTGCTTGCATTGGCTACCACCAAGCGAGTAGGAGAGCTGCACGCGTTATCTGTGCATCCTGCACGCACTCAGTTTGCAGTGAGGGATTCTATGGTAACTCTGCGTCCTAACCCGGCATTTGTTCCTAAAGTTTCAAATGACTTTAGCTGTGCGCTGGTTCAGCTTCATGCTTTTCACCCGCCCCCCTTTTCCTCCTCTGAGCATCGTTGGCTTTATTCCTTGTGCCCCGTCCGTGCTTTAGGAGTGTACATGGACAGGACTAGGGTGTTCAGAAGGAGTGATCAGTTGTTTGTGTGCTTTGCCAACCCGTTGCGAGGTCAGGCTTTGTCCAAACAAAGACTTTCTCACTGGCTTTTAGAGGCAATTTCTATAGCCTATGTGAGTAAGGGGCTACAACCCCCGGTTAATGTCAAGGCGCATTCCACCCGAGCTGTGGCTGCGTCTTGGGCCCTCTTTAACACAGCGTGTCTGTGTCTGACGTGTGTCGCGCTGCGAGTTGGGCGAGCTCAGACACTTTTGTCAGGTTTTACCGTTTGGATGTGATGGCTCCCCCTTTAGAGCATGCAGTTCTGGGGACGAGTACCTGATGCGACTTTCTTGTTGCCTTGGGCCTGTTTCGGGAAGCTAGCCTGGCAATTGGGGCGCTTTCTATATCCCATAGTGAGATGTCGAGCGAATCGACCGAAAGAGAACTATAGGTTACGGTGAATTGGGCTTCAGCGAATTACCACGCAAGAGGCGTGTCCCATAGTGAGATGTCTCACTCATCTCCCTCAGAGAACCGGGGTTACATACCGTAACCCAGTGGTCTCCAACACGGTGCCCGCGGGCACCAGGTAGCCCGCGGGACGGCTATGAGGCGCCCCCAGCGCACTTTCTAAAAATAGCCAACAGGTCGCCTGCAGATCACGCTCTAAAAACACGCTCCATTGTGAAGTTTTCAATAGATATTTAAGTCTAGACCAGAACCATTTTAAGAATGTATGTAGCCATACATCTGTAACATTAAATTGATATTGGTGATACCTTTGTAGCTGCGTTAAATTTTAGCCTTTGGCTCCAAATCCGTTTCCCATTCAATCTTTAAACAACAACGGAAGCGGAGCGCATACACGATGCTCGCACGCATAGACAGTAAAGGGGGAAAAAACTTGCTTGTCTGGTGTAGCCAATGGAAGCATATCTTCAAAAGTTCTGTGGCCATTCCATGTTCGTCAAATACGGTTCTTGCATGATTGTTCAAGGACTGAAAAACAATGGCTTTAGCTCACAGGCCTTTTCTCCTCCTAGGCAACTGCCGAATAATAGCGCTGAAAATGTTATAGCATGTATGACTGAGCAGGACTGTGCATTACCCTTTTTGTCAGATCGATCATTTCAGGTGTGCAATAACTTTCAAATGAGTTTTCATATGTTAGGGTGGTGTGGGCGATTACTATTGAAATGTTAAAACCGAATTGTCCACTGAAATCAGAACTTAAACAACCCCTGAATTCATAATGGTGGGTGGGTATAAATTGGGTACAAATTCTAACCCAAATTATTAATTGCACAAAAAGATAGTTTTTTTTGTAAAAAAAAAAAATAGATTAGATTCCCCATGCAAAGTATGAAATGAACAAACTGAACAAAATTTTTGGTAGTGTTGCATAGGTTATTGATATTAAATTTGAAAATACAGTTGCTTAATATATAAAGATGTATAGGCCTGCACAATATTGATAATTTAAAAGTAAAAATCACATACAGTAGGCCTATTATTTAGGAGGACTACCCTCGCAAAAAAGGGGTGAGGGTATGTTTGTTTTAAATGAGTAGCCCTCCATATGATTTCGGGTCTTCAGGTAGCCCTCATTCCCAAAAAGGTTGGAGACCCCTGCCGTAACCTATACTGTAGTTATGTTGGTTCTCCAAAAAGCATTTGACACTGTGAACCACAATATTCTTTTAGTCAAACTTAGAGCCCTGGGTTTTAACTACAGTATGCGTCTCTACGATGGATCCAGTCTTCTTTGGGGGGCTGAGAATAAGTGGAACTATATCAACACTTCTTCCACTTACATGTGGGGTCCTTCAGGGAAGCATCTTAGGTCCATCATTCTTTTTGCTGTATATTAAAGGAGAATTCCGGTGTGAAATTGACCTTTGATCCATCCAAAAATGACCTTTGTTTTTGATAGCTGTTGAAAACGGCATGGAACTGACAGAGATGTTTTTGTTCATAAATAAATAAATAAATAACATTATGCTGATGCCTTTTGCTTTTCCCAAATACAATGTAGCCTACAGGTGTAAGTGACCTTTCATCAATCCAGTTGCAATGGATGAACTGTGATGAACTGCCCTACTTGTGATTGTTTAGAGATTTTAAAGGTTTTATAACAATGCTACATCTTCTTTGGCTATTCTACAATCTATTCACCTTTTCAGCACCAGTAGGCTACTTTCTGTGCAGCCGCACACACACACTCAGGCATGCCAAACAAGCATACACAAAAGTTTCAAGAGTGGGGGATGGAGTAAAATATGGAGACAAATTGAAGTGTGATTTATTTTCGTGGAACGGATGTACAGGACTGAGTCATATTTTGTACCGCTATGCGGTACATCTAGTTATTGATTTATTTATATAAGAATCATCCTTTGTACAAAATACGTCAATAAAGATTTTCAGTCAATCAAATATAAATATATCACGACTCTAGAGGGAGCTCTACAGTGCAATTTCAGAGTGGCAGCTAAAATTGTTGAGTTGCCATTGACAATCAAAGTATTATATCCCCTCGGGGCTTTCCGTAGTTTGGAAAATATATTCCTGCTGCTGCGGTGGCACTATTCTTATACTATGTTTGTGAGGAGTACATGAAGTAAACGATTCTCAACAACTCTTGACTGATGGATTATTCTATTAATTAACATTTTACAGTGTGGTGAAGTTTCGCCGGACAGGTGAGAGCTCTCGCTCAGATGATGACCATACAATCAAGGAACAAGATGTCCAGATGAACACTTCCCAAACTGATCTTGAACCTGGCCCTAGCCTGGCTGATGGTGCTTCGGTTCCGCGGGAATTTGCCAATCCCACTGATGGTACAACAAGAATTAAACAATTCTATAGCCCTGACTAAATTATGATTTTCAATGCTGTTTCAACATTGTGTAGAAATGTCTCTGCTTAGTGAATGCAATGACCTGAGTGATTAGAGCCCGGCAGGTGTCATTGTAAGATTTTTTGTATATCGAGAGTTATACAAAATAAGAATTATACGAGAATTTACTAAATTGTGTACTCATTTTACTAAATTGTCGATTCATTTGACTAAATTGTGCGCTCATTTAAATTGAGACGACAGCAAAATGAGTGCACAATTTAGTAAAATTTGCGCACAACTTACTAAATTGAGAGCACAATCTAGTAAAATGAGAGCATGATTTAGTAAAATGATCACACAATTTAGTAAAATGAGCGCATATCCTGTGGATATACACATGTGCAATGACACCTCTGGGTTTCCATATCAAATCCAGCGTATGCAATTTCCAGCGAAAATGTAGTATGATGTTTGCTTTCATCCTAGATACCTTTATGGTGGAAGATGCAGTTGAGGCCATTGGCTTTGGGACTTTCCAGTGGAAGTTGTCTATCCTCACTGGACTATCATGGGTGAGATGGTCATGGTGTTAATTTACATATTACAAAATTACAAAGAGAGATGGACAACATTGTGCTGGGTCATTAACAAGAGGCCTGGACCCAGTAACATGAAGTAGTTAATGACCAATGATTTCATTTCTTCAAATGTTTTGATTTGATAAACTTTTCATCATCATTATTTTGTTGTGTTCCTCTATTGGTTCAATGGAAGGAAATCCTGACAAAACTTTGTTTAGCCTTTCTCTGCATTACACTTCTGAAACCCCTTCCTTTTTTGTTTTGTAATCATTCAGATGGCTGATGCCATGGAGATGATGATACTCAGTATACTGGCTCCCCAGCTTCACTGTGAGTGGAGACTACCCAGCTGGGAGGTAGCACTGCTCACCTCGGTACAATTTGCAATTTTTTTTATTTGTTTTTGTGTATTGCAGGGGTAGCTAGCCTCTTTCAGCTAACACATCCTTGATGTACGATTAATGTTTATATGGCTATTTGGGTCTCAGGATGGAGAAAAGAACTCAGTTGGGTCAGCAGAGTTGGCTGCCACTAGTTATTTATTTTTACTTTCTGATTTCAACTTCTTCTTTTTTTTAACTAGGTTGTATTTATTGGAATGATGATCAGTTCTTCACTATGGGGGAACATATCGGATAAGTATGGCCGGAAAACAGTGAGTTCTCTTCTCTGATTGAAGGCTGCATTAACATATTTCAAAATAACTTTCATCATATAATTTCTGAAACAACAAACTAAGGAGTTAAAACCATTTGTTCCGGTGTGTGTGTGTGTGTGTGTGTGTGTGTGTGTGTGTGTGTGCACGCTTGTATGTATAACAGGGCCTGAGGATGAGTGTGTTGTGGACACTGTTTTACAGCATTCTCAGTGCATTTTCTCCAATCTATCCCTGGATTCTGTTCCTTCGTGCTCTCGTGGGATTTGGCATTGGAGGGGCACCACAATCGTAAGTGTTGTTTTAGAGCATTTAAAAAAAAGAAAAGACCTGCATCAGTAGTCTGATGTAGCAAGACTCAATTCTGTTAAGGGGAGTGTTTCAACTGAAACTGGGAAAAAAATGCCTCTGCACACAATTGGATAAACCTAACCAATCAGGGGTGGGTTTCTAAAAAAGGGTCGTTGGCTAACTGCTGTTGCAAACTTTGGAGTTAGAACCATCATTCTTGGATTTGGTGTTTCTAGAAAGGGTAGTTCCAACCATAGATATACAGTACACTGCTCAAAAAAATGAAAAGGAACACTTTGAAAACACATCTGATCTCAATGGGAAAAAACTCATGCTGGATATCTATACTGATATGCACTGGGTAATGTGTACTGGGTAAAGGTTGCCACATTATTTTTTTGGTAATGAAAATGATCAACCTACAGAGGGCTGAATTCAAAGACCCCCACGAAAATCAATGAAAAAAGTTAAAAAAAATGATGCGACAAGCTAGTCCATTTTGCCTAAATTTCATTGCAGCAACTCAAAATGGTACTCATATGAGGTGTTCTACTGGATTTAAGTCAGGGGAGTGTGGGGGACAGTCAATGGTATCAATTCCTTCATCCTCCAGGAACTGCCTGCACACTCTCGCCACATGTGGCCGGCCATTGTTGTGCACCAGGGGGAACCCAGCGGCCTCTGCACCAGTACAGGGTCAGACAATGGGTCTGAAGATTCATCCCGATACCTAAGAGCAGTGAGGGTGCCGTTGTCTTGCCCATAGAGGTCTGTGCGTCCCTCCAAGGGTATGCCTCCCCAGACCATCACTGACCGACTAATCGGTCATGCTGAATGATGTTGCAGGCAGCATAACGTTCTCCACAACATGTCCATACCCTTTCACGTCTGTCACATGTGCTCAGGGTGAACCTGCTCTCATCTGTGAAAAGCACAGGGCGCCAATGGCGGACCTGCCAATTTTGTATTCTATGGTAAATGGCAATTGAGCTCCACAGTGCTGGGCAGTGAGCACAGATCCCTCTAGAGACCATCGGGCCCTCAGGCCACCCTCATGAAGTCTGTTTCTGACAGTGTGGTCAGAGACATTCACACCAGCGGCCTGCTGGAGGTCATTTTGTAGGGCTCTGGCAGGGCTCCTACTGTTCCTCCTTGCACAAAGGAGCAGATACTGGTCCTGCTGCTGGGTAAAGGACCTTCTACCACACTTCCCAGCTCTCTTAGAGCAACTGCCTGTCTCCAGGAATCTCCTTTTGGGACTGCGCTGGGAGACACAGAAGTCCTGGCAATGGAATGTATTGGTGTGCCACCTTTGTAGGCTCCAGGTACTGGCTTATGCTATCAGTAGTGACACTGACCCTACCCAAATGCGAAACTTGTGAAAAATCACTCAAGAAGGATAAAGATGGAAAAATGATCAGTTGCCACCACCTGTAAAACCATTCCTGTTTTGGGGGTCGTCTCATTGTTGCCCCTATAGTGCACCTGTTGTTGATGACACCAAAGCAGGTGAAACTGATTCACAACCACCTCTGTTACGTAACTGGCCAGACCAATGGGCTAGTTGCACGAAAGGCTCCCGGTGAGCTTGTTTGTTTCCTGTGGAGCCAGGTGTGTTTGAACGTATGATTGATGAATGTAATTAGTGTCTACACGGACCTGGCTAGGTGTTGCACCTAGAGAATCAGAATGTTACGATAAAGAAGGACGTGTAGACACTAATTACATTCAGAAGAGCGGCAGGTTCAAACACACCTGGCTCCACAGGAAACAAACAAGCTCACCGGGAGCCTTTCGTGCAACTAGCCGATAGCTTACAAGTTTGATAGACTTGATGCTATACTCCTGTGAAAAAGTGTTCCCTTATTTATTTTGAGCAGTGTATATATAATAAACACTAGGGGCCCGATGTACGTACATTTGCGAACGTAGCATTATCAGCGTCATGGATAAACCGCAGACTGCGAACGCTGTCAGACCCAAGTTTCCGTCATATTTATCAAACTAGTGTAAACTGCACCTTTCTCTGCCTTTCTCCTAGCCTGGTCCTTACCGCCTGTGACTACGTTTCTCTTCGTCATACAGTCTGGAACAAAGTAATAATAATCTGTTTCCGTAATGGGCGGATGCTTATTTTGAGGTTTAAAATCATTGGAGTTCCCTTAACCAATCAGCAACGTTTGGTAATGACGTATGCTGTGCGCCGGAGTTCAGGCTTTTACGCTTCCCACTTCTGCTCTCAGTAGTAAAACAGACCGCTGGCTAGTATGCAGGCTACCTGACCGCCAGGGCAGTCTCTTCGTAGTGGATATATCTCTAACTTGCGCCAGCCACAGACCGAGAGTTGTATACCAAAAGCGTCACGTCGCCGAGATTATATCAGCTCTTGTCACACGCCAGTTTTCCCTCTTATCTCTTCTCGCCGCTTATCAGACGATTGTTGTTCTACGCAGCCCGGTGACTTCATCGGAGCTTACTTTGTTCTCCACGGGCTGTTCAGACTACACTCTCGGATAAGTTGGATTGTACTGACGACCTACGTGTTATTTAACCTGGAGCTTGCTCAGTTAAACTAACAGTTGTTCGGCATAAAACAACGCACCTTGAGCCACGCTCGGTGACTGGCTAACGTTACTGTCCACAAGCACGGTAGCCTCGCCTGGACCCCAGCTCGGCCACAGGCTAGCCTCTGTCAAACACAAACACGGAGCGGTTTACCTTGAGCCCAGCTCGGTAACCGCTAGTCCCAGTCAAGCACAATCACAGCAGCCTTGCCTTGAGCTCCGCTCGGTAACCGGCTAGCTCACGTCAAGACACACCGCCTCGCCTTGAGCCCCGCTCGGTAGGGTAGCTATAGCTAACATTCCATTCCTTAAGTAGGCCTATGCCACATTGATTTTGTTAAGGTAATTTGAGAGTAGGGGGGAGAATAACGAGCAGCAAACGTTTATTTGAAAACATGATAAGTAGTGATGCATGTAGTACACTTGTGCGTTTAGGTTTAGCTATCACCATCTGATAAATCAAACTTTTCCCAAAGCCAGTTGGAAGAAGAGTTATACGTCCTTGCCATTTATAAAATTGACAAGACAAGCCTCTTGCTCCTGCTTTAATTGCGTGATGCCCTCGAGAGTTGCGACAACTTCGCAGATAGCTTCTAGCGTCTCTTCCTCCGTCGCCATTGTTGCTGTGCTGTTGAACTACAAGCTTCGCTGGACTACAAGCAACTCGGCAGGCAAGTTCTGCGTCATCACTCAACTGTTCGCTGATTGGCGCGGTCGTACGCGAACCGCATACTGTGGATTGGGCCAGACTACGTGCGAGGCTGAAATCAAATTTTGGCCGGAAGTACGTAGGATGGTAACACCAGGCTACCTTTCTCCGCCCATAAACGCAATTTACGAACGTCCACAACTGAATGGCAGAGCCTATACAAGTGCAGTTGAATGAAGTTAACTGATGACAACATTAAAAAGAATCAAACGTTTAGCCATCATGAAATTATACCATACATGATAAGATGTCAACAAGCAGGGAGATAATGAAGATCAGTAGTTTTACTCAAAGTACTTGTGCACGTAGGCTATGGAAAATTGGTCAAATCTAGCAAGTAGGAAAGTGAATGACGTGAAAGTGAAAGTAAGACATTCAAAAGGCCAACGAAAGTTAAGGCTGCTTTTGATAGTACATATATTTACAAAACTGGTGCTCTAAATAGCGATTCTGTTGTCTTTGAAAGGTTCTCTTATTGACGCATTGAACTGCAAATTGGATTAACACCTGCTTTTACAAGGCGGAAGTAATTAGGCACAGAATAGACGTGCGCTTTCAGGAGCAGTCTTTTTACATACCGCGGAATACATAATTAAGCAGTCTTTACACTTCCCCTCCCATCTTTTTATGCTAAACTCCCACTTTCCCCTGGATCCTCCCATGAATGCATATGCATGACACGAAAAACGCAATTAGCCATGTTCAGCTCCCGCGACATCATTACATCATTGCGGCCTGTTTGTACATACCTCGCAATGATTTTACACGCACGTTGCGAAACAAATACGCCTGAAGTGGGCGCAAACGTGTTAGTACATCTGGCCCTAGATGTCTTATGGCGGAGTCTCTAACGGCATCACCGGCGGCCATCTTGTCATAGGCAAGCTATCTGGTAAGGTATATATCTTCTTCTACTATGGCAGAACAATGCTCCCAGGCTATAACAATGACACCTTCAGGTCACTACCTGCCGTTACAGTGCACCATTGAAACACAATGTTATGAGCTAGCTGTTGCAAGATAGCCGCGAGGTGCAGACATCGACCTCCATTGGCCAGCAGCGCGGACGAGACATCTAGCCTTTATTATATATACTGTATCTATGGTTCCAACGCTCAATCGCAAACATGGGTGGAAAGTTTGGCAGTTGGAATGACAGGTCGAGAGTAGTCGTTGAAGCGTTGATGGATATTTTGCAGATGATAATGTTTTAATTGCATTAGTTTGGCTAGATTGACCCTTCCATATTCATACCTGAACACCTTCCAACTGAGTATTTAAGTTATCGTAACGTTTTAAATTTACGGGGGGTGGAATGACGGAAGTTGTAATGGTGTTTAGACATGACAGAAACGTTTTCTTCCATTGATTATAAGTTGGTTGTGCATTCTCAATCATTTCTATGTATGATGTAGCTCTATAGATGCTCTAGTAAATGTGCAGGACTATTTTTTATAATGGCCTGACGTCATTAACACTAGTGTTTTGAACAACGGAACTTCGACCAAACAACAACACTTTCTAGACACAGTTGTTGGGGGAGCCGTGGCCTACTGGTTAGCACTTCGGACCTGTAACCGGAGGGTTGCCGGTTCGAACCCCGACCAGTAGGCCGCGGCTGAAGTGCCCTTGAGCAAGGCACCTAACCCCTCACTGCTCCCCGAGTGCCGCTGTTGATGCAGGCAGCTCACTGCGCCGGGATTAGTGTGTGCTTCACCTCACTGTGTGTACACTGTGTGCTGTGTGTTTCACTAATTCACGGATTGGGATAAATGCTGAGACCAAATTTCCCTCACAGGATCAAAAGAGTATATATACATATATACTTATACTTGTTACAAGGTTGTTGTTTCAGCAATTGGTGCAGTTTTGCAGACCAGAATATGCATTTACAGCTGAATAGCACATAGCATAGCCTTTGGGGGCAACTTCACTAAATCAAAGTACCTCTTTTAAGCCATTAACTAGGCTCATTATACGTATGCTGATAAACCAAAGTGTTTTTACCTTTGTAAGTGTAAAGATAGGATATTAAAAAGGACTGTTTGTGTAGTCAGATCATTATCTTCTTCTTTTTCCAGTCACCACCATCTTAAACGAAAGTCTGCATTTATAGGCCCACACATGCAATTTCCACTCTTTCCCCACAGTGTCACTCTGTATGCAGAGTTCTTACCCATGAGGTCAAGGGCCACATGTATTCTACTGATTGAGGTATAGTACTGTTTTTCACATGTACACACTTAGACCATATACATGCATTCAGATGCTTATTAACTTTAAGACTGTATCTCAGACTTACTAGATATACTAGATTTCAACATTCTCTCTCACAAAATGCTAATTCTGTGGTAACAGCTTCCCTAACCAAGTGTTATTAATCATATATTAAGATAAAAAAATCTAGTTGGTATTGTATTTAGTGTGAAGACACTTACATAGTGCTTTCCTGTACAATCCTTTGACTTAATTTAATAAGAGTAAATTATTTGAAGTCATTATTTTGGCTGCCAGTGCGTTAAGCAAATTTGTCTTAAAAATATGAACATTCGGCTGCCAGTGCGTTATGCCATTTTGTCTTGATAATGCCAACCTTACACGATTTTCGTGCCATTTCACAGTCGGTGACTTCCTTTCCGAAGTCGGAATGAAATAATTGAAGTTTCACTGGAGTCGCGGCGCGCTCCTGTTAACTACATTGTTTATTGTAAGCGATTTATTGCGATGTAAGCGATCTATTGTAAGAGTCATTTTTTTCTAGTCTTGGCGTTACGACAATATCAAACATAACAAAACATAACAAAAGACACAAGTCTTTAAGTCGTGGCTCATGCAAATAGTGACGTGAACAATATAAAAACCAATAGTAAGCTATCTCCAGCACCAACATTAGCACTCTCCAACACCAACAGGAATGGGCAAAGCAGGCTACAGTTGAAGTCTAAATGTTTTTTTTTTCATATTTTGTTTCTTAGAAATTATTAGTCGGCTATTCCACGTGACAGAACTCTATGGCCTCTATCATGACGGCCTAAAACATATGGTCACTGGCAAAAAGTTGAAACAAATTTTGTGGGTTGTCCAGTCCACATTGGGTGTGGTGTAGTTATGAAACGTAGTTATCAAACGTCCGGCGCTTGACGCAAGAAGGTGGGCCTTATGTTTCTTAATCAGTCATGGGCGTGTTTTGTGCGTAACATCCTTTAAACCAATGAGAGTGATCTGTCATTCCCTTTAACATCCTTCAAACAGCGCATCGGTATTTTGATGGTCACCGGCGTATTTGAAGGAATCTGCTTGAACACTAGACCGTATGGACCAGTTATTCCACTAAATCATGCTTTACTAAAACCTATCAGAGTATAGCCTAGACACATTTGCACTCGTCTATTATTTGAACTCATTGACAAAGTGAAACTAACTTCACCGTGGTGTCAGTCCAAAAAAATCATCTTTTGGAAATGGATCTTCATGCCTTAATTAAAAAGCATACCTAACCTAGAGATTGGGATGGTTTTATTTCAGTTAGCCTAATAGCTGGTTTGATTTGCATTGAGAGATGATCTTATGGAAGGTACCCCATGCCAATCGTGAGATATGGTAAAGGGTATGTGATGATGTGGGGTTATTTTAATTCCAAAGGCCAAGGGAACTTTATCAGGATGTATAGTATCCTGGATCAATGAAATAACTGGCCTTTAAAAATAAAAATCTGCCTGCCTCTATTGGAATTCAACATAGGGGTATGAATACGTATGCACCCTGTATTTTAATGAAGAACATTTATTTATTTACGATACAATTTTCATTCACAAAGAAAACTGGTGTCGTTAAAGGTTGGATTTTTCCTCATTTTTTGATTAAGGCATTAAGATCCATTTCCAAAAGATGATTTTTTTTATTCCTCTTTTTAGTCAACTTAGCATGGGGCTGAAGACTTTTTATAGGCACTGTAACTACTCATTGTGAGATGTATTTCATTATATCTTTATTCTAATTATGTTTCCCATTGCAATCGTGTAATTATGACCGCCGCGCAGCGAAGCGGCGGTCATATAGGTTTAGTCAGATTTTTTTTTTCTTCTTTTTTTCTTTCTTTTTTTTTTTTTTTTATTCTTTTTCGCATGTCCAAATTTCCGGGGAAATTTGTCCTTGGTGGGCATGTAACCCCACATGGATAGCATGGAACCATGGTTTTTCATTTTGATCTGTAGCCGGACTGGACCCCCCGAAGGGAGGGTAGGGCAGACACAGTTTTCTGTGAATATCTCAAGAACCGTAGGGTTTAGAAGGACCATTTTTTTTTTGTATGTTGATCTCAAGGGGCCATGTCAACCCATTCCATAACCACTCATTTCATGTATAGCGCCACCTAGTTAAACACAAAAAAGTAAAAATGAGGTGTTGTAATCGCAGGTATCTGTGACTTAACATAGTCAAAACTGCACGAAATTGGAAGTGTATGATCATTATGACACCCTCTGAATGCACGCCAGGTTTTGTGGAATTCCGTTCGTGGGGGGCCACACAATAAATTAATTTATGTTACTATACACCAACTGGCCTGTAGGTGGCCGGAGACAGTTTTCTGTGAATATCTCGAGAACCGTAGGGCCTAGGAGGTCCACCTTTTTTTTGTATGTTGGTCTTAAGGGGGCATGTCAACCCATCCCATTACCACTTATTTCATGTATAGCGCCACCTAGTTAAAAATTAAAAAGCTAAAAATTAGGTGTTTTCATCACAATATCTCTGGCTGACATGGTCAAAACTGCACGAAATTGAAAGTGTAGGATCATTATGACACCTTCCGAATGCATGCCAAGTTTTGTGAACTTTCGTTCATGGGGGGCCTTACAATAAAATAATTTATGTGTACATTTAGTGACCGTACACCAACAAGGATTCCTGGGACACTGAAAGACCGGGGTACACGAAACTTAGTGGGCATGTAACCCCACATGGATAGCATGGAACCATCGTTTTTCGTTTTGATCTGTAGCCCCCCCCGCTGGACTGGACCCCCCGAAAGGAGGGTAGGGCAGACACAGTTTTCTGTGAATATCTTGAGAACCGTAGGGCCTAGGATGACCAATTTTTTCTGTATGTTTGCCTCCAGGGGTCATGTTAACCCATTCCATGTGCACACATGTGCATAAACAGATACACACGCACACACATACATTCACAGTAATCATACGTATGACACATACTCACACAGTAGACATGCACATGCACAAACACACATACGCAGACAAACACACAAGCACACACACACACACACACACCCACACACATAAACATAAACGTGTGCACACACACATGCACACAATTCAAGAATTTCTCAGAATTATGAACAGGCAAGATGGGGGTGGGGTTGTATAAAATCATTTTTACATGTGAAATCTATGAACTAATCATGTTTTGGTACTTGTTGTCTAGCAGATACCAGTGAGAATTGAGTGTGGATAATGCAATTTAGTGAGACAGTTAGAATCATATAGGCCTTTCAGCGTGATTTATTTTTGTGGAAAAAATGTGCTGGACTGGGCGGTGGTCATATTTTGTACCGCTCTGCGGTACATCTAGTTTGTAATGTTTTGCATGGATGTGCATTGGTGCGCGTTCGTGGATGAGAGAAGCAGGGTGCATTCTGCACCTGCCCATATCACTGTAGATAATGCGCTTTTAAAATAACATATAAACAACTCGCCATGGATTTCTGACCATTTCTGTTGGTCAGTGGCATAATGTGTTTTAGATAGTGTACGATAGCTATTTTTAGACAATGCATCAAACCCTTCCTTAGGTCGTTAATTGCCACACCCCTTGGCGCGTTGCTCAAAAAAAGAGATGGGCATGACTCGAGTCTACGATAGGAATAAGCTTTGTGTCGTGATGATTATAGACTTTCCTCCAGGTTTTGCATTACGAAAACAGGGCCCTATATCAGTTAGGGATGTCACACAAGAAACAATGCTGCAGATAACACGAAATATGACTTTGATGAGTAGGCTATCGTTTGAGTTCATGTTGATATCTAGTGCACAATGGGAAATAATTTAAAGGAATCTAGTTGCAAATAGTGTTATAAATAGTGTAAGAAAAACGGAGGATGGTTTCCAAAAATGTTGCAAAATAAGTCCTTTAATCCAATAATAGGCAGTAGCAAAGTTTGCAACGATACAGTAATAGTATTCAAAAATACAGCAATGTCACGCAACGATAACTTCGAAACACCACAGTCAGAATGCATGTTTAAACCATGAAAACCACAACATATATACAAAAACTTATAATGAGTAGGTAACTCCCTTTGTGTAAATTAGCTAGCCAACTTTTGTGGTTACGAAAGTATTTGAATTAAGCCAACTGGCTTTTTGAAGTTATGAAAGAAATCATTCTAAATGTAAATTGTTCATTAGTGGATCTCTGTCAGTGACAGTTTCAAGCTGATTTTTCTCTGTGGCCCATTCTATAATTGCATTAGTTGCCATTTGGCTTCTCTCCAGGGGAGAGCCTGGCGTGAACGGAAGAACCTTCTTTATCTTTGAACACCATTTGGCAAACTTACATACCTTTGCCTGAGACATGAGAGCTTGGTGCTGATGTCAATTCAACTTCAGAACGCCAGTTAATCATTTGAGTCACTCGGACATATTTTGTAGGACAAAATCAGTAATCTTACAATAGTGACCCTGCAAGATCTTTACTCGTTGCAAAATCATAGTCTGTGACTAGTCTGTGACTTAAAAACTCTGTGACTTGTCTTTAGATGTGAGAGGGTCTGAGACTGTAGTCTTTCAAAAATCTTTTCCAAATCTTTTCAAAAATTCTTGTGTAAGGATGCCATTAGATGCCTTAAAATAAGCCAGTCTTATTAAAGTCAAAATGATCTTACGAGAAAGTGCTAGGTAAATCTCTTTATACTAAAAACAATACCAACTAGATTTTTGTTTATATAAGATTAACACTTGGTTAGATATGAGTTTTTGCAGTGGATCATCTTGTGACTCACTGTCATACTCTGATTTATAGATATTCTGGGCACTTGGCACTGTGTTTGAGGTACTGCTAGCCATCTTGGTTATGCCAACCCTGGGCTGGCGCTGGTTGCTTGCACTCTCCACGCTTCCTCTCTTGATCTTTGCTGTCCTCTGCTTTGTAAGTATATACACATTTGAAAGATGTAAATATATTACATGTTATATTTCAAACACAGACATTATACATTTTGTATCAGAACAAATATTTATTGGGATGGTGATTAAAATGCATGATCAATATGGTGCTAAAATACAGACTCTGAGTTTGGAATTGAAACTAAATTGAAATTTTAATGTTGAGAGACTTTTTTCAATGTCAGTTTAATGTGTAGCTTCAAAGGAGGAACCAAATGCTCAACAGTGCTAACTTCGAAACTAAAACAAAAATGGATACAAGAACAGGAAAAGAGTGACACCACATCATTTGAACACGAACACAAGAACACAGAATAAAGCCTGAGGTACATGAGGGTTTAAACACAGGGTTAATTACAAAACACGGCACGGGTGAAATCAATGAACCAATACCAATGAACAAAACCAGTAAGTGAAATAAAGACCAGAGGGATATCTCTGCAAGAGGGATATCTCTTGCTCTCCATCAAGCAAGCTAAATACTGGCTTATTTCAAGTCCTGGCTTATTTCAATAAGTCTCACTAATTTAAGTGGGAAATCCAGCGACTTGTCACATAGATCTCCGTTTTTCGAGGTCACTGAGTACTGTCAGTACGGGAAAAAAAACAAAATAATCGGTTTTACCTAGATCGAGTTGCAACAGCCATCAGTTAAAGGCAGCTACAGTACTACACTCTAGGGACATGTTCATGAGGCCTGTGTTGCCCCCTGCAGGTAACCCCCAGAACCTAGTCAACGTCAGCCGTTTCTCAGACGTAACCCCAGGCCTAAGCAGTTAAAACCTACGATACCTCCCTTGAGGTTATTGTAGATAGCAGGGACCTACTGTCGAGTGAAGTCGCACGTCTTCCCTCTACGGCGCAGATAACCTAAAGCTCCTATTTTTAAATATCCCCCTTGGAAGTTGATCAGGCTTCCGTGGTGGATTTATTGAGATGTTTATGAAATAAGAAGCGACTACGCCTAGGTCTTGAACAGTTGGCTAACGTGCGAAGATGTTTGACCCTAGAATTTATCTAGAGACACAGGTTATAGGCTACTTCTTGCTTAGGTTTTTAAAGAGTGGAGACCTTCTTACCGTCCTTCAGTATAAAGTCACGCTGACCTAAGTCTTAGAAAAGACAGATGAATAACCACAGAAGAGACAAGTTATCTTACCCTCCTGCTGGAATTCGTAGGAAAACCAAGAAAAGACAAAAAATACTGCTTGAAGAATTAGATGCCAAGGTTAAATGAGTTCTTTACTTTTCAGCACTTTGGTGATGTTACAAAATGCGGCGTAATATCCACTTGCAGGTTACAATGTCGTAGAAAATATAAAAAGAGTAAATCCACAAAATAGGAAAATAGTAAATCCACAAATGGAGAAGAGATTACAATAAAAATAGTAAATCCACAAATGGAGAAAAAGAGAATATACGGAAAAAAAGTAAGTCCTCAAAAAAGGGAAAAAGTCAGCTGATTGTCTTCTGCAGTCACTCTCTGTCGGAGTAGCAGGTCTGATATCTGCAACAGGTTCCACGGAGTTTCGGTCCGCGACTCAGCCTGGCACGACGTCCAACACTTTGCTTCTCAACGAATTTCGGAGGACGAATTCTGACAACCGCACGCGACATCATAAAGCAAAAACCCAGCGAGTTGAAGGAAGGAAAAAAGAAGAAGCAGCCCTGATCGTCTAGTTCGACCCTTATTTATACTAGGTGGACTTGTCCTCCCCCACACATTCCTGAGACAAATCAATCCTATTTTCCCACGACAGTTTAGAACCTTCTAGAAGTTCCCACGAGGGCTGGGAATATTCTCACGTTAGCTGGGAATATAGCTGGGAAAATTCTCACGTTAGCTGGGAATATTCTCATAATAGCTAATACATTCTAGAAGTCACTGATCTTAACCAACAATTTAAGATGACACGCATTAACATACTTCTCCGGGTTACATTTCAGAGATGATACATTACATTCAGGTTTACAGATAGTTTCCACAGGTTACACAAACAGTTTACATTCAATGGCAATTATAACCATGTGACACATTACATTTAGCAACATACACTTTTACAGTCATCAAGAGAGATCGGTTACATTCTTACAGGTTACAAACACTTATGGCATTAACCTTCACACAATGCAATCTGAATACATTCATTTAAACAGTTTAAAGGCACTTTACCTATTTCACAGTTTAAGACATACAATTCCTTACATGCATAATTCCCTAGACTTTACAAGGTCAGGCTACTAAAATACTTGTAATGATACATTTCATTCATCGCACTTTATTATTTATTATGAGGTCATTGTTTGCAGTTATGGTTCATTTTCCATTCTTTTATTCATATTCAATAATCATCAAGTATTTCTGAGGTCAGGGTGATCTGGTTTAGTAATCCTGCACATTGTTCAACATCTGCTTCAACACATTCATTCACTTCCACGCTTTCAGGTGAACTTAATTCAAGAGTAGGTTGCAAGGTCATTGGTTTGACATTACGATTCAATTCCTGGTCAGTTTCTTTCCTAATTTGTCTAATCATATTTTCTAGATCAGAGAGATTACCTTGATAGCTAGCGCTGAATCTAGCCTTTCTGCGTTTTCGCCTTGTAAGACGTATTGGTTTTGTGCTATCGCTCTGGGGTCCATACGGTTGGTGTTCTGGCAACACGTCACCCCCTACTTGGAGCACAGGGCGTAGCACAGAAGTAGGCACTGCGTAAGGAACTTCGAAGGATACTGGACCCCACAAGAGGCCAATCCGGGCTCCAGTATGATACTGCAAAGAAGCCCAAGGGGCTCGCGTCTGATAATCATAAAAACACATTAATACTACACGGGTCACTGGATAACTGTACAGAATTGGAATTTGTCGATATGGAGAGAGATTCCATGCATGCAAGACAGAAGAACTGATCGATCAAATCAAATATATTGTCAGGATATACTCCAATCATTATCAAGGGTTCAGGGCTGTGTGTTATTGCTACTACCTGTACCCAGCACTCGGGTCTAGCAGAAACGCAGGTTCCGCACAGGAGGTAGGTATTATTCTGTCGTCCGAGGTCACAGTCAGCCTGGAGCAGAAGAAATAACGCTATACCTGCCCGGGAACAACTGACGTTGCTACACACCTGCTCTGAGGCAAGGCTAGTTCCAGCAACACATCGGCCCAATCCGCCCGATATTCCGGGGTCTGTAGTGGGGAAGTCGGAGTCTCGGTCGGGACTATCCGATCGGTCTCCATCACATGGTCCTGGCTACATGAGGGAATAAATAAACATTTATCCAGTGCCCCTTTATCTGATATAGGCTATGGATCGCTTTTCCAAATGTCTGTAAAGGAACTGAATAGGCAAAATAATCACATGACAGTGAACAGGATACTAAAGGCCTAGGATGTCTTATTGCTGATTCTATGTACATCTCATCTCGCTTCATAATTTGGATTACAGGGATATTCCCCACAATGTCTGCCAATTGTCCTCGTAAGGGTAACATTCCATAAATTAACTGACACAGGGGTTTTACCTCCCGCATATTTAACTCTTGAATAAAGCATTGCACCTGATCCAAAGACTTTTCACGCATGCATTCAACACACACTTTCTCATAGTTTCAAAGGCATTACATAGTCCTTATGTTGGCGTAGTATAATAACGAGATATAGTATAAGCTGCATGCAAGGAATCGGTAAGTGAGGATTCTGTTCGTTAACATGTTAGCGGATGCGCAGTGTAGCACCACTCCTTCAGTGAATCAGAAAAGGGGAATAATTCAAAAGTTCCCGCGCAACATCCTAGCAACTTCTCTCGCTCCTCAGTCATGTGACGCAGAACATGCTTACTCAACATTGGATAATGTAAAGGGAGGAATAACATGAATGGCCATAAACTATTTCACTTCCAATATTAGACCATCCGATAGGTGCAACTTAACGCACCAGAAATGTTAGGATAACGTCCAAAAAAAATAATTAGATTAGGTAACACATTAGGTCAAATAACAAAAACATCCTTTCCTACACGTTTCATTCTTCATGAAGATAGAGCATGATTAGTATAAGTTGTCATGAAGTTAGCAAATATCCTATTGCTGACGGCAATGCATGTTGCGCTGATTCCGCGAAGCAAATGAGCATGCATCAGTAACCTTATCACTCTCATCTTTCCCACCTATGTGTGGCGAACAGCCTTGTAGCTCATGCTCCCCAAAGTGGAATTTCTCGGGATAGTTAGTATTTGCAATGGCATGCAGATTAATGTGATAAGTAGCAAATTGTTAAACCTAAGCATACAAAATCATTAGCCTACTCTGTCTTAATATAAAGATGTTATCATGTTTGTCAATTGCTCTATGCTAACAAAATAATCGTGAGTCAGAGAAGGCCTATGCCTACTGAGATAAGAGTTTGTCTTACAAGTAAAAGTCCTAGCGCAACTTGGATACCCACAGCATTTACGCAGAGGGTCACAGGCAAATAGTCATAATAATGCTGACAACAATTACACAACTTTTAACATGAAGATCTTAAGAATATTAAGAATAAAGATCTTAATATCGGTTAGTATAAAGTTCCGTATTGGACAATGGGTTTGGACACATCTCTTTATCATTTAACTCTAGAAAGATAAAACTTATTAACATTTCTGTAGGTCATAGCCTACCACAGCTATAAAATCTTCAATAACATTACAAATGTTATTCACTAAGGAGGCACAATATTTTACCCAAATAAGTGTAATTAACTAAAAACTTACGCATAGGTCTACTCGCTCTGCTTAAAGGAAATTTGCCCATGAAAGTGCGTCCTTAGTGAAGCCCGTCTCTGCGTGAGCTTTTTAATGACTATGACAAGAGGCGGTTGATGGAGATGCATGGTCATGGAGGGTCTAGAGACATCTGACTACATTTCGTACCTACAACGAGCATCGGAGTCTCCTCCCTGCCAGTTATCCTTAGCCTATCTGCGTTGGGGTCATCTGCAGGACGAGAACCATCATGTCTTATTTGTGTTCACTAGTGTTTTCAGGTTTTACTGACTTTTAGAATATCTGAGATTGAATGTAAGATCATATCTCTATTAGTAAATGGGATACTTCCTTAAATGCATCTAGCAATTAACTGACGTTGTTAACCACGGTAGGCCTCTGCAGGCATCCCAACACCCTTACAATGATATAACGTTATCTTCCACTGGGATATATCCTGTTTTGTAGTGTCCTCAAACTCTCTCTTAATTACAACACTACTGGTCCATGGAACAGTCAAGTGAATGTCTATTTATTATTTTAACATTGTATACTAATGCACATCTAAATCTTGTAATGGAATAAGTAATGGTTGGGTTAGCAGTAAAACTGAATTGCCCCTCCGGGACCAATAAAGTTATCTGAATCTGAACCCGAATCAATACACAATTGGTTAAATATACCCAGAAGTTACCTTAGCCAAAGCAACACGTGTCTAATAACCTACCAGCAACTGGACACTTTGGATAAGTTATCATTATAACGCTTGTTTGCATCTTCTATTACTTACTAAACGCGCATGTAACTGGCTACACTTCGCTGCATACTTCCATCTGCAGTGTGAATTCTTACCACCAGGTTATCGTGTCCCATTTCAATTCTAGTTATGCTTTCTTTCTAACATTCTATCTTATACTTCACCTATGAAAGTTATATCATACTAAGTTCAATAAAGATCATTGTTGTCAGGTAAAACATCTTTACCATCTTCCTGGGAATATACAAGATCTTTTGCATTTAAACATTCTCATGCGAATAGGGGAAAAAATATAACAGCATTCCCAATTCCTGCCACGCTAGGTTGTGCTTACTAGAATGAGTTATGTCACAAGATTCCTACGATTATTTTAAAGTTTGATCATATTGTCTACCTATCCTTTATATATGCTACATTATATTTTTAAATGAGCATGGCAAAATAATGTTTATTAATCACACGCTGTAACTCGTTCTTATGAAAATGTCACTTTCAAGCATAAACATAAATCATCTAGGCCTACTTTTACGCACAATGGATAAAAACATCAAGATGCGGACGCGCCTATATGCAAGTCTCATCGAAGCAGTGTCATACATCAACCAAGCCAAATGGCCTAGAAGGGACGAGGTTATCGGGCATTCAAGGAAAAATGAGTTAGAAAATCGAGTTGAGTTTCTACTTAAAAACTGGCGACGCACTCCATCTCAAATAGAACAGTAACCGATTAGGTATTTAACTATCTAATTGTCCAAAGTGTGGCTTTCTCCACATGATATTTTGTTTCCTCTGCATATGTTATCAACGACTAAAGTTGTTGGTCCTATTCATCAACACCTTAGCAGCACAATCTGATTACGTTACTGCCTGGCTCTGGCTGCCCTAAATTACCTCGTAACACGGTTCTTCTTCTGAATTTTTTGCCATAGCCTTTTACCGAGTCTAATATGGACCAATGCAACCTAGAGTCCATTCAAAGCTTACATTGTCATTTGCCTAAACCAACGATCATCGAATTGTATTAAATTGTAACATTCTCATCTGTATGGTTCACGGAACACTATATGCGTATCTATCAGCAGAGTAGGCATAGTTAAACTCCGGAAGGGTACAAATTCGTTTTCGCATAACCTGAGACTTTAACACCAAGCTATTTAAAGTTTCTTGTTTCTGCCAATAAAGATAAACATAGGAAATATAAACGTGAGACTGGTATGTAACTCTGCAAGGGATTTATCTGTATGGCTGTGCGCATTCCTTATCATCTGATTAGATCCACGCAACCCCACAGAGCTGGTCTTCGTCTCGCATCATTGCTCCCAAGGCTCCCATTATCCAAGCCTCGCTAGGGTCTCTGTAAAGTAACCCCAACTTATATAGTAGGGGGGCCTATGTGTCTAATTTGGGGGCTTGTGGGATTCACATGTTAATTTTTGGAGAGTATTATATCTTTGTTCTAGGGGTTCTTAAGAGTAAAAAAAAACATGTCTCCATTTTTTTTGAAGGTTTTGAAGGACCCAAATCAAAGGTCAAATTCAGAAAAGGTCAAATATGGTGTTTTGTCCATAAACCTCACATTGCTGGTATTATAGCATAGGGTTTGGTGCCTACAAGGTGTGCAAAAGTGGGCCACATAAACAATACAACATTATAAAACATTTTTAGGCTGATGATTGATCTCTTTAACAAGAAATTGTGCCTAAAATTCTCGAAATTGTCCGCTAAAAAAATAATACTTCAATATCAATACAATCAATTCATGCCTATTAGTGTGCTTGAGTGTAGGCCTAGCCTGCTCTGTCAGTTCTTGTCTACACCCATTCAGAGCACAAAGTGCAGAGATCTCTGTTAAATCAAGTTTAATAGACTTAATAGACTTTTACATAGTACCAGCTGAAGTCTGTAAGGCCTTCCGTAGCTTATGTAAGTGTGATGAAAAGAAAGGGTAAAGGATCAGATAGACAGACAGGTGTGTGTGTGTGTGTGTGTGTGTAAGAGAGAGAAAGAGAAAGAGAGACACTACCAGCATGGATGGATTATGAACTTTCAGGCCCCTGGGCCCAGATGTATTAAGGGCCATCCACTAATTGTTGCGGGGGACATTTTTAAAAATGTATTTGATGTGATTTCCTATATTCTGGTGCATTTTGGGGATGGCCAATACTTTAATTAAATCAGATTCATAGCCTATATGTTGATATGATGTGTTGATACTGAGGCAATGATTCCATGCAATGGCTTGGGCCCCCTGACTCCTTGTCTCCCCTGGGCTTGGGCCCGGTAGGCCCATGCAGTAATCCATCCCTGACTACCATTGACAGTTGGCTGATAGCTGGCAGTGATAGAATTTAGAATATTGAATAACCTGAAGCACATAGTGCTCTGTTCTTCATGGTTGGTGATATTAGTGACCTTCTAGCCTTCTACATTTGAGCAAGCACATTTTCATAGTCCATGGTGGCACAGTCTAGTTAGGTTATATTATGAGGTCTTTCTGTTAGTCAGGTGATGGCACGCATATTCTAAAAGAAACAGATTTTGGGCTATGTATCCAGTGGCAGATATGTGTGGACTGGTGAATGAACCATCACTAGAGACATATGCCAAATTTCTTGTTTTTGTCCATGAGAGAGTATAGTAATTCACAGATTGGGTTAAATGCAGAGACCAAATTTCCCTCACGGGATCAAAAAAGTATATATTCTATATAGAAATCATGTGAAGCAGGCAGGACTCGGTGTCTTCAGAAAAGACGTGGTAGACCATCTTCTGAACCTGCAGCAACACCTGCAACTGCATAAAGTCCATCTAGAGGGACTTTGTACACTTGTTCAGCAGCAGCTGCTTCCAGCATAGATAAGTGCTTCTTCTGTCAGAAGCAGACAAAAGAGTGTCTTCATGAGGTGTCCTCTTTCAATGCAGGCAACCAACCAAGAACTATAAGTAATATTTTGAAGTCAATGACTTTTAACAGGTAGCCAGTGTAAAGGTGCTAGGATGGGGAAAATATGTTCATATTTTTTGTGTGTGTGAGCAGCTGCATTTTGAATAAACGGTTAGCTCTTTAGACAGGTATTATTACAGCCAGCATAATAGCATTGCAATAGTCTATCCTTGAGATGACAAAACATTAATTTCTTGGCATCTGGTAAGGAGAAGGACTTCCTTATCTTTGAAATTTTCCTTAAATGGTAAAATTAAGTTTTGGTGATCTATTTTATGTGATTACTTAGTGCTAGGTCCTGGTCAATTATAACTCCCAGGTTTTTAACACTTGTGGATGAGGTCAGTGGAAGATCACTATATGTAGCCTGTGATGTGGATAGGATATCCCTCATCTTTTTGAACCTAAAACCATGACTTCTGTTTTATCTGAGTTCAAAAGCAGGAAATTATTTGTCATCCATGTCTTTATAGCTCTTATACATGTGTCAAGTTTGGCTAACGGGGTTAATTCATCAGGTTTTATGGAGAGGTATAGTTATGTATCATCTGCTAAACAACAGGGGCCCCAGTACTGAGCCTTGAGGCACTCCATATTTTACCATAATCTGGGTAGATGGTTTATTATGGACCTGTACAAATTGTTGATGGTTAGGAAGGGATGATCTAAACCAAGCGAGTGCTGAGTCTTTGATGCCTATCAAATTTTCAAGCCTAAGTAGTATTGTCACGGTCGGGTCTAGAACCCGGGCCGTCGGAGTGGCAAACTGACTTTTAACCCACTAGGCCACTGAGACTAATGACTCAAGTGCAGAGCAGACAAAGTAAGATTAACTGAGTTTATTTCAGGTTTTAGACACAAAAGCTCAGAAGATCCGAAAAAGTCAAAAACAGTCCAAAAAGTTAAATCCAATAACATCAATCCAAGGCGTAATCCAGAAAGTCGAAGTCCAAGAGCCAAGCCAGGGTTCAGATAACAGGGTTCAGTCCGAGGGAGGAAAGGCAAACAAATCCAATAGGAGAATCCAAAAGAGATACCTTAAACAGTCCGGGTCAACACAGAGGTAACGAATCCACAGGGCAAAAATTTCCACAAATTTCCACAAAGGCTTAGAGCTTGAGACACACAGGGTATTCACGAAGACTTAGCAAAGACACAGACAAAGAGCAGGGTTTAAATACACTGACACAATGAGGAAATGAGACATGTGACCAGAGACAATGAGGAACAGGTTAATTGGATAACAAGAGGATTGGGTAATGAGTGACTAGCGACTAGGGACCGAACTCTTGTTTTTGGCGACATCTAGTGGCCAAAATAGTTAATGCGTGACAGGACCCCCCTCTCTAAGAACGTCTCCTGACGTTCCCTGGACAATCAGGATGTTGGAGATGAAAGTTCTTTTTGAGATCCTTGTCCAGGACGTCCCGTGCTGGGACCCAGGAGCGCTCTTCCGGTCCATAGCCCTCCCAGTCCACCAGATACTGGATCCCGCCACGAACCCGGCGGGAGTCCAGCAACCGGCGAATAGTGTAAGTGAGCTGACCATCAATGATCCGAGGCGGGGGTGGGGCCTTGGGGATAGGGGCAAAGGGGGAAAACAGGACTGGGCGTAACTGGGACACATGGAAAGTGGGATTGATTTTCAGGGACCGGGGCAACTGGAGACGGTAGGTGACCGGGTTAATCCTGTGGGTAACCTTGAAGGGGCCGATAAAGTGAGGGGCCAGTTTGCGGGATTCCACCCGCAACGGGATGTCTTTAGAGGACAGCCAAACCTGCTGTCCAGGTCGGAACTGCAGCGCAGGCCTCCGACGGCGATTGGCCTGACGCCGGCTCCTCTCGGACGTCTGCTGCAGTGACTGTCGAGCTCGCCGCCAGGTCCTCCTGCAACGCCGGACGAAGTGCGAGACAGAGGGAACACTGACCTCACCCTCCTGTTCAGGGAACAGTGGCGGCTGGTACCCAAACTGGGTTTGAAAAGGCGACATCCCTGTGGCTGAAGACTGGAGGGTATTATGAGCGTATTCCGCCCACAACAGTTGAGAGCTCCAGGAAGTGGGGTTGTCGGACACCAGACTTCTCAAAGTAGTCTCCAGCTGCTGGTTGACCCGTTCAGTCTGGCCATTAGACTGAGGGTGATACCCAGATGAGAGGCTGGCTGTGGCTCCAATCAGCTTACAAAAGGCCCGCCACACACAGGAGGAGAACTGGGGACCCCTGTCCGAGACGATGTCCTGGGGGAGGCCAAAAACTCGAAAAACATGGAGAAAAACAAGCTTAGCAGTCTCAAATGCTGTAGGCAGCTTGGGCAAAGGTATGAAACGGCAGGCTTTAGAAAATCTATCAACAATAACCAGAATAACACTGTTACCTTCAGAAACTGGTAAGCCGGTGACGAAGTCCATGGACAGATGAGACCAAGGGCGATGAGGGATGGGGAGGGGATGCAGAAGACCTTGTGGACGTTGATGTTGGTTCTTACTCTGGATGCACACAGAGCAGCTGGCCACAAAGGCCTTGATGTCTTTTAACATACCAGGCCACCAGAAATGTCTCTGGAGAAACTCATGGGTCCTCTGGGACCCAGGATGGGCAGTGAGGTGGGATGAATGGCCCCATTGAAGAACCTGGGACCGTACAATCCGGGGCACATACAGCAGTCCTCTTGGGCCAGTTCCAGGATCTGGGTGTTTCAGAAGTGCCTTCTTCACAGTCGCCTCAATCCCCCAGCGGATAGGTGCCACTATTCGTTTAGCAGCAATAATGGTTCTCGCCTCATCATCTACCCGACTTGAGGGAAGGAATTGCCTAGAGAGTGCATCCGGCTTCTTGTTCTTGGTTCCAGGGCGGTATGAGAGCGTGAAATCAAAACAAGTGAAGAACAGTGCCCACCGGGCTTGACGGGGGTTCAGCCGTTTGGCCTGTTGGAGGTATTCTAGGTTCTTGTGGTCAGTCCATACCAAGAACGGATGCTGGGCCCCCTCCAGCCAGTGTCTCCATTCTTCCAGGGCACGCTTAACTGCCAATAGCTCTCTATCTCCAACATCATACCTGGTCTCGGTATCAGTCAAACGGTGGGACATAAAAGCACAAGGATGCAGCTTTCCATCCGATGAGTGTTGAGACAGGACAGCACCTATCCCAACATCTGATGCGTCCACCTCAACAATGAATGGCAATGTTGGATCGGGCAGCGTCAGAATGGGGGCAGAGGAAAAGCTTTGCTTCAGCTCCTTGAATGCCTTATCTGCCTCCTGAGTCCAAAAAAAGGGCACATTGTTTTTCTTAGTCAGCCTGGTAATGGGAGCAGCCACAGAACTGAAACTTCGGACAAATTTGCGATAGAAATTAGCAAACCCCAGAAATATTTGGATCTCCTTGACAGACCCAGGAGTAGCCCAGTTACTCACTGCTCGTGTCTTCTTAGGATCCATTTCAACACTGCCTTCCCTGATGATGAATCCAAGGAAGGACACCTCAGTGGTGTGGAAGGCACACTTCTCTGGTTTAACAAAGAGAGAATTCCTGAGCAACCTCTGGAGAACCTGACGCACATGATGGTGATGCTCGTGTAGGGACTTAGAGAATATAAAAATATCGTCCAGGTACACAAACACAAATTGGTTAATCATGTCCCTGAGAACATCATTGATGAGGGCCTGGAAGACTGCAGGGGCGTTTGTTAGTCCAAAGGGCATCACTTGGTACTCATAATGACCAGTAGGGGTGTTAAATGCAGTCTTCCATTCGTCTCCTTGGCGGATTCTGACAAGATGATACGCGTTGCGCAGATCCAGTTTTGAGAAGATGGTGGCTCCCTGAAGTAGGTCAAAAGCAGTAGACATCAGAGGCAGAGGGTAGCGATTACGAACTGTGATCTTGTTGAGACCCCGGTAGTCAATACATGGGCGTAGACCTCCATCTTTTTTACCCACAAAGAAGAACCCTGCCCCTGCTGGAGAAGTAGAGGGGCGAATAAAACCAGAGGCCAGGGCATCCTTGATGTAGGCATCCATCGCTTTACGCTCAGGCAATGAAAGAGAGAAGATACGGCCGCGTGGAGGAGCGGTGCCAGGCAGGAGTTCAATGGCGCAGTCATAAGGCCTATGGAGTGGAAGAGTAGATGCTCTTTTCTTGCTGAACACCTCCTTCAAGTCCAGATACTCAGTAGGGACATGGGATAACTCGGAGGGATCTATAGACTCTGGCTGAAAGGAAGGGCTAGCAAAGAGGCATGTAGCGTGACACGTAGGACCCCATTCAAGGATAACACCTCGACTCCAATCTATGTGAGGATTGTGGCGGTTTAACCAAGGGAAACCTAAGCCCACTGGGAATTCAGGGGAGCTTATTAGATGCAACGCTATCTCTTCTTGGTGATTCTCAATCATGAGACGCACAGAGGATGTAACAGAAGTCACCACCCCTGGACCAAGAGGGTGGCCATCTAGGGCGGTGACAGAGAGAGGGACATCAAGAGGGACTTGAGGAACGTTGAGTCTGTTAACAAGATTGGCATCAATAAAATTTCCAGCAGCACCAGAATCTACCAAGGCATGGCAAGAGTATACTTTCTCTGCCCAAGAGATTTTAATGGGAAGGTAGACACCAGCACCGGGTAATTCGGGAGAAAAGGTGGCTCCCGTCACAGCCCTCCCTCTGCTGGACGGGACTGGTCTTTTCCCAAGAGATCTGGGCAGGAGGCTCTGAAGTGACCAGGCTTGCCACAGTAAATGCAGCATCTCTCCCTTCTGCGCCGCTCCTTCTCAGCCTGAGACAAGCGAGCACGTCCAATTTGCATAGGCTCAGGATCATCTGTGGGGATTGCAGATTGTTGCCAGAGGGGAGGTGGCCCCTCGGATGTAACTGGATAACTGGTACGGTTCCGGTTACGTTCCCGGAGGCGGTTGTCTAAACGTATTGCGTGGGCAATCAGGGACTCAAGGTTGTTGGGACAGTCAATTGACGCCAGGCCATCTTTCAAAGCCTCAGATATCCCATTCATAAAAGCTGACACAAGTGCTGGCTCGTTCCAGCCACTGTCAGCTGCTAGGGTTCGAAAAGTGATGGCATAATCAGCTACACTGTTCCTCCCCTGGCGGAGATTTAAGAGTTGTCTTGCAGACCCCTGACCTGTGGCAGATTGATCAAAAACACGCAGCATGCCATCAGAGAATGTTTTGAAATTCGAGCATTCAGGGCCCTGTTTTAGCCAGATGGCTGTAGCCCAGGCACAGGCCTTATCAGTCAGGAGAGTAACCACATAAGCAATTTTAGCCCTATCCGTAGGATACATAGAAGGTTGCAATTCAAAAGTCAATTGGCACTGGGTCAGGAACCCCCGGCATTGGCCCAGAGCACCGTCATACCTCCGAGGTGTAGGAAGCCGAGGTTCAGAACCCGGAGGTGGATCTGGAGCAGGAGCAGGTGAGGGACCCGGAGGTTGTGGATCAGCAGGTGGAGCAGTAGGAGGAGCTGATGGTTGTAGTTGAGTCAAGCTCTGAACTGTGTCATAGAGTTGCCTTAGAATTTGGTCATGGCGACTTAAAACATTCTGTTGAGTTGCCAATGCTTGCCCATGAGTGTCCATTGTAGCACCAAAGCTATTCAAGGCAGCCATTATCTTTTCAAACTCAGTGGGAACAACGTTAAGGGAACTAGATGCTTCTGCTGAGTCAGTCATGGCTAAGTCTTCTGTCACGGTCGGGTCTAGAACCCGGGCCGTCGGAGTGGCAAACTGACTTTTAACCCACTTTTATTTCAGGTTTTAGACACAAAAGCTCAGAAGATCCGAAAAAGTCAAAAACAGTCCAAAAAGTTAAATCCAATAACATCAATCCAAGGCGTAATCCAGAAAGTCGAAGTCCAAGAGCCAAGCCAGGGTTCAGATAACAGGGTTCAGTCCGAGGGAGGAAAGGCAAACAAATCCAATAGGAGAATCCAAAAGAGATACCTTAAACAGTCCGGGTCAACACAGAGGTAACAAAAATGTCCACAAATTTCCACAAAGGCTTAGAGCTTGAGACACACAGGGTATTCACGAAGACTTAGCAAAGACACAGACAAAGAGCAGGGTTTAAATACACTGACACAATGAGGAAATGAGACATGTGACCAGAGACAATGAGGAACAGGTTAATTGGATAACAAGAGGATTGGGTAACGAGTGACTAGCTAGGGACAGAACTCTTGTTTTTGGCGACATCTAGTGGCCAAAATAGTTAATGCGTGACAAGTATGTCATGGTCTATGCTGTCAAGGGCAGCACTGAGGTCCAGGAGGACCAGTATAGATACAAGGCTAGGTTTTTTGAGGGAGAGCTTAATAACAGATGTCTTAAACGACTGCGGTACATGCCCTGACAGAATTATTTATAATCTAGAGCAAAACATTATCCAGGAAGGGGAGACCAGTCTTAAGAAGGTGAGTACAAATAGGGTTTAGTAGACTAGTTGTGGAGGTGACATTGTGGAGGTGAGATCTAATATGTTGTGTATATGTAAATTAATTAAATATTGTTTGAGGTCTCATCTGTGATTCAGTGATTTTGCTATCTTTCAGCAATGGAGTTTGTGTATTTGGTGAAACTGATTGGTTATTGATCTTATCTCTAATTGTTTGACATACAATCATAATACTTACATACAATCATACAGTTGAAAATAATAAAATAACTGTTTTGTGAACTTTATTCAACATAGCCAGTGATTTAGGCAATATTTATGGTGTTAATTATAGTGAAATATACAATTTCACAAAAATAGGGTTAAAACAGGTAAAAAAAAATGGAGACATCATTTTTCTCCATGTTCAATGACCTCTAAAGACAGTCCAACCACTCTCCAAAAATTAACATTTCAATCCCACAGAAACCACATAGGCCCCCTGACTAATATGCGACGCCAACATCTTTATCTCACTCATCGTTACTCTGAGGATAATTATTCACTTTATTAACTAATTCAAAAGGGTTTATGTAAAGCATTGTGAGTTGTTTCTTACATGTTACTGTACTATAAATGTAATCTTGACTAGTTTAACTATAATATTCGATATGGCCAACGCTCCTCTGAGTCTCTTTGCTGGCTAAAGCAACCCATGAACGCGGGAACTGCGTAAGGTTTCATACCGTCCTGATGATTGAACAAGTAGACGTAGAATCGTGGAGTTAAAATGTCTAAACGATCTCATTCAAAATCATTAACTTTTCTACATTGTTATAGGACAAAGACGTGCCTACTAAATAAGGGACTTCCACCCATTGATTCTAAGCGATGTGATAAGCCTATAAACCATTGTAACAAAAACGATGTGTGAGATCCCACTTTGAATATTACAGCGCAACTAACCTAAAGTCGATCTTTCGGCTTTAAAAGATGAATTAAAATGGAAGGATTTAAAGATCTGCTGCTTTTAGTTTACTTTCTTTTAGATAAAACTTGTATCTTTACCTTAAACAATACACGGGTATTGTAAATGGGGAATTCATTACGGACCAAGCCTCGCAGAACAATCAGTCTCATGTGATAGCAAAATCTGAAAATCACCATCGGGATCATACCATGATAGTCTATACGAACACTTTTAGAAATGCATATTCTTAGCATGGACTAAGTTACAAAGCATCAGTCACTCAATGGGAAATAGTGACCACATGAGACAATTCCACACTAATTATCTTATCAGTATACTTTATCTCCTATCGTTAGGTGTGGAAGATAAGAATCACTATGAATGTGAATTACAACGTGATTATGGGTATCATCCTCAGCTAAAAACAGAATGTCTTTGCGGAGAAATTTCACTACCCCCACCAAGGGTCACAAAATCTGGCTCTGCCCTGACTCGACAGGCTAGTGACAGAAACCAGGACACCTTGGGGTAGAGCTCGAGAAGCTTATCATGCCAATTCAAGATTAATGTATTGTTGGTCGTACCTGGTACATTGTTGGAATTTGTCTCAAAATTGACCTTCCTAGTTTACGCACCATTCCTTTTGTTTTACGCATAAAATCTGAATACAACTTTCAGATATAGCGTACTGTTGAACAAGGGACATTATTGATCAATAGACAGACTACATCTACGCATCCCCCGCAACGTTGCGTTATGTCTTACACAAAAATAAAGAGTTATAGGCTGATTTGAACGTTCAACCTGTCCTGAATGAACTTAAACGCTTATTAAGATTCCCATTATGGACACAGCAGAATAGGTTATTATCCTAAAGTTTATTTGGAAATCTGTCTGTCTGCGAGTCTATAGTGAACTGCTTGCGCCCACAAATGAGCAGCCAGGTCATTACACTGCAGTAGGTTGATACGGTTGGCTAACCTCTCGTTATCTGTGGTTACTCCAATCCCCAGTAAAAAAGTTGTCTTTTCCATCCTTCCCAATACAAACTTTTCATCTAATTTAAAAACTGCTGTTTACATACTTTGTTTACAAACTAGAAACCATAAGGCCCTGATCCTGCGAACATTAACCGACTATTCAAGTATATTGACGTGGTCCTGTACTTTCCAAACATTACCGACAGACGCATGTTTGACACTCGTGAATATCAGTTTAATACCCATTCTGAAACATAACAGACTTATAGTTACTTTACGAGTCTAATCATATTTTTTTTCTTGGCAGACTAGTTGCTTTATCAGGCGGACATTTGACATCTGCTTTTTAATCAGTCTACGTAAGCAGACTATTCTCCCCATTCATCTTTGGTTCGCTGACCTGAGTTGTACATTGAAACTGGGTACAGGCTAACTTTAGAATATTGGACTTACGCTTTCCTCTAGTTTTATTCGAATAGTCGTCTATCTCTGTCAACGCAACGAACGAGCCTCTAAGGATAGTTTTTTTTTTTTTTACAAAGTGTTTTACTCGCTATGTTGAACTTTCCCTCGTCGTCCTCGCTTCACAGCTTGTAACATAGACGTGTGACTGATCCTTATGGCCAAGAGTGGCCTATCTCTGCATAGCCTCGACTGTGTCCTGCGTAACTCTTAAGCAGCCAGGGTCACAGAAACACATTTCTAATAACTCTCAAAACGACTAGGAGGGGGTTTAAGCTAATGTGTTTATCACACAAGGCTACAACTGTTTCGAAGAACTTTTTATCCTGTTCACGTATGGCATATCAAATAAACCCATCTTCCCGCAGCCGCACTCACGGACGGAGAAGGCTATATCTCTCCTGAGATCTAACTCCTAGAAAGTTTCTATTAAAACACGATGGATTCGCCATCCTTTAGGTTTTACACCAATGACTATCTGAAGTCATTGACGTTAAGCCTACGCTCTCAAAACCAGTCGAATTAGTCTATACTTGTACTTAATGAATCAACATAACTTTTACTCACGCTCCCACGCATTCAAGCGGTGTGTCTGTGAATCCCATGCAGCGCAATAGTTACAACGTTCTGTCCAGATAGATAGATACTCGCTTCTCATCTATTCATGAACGGCGCTCTTGTTTATTAACACTGATACTCTACTTATTGGCTGTACAAAGGCGATTGTGGGTTTAAGTTATTTTGCATAATTACATCTAGCAATAACTATCCATTAATTTATTGAATACCGTCGGCAATACATAATAGCAGTGGAACAGTAACCCACGCAGTGTCACCACCACAATGCATCCCCAAAAACTTTAGTTAGTTGTAACTACACAAGTTAATTGATACTTTGATCAAACTGAAACATTTCTTTGTCATGTATACTAAATACTACACGCAACAAACTCGTCAATTATTGGAGACGTAACAGCCAATGTAATTTAAGGCATTTTGATGAGTTGTAAGCGCTTAAGCACTCCTGCTGGTATCCGTACCAGTGATGCCTTCAGCCTATCTCCCCTAATCTCGGTGCTTATCGAAGGGGAGCGACCCCTCATAGCCCAACCGCAACTAGGGAGACGGCCATCGCAGTTTGAGGACTGGTAGTTTACCTACAAGTTGTTATACGTTTGAGTTTAGTTAAGCCATTCTGTCATTACTCGCTGTCTTGCATTTTCTAATACGATTTTTCAATTAGCATAGGCTACTCGAAGCATTCTACAGTCCCAAACATTAGGGACGCGAATCTCGATTCGCGGTAAGCGTTTCTTTTTTTCTTAGATTCAGTCTCATTTCCTGATGGAGAACTTATATAAGCCTACGACAGGCTCAAAATAGGCAAACTCTGCCATCGCTAGAGCTGTTACTTTTAGTTTTACGCACGGATTTCCGCCTATAGTCTCCCTACTACTGAACAACACGTAGTAAAGATGCCTTTAGAATCTATTCCCGAAAGTAAGATATGTATCCAATATATCTAACATAGACTCCGTATCTTCCTTTTCCAGGCAAGCGCGTATCTCGACGCTATTTGTTACTTTCCGTAACTGTTTCTGCAATATCAGTGCAACCTCTTTCTGATGTTACACCAGTTACCCTCCTAATAGTCCGGAATATTAGGAACCGTCTTACTTTTACGGTCTCGACCCACGAACTTTCTGTAGGTGTTTTTGTCGAGGAATAACCACTTCCCCTCGGAACTTAAAACAACAGCCACAACAGTGTTTTGTCTTACACGTTGTTTGTATATTATATTATCTAATATAAGTTCCAGAGATAACCACCAAGACCGTTATGTGTCTATCAGAACACACCGAATGCGACGGTTAACACTTATCCGACGCCAAAATTAGACTGATAATTAGAGTTGCGTTCTCAACATCTAATATTATTATCTAAAGGTCCTCCCGGTGTTCCAGTTTAGATGGTGAGCAGGTTAACTTGTGATATTTGCATAAAATCTGTGAATATTCAACAAGACCCTGCCTGCTTGTTAACAACGCTTTGCTCTGCCTCCGCCCTTCCAGTGCTGGAGATTCACATTTTCACAAGCCTACAGTGCGTGACAGAATATGAAGCAAGATCTTGCCGAAAACATGCGGGAATCGCTATGTATAATGCATGTCTGCTTAAGCATCCACACAAAATGTTGTGCAAACAGGAAATGTGTCAAAGTAAATCAGCGAAGGTTTTGTTGGGTTTCGAACATGAGTCTCACTGAGGCAAAATGTTCCAAGCAGTAAACACTATCACCACTACACCACAGAGAGCAATGCTTGTCATTAGTCTATTAGACTACTAGCTTACTAGCTATCCTGATGTCCATGTTAACTGGTGATAGCACATGAGCAAACACAGCGAATGCATGCCTTGAATAATGCAGATTAATTTTGACTCAGTAATTTTGCATCACAAACTAACAAATGACCCCATCAGACGTTGCTCGTTTTTTGTGCAGAAACACACATCGTGATTATAATGCGGAAAAATTATGAAGATCACTTGGGCCTCGAACTGCTCACTAAAATAGCAAGCTAGCAGTAATAGTCCACCCTGCTAAGCAATTGCACCACTGGTTATTTTGTATCTATGTAATAGCATGGTGTTCCTATTAACTGAATGTAGGTCTATGTTGTGACAGCTTATTTGTCAATCGATCAAGATATTCATTATAGCAAACATCTAGGCTAAGTGAATGTTTTGCAACAGGCTGGTGAATGAGCAGTAAGTAGGCTAAACTATTTTGTAATTTAGGCTACGTGGGAATCTGAAACAGCAACCACTGTCATCAAACTCTCTAGCTACATCAAAGTTTTGTAATATATGCTACCATGATAACCATTTTGTGTCGTCAAATTAGGACCAACAAATTAAATAATATTTAACTCGGAGAAAAAGTTTCATGTGTTCACTTTAAATCATTAGACAGCTCACTGCATAACTTCACCGAGACATGACACTAAGTTATGATAATTTTTGCACATGACTGACGTATTTCATATTATTAACCCCCAAAACGGAATAAAGTGTTAGTGGGACATGCCAGTTTGTTGTACATCAGTTAGGTTTTGGTATGTGAGGCAAAGATGAACCTATTTTGTTGTTTTGAGGCTTGCATATGCCCATGTTAAATTGTGATGGCACCAGTTAACATGGGCGTATATTTCTCACTTATGTTAACCTGTGTTAACTTTGACTAACAGTTCAATATATACATAGAAATCTGGCATCGATTTCAGCGGCTCGTAGTGTAGTGGTATAGACGATGTAGAAGCTAATCCAATCAACTTTCTTGTCCATGCTTGGTTCGAATCCCAGCTAGATCGCTAGTTTTATTTTTTTCCATTCATTCAGTATGTGTCATATTTGTGGATAATGCTTAAACGAACATGTATTAGACATACACTGGTGATGTTTTCAGCGATATCCGTTATAGTGTCTCACTTGCAAACACTTCGTGAAAATGTAGCCTAATATAAACTTGCACTATCGGAGGCAGAGCAGATTAAGAAGTTGGCAGGGTCTTGTTGAATATTCACTGATTTTATGCAAATATCACCAGTTAAACTGCTCACCATCTAAACTGGAACACCGGCAGTTCGGCACCATGTGTTGCCCCCTGCAGGTAACCCCCAGAACCTAGTCAACGTCAGCCGTTTCTCAGACGTAACCCCAGGCCTAAGCAGTTAAAACCTACGATACCTCCCTTGAGGTTATTGTAGATAGCAGGGACCTACTGTCGAGTAAAGTCGCACGTCTTCCCTCTACGGCGCAGATAAAGCCTAAAGCTCCTATTTTTAAACATCCCCCTTGGAAGTTGATCAGGCTTCCGTGGTGGATTTATTGAGATGTTTATGAAATAAGAAGCGACTACGCCTAGGTCTCGAACAGTTGGCTAACGTGCGAAGATGTTTGACCCTAGAATTTATCTAGAGACACAGGTTATAGGCTACTTCTTGCTTAGGTTTTTAAAGAGTGGAGACCTTCTTACCGTCCTTCAGTATAAAGTCACGCTGACCTAAGTCTTAGAAAAGACAGATGAATAACCACAGAAGAGACAAGTTATCTTACCCTCCTGCTGGAATTCGTAGGAAAACCAAGAAAAGACAAAAAATACTGCTTGAAGAATTAGATGCCAAGGTTAAGTGATGTTACAAAATGCGGCGTAATATCCACTTGCAGGTTACAATGTCGTAGAAAATATAAAAAGAGTAAATCCACAAAATAGGAAAATAGTAAATCCACAAATGGAGAAAAAGAGAATATACGGAAAAAAAGTAAGTCCTCAAAAAAGGGAAAAAGTCAGCTGATTGTCTTCTGCAGTCACTCTCTGTCGGAGTAGCAGGTCTGATATCTGCAACAGGTTCCACGGAGTTTCGGTCCGCGACTCAGCCTGGCACGACGTCCAACACTTTGCTTCTCAACGAATTTCGGAGGACGAATTCTGACAACCGCACGCGACATCATAAAGCAAAAACCCAGCGAGTTGAAGGAAGGAAAAAAGAAGAAGCAGCCCTGATCGTCTAGTTCGGCCCCTATTTATACTAGGTGGACTTGTCCTCCCCCACACATTCCTGAGACAAATCAATCCTATTTTCCCACGACAGTTTAGAACCTTCTAGAAGTTCCCACGAGGGCTGGGAATATTCTCACGTTAGCTGGGAATATAGCTGGGAAAATTCTCACGTTAGCTGGGAATATTCTCACAATAGCTAATACATTCTAGAAGTCACTGATCTTAACCAACAATTTAAGATGACACGCATTAACATACTTCTCCGGGTTACATTTCGGAGATGATACATTACATTCAGGTTTACAGATAGTTTCCACAGGTTACACAAACAGTTTACATTCAATGGCAATTATAACCATGTAACACATTACATTTAGCAACATACACTTTTACAGTCATCAAGAGAGATCGGTTACATTCTTACAGGTTACAAACACTTATGGCATTAACCTTCACACAATGCAATCTGAATACATTCATTTAAACAGTTTAAAGGCACTTTACCCATTTCACAGTTTAAGACATACAATTCCTTACATGCATAATTCCCTAGACTTTACAAGGTCAGGCTACTAAAATACTTGTAATGATACATTTCATTCATCGCACTTTATTATTTATTATGAGGTCATTGTTTGCAGTTATGGTTCATTTTCCATTCTTTTATTCATATTCAATAATCATCAAGTATTTCTGAGGTCAGGGTGATCTGGTTTAGTAATCCTGCACATTGTTCAACATCTGCTTCAACACATTCATTCACTTCCACGCTTTCAGGTGAACTTAATTCAAGAGTAGGTTGCAAGGTCATTGGTTTAACATTACGATTCAATTCCTGGTCAGTTTCTTTCCTAATTTGTCTAATCATATTTTCTAGATCAGAGAGATTACCTTGATAGCTAGCGCTGAATCTAGCCTTTCTGCGTTTTCGCCTTGTAAGACGTATTGGTTTTGTGCTATCGCTCTGGGGTCCATACGGTTGGTGTTCTGGCAACACGTCAGGCCCCATGTTCATGCCCCCAGAGTGTAGCGCTGTAGCTGCCTGGCTGCTTTAGCTGTTGGGTGCAGCAACTCGAGGTAGGTAAAACCGTTTTTTTGTTTTCAGGGTTTTTTTTCGTACAGGCAGTACTCCGTGACCTCGAGAAATGGAGATCTATGTGAAAAATTGCCAGATGTCTCCTTTAAGTGAGAGTTCTGTTGCATTACTGTGGTTACAGGAATCCCAGCTTATCTACATGCTGCCACATGTCCACATGATGCCTCTCACCACAGGGTTTTCTGGTCAAAAACTTGCATACAGAAAATACTTGAATTTGTGACGCAAGGGGGACTGCATCTCCAACTTGGCTGTTGCCCACTCTCAAGCCCTGCCAGTGAGTAAAGAACACAAGTGCATTTATCAGAATTAACAGAGAACAACAGAGCACCAAGAAAGAAGGACAAGTGGACAAAGAGCCATTGTACTTCTGGATTTGAAGCCCTCGAATTCAGGCAAGGAGTAGGCAAAAGGCAAAAAAACACATAATTCACAAGATACCAACAACTAGAAACAAGAAATGAGAGCCTGACTCTGGAGAGTACAAGGCAATCCTGCAACTGGGAGATGAAAAGACTAAATGCTAAAACTTAGGGCTCTGATTAATTATGAAGAATCACAGAATTATTTGTTTATTTTATTTTCCAATCTGTCAAAATGATATATCAATGAAAGATGTTAAGCGCATCAAGGCTATTTTACCCAGCAGCAAGCCTCTACAGCACTGCAAAATAGCGCAAGTACTTCTACAAACTTAACATTTTGGGGGATTAACACAAAGTTATAATAAGCTACTATTAAAATTGTGCTGAAAATGTTTGCTTTTTGCCAGGCAGGGGCTCAGACTCAGAGAGGAGTGGCACATAAGTATAAGTAATACACTACATTAAAGCCTTAAATTCAATGTCAAATTATGGATTATTAATAAACAAACTGTTTTATGTAAAGAATAATTGAAAATTCACAATTTGACATATGAAGTAATAAATAACTTAGAAATATACGTAATATAAATAACGCAGAACATCTGAAGCACAATTTGGTAGATGCAATGCAACAAGAAAGAGTATTTTCAAGTAAAGCAGTAGCAAACTAGAATTAGGTTTTCCACCTTATACAGTAGCCTATAAGCTAGATATGCATGGAGAGCAACTTCATCACATTGTCTAGAAATTGGTTCTTGAGTCCAGTGACACAGGACATGCATAGCATCTCAATGCATACCCATAAATATAGCCTCAACTAGGGGTGTCACTAGGAGTGCAAAAGGAGTGTGTAACGGAGGCGAACTGAGCTAGCGTGCTAGTTGCCCGTGTAAATTCTCACAGCCCTAACCTTAAGAACGCTTCTAACCGCTGAGTTGGGAGCCTGGGCTTTTAGCTCAGTGGTTAGAGCGTTCGACTCCCATGCCGGTGAGTGTTGAGGTGGCGGGTTCGAGGGCCGTGAGCGGCGGACGAATTACGACCTCTGTTACAAGTGCAATTTTAAAAAATTTTTGCAGGGTTCCGGGAAATTTTTAAAATGTTAAAGATGCAATTTCAACATAGTTTGGGAAAGGAAGGCCAATCGTTGGGGTCCTTATTACCATATTTTAATAACAAATAAAGCAAATTTTCCCTCAATAGACCTAGGCCTACTGAGTATGGTAGGCCTATTTATGGGGCATTAAGAGAAAAAAATCGTCATTTAACAGAGACCTCACACCCAAACAATTTTTTATGCCCGTTACGTGATGAATGAATGCATCGTTTTCAGGTGCCACTCTAATCACTAACTGTAAATGGATTAATCCAACACAACTCCTTGTTTAATTTTCAGTTTTCATGGAAATCATTGGTATGTTTGCCTAGGACCACCTGTGGCTAGCCTGGCTCTTCCACTCGGTTTATACCCTATGGTACTGTAGCTAGCAGTGTTAAAAAGGCTGTTGACTACTGTACTAGTAGACTTAATGGAACAAGTTCATGGAAAACGAATGCTTGTGAAGAATTTGATTTGATCCTACAGAGCCGGTAGGATACGTAAGCAAGTTTATCTCTTCAGTTATCCAAATGAAGTGTCTTAAAGCTAGCGAGGTACAGAGGCTGGCTACTACTAGCCTGTAACACAGACCATTAATTCAAAGCCAGAGCTGGCTGCTTTTTTCACAAACCTGAGCTGATGGAAGTATTATCAGGGGTTGGGGGAGATGATGTCTCAGTCTCAACCTCTTCTTGCACTGGCTGTTTTTTCCCACCCAAAAAACCTTCTTGTATCCATATTGTATCCATAACTATACGCTGCAATAGTAGGCTATTAAACTGTAGACGGGCTCTGGTAATATCAGTTTGACCGAGGGGGGAAGAATAGAACACTGATGTTGAATTTGCAACAAATTATTTTGAGTCAGTAAGGAATGCCAGGTCAGCGTTAGTAACAATGTTGCAGTTGTGACTGCTGGCCGTGGCGTTCGATTGGAACCTCATACAAATCTCTAAGACGATTTTCATTATCTTTTAAGGCATAGATATCCGGGGCTATTCCCAAGACATCCAGGGCTATAGCCTCGAATGCCCAGGTCTAACGACGCCACTGGCCTCAACAAAGAACAGCATCAAAATGTAAAACGCTTGTTTGGGAGACACACACTGCTCCGGGTGTGTAGGTGTACTGTATTTTCCGGACTATAAGTCGCTCCGGACTATAAGTCGCATCAGTCAAAAAATTAGAAATGTATTTAGAAATTTACACAAAATCCAAGACCAAGAACAGACAGCAGGGGCGGAGCCAGACATTGTAAACATTCGGGGCTTAGCCCATTTTTTTTTTTTTTTAAATAACCCCTTAAATAATGACTTCTAGTGAATTTTGTGTAAACTAATGGACACATTGAGACTTAAAAAATGTAAAACTAACATTCAACAGATTCAAGGTATCTGACTGGCACTACACTGTGTAAAATTATAGTTTTGGGTCTTTCAAGAGGCAATATCTGTTCATATCTGTTTAGCATGTACTTAGTTAATTAAACGTTTCTTATGGTTTGTATATTATAGTATTTGTTTATTTTCATTAGGCTATTGTTTGATATGACATTATTGTTTATTATTGCTATTCTCCTTCTTCCTCTTCCCTGATCTCATCTGTGTGACAAATATATAGAATATCTTATACTATAATATACATAATATTATGATATATTTTACAGTATGGCCAGTCATCATGATACGGTATTTTAGAAGGAATGCATTATCATCTTGACATAGGCGTTTCTAAATTATATTAATTTTGTAATTTAGCAAGATTATTCATAGGTTTCATCAGGTAACTTTACACAGGTGCATAAAATCAAGCACCTAGATTATGAATGCAGACTGCATGGTGCTTGATTAACACACATATGGAAAGGGCCCTCTCCTCTCAATATATCATTGTAATGTTTTTTTTTTCAGTTAATAATTAGTTAGGCAGCCAAAACAACATAACATGACTTTTATATTTATGTGGACTCTTGGATTATAAGATCTGTGGTGGTGGATAGGATATCAACAAGGTTTTAAGGTAGGCTAACAGTTAACATTCTTTTGTGCAACATATGACACTGAAAAGTTGACATGGGCAGATAACTGTTAATGGGTTTTTCTGACATTTCAAAACAGTGTAGCCTAATTTATTACAAGACGAGGATCACTTTGTTTTGGGAGCTGGAATTTCTTATTCTGCAGTAGGCTTAGGCATTTAGTGCTAGGGAGCTAGCCAAGTAGCCTAACGTTAGCCTGCCTAACTGACTGAAAGCTCTTAACGTGATATCACCAACCTGAAACAACACTATCCGTCAGTTCACTGGGCGATGCTGTTGTTTGAACGGAGCTGGGTGGTCTTTTGAAAAATGTTCTAATATCCATAACGTTTTAACAACATGTACACAAAGTGTTTTATCACAGACTATAAAAGTGACAGACTTCTGACAGAGACTTTTTGGAACACCGAAGCCATGAGGTAGCGTTGTCAAGGCAGCATTTTCACTGGAAGTAAACAAATCAATCTAACCATTGAAATCACCATAGCGGATAGCCCAGAGACCTGGCATAGGTCGTGTAGCAAGTCAAATTATTTTTCAATATTGGGTTTTGAAAATAAGGGATTTTGTGACATTTATAGAGAAACCGAGGGGAAGTTATATTGGAAATAAGAATTGCCGGGAATTTAAAACACTAAAAAAAGATTCGGGGCTTTTGAAAAAAGATTCGGGGCTTAAGCCCCCTAAGCCACCCCCTAGCTCCGCCACTGACAGACAGACTATGTAACTGGACACATACAGGCCAAAAAGATTGAGAATTCTACCGGGAATGTTAATGAAGACGAAGGAGTGAATGGCGGCAAGCTAAGGCGAGCTGGGCAATAACGAAGGCAGCCAAGGAGGGCCCGACAGTAATTGTAATGCAATTTGCAAAAGATTCACTGAACAAAAATGATGTGGTACATGAAAATTTAGCTAGAAATGTGGAGAATGCAATGCAGTCAAGCATTTTGAGCGATGTCGAGGCACAAGCCGGCAGCAGAGTAAATGCTCGGGAGGCTACCTCCAAGAACGAGAGAGAGAAAAAGATGTGCGTTTTGAAAGAACATGCAGACGAAGTAGTGAACGGCTGCAAACGTCTGAGACGAGCCGGGCAAATGCTCGGGAGGCTGCCTCCGAGAGAGTGAGAGAGAAAAAAAGATGTGCGGTTGAAACTGACTAACATTTAAAAACATGTTAAATTATATATATTTTGATATGTAAGTCATACCTGACTATAAGTCGCAGGCCAGCCAAGCTATGAAAAAAAGTGCTCCAAGTGTGTGTGTGTGTGTGTGTGTGAGTGAATGTATGCATACTACACCAGGATAGGTAAAATGCAGAGAACAAATGTCCTCACAGGACAGCCTTTACTGAATGATGCCCTCAAGTTCACAAAACAACCGGTAGGCGCAAACAAATACTCCAATGTTTTTTTTTTTGCAACAGAAGATGCCGCCCTGGGCGATTGCCCATATAGCCCATATAAGGATGCCACTGACTGACACCAACATTCACTCACACACTACACAGCAGACACTAATGAAGAATGAAGTTTAACTTAAAAATGCACTCACCATCACATTTTGAACTGCTGTTTGTCTTGTTCAGGTGAATATTTAGCTTCAAATGTTATTTTTAGACTTTAAAAACAGTCTGATTGAATTAAGGAAAGCAAAGACTTATAATCTAAAACCAAGAAGTCCTTCTCAGAGGCAGTGTTGTAGGAGGCGATCTGATGATGACAGGCACAACACTGCAGCAGCAGCAGCTTATCTCAAATAGGAGAATCTACTAACTTTTGTGCGCACTGTTTGGAACTCTAGTGTTACATGTTACACTACTATGTTACGGACAAATATAATGTGATTACACCCCTGTTCAATACTGATAATAAGTCAAGAATTGATTGAATTTTGAATTTAGATTTATACTTTTGTTTTTATTTGATTTGATTTGGAGGCCACCAGACTCTACTCAATCCCCCAACACACTCACTAAAAAGAGGGCTTCATGTTTCTATTTCATATATTTTGAAATTCATATTAAGTATATTTTGTTAATAATTAATTAATTTATAGTGTTTTACGGAAGAGTAATTAGGTGTCAGTCTCACAAGTTCATGAATGGCTATAAAAACTAGGAGCTTTGTTGAAAATGCCTACCGGTATATTTACAGTTAAAACAATGATTAAAAGTTTCTAATCAACTGGAAATGTGACAAACATACATGCTTGGACAAAGACCCATGGTTATCTTGCCCCCACACACAGTATGGAGGATGGTAAGATAGGCAAAAAAATCCATAAGAATCACTGTTGGAGAGGTATCATCTTGGGGTCAGCAAGTCCCCCCAAAAATCTTCAAAAGTGACCTCACTGCTAATAGATTATTTAGAGGGCATGCCAGGTAAAAGCCTATCCAGTCATTTAATTACAAATGTACAGTATACGGCAGGAGTTACCGAATGGTACAGTGACATTGTCAGTTTTATACATTTTGTGAAGATTGCCTAAAATAAGGGCCAAGGCGAAATTACAACAAAGAAGACCGAATGGCTCAAAGAAGCAACAAAAGGCTCGTTACAGAGCAGTCAGGTTTAGACATGCAAAATCGCTGTCTCAGACATCAATTTTTCACAAAGAGTGCTAAAAAGTTATATAGAGGGGATGAAAAGTTTATATAGAGGTGGTTCAGGATCAGCTGACCAAGAATAATGAGCTGATAGCAGGTGCAAGCCGTGATTGACTAATGAGGTAGCAAAGCTAAATGATCAATACTTAGGTGATGCTGAGCACTGATTGGATGACGAGGGGAGAGGAGCAGATGGGGGTGTTAAGACCAACACTCACTGGCATTGTCTAATGCGCATCAAGTGACACCAAAGTTTAGAACTCTATTATTTTTAATGGTGCAAAGCCCACTGGTGGTGTCGTGCAAAATTGGAACAGAACAGACACAAAAACAGGCATCTTTAAACAGGGTCTCTTCAGGATTGAAAAGGGTGTTGTGGTGCTTCATCCTTTTGGTATATTGACGTTTTTTTAAATGTCCTCTTTAATTTTCCTAAAATCTTTTTGCTTTGTGTGTTTGTATTTCCATTTCCCATTCCAGTGGCTTCCTGAAAGTGCTCGTTATGATGTGATAACGGGAAATCAGGAAAAAGCTCTGAATACTTTGAAACGCATCGCTATGGAGAACAAAGTACCCATGCCTTTAGGCAAGCTCATCGCTGCCAGACAGGTAATAGAGTATATCACATTTGCACTGATTTAATTCCAGCATATTTTGGTTTTATAATCCTTTATTTAATAATGAAATAATTATGAACACATTTGGATATGGTAGTAAATGATTAATAAATGCTGTATTGACATTCCTTAAGTAATTTATGCATTATTTTTAAACTATTAGTCAATGGTAGCCTCGTTGAGACCAGACCCTTCTCAGTTGAGAGTGGGTCTAGAAAAGGTTTAATTGACTTACGACTTCTAGCAGGGGCATAACTAGCAGTGAAATTAAACTAAAATTGGTGCATTAAACTCTAACCATATCATTTCAGAAGTGTAGCAATCTTGTAAACAAAGATTTTAAATGCAGTTGTTTACTCAGTTTCAAAGAAATACACGTCCATGCCAGATTAGCGATTGTATTGGCATGCCCGTGTTTTAGGGACATTGGAAATGGGCTTCAATGGCCTCTTGGCTAGACGGACCTGCAGAGCAAATCCCAAATTTGCAAAAAGTTTGTATGGGTATTCCCAGGCTAAGTCAGTGGTGTAATTACTATTTAGAAATCATTAATAAACCATTTGTAAACAATTTGTTGCTGAATGATTCACTTGTAAGCCATTCAAAATAGCTGAAGAAAGATCCCTTTAAAAATAATTTGTTATGTGACTAAACATTTCCTGAATATTTATATCCACTGCACCCAGGCATAGCCTGGCTAACGTCAGATCTCATCTCATTGAGATGGGGTCTGGGAACTAGACATTAATTTTCTCGTATTTGAGATGTGGTTTACGAATGCCCAGAGCCGTTTATTGGGCGCTACGAATGTCTATCAAATGCGTCTGGACGTAGCTCATAACGGCTAGCACCCAGGGGTATTATACAAAGACTAACCAGTTTAGCTTTCCAATGGTTCCAGAAGGTGCTTTATGGATAATAAATTGGCATCACTCAATTAATTTGTAAATGTATGGAGCAGGATTTTGCATCCCCTAATCTAAAGTGTAAACAGGTCATATCATACATAAATGCTCACCACACTATGTGCAAATCAAGTTACTGGCCGTCATTCCTTGATCAGAGGTGCGTTTTTACAAAAGTTAGCTTCGTCATTGCTAAGCCACCGTGGTACGACACAACTTTCGCTCAAACAATGACCTTGTAACACCTATGTCTAGAAAGCGCTGTTGTTTGGTGGTTGTTCCGTTGTTCAAATCACTTCAGTGTGAATGACATCAGGCTATAAGTTGATGGTAAAAAACATACATAGAAATTATTGAGAATTTACAACCAACTAATAATCGATGGAAGGTAATGTCCCAATATTTTCTTAATTATAGTCGCTGCTCATGCACAGGCGTGAATGTTGATGTTGTGGATGCAGCTGTGTCTGAACACCATTGCAACCTCTGTCGTTCCACCCCTGCACTCAAAGATGAATGAATATAAATTCAAAATGTTACGCTGTTGGAGGGTAGGGTTGTAACCAAATCCATTGTTGATGCACAACGGAAATAGTAGTTTGAATAGATGTTTTTTTGATGTTTATTGACTAAACTGAGATATGGTCCGCCCACTTAATATGTTTGTGTGGGAACTCAAATTTGAAACATGATCCACATGCAAAAAAGCTGTTGATTACTGATAAAGACTGCAATGTAGTACATTCATATCTAAACGGTTCGGTACGAATATGTGTACCTTTCCACCCCTATTGGAGGGTGTTCAGGTATGATATCAGGTGTCAGGTACGAGAATGTTCTATGCACTCGAGTAGAAAATGTTTGCAGACTGGTGTACTGACAACAATTGTGACCCACTGTCGTGTCCCATTAAATCAGTGCTTAGTTCCTACAGCATTTATTAGAACTTGGCTGCTCTGCTTCCACACTAAAGGTTTGGCTGCTATTTCTGCCTGCCACTTAGGCTGAAACGGAATGATGCCAGAAGCACACCCCCTCGCGTTTTGCTTGGGACCTTAGGGTGGTGCTCAAAGCTCTCTTCGGGCCTTGCTATGCTATCACTTCAGACTACCCTCCTCATTGCCCTGATTTCGGTCCAGCAAGTGACAGCGCTGTCTGTGAACTTTGCATGCATGCAGTTCTCAAAATGTGACTTGAAAGTGGTTCCCAACCCAAACCCATTTTATCTGCCTATAGTGCCAACCTCAGCCCCGAGGAGTAGAATAATCAAACTACCTGCTTGTCTTGCACTTTCAAAACAGAGGCTCTCCCACTGGCTAGTGGAAGTCATCCCTCTAGTGTATGAAGTGTCAGGCGTGCCAACCCCTTAATACTTGAGAGCATCCTTGGCGGCATGAAAAGGTGTATCGATAGACCAGATATGTTTCAGCGCGAGGTGGGCTTCAGGACCTTCACCCGTCCTTATGCAACTGTCACATGCCACATGTCACTCACTTCACCCAGTGATGAACGCTCTAGCCGTTTCCCAAAGTCAAGGAAGCATACTCAACGGCCACCAACGTCATCAAACTCCGCCGAGCACTGTTCCGATGTCAGAATACTTCTAAATTTGCGCCTGTCACAGACTCAGACTCAGGACAAAGAGTAAAATCCACAGGTGTTTTAATGAAGGTTCTTGTCAAGTAAACAAAAGTCAAAACAGTATCAAAAACAAAGTAGAGTCCAAGAGGACAAAAACACAGGAGATTGCAAAGGAGAGTGGTAACTAAGGCAGAGCCAAAAATACCAGAAGACAAAAGACTTCTAGATAAACTGTTCAACAAACTTAGGTATACAAAAGCCCAGAAGATAAGCTTAACTTCACAGGAGAAAAACACTGGATAAATTGGAGAAGCACTGGAGTGCCAATATTGAGGGAGTGCATCCGTATGTCATATAGAGAGGAGACCAGACAACAACTGAGGACTGGAGAGGGTTTTTATAGGTGGGTAAACGAGCTGAAACGGGCAACAGGGGAGGAGTGCTAATAGGCTGGGGATAGTGAACGATGATACTGATTAAGTGGAGATTGAGTAGTGGGCGTGGCTGAGGGAGAGCCCAGTGCCGGTGTGACAGCGCCCTTCGTTCTGAGAATTTTCAAGGATGCATCTTTGGATCCTCAGGTGAAAAAAATACCCATAATCCTCTGCGTTGACATGCATCTTAGCAGCGGCATTGTCAAAACAGAAGCGTGCAGTTAAAAGCGTCCACACTAGCTAGTCTCTTCCAAAGTAGAGTCCTAATCTTCGTAGAACCCAACTCACAAGGAAGCATTCTATCAAGGAAGAATGCTCCACTTTGGGAAATAACATCTATCTGCATGCTTGCCAAGTTCTGCTCGTGTCGGATAGCTCAATTATCAGTGTGCTTATGCAACTATCGAAACAACCAAAATCACCGGTCACTGACTTCACTCTATACGCAAGCATACGCACTCTTGCCAAGCTCTGCTAGCATCAGACAATTCAAATCCCTTCACTGTGCACTCGCAACACCTCTGCTTGTGTTAGCCAGTTAGATCACTCCAAGTTTCAAGTGGACGTGAGAGAGACCTCTCCCCACTTGGTGCATTGCTTTCCAACGCGGACGTGAGAGCTTGAGCCCGTTGACTAATACAAGTCACCACGCACCAGCTCTGCTTTTGACATATGGATGACTCACTGCCTAAGTGGACATGATAGAGAACAGTCCCTTGCCTAGCAAGTGGGGACATTTTAGTATCAACCTGCTGATATCCCATCAGGTATCTATGCATTAGCCATTTGCTTAAGGGGGGTTCACATTACACGTGCGCGCAAGAACTAGTCTGCCGCTGCGCCAAGTAAAGCGCAGCGAAAGTGGCATTTTGCTAAACCGCTCAGCGCATGCTATCGGATTTATGACACGGCAGGAGTGAGGGGGAATACTCTGCTGTGTGTAAGACCATGAAACTTCTACATGCGTGAATTCTCACTCTGCGGTATACAGTATATCACTGATCTTCAAGCGCGCTTCCTGCATCTTGTTGACTATGAGTTGGTGAACAATGTAGCCACAGTCGCACTGAGATCCCTGGTATACGTGTTCCCATTGGTTAACGTTGAGTGAATTTGACTGAAAGAGAAAGTATGGTTATGAACATAACCTCGGTTCTCTGAAGGAGAACACAAGACGTTAACCCTTTCTTCCTTATTGACTCCTGATTCTGGCCATTAGGTGCTTCAGAATGTCAGAATAGGAGGAATATTCTGCATGTAGGATATATAGACTTTCACATGCAAATATTTCCCCCCCCTCAGAGGCAGGTGATTGTAGACTGGTTCAGGTCGATGACATTACCAGGGGTGAACTTCCCGTGGGTTAACTTCTCATGTTCTCCTTTAGAGAACCGAGGTTATGTTCATAACCATATGTTATCGATATTATTATTGTTATTATTACTATTTGGCTTAATGTAGGATTACCAACTTTAAAAAAACTGTCAATTCTCACTATTGTAATGTTCATATTCTGTAACTTGCTTTGGATAAAAGCATCTGCTAAATACAATACCATAACCATTTCACAGTTTTGAGTCATAATAAGCTGCATTGATATGTCTCTTAGACACCAATAGGATATTCTACCAGAAATGTAAGTGGGGGGAAATTCTTATTCTTGAATCTGAAAATGTTGTCATATGGAGGGTATGTTTAACTATGAGAAATACCTATTGTGCCATAGATGTTTTGTGCTTGAATAAAATACATTAGACACATTTAACCCTAAAAAAGTTTGTTATGGACAAATCTGTATATGATAGAATGATTCCCTAACAAATTTCTGTTACACAAATAACATTGTTTTGTTGATAACATGTCCCTGATTGTATCTAACATGGTAATCCCCATAAGAAATATAAGAAATATATTCTACAGACAATTGTAGTGGATAGTAAGCACATAAGAACCATCAGCCACTCATAATATTATAAATACATAATGATGGATATATATACCCCACCTTCATCTACATAGTTTATTAATCAGTATTTTTTTCAAAATAGTAATGTTTTATTTCCATGTTTTATGTGACAGGACTGACCGTGGTTTGACAGAATTTACTTTATACAGTGAAACTTGTATATGGCATGCATTTTGCATACATTTGTTGTCAAATTAAAATTAACCAGAGTTATCAGGCCCTGTTAATTCTTTATCGTAGCAAAACTGTGGAAGACGTATATCAAATCAGATTGGGCACAGTCCATTTTTTTTCCAAGTGATTTTCATAAAGAAAAAAAAAATATTTGATAACCTAATGAATAGCGCATTCCTTTAAAGAACAACTAACAATCATCTAGTCAGTTCAAGGCTTTTTTGGATTATATATGTTTTATTCATTACTATAATTCCAGGACAGACAATGTACATTTCAGACGAGAAACTCACAGATGGAAAGAGAATGCATTTATTGATGTAAGTAAGTATAAGGTAGTATGCTTGGCCTAGATCTGCTCAAGATATTGCTGCTGCAGAGCTGCATAAATGAAGCTGCATGAGCAATACAATTTCCGCTGAAGAATGCTGCTGCGTGAGAACATATAACAAGCATAGATGGGAATCAAAAAGACCCCCCTATCCTAAGCAGACAGGTGGAGCTGGGGAAGAGGAGTGAGCAATTTAGCGATGTCATCTCACGAGTCACGACTGCGTGAGTCTGACATCGGACCGCGGATATCTAAAATACCCTGGCAATAGAAACGAGACTGATTGGTACACACCACGACCAATTAGTAGCGTCACTCAGAGTTTCCCGTATGAACTAGTCATTTCTGGTAGAATATCCCCAGGATTGCACAAAAAATTGTCGGTCGTCGAGCAAAAACTGGGGGTGGGGGGTTAACATGAAGGGACATGACCCCTACATGGAAGAAAACCTTGTAATTTCATGTGTATCAGTGGTCTGGTTTGGTGTCCTGTGAATCATCAACCAAATGGGTGGGGGAAGAAAAGACACCTTAACAAAGCCTATATGACTACCATACTCATTCAAACCTATGTTTTTGTTCTTGTACTGTGTACAGTGAAACCTAGTGAACAGGTGAGTGTAAAATTGATATTCTAAGTTTTGATTGTTTTAGTTACTGTGACACCATTAATAATGGTATTGTGACTTTGTCAAAAGGAGGACAGAGGGAAAATCCAGGACCTATTTTCCCCACACTTTCGTTGGACTACCATTCTATTATGGTTTATCTGGTAAGGCATAGATATTTTTATATAAATGCTCCAGACAATGGCAACCATATCAACTGGTATGATGGTAACAGCTGATGTGCAGTATACTGTATTATGCGTAGGTACATTACTGTTGGTTTTGAAGGTAATTTTAGGCATTTAGGCATTTTAGAGTTTCATTATCATAATGGGCTGTATTTTGGGTCACCAGCGCATGGCGTAAAGTTCGTTATTCACCCGCGCAAAGTTGAATTCGGTATTTTGCACGTTTATTTTTTAAGCATTGCGCCCAGGGGTGTGGCAATTAACAACCTAGGGAGTGGACTAGCGCATTGTCTAAAAATCGCTATCATACACCACCTAAACCTGGTCAGAAGTCAATGGCGAGTTGTTCATATGCTATTTTAAGAGCGCATGTCAAGTCATATTGGTAGGTGCACGCACCATCCTTCTATCATTCAACGCACACCAGCGCACGTCCATGCAAAGCATTACAAATTGCACGATTACAATGGGAAATATTAAGATATTACGAAATACTGTACATCTCATGATGAGTAGTTATTCACCATCATTTACAAATTGGTAATGACGGTTAAAAGTGATTAGGGGAGAGGCGAGAGACACGTAGGGAGCACAGCTGAAGACGCACTGTCACGAGATATAAGCAACTCCTCTGCAGGATAAATGTTGTTTTATTCAGTCATTTGAGCAATATTAGGGTAAGTGTTGCTTTTTCCAGCCTATGTTTTCGGTGGTAACCCATTGTCAGTCAATAGTGAAAGTAACTGCATTTAACTGTCTTGTCGTTGACTGACTCCTTGGTGAAGTTAGTTTCACTTTGCCAATGAGTTCAAATAATAGACGAGTGCAAATGTGTGAAGGCTATGCTAGGTTTTAGTAAAGCATGGTTTAAGAATGACTATTCCATACGGTCTCGCAAGCAGCCTCCTTCAAATGCGCCGTTGAATGCCAAAATACCGATGCATTTATTTGACATATCGCGCGTTGCGCCGTTAAAGGGAATGACAGATGTCATTCTCATTGGTTTAAAATGATGTTACGCCCCAAACACACCCATATGACTGATTAAAAGACCTAGGAACACCTTGTTACGCCATGCGCTCCACTTTTGAGAAAGAAACCCCTCCCAATGTGAACTGGACATCCTACTAAATTTGAATAGACTTTTGACGAGTGACGATGCACTTTAGAATGTCATGATAGGGCCCAATGTTTTATAGTGTAATTTCTAAACATAAAAAACATGACAATATTGGCTTTTAAGAGAGGCCTTTTGGTTTTCTTGGTTTTTTTTATTAATGTTTCCCATCCAAAGAGCACCTCAGACCAACTCTATGTGAGTCCAGGAAGCACTCCAAAGTGTTGTTTTTCAGTGCATTTTGGGTCTGTTGCCACTACCAAAAAAGTAACCCTATCTTTCCTGACCATGTACATTTTTTATATGAATGTTATATGAATGATGGCATTGTGGTTATGACACTGTCTACATTTAGACAAGCTATGTTCTATATTTCTTAAACACTGTCTACATTTTAGACAAACTACAATTTTTGACAGAAATGTATCATTGTTTTTCTGTTTAGTCCCAGGCCATGTTGGCAAAGAGCAGGCAGACCATTCTGCTTAAATAGTCCTCATTGAAGAAGTGACTGTCAATCCTTCAGACTGGCCTCTTTAATATTTCAAGAAAGTGTATGAATGAATTGGATGAATGTCTTATGAACTCTGTTACCTCTGTCATAAAACTGCATAAAATATTTTTAATATGATGCATGACGCCTGCACAGAGATGTCACCTCCTCTGGTGGGATATTTCAGATAGGCAGTGAGGAATATATGCTTCTTTTTTCATTAATTTACACAAAATGTTGAGGATACACCAACAATAGATTAATTATTCCTCAACTCTGTTATTGTGATATTGGAGTGAATCTCTCAATAAAAAAATAAAAAAACTAGTATGATTAAAATCCATGTTAAGCCACAAAATGATGGGAAATGTAAACTCTTATCGTCAATGCTGTCATTGGATTACACAGATAAATGATAGTGCATGTCTACTGCACTAATGATACTCTTGACATTTCAATGACTACACTTGAAATGTACCCATATATACATATACATACACACACATACACACACACACACACACACACACACACACACACACACACACACTTTTCTGCCATAAAATAGATTCTTACTTACTTTCATTGCCATACTTTCAATGCCATTCTTCTGAGGCTGAGGAGTTGTGCCAGAAACATTTAGAACATTTAGAAATTGTTTTGAGGCTTAATGCTGCTTTACCCCATAATGAATTGCGAAATGTTTCAATCATTTTACCCCATCTGTAAATGACAGTTGAAACATCTGTTCTAGGTTCTCGAATGCATTCTCTTACTATGGTCTTGTTCTGCTGACAACAGAGCTTTTCCAGGAGGGAGATACATGTGGAGGTGTGTCTTGAAGAGAGGGCTGTCTGCATTTGTGTCCCAAATTATCTATACTGTGACAGGAATTTGAGATTAAGTTTCATTAGATGTCCTTTCCAGGTTCCAGAGCCAGTAAAGAGCCAGTCTGCAGCCTGGAGTGTAAATACCTAAACTCGGATGACTACAAAGACCTACTGTGGACTACTCTTTCTGAATTCCCAGGTAATTGCTTCAATTCAAAGCTTGTTCCATACATTGTCTTAATTCAGGGTAGTTTATAATCTGCTGTTTTGATTTACACAGGTCTGCTGGTGACCTTGTGGGCAATTGATCGTATTGGTAGAAGAAAGACCATGGCACTGTGTTTTTTCATCTTCTCCTTATGCATTTTGCTACTCTATGCTTGTGTAGGGAGGTGAGCATACATTTAAAAGGGGGGGGGGGGGTTAAGCAGCAAAGATGCACAAACACCATGAGTGTTTATACTTTTCCTTCCTATCATTAGATGGATAGATAGATATTCATCCAAAGTGAGATTTTGGCTTCCAGTAATTTATATGACATACAGAACAACACACAGTCAGGTGTCCTTCCATTGCAATCTTGGTAGTTAGAACTATCGTTCATGTATTTGGTGTTTCTCGAAAAGGGTAGTTCTAACAGTCAATCGCAAAAATAGTTTGATTGTTGGAACGAGGAGTCATAGAAGCATTGTTTATCATGACCTTCGCTGCACGGCGGTTTATTATCACCGATTCCCGGTACACTGAAAGATGGGGTGCATCAATGAATTTGTGGGTATTCACCTTATTCACCCGGCGTCCAGAACAAGGCTGCAGGGTACACTTGGCCAGGGAACAGGCCATTACACCTCAGTCTAGCAGATGGTGGTAATGCATTCCGTTTGCAAACTGCCAAAAAAAAGGCTCACCGAAAGAAAAGAAGGGTTAGCTGGTGGTGTCTAGAAGGGATACAGCTAAGGGTTAGGGTTAGGATTAGGGTTAGGTTACTTCCTGTCCTGATACTGTTTATTTCTATGGAGATTTCACTGGAGATTTCACTATCTGTTACGTGACTTCCGTTGTTAGCTGTATCCCATCTAGCCACAACCGGGTTAGCTGGCCTGTTCTTCTTCTTCAGTGAGTTATCTTGACAGTTTACAAATGGAGTGCAGTAACACCACCATCTGCTGGACTGAGGTGTAATGGCAAGTGTACCCTGTAACCTCGTTCTGGCCACCGGGTAAATAAGGTGAATTGAAGTTTATGTGAGCAGCGTGAGAGTGGCTAGTTGTTTACTTTTGTTTCCAAAGTATCTTGAGAAGTCTACAAAATTGGTTTTATTTTAAGGTGAAAAAGAAAGTGGAGAGCCAAGTGCTATTTCAAGAAAAAGTCCTTGTATATGGATCTAGAGGCATTTCTTAGTAAAATTTGGGAACAGGACATTTTATCATAATTAACATGTGCTGAATCCAACTAGCCCTGTTCCCAAGCAGAATTTTGAGTTTTTGACCATCTAAATAAACTCCAAATAATAGCCCGGGCTTTTATTTTCCCAAATCCCCAAACTGCACCGGCTAGTATTAGAGACAGGCGTCTATATGAGACAGGCCTTTAATTCCCTTTACACAAAACTTTTCCTCTGCAAAGATGGAAAATATTATCGAATTAATTATTTCAAACACACTGAATGTCTACCTATATGACTAGGCTATCTGATGACAATTACGGATCATCATTCATTTATTGTTGAGATGTTGTTCATTGAGTGAGATACAGTAAGATCCAAATAGCTGGGATAGCCAGAACAGATGAAACACATTTTAATTAAACGTAATCTATAAAGAGATCGTATCACACTGAAAGCTCATATTTTGTCACAAGCAAATAGCCTATATCGGTCCTTTGTCAAATACAGTTGCATTATCAGCCCTGACCAAAACCGTTCAGGAATTATTTATGCAAAAGTGAAACGTGCTTAATGTTTCATTCTCCCTCCTTTTCGGCAGGAATGAAACAGCATGAGAGAGCATGAACCATACTGTTTCTCCCGTTTTGTATTTGCCAAATTCTACAGTCTACATTCAAATCATAGCCTATACTTCCAGGCGCACAGGAACATATTTTTGACCAGGGGTGCTGAATAACAAAATAATCATGGATGTCCGACGATTTCTCCCCCAGCATATGATTCGAATTTAGACAGCTAAATACGCCATTTCACCGCCGTGTATGAGTAGGTCTAACGGCTCCCACACACAGCTGCGTGCTTCGCGTTGCTGGAGACGCATCCCATTCACTTTACATGGGCTCACGTGATCCGTTGCCGAACTGAATTGTGGGTCCGTCGTGTCGCGTTTCTCCCGCCGCTCGCGTTGAGTTCAGCTGTTGCTGCACCGACAGACGGCACCGGCCAATCAAGCCAATCTACGGACGGCACCAACCAATCACATTACGTTTTTACTTCAAGTCATTTGCATAGCTACCGTCGGGAACACCCACTGGCATGCATTGACGGAACGCAGATGTGTGTGGGAGCCGTAAGAGTGAGAAGTTTTATAATGCACTGGGCAGCCACATTCCACTGCAACTATGCGCAGCACTTGCCACTCCGACTCATCAATAAAAACTGTGCGCGCGCACACCAGTCCCATAGAAGCGCACTTGACTTTACATCATTAATCTATTTCAGTAGGTTATATAGCCAGAGAATGTCCGTAGACGGGCTCTGATATAGCCTAGTCTAAGGTAAATTCCTTTTCTGACTTCTTTCTCTTTATCGCCATGGCATTTAGAATAAAGAATAACGTTCACGAACCGTTCTGGTTTTGTTGCCAGCATAAAAACAAGCTTACCATCGGCCTATCCGCAAATTAACACAAGGGATGAATTAAACGATGACGAAGTCGGATATATAGGCATAGTTCATATTGGAAAGAAAGTTATACAATTTGGAACTCTAGCTTTTCCCCACCGAAGTCTTTTAATGCCATCTAATCATAACGTGCGCAGTCTGCGCCATACTTAAGCCCAAATCACACCCAAGATTTGCAACGAGATGAGCAGCAACTTGATGCAACATTCTTAAACCTTGCAACTGTGACCAGACATGTGAATGCTTTGCGACGGCTTGTAACGACGTGCAACATCTAAGTCACACTGCTGTAACCTCCTTTCTGTAACGGTTTTGTGTCATTGCAAATCTTTAAACAGATGATCTGACGGGTTTTAGAACATTAAATACAACCCGAAACTAAAAAACAGACCAGGCTTCTACTGGAGACCGGCTTTTAACCCAAACCTGTAGCCACGCCAGGCGTTTAAAAGAGACAGGCGTCTCTTAGGGACTCGGCGATTATTTGAAGTTTTACGGTAAACAAAATGGCTGCCAAAATGGCGATTTTGGGCACTTTCTTCGGACAGGCATTATTATACCATGTAAATAAATTAATATTGTTCACATCTGTGCATCTCAGAAATCTCCCGTGGGCAATAAAAAAAAAGTAAAGGCTATGAAAAATATAAAAAAGCAAAAAAAACTAGTATTATGCTAATTAGCCTTATTATCACCTTATTATACTCTTGACTATGTTTACGGTCCTCTTTGGCAAAGAGTGTGGCCTGACTTCATTGGCAAACATCTTCTTCGTGGTGGGTGGACACATGTTTGGAGTTTAAAATCATTGGAGTTCCTTTGAACTAATCACGAACAACCGTAGAAATGTCAGTAGAATATTGCTATGTTTAAGTGTAATAAAGTGTGTACATTATAAATATAAATAGAATACTATGGGTGGGATAGGGGCAAAATGTTCGCCTCCTTGTTGTCCTGTGAAGGTTGCCATCGACATGGACACCTCAACAGGCACAGGCAAGGAGGCACCGGGGGGGGGGGGGGGGCATACCATACTGTGACACAGTTGGTGAGGATGCTCTCAATGGTGCAGCGGTAGAGGTTTTGAAGTTCACCAGGATCTGAGGAGAGAGGTTGTGTTCTTTAGTCTCCTCAGGAAGAAGAGATGCTGGTGAGCCTTCTTGGCTCAAGGTAGAGGTGTTGAGGGTCCAAGAGAGGTCCACAGAGATGTGGACACACAGAAACATGAACTGGTGACATGCTCCACCTCAGTCCTGTTGATGAGGATGTGGCTTTGTGTGCTAGCTTTTGACTTCCTGAAGTCCACAATGAGGTCTTTGGTCCTTTGGTGTTGAGAGCCAGGTTGTTGTCGGTGCTCCGCGATGTTAGGTGCTGGACCTCCTCCCTGCAGGCTGTCTCATTATTGTTGCTGATGAGAGCAATCACCGTAGTGTTGTCTGCAAACTTGACAATGGTGTTAGAGCCATGTACAGGTATGCAGTTGTAGGTGAAGAGGGAGTAAAGGAGGGCTCAGCACACACCAGTGTTCAGGGTGAGGGTTGAGTGGGTGAGGTTATATAATCTAACAGACTGCGGTCCAGAATCTAGTTTCAGAGGGAGGTATTGATGTCCAGTTCACTGAGTTTGGTGATCAGTTTGGAGGGGATAATGGTGTTGAATGCTGAACTGAAGTCAATGAACAGCATTCTCACATAGGTGTTGCTGTTGTCAAGGAGGGACAGGGCAGAGTGAATTGCCGTAAAGATGGCATCCTCTGTGCTCCTGTTTGCTCCTGCAAATTCTCTTGAAGCATTCTATACTGCAAACAAAATCTACCTCTGGGTACAAATAAAGTAACTTAAACTTGAACTTGCACTAGTTATAAAGTTATTCATCTAGCTATTAATTCACAGGACATGCAATCATTTTACTAACAAAAATGTTATGAAGAAATATGGGTAACACTTTATGGTAAAGGTACATGAATTATCATGAATTCATGCATGAATTAATTCATGATTTATGCATTACTTCATTCCTTTATATCCTATGAATCATCAGGAATTGAAATGAATTCATATACTCTCATTCATGATGACCTCATGTATGAACAAAGAGCAAGTTTTAAAGTCCGCACATCCAAATGTCTGACCTGGGAGCAGGACAAACAAACGACCAGACAAAAAAGAGAAAAAGTCCGCTTCAACCAGGGTTTTCTGAAGAAGGGTGATTACCCGAAACGTCACGGAAAAATAAAAGTGGGAGCAGAAAACCCTGGTTGAAGCGGACTTTTTCTCATGTATGAATAACACATCAACTAAAGCATTAGGTGTGATGGGTATATCATTATGATTTATGATTTCTTAAGCATGATCATCATGATTACATGAATTTTAGGATAATTGCTCATGCATTCATCATGTCTGTGGCCCCTCAAATAAAGTAGTGAATAATGACATGTGTTTAGAGAACTCCAAAGTTATGTTCAAATCAGAATTTGAGCAGTGATGACCACATTTTTGGCAGAAAAATAAAGTCATGATCATGGTTAATACATCATAATTCATAATGATGTGTCCACCGTACCTAATACTTTAGTAATGTGTTCATGTATGAGGTCATAAATGACAAACTATGAACTCAGTAAATTCCTGATGATTAATTAGATATTAATGAATGAAGTAATACATAAATCATGAATTAATTACAGTGCATGAAAATCCTATGGCAGGTATTCAGGCCACCTGCAGCCTCAGGCTTTTAAGGAACACGCCACCCAAAATCAGTAGTAATATATGTTCTTACCTTAACTTTCACGAGTTGAGTCATACCTCTCCCGCGCCGGTAGGTGCACTCAAACGCTCTGTCGCGCGGCGCGAATGTGTTAGCATGTTGCTATGCTAGCGGGCTCTGCCGTGACCGTAGAGAGAGGAACATAGCAGTAATCAAACACCTCCATTTTTTCCCTACTTAAATACAGTTGCACGAGTAGTTGATAAAAATGTGTACGTCACACAACATGAAACGTGGCGATTTTCCAAGCGAATAAACAGGAGAACTACAATGTGTGGCGCAATAGCACTTGGGAGTACTTCGACCTAGCGTGGTAATATTATTAACACCTAATTGTAGATCCTATCCACCACAGAGTTTAGAATCCATGCTGGATCGACCCTCAGCCTCTCCCTCCCCTCTGAGCGAGAGAGAGGCACACACACTAGAGATGGGCTATTATTTCAACCATAACTGCATAGCAAAACTTATCATCCATCAGCCATCCATCAGCACCAAAGTTTGTTGACCAATTTTCAAAACCGCACCCGCCCACCATCCGTTGGTTGTTTTAATGTAGGCTATATGGGTGATGCAGCGCTGCTGACGTGAGGCTAGAAAGCTCTTGCCTGTTCTAGAAAGACTGATCTAATGCAGCAAATATATTAAAAGGCTAAAGTCGTACATTGGCTAGGCCTATCCCCAGAATATCAGCAGCAAACTCAGTCTCTGTCGCGCAAAACAGTCTCCAAATAAAACGCACATCGGCCTGTTGCCTATTCTGCCATGCAGCTTGTGACAATATATCGTCCAAAATGCTTGATTGCATTGCATTCTCCACATTTTTAGCAAAATTTTCATGTACCACATCAGCATTTTTGTTCAGTGAATCTTTTGTAAATTGCTTTACAATTACCGTCGGGCCCTTGTCAGCAGACTTCGGCTTGCCTCTTGCCACTATTCACTCCTTGTCTTCCGATGTCATTTCTGAGTCATCTACAGATGTTTACACACATTCACCTCCCTAAATAGAACCAACTTGACGTTGACTTCAACCTGTGTTATATCCTAGATGAGACTGCCTGGGTTATTTTGTTTAGATATTAGCCTATATATAAAACACATAATTGTAGCCTACCATTCAGGGAATAGGCATTTACAGTAAAAGAGAGACAGAGAGTGATATGACTCAGAAATGACATTGGGCGATGGCAGTGCGAGATGTTCAGAACGTAAGAGCTAAAACTTCTACAAACTCCATAACATCCACAGCGGAAAAAGAAGGCAAGAAAAATAGTCGGAAAACTTAGATGTGTAAGGCAAGCAAGCAAGTTTGGCGGTTGTTACTAAAAATGTGAACATGCACGTTGCACTGTTGTGCGCTGGTGGACTTTCAGAATGAATGGAGTCGGAGTTTCTTTAATATCGAGGCGTCATATTTGTCCGATGGCCTGCTATAAAATGAATTGCGATGTCTGTCTGAAAAAGACACGCTCGTGCAATCAAAATGAATGGGAGTCTTTAGAACAGGCTTGTCAGTCAACCTGACATATGTGTAAAGTAGCCTATAATGTGAATGACTTGTTATTTTATCAAGGATTTCTTTCTTTTTGCAAAAAATAAAGTACAATAGGCATTAATTAGTAGGCCAGGAGCATGCTGAAATTATGTGGCAAATTGCGTTTTTTATTACAATGATAAAATTGTAAAAGGACGTGACCGAAGCTGAGGCAAGCCAGGCAATATAGGCCCAACGGTAATTGTAAAGCAATTTACAAAAGATTCACTGAACAAAAATGCTGATGTGGTACATGAAAATTTAGCTAAAAATGTGGAGAATGCAATGCAATCAAGCATTTTGGACGATATATTGTCACAAGCTGCATGGCAGAATAGGCAACAGGCCGATGTGCGTTTTATTTGGAGACTGTTTTGCGCGACAGAGACTGAGTTTGCTGCTGATATTCTGGGGATAGGCCTAGCCAATGTACGACTTCAGCCTTTTAATATATTTGCTGCATAGATCAGTCTTTCTAGAACAGGCAAGGGCTTTCTAGCCTCACGTCAGCAGCGCTGCATCACCCATATAGCCTACATTAAAACAACCAACAGATGGTGGGCGGGTGCAGTTTTGAAAATTGGTCAACAAACTTTGGTGCTGATGGATGGCTGATGGATGATAAGTTTTGCTATGCAGTTATGGTTGAAATAATAGCCCATCAGCGCATCTCTAGTGTGTGTGCCTCTCTCTCGCTCAGAGGGGAGGGAGAGGCTGAGGGTCGATCCAGCATGGATTCTAAACTCTGTGGTGGATAGGATCTACAATTAGGTGTTAATAATATTACCACGCTAGGTCGAAGTACTCCCAAGTGCTATTGCGCCACACATTGTAGTTCTCCTGTTTATTCGCTTGGAAAATCGCCACGTTTCATGTTGTGTGACGTACACATTTTTATCAACTACTCGTGCAACTGTATTTAAGTAGGGGAAAAATGGAGGTGTTTGATTACTGCTATGTTCCTCTCTCTACGGCCACGGCAGAGCCCGCTAGCATAGCAACATGCTAACACATTCGCGCCGCGAGACAGATCGTTTGAGTGCACCTACCGGCGCGGGAGAGGTATGACTCAACTCGTGAAAGTTAAGGTAAGAACATATATTACTACTGATTTTGGGTGGCGTGTTCCTTTAAGCATAGAATCTGGGTCAATTAAGACTACACATCCTATTCAACTGTTTCCTCTGCCCAAAACTGTTTCAAAATAAAAGTCCTCACTACAATAATCCACTGTTAAACAATGTAACCCATTAAACTACTGAACTTTTTACATTCAACTTTTAAACAGTCTACTTTTAAACTATCATTAAACTATCTATCTATTAAACTAGCTGTCTATCAACAACTTTTAAACTATCTACATTCAACTTTTAAACTTTTAAACTATATACATTCACTAGCTGTCTATCAACAACTTTTAACTTGTCATCAACTATGTCAACACTTTTCATCAACTATGACTCCTACCCACTGTAGCTAGTTAGCATGGTTAGCAAAGTTAGCATGTTATCATTGTTAGCATTTTTAACAAAACTGCTAAAAATGATTAGCTAGGTTAGCTAAGTCACATGGTTAGCATAGTTAGCATGCTAGCATGTTAACATGCTAGTTAGCATTTTTAGCATAACTGCTAAAAATGATTAGCTAGGTTAGCTAAGTAACATGGTTAACATAGTTAGCATGCTAGCATGTTAACATGATAGTTAGCATAGTTAGCAAAACTGCTAAAAATGATTAGATAAGTTAGCTAAGTAACATGGTTAGCATAGTTAGCATGTTAATTAGTATTTTTAGCAAAACTGCTAAAAATTATTAGCTAGGTTAGCTAAGTAACATGGTTAGCATAGTTAGCATGCTAGCATACTAGTTAGTATAGTTAGCATAACTGCTAAAAATGATTAGCTAAGTTAGCTAAGTAACATGGTTAGCATGCTAATATTATTAGCATAGTTAGCATGTTTAACAAAACTGCTAGAAAATGTTAGTTAAGTTACTGCTAGCAAACATTAGAGCCGTTCCAACTTTCAGTTATCGTCAAATATCTACCTATACACAGCCATTAAACTATTTGAATATCAACATTCATTAAACTGCTAGAAAACGTTAGCTAAGTAACATGGTTAGCATGTTAGCATTGCTAGCACTGCTATAAAACATTAGCTAAGTAGCATGGTTAGCATAGTTAAAAATCTTAGCATAACTGCTAGCAAACATCAGAGCCATTCCAACTTTCAGTTATCGTCAAATATCTACCTATACACAGCCATTAAACTATTTGAATATCAACATTCATTCAACTTCCAGTCTGTCAACAACTTTTAAACGACTTACCTTCAACTTTTAAACGGTCTACTTTTAAACTATCATTAAACTATCTATTAAACTAGCTGTCTATCAACAACTTTTAAACTATCTACATTCAGCTTTTAAACAGTCTACTTTTAAACGATCAACTTTTTTTTTAAGCTATGCAACCACCATGTCTATCCTAGCATCACCGTAGTAACCATCTCTGTATTATCTGTTTTAACTATACATGATATTTTACATCACAACTTTAGCATTTTCATGCACTGGTAATTCCTTGGAATTGCATTTCTAGTTAAAGTACCCTTACCGTAAAGTGTTACCGAAATGGGTAAAGGCCTGTGTAACTTACTCCGAGACTACATACATTACCAACCCAATTCGCTTCAATTATGTAAATGTAATGTAAATCAGGTTTTATGGCCAAGTATACTTGGGTATACAAGGAATTTGGTCTCTGCATGTATCCCATCCGTGAATTAGTGAACACACAGATCACAAATTGAAGCACACATTAACCTGTGTTGCATTTGTTAATTACTTTAAGACACATTCCGTGATAGCCGACTTCTTTCGTAACTATGTGTCACGCAGTGTTGGGCAAGTTACTGAAAATTAGTAAACATTCTACAATGCATGAAGGCCTCCCTGACCTTGTTTTGCGCCACCCTCACCATCTAGGTGGTTTGATAGATATGTAGAGTACACTGCTGCTTGCCTTCTACTAGTAGTATGCATGGTGGTGCACTGACACTGAATTCTGCAATATAGTAATAAGTTATTATTATCATTATTATTGCAATCCTTCTGTAGGCTACATGGAATGAGTTCAATGGGATATAATGTGAAACAATGTAAAATGGCCTATTTTCAAAGCAGTTATTGTCTGCTCACACACACATACAACCTTAGGTTGTCCTCATCCTGCTTTAAACACAGTTGTATTATATAGCATTTTAAGCACCACCAGTTTGGGAAAAGCCTGCGCTGCACAAGTGCTGACCTACCGAAATAAGTTCTAATGCGCATCCGAGGGTTTGGGGTTGTGCGCTTTTACTGTAGTGGAGCTTATGAGATGGAAACGAAAAGGCTTTTAAGATGCCAGTTTAAATTGTAGCCTAATGCACTCTTGTGTGTTTTAGCATAAATCCGAAATAAGGAGGAATCTGAGGAGGCTCCTATTAACTGTAAAGAAACACAATCGCTGGAAACACAGCTAGGTCGGGAGACGTTAGATCAGAAGTGCATCTGTCATCTTGTCTGCAGTCGTTTATTCAAGATCAACAGAGTAACGCAAGTAACAAACTCTTTGAAATTTCAGTAATTGTAATTGTGTTACTTGATTTACAAAAATACTTCGTTACATGCTCGTTACCACTAAAAGTAGTGGAATTACAGTAATGTGTTACTTTGTAACGCATTACTCCCAACACTGGTGTCACGTGACGGTGCATTGTCCTGCCCATTATTTTCAATTAATGAAGCAAAACTTGAAGATAGAAATATTGAGGACCTGACCTCAATGTCCTCTATGGTAGATACGGCCAGGCAATGGCCCTTGTAATATAGTTAACATAATAAGTCGCTTTGGATAAAAGCGTCTGCTAAATGAATAAATGTAAATGAGCAATAATGAGTGTTTCAGGCGAATGCTTATATCAGTAATTTTATTTTAGTGATATCTCCTTGCCTATTTACAGACTGATGAGAGTGAGGTTCGCCTCTGGTTACGTTGTTGCAATGAATGCCACCATGATTGGAGAGCATGATTGTGACATCATGTCGGGTAACTCTGGGCACAATACTTTTGCACGAGTCTCCAAGCATAAAATCTGACCCGACATTGCGTTCAAGACATTTTTCCGGAGTCAGAGATTGGTATTTCCGAATGACTGATGTGTCATGTACACAGTATTAAGAATCCATGATTTTTCAACAGTTAAGCAACAAAAATAGTTACAGTGTAGGCCTGCAGAGTAGTTAGAGTGTAGGCCTGCAGAGTAGTTACAGTGTAGGCCTGCAGAGTAGTTACAGAGTAGGCCTTGCAGGCTCTGACGATCCAACCTGGTCCCTTTTGTTCACTCAAGGGTGCCGTGCTTAGCTGCTTGGCCCCCACATCACTGTCTGCATTTTTTTGTATGGTGTGTGTGTGTGTGTGTGCGTGTGTGTGTGTGTGTGTGTGTGTGTGTGAAGATGTTATACAGTTGTGCTCTTACATACTCTGTTAGCATACTCTGTACCATTCTTTGAAGAAAACGCAAGTGATCAGGCAAAACACATGGCATTTATTTTAATGGGATTCAAATTAAACCATAAGGCATCACAGAGTAGTGTGATCATTAAACAAATCAATAGCAGTAAAGAAAATCAAAAGTTTATATACTCAGTCCTTAATACTGTGTTTTACCTCCTTTAGCACCAACGACAGCGTATAGTCTTTTGTAACAGTTGTGGAGGAGTACCTTCATCTGAGGTGGCACAATTGCCCATTCTTCTTGCCCTGTCCAGAGATCCGCTTTACAAACAGGGATGGTTCACTTTTCACCATAGGAATTATTGACTCCTCTCCAAACATAACGTTTACGGTTGTGTTCAATTTAAATATTAAATTAGTTTTGGTTTCCCGAAGTTCTGAGACATATTTTCAGCTGCCATTTTGTGGCACAGACATTAAATTATTCTGCCAATTTGAGCCCATTTTTGTTCAAGTGCCTACTTATTGTGGATTTTGGCAGTCAGTTTGAAACACTAACTTGCAGTGAAGCTTGTATTTCATCTGAAGTAGTTTGATTTGGCTGAAATCTTTGTTGGTCTGCCTGATCCAACTAAATCACTAATTCACCACTTCTTTATCGGACTTTAAAAACTTCTGACAGGCATTTTCAAATCGTTGGATATCTTTTTATAGCCTTTTCCAGATTTATACAGTTCAACTACCTTTTCTCAGAAATATTCAGTCAGTGCAGCCCAGGGTGAAATGTGCAGAGGTCTCCCAAGAGCTCCAAAATTCATTAACTATCATATTCAAGATTCAGGATTCAAGAATGTATTTGTCATGCATAATTTGTGGAACAAAAAGCAGTGAAATGGGGATTGCGACTGCAACTCCCAGCTGTGCAAAGTTTAATAATAATAGAAAAGTAAGAAGATAGAAAACAGAAGGGGGGTGGGGATTAAATAAAATAAAATTTAAAATGTTTATGAAGAGGGGGGAATTATGCATTCATTGTCCGTATGGCTTGGGGGAAAAAACTTCTTCTTAGGCCACATTTACACATAGCCAGGTATTTAGAGAAACGAATATTTCCCCCCCTCCGTTTTCAATAATAATATCGTGCACACAACATTGTTTTCAAAAAACTTGTCATTTACATCAACCCGCATGAATACGCTGTCGAGCGCCATAATAACTATGCCAAACCTATGGGTGGCAGTGTAGGGAAAGGAATAAAGCCATGCTGGCCAATCAAAATCCTCAGAATCGACACCAACGACTAACACGAGCAGTAAAAATGCTGACCTCCGTGCGATCCTTCGCCTCTGCTCCTCCATGTAGAGCAGTTGTTGCAAATGCAAACAGGCCAGAAGCGTTTGCACAAAAGTAAAAATTAGTAGCACCTTAACAGCATCCATGATAATCCTGATCAAAGAAACTGTAAACATCAGGCACTCACATGACGTTAAGGATTTTCTGGCGCATAATGTGACGTTTAAGAAGCTAAAACGCCGTTTATCCCTGTTGACACGGCAGCACATAACCGGCATTATCAGAAATCTCCACTTTGGCCGGAGGTTTTAGAAATAATCGTTTTCTGTGATAAAAACGGGGTTTTGGTGTAAACGAGAGGCCAAACCGCAGGGAAATATCTGCGTTTTCCCTTCGTGTAAATGGGGTCTTTCTGTTCTGGCCTTTTGAGATCGAAGCCGCTTTCCAGAGGGCAACCATTGAAAAATGTTATGGCCAGGGTGATGACAGTCCTTTAAAATCCTTTTTGCCCCTTGACAGGCAGCGCCTAGTGTAGATGTCCTGAAGTCCTTTTCTTAAAATAGTTATATAGAATATAGATATATAGACTTTATTTCTGCATTGTTGCACTGTTGGACCTACTCATTTGCATGACCACTATTACCATTGCACTATCACCATGACACTCACTCACACAGAGCACCTTACCTTACCTTACTATGCACAGAGAATCACAGGCTCAGTCCCTGCCTCAGTCATTACAAGTGCCTCTTGATTGATTAATCACCACTATGTGGATACTGTTTTTTTAGAATTGATTTAGATTAAGTGTTAGTTAGTATAATTTCTATCTAATCTATCTATCTATCTAAGTCCAGGAAGTGCAGTGTTGGTGATTTTCTCTGCACACCTGATTACTCTATGCAAGGCCTTCTTATCCTACAGGCACTAATTACAATCAAACATGTCACAGGTGTGGAAACTTACCATTGATAGCCAATTAAACTTGGGTGGGTCAACTTGTATTTCATCAAACCAAACATTCAAGGATACGAAAACTTGTACAGGACCATTTGGGTGATAATTTCAGCTATTAATATAAAAAATTGCACACACAATCATGTGATAATAATGAATGGCTTCACCTGATCACTACCTGTAAATAAAACAGGTTATCTGACCAATATTTCATGAATTCAGCCAGGGTGTGTAAACTTAAGAGCACAACTATATAAAAATAAACTACTATATTAAAATATGACAGTATTATAGCATTTGGTGCTAAACATTATGGGGTGTAATCTATGATTGTAACGGCTGGTCCTATCTGTCTGTGGCAGGACGTTTCTGACAGTACTGATATTCATCGCACGAGCTTTCATTGCAGGAGGTTTCCAGGCTGCTTATGTTTATACCCCAGAGGTAAACTACTCACCTACCCTACTTTAATACGTATTTTAGTCTTAAGAAGGTGGATTAGATACTGCATAGCATTTGATTCAGTTTATTAATTGAGTTTGATTATAATGGCTTTTAAAGGTGTACCCTACAGCCACCAGAGCCCTGGGTTTGGGCACAAGCAGTGGAATGGCAAGAGTTGGGGCTCTTATTACACCTTTTGTTGCACAGGTGCAGTAAAACACAATTACCTTCTACAGTGTCTTAAGCATCATACTTGACATTTCGTGCAGAAACTGTACTTATTAATACATCTATTTTTTAGTTCTTCTGCAAATGGTTATTTAAGATACAATCCCAATACACAACATGTTCTTGATTGTACTTATGAATGCCAACTTGGTATACAGCAGCATGTTTTATGTCCACAGCTATAGTGATCCCTTTCTTTCTACACTATGTGTAATTTGGTAAAATTGGCCATTCAGAATTCTGAACAGTGCAGTTGTCCAGCTGATTCAGAATATGCCAACAGAACTTGCATGCAGCTTTGGGACTATAATCTCCTTTAATGTATTGGCATGAAATCAATTGTTACCAAATCTCTGGAATCTATTCTCACAAAACAGTATGTAATGTCAAACACCCTTAAAACAAGTTAGCACACCAGCTAGTATCCAAAGGTTACCTTTTAATAAATATGGATCATTTGTAAGTGTATGCACCCTCGATACATGATATTTGTAACTTTTCTTAAATCTTGTGGTACAGACATCATAAATACTTGGAACTTCATCTGAAATGTAGTCCTGGCATAACAATTTCTTCTGTAATTTAATGTGCTTTCTGTTATTATCTCAGGTAATGTTGGAAAAATCGGTGTATCTCACCCTGTCTGTATACTGCTGCTGTTGTCTGCTGGCAGCAATTGCCTCCTGCTTGCTGCCTATTGAGACCACAGGCCGGGGCCTGCAGGAGTCGAGCCACTGCGAGTGGGGCCAAGAGATGATGGGTCGAGACTCTGTCAACAGTCCTGGTGGTGTCCTCAATCCAAACTGTAACCCCAATGACTGAATAGACAAAACACAAGAGAAGAGACACAAAAAATCAGCATGTACTTATTTTGATATGAATGATTTTGCTCATTTATTTGTTTGTGTCAAGTGTTATATCTTCCAGTCAATCAACCATATGTAATCTGATATTCATAGATCAGCATCAGTATGTTTAAATCCACAAAGGTGGTTTTCATCATTACCTCTCATCCATGTGTTTTTGCTGTTGTTTTTTAGCAGGATTTTTAAAAAACTAGATCCATTTTTCATGAACCTTGGTGTAAATGTGTTGCATGGATCCCAAGGAGGATCCCATGAAATGTTGAAGCATATCTGGGCCCGTATTAACAAAGCATTTTATCTTACCACTAGGAGTACTCATAAATCGCCCTAAAAGATTTTAGCTAGGAGTTCTCTTAAAAGTTATTCACAAAGCCTTTCAGACTTACTCTTACTAAGGAAAAATGACAACTCCTAAATTAAGAGTGAGTCTTCGTTGCTATGGTTGACGTCATTACTCATGCACAAGCTTGATTGAAGTGACCACCTTGATTGGCTGATGATCATAACACAGGAATGATGGTAAAAACCTCCCCTACGACGATGAGTGACAGGTGACAGGTCTTTGCTGGTTAGAATGCATGCGCTACTCAAGTACCGCGAAGGATGGAAGATGATGAATAAATAGCCCAAATGAATAAAAGAGTAAGACAAAGCAAATAGCCTAGTAGCATAATAAAAATACACTACGGATTGATGCAATATCTTTGCAACATGTTTTAAATGAATCTGTATTTACATTTGCAAAGAGGAGAAACAATTAAATGAGATGTTACATCTAGTTCACATACAATTATGGTTTTAGTTGTTGTTTAATTATTGCATCCCTTAGTTACAATGCACAATTATTCCCTCGCAATTGAGAGCTCCTGTAACCGTTATTTCAAAACATTGCGACGTGAAATGCCACTAAAAGCGGTTCAGAATTATTTGTGAATAGGTCTTAGGGAGTTAGGAGTCCTCTCGACTTCTTTTAAGCCGTCCCAGACTTAGGTGCTATTTTTAGGGTTAAAATGCTTCGTGAATTACTCTTAGTCAAAGAAATTGACAGGGTTGAATCTGCAGTTTCATGCTAGACATTTCCACCAAGTTTCGTGAAAATGGGCGTCTGGCGTCTATATGAGCATAAACAATCGCTTAGTCATGTCGAAGCTGGTTTTAAGTCTACCATGGACGGTTAGGATTTTACGTTGATACTCCAATTGTCAATGGAGAAATTGTATTGAATTCTTACTTCTGGAATCGGTTGTGGGCGGGACTGTTGAGGTCTATTGTATTTTAATTGTATTTGGTACTTTTCCATTGTTATTGACATTTCACATTTGCATTCACTAGCAACAAATACAAATTTGTCAATAGATCAAAATACCGAGCAAACAGGCAAAAAATGTATTCAATATTAATGTGTGTCAATTGCTCCCTACAATCTCACTGAGGCTTGGTCTCAGGACAATGTAGCCCTGGTGCAGATAAAGCATTAAATGTATAACTGGGTAATATTGTTTTCACAGTAGTCATTTGACTACAGCTAATTGATCCATGCAATCTAATTTGACACTGCAGTGGTCTTGTCAAGGTTTGTCAATGAAAAGAAATCACCTGGTGAAACTGAGAATGCTACATGTTCCTGTCACATGAAGCTGTGAGAATATATGCTAATACTATAATGCCTATTTTGACGACGCATGGTCTGAAGCATGTGGTTTAAGTGCATTTAGGATGTGTCCAGTCCACTTTGCTAGTTTGACAATTGAATAAGTGATCTGACGTCTGGCGCATGGTTCAAAAGGGTTGTTATTATGTTTCTTAATTAATTATGGGCATAACATCCAATAAACCAATGAGGGTGCCATCTGCCATTCCTTTAAGAGCAAGGAGTGTTGGTATTATGACGACGAGTTAACTCTGCAGAAGACATTGCTTGCACTCACAATTTTCTTTGGAATAGTAGTATTCCACCAAAGCTTTCATTGCTAAAATAGGTGCATGTGTTTGGCAAGCAGAGTACGTATCTGTACTCACCTAATAATTGCACGACAAAACATTTCCAAAACAGTTATTTATTAACGAAAACAGCCTGAAAAAACAACACTTACCCCAATTACTTTGCATTTCATTACCAGGGTCTCATTGGGTCTCGTCACTAGACAGATCACAAGCAAGACTTCTTGACAGTGCGCTCTCAAAATAACCATAGCATACTGTGCTTTTCACTTCAGACCAAGTTTTTCTTGATAAGTGGCATCATCATTTTCAGTGGCATCAAAATAGCAATGTGTGATGGCTGCACCTGACCACACCTCGTGCTATTTACATAACGTGTGCGTCTGGGGGTATATTGATCAACTGCATTGGCAACAAACTAGCAAAAACAGTTGCAATCAGCCTGGCACTCTGATGCGCCAGACATAAGATAATAAGACATAAGAGGCCATAATGTTAATATAAATGGTATAAATGGTTTGAGCAGAGGTAAATTTAAAAAGAAAGCTCTTGGTTGTAATGCAATACTTGTGTATTTGTAGCCTATTTGTACTTGTTACAATTAAGTAGGCCTACCTGTGTCATGTAGTGTGTACGTGACTGCTGTTTAGATGTTTATGCTGTGAAGATATCTATGTAAGGGATAATGGCCCAGAGGTGTCCCGATATATACACAATTAATGGACGAGGTGGAGGCAAAGAACTCTACAATGTGAAGTGGAGTTTTAAAAGATAATCCGACTTGTTGAGTTTGTTGTACTACTTTCTTTGGTTACTGACTGATAACGATGGGTAGGTAGCTTGTTTACAGTTGATTCCATTGTTGCGAAGCCTGCTGCCTAGTTTAACCGTCATACCATGGTTGTTATTTTAATTCAAAAGACCATTGAAATTGAATGGTGATCCAACTTTTTACCAGACTTCAAAGATGTCCAGATATAGAATTAGTCACCTTGTCAGCCAATCAGAAAAAAGTATTTCTTGTCTCTGGGGATAAACAGAATTATTTACTAAGGAAAACTATGAAACTATAACCGTAAGACAAATGTAATAAAAAATACTTGACAGGGCTACCATTTTAGCTGGGGCTTTCATTTGTTTAACACACATTGCAATGCGTTAATACCCACCCACACAAACTAATGCTATTTTAGTGAACTGGGTACAAGATTCTTCTAATGTAATACCACATGAAAGATACATTTTTGAGTGTATTGCGAAGAGGAGTCTATTGTCCATGACACAGAGCATAATTGACCCGAATTAATTTCAATACCAACCAAGCAAGGGGGCTGAGGACATTGCTGGACTTTGTTGCTGGGCACCTGTTGCTGGACACATGCGCTTATGTTTTGTTGACTTCTCATCAGCTTTCAACTGCATGCAGCCCCATAGTCTAGTTCACAGGCTGTTGCGATTTTCAGACATTGAATCTGGCAATATGTTGGCTGGTCCATTTTTTTTTACAATAAGGTCACAGAAACCCATGTGAATATGCTAATGAGTCTGTGATTGTCAGTCTCCTGCATGACCATGACGTTGTCCATGGCAACATCTAACATGATGAATTGACATTCGATGCCAATACTCCAGCTATAAAAAGGTCAATCAAAAAGTTGAAGGGATTCAATGATGACAGATCACTTCTCACAACTGTACTAATCTTTTATTGAGTCAGTTTTAACTTTTGCTATGATTTGCTGTTTTGGCAACCTGAGTGTGACAAACAAAAATAGACTTGGTAAAATTGTTAATCTCTGTCAGAAGATATCTGTCACTAATCTCAGCAGCAGGGTATGTGTATGAGGTCAGAGCCACACAGAGGGCAATGGCCTTTTGGCAAACATTATTCACCTGCTCCACTCAGAGTTTTACCTCCTGCCACTTTTCTTAGCGGGCTAAGTCTAACAGAGACCTAAGATCATTTGTCCCATTAACAGTTGGTGTTATTTTTAACAAACGGTCAACTTGCCATCATTGTATGTTTACATTCAGATTGGACCATATTTGTGATTAAGCACAAGTATTATGTGATTTTATATTTTGAATATTGATTATATTTGATTATATAATTTGTATTTATGTCCTTATTTATTATCTCATGTTTTATGTGATTGAGTGTATTTGTGCTGGCTACTTGTTGTGAACCAAATTGCCCCATGGGGACATTAAAGATGATCCAATCAATTCAATCCATAGATATATTCAGCATCTAGTCATAATTGTGCGTACCGCCCCCAGAGTGGTGGAGAAAACCCCTACAAAGGGGAAAGCAAATAGCTTGGACTGAATGCAACTTAAAGGAACACGGCAACATGTTGGGAAGTTAGCTTATTGGCCAGCTCCTTCAGAGTTACAGACAGACCTGGCAGCAGACACCAATTCACGGACGGATATCATATTTTTCCAAGGGGACACAAATGTATCCACTATTCACTGTTGCAGGAACTTAAATTGAACATGTTAATTTAAGATAGGCCATTAATAGATACTGGGGCTACAATATTTAGGCCTTACTTGTCTACAATGTCTACTTGTCTACAATGTACCCAAGTAGCTTAACTGTATCTAAGCAACATAACCTATTGCTGTATAATGCTGTGGCCAGTGCACATGGATGAACAGAGATGAGAGAGACTTGAGTGTATGTGTAGAACTGAGATGCATATGGAGAGTAGACGCGCTGTGAACATATTTCCCCTATCCTAGCATCTCTACACTGGCTGCCTGTTAAAAGTCGCATTGACTTCAAAATATTACTTCTAACATACAAAGCCATAAATGGCCGGGCACCTGGATATATTAAATATCTCCTAGTCCCATATAACCCATCTAGACCGCTACGATCACAGAATACTGGACTTCTTGTAATCCCAAAAATCTCAGAAACTACAGTAGGAGGCAGAGCTTTCTGCTACCGCGCACCCCTCCTCTGGAATAATCTCTCTCCCTCAATTCGATTAGCAGACACCCTCCCTATTTTTAAGTCTAGACCTAAAACATACCTCTTTAGTGCCTCCCATAGTTAGGTATGGTGCATTGTGGAACTTCACCCACCTCAGGGTTTTTTGGAATGGACCACCCTACAATGTCCTTGTGTGACCGGCACCCCAGTCATGCGTGCGATGGTGGTCACTGACCATACCTGCGCTGGTGTCGACTACCCTTCACCATGCCTTAGTTATGCTGCTACTGTATATAGCATAGTGCTGTCATGGACTTTTCATGCCTCACGCTGTACAACAACCCTAGGCAGATGGGTCAGGCCCTTGAGTCGTGGATCTGCTCAAGGTTTCTATATGTATCTCCAATTCTAGGGAGTTTTTCCTCGCCCGTTACCCATGGGCCTTCTTTTCTTTTCTCTGATTGTCTAACATTCTGTAAAGCGACATGAGACATGTGTAATGATTTGGCGCTCTATAAGTGAAATGAAATTGAAATTGCTGTTGAGACTGGAGCAAGTCATATTCAAAATAGTGTCAGAATAATAAATCCACAGACAAAAGCCTGATTAATTTGCTGACCAATTTCAGATGATTTTTTATCTATACAGCTCTTTTAACACTCCATCGGTACAGTAAGTAAAGCATACACCTGAATATGATGATGACCCCCGTAATACTTTCTTAGTTCTCTTAAATTCCATGGTACATCATTCTAAACAACATAATTAAATTAATGTTACAACTTAAGATATTATTTTCATCTAAAAACCGATGGAATTATTTCTTATTGACATTTACTCTACTTCAATTTCCCCATGTTTACCAGTTTGTTTGGTTCATGTGTCTCAATAACAATAATTCTGTGTTAATCTTTAAAACCTTCTATAAAACCTTCATTTTCACTTATGTTAACATTAAAATATCAACGTAATGCTGCTTTGTTGGTCTGCTGGGTCAAAGATGTGACTTTTTCTCCCATTGTTTCAGCTTCAGGATCTCCCCAAAAAGTCTTGCAGCCTCTTGGGCACAGCCACGATGAATAGTAAGCCCATAGCCTCCATGGCCATAGTTGTGGATAACCTGTGATAACGACATTTGTTGGGGCATTTTAACTAATAACTCACATGTATAGACAAAACTGTCATGATTAACATATTTGTCCCAACATAAATCATAAATATTTGCAATGGCTTTTTTATTTCTTCATCTTGTAATAATGGCTGTGTCAACCCAGTAAGTTTGTCACTAAACCACATATTTTAAATACACCCACGGTCCACGGTACACCCAGCAAAACACTTTATTTGAATCAAATCCAACATTTGATTTAGGTTGTATTTTGGTGTTCAACAAAACTGTACACTGCGTTCTCTAAACATGTTTTTTGATACCGGTAGAAGAAACCCTATTTGGAAATGTGTATTAAACGTTGTAATCAGGTGTAATCACAACATATGACACATTCAAAATAGGGAAAAACGTAACGTTAAATAATAAATACAAACACAATAATAAAAACATCTCCAACGTTTAAAGAGGGTGCTAATTTGGTGTTAATTCACTCCAACTAAAAACCAACATGAATGACATGTTCAAAATAGAACATAATTAATAACGTTTAATGGAGGTTTGATTGTTACATGATCTTCAATGCACCAGTTAATACTACCTGTTACTATGTAAAACAAAAGGATAGTCATGTGTCAGATGGTAGGGCCTAGGCATTGCTACTGCACAATGAGGTCATTACTGAATTGTTTTAATGACTGAAACATTTTGTTCTGAATATACAGTACTAGACAGTTTGCATTGTTAAACCTACTCAGGAGACCTATACCAGTACCAGGTTGAAGATAAAGTAAAACACTAGTTGCCGTCTAAGTATCACTGAAAAATCTGCAGTTTACTCAATGATGACCTTTTGAATAATAAAATAACTGGATGTGCGTATTAAAAACTGTTTTGTTAGCCTATAACCTACTAGGACTTAACCTGACCCTAGCCCAGGGGTGGGCAAACTTTTTGGCTCAAGGGCCACATTAGGTTTTGAAAATTGGCCGGCGGGCCACACAACCCCCCCCCCCCCCCCCCCCCCCCCACGACACACGCCTAAAAAAATAAACATTTTATAATTTAGTATGAAAAGTATTTGTTTTAAAATACTGCTAATTTGTTTTAAAAATACTGCTAATTTTATGCTGTTTAACAAATGTATAAATTGTACACTATCGCTTTAAGACAGTCGCTTTAATTCACGTTTATTTCTCAATGATCTTCTGCCTGCTCCACTATGGCTAGTGCTGTACCTACGGCTGGGCCCTCTCACAGTTTTTAAATGGTCAGTAGTGGGAACTACTGTTGCCTTCATGATTTCCTTTTAAAACTTTCTTATAAGGAGGAGATATCAATTATCAACAATCACAAGCCAGCTGGAACCTGCGGCTCTCTCTCCCTCTCGTGAGTGCAGACGCGTTCCCAATTAAATGGATTGCATATGTTCACGTTAGATCTGCTGCAAAGGAGATAACTAAGAGTTAACTAGTTTAACATGATGTTATCTCTATTTAACATGATGTTTTGACATTGACATTGTAAACGTTATCTAAGGAGAGTGAAAAGCAGTTTGCAGTAAAGCTAACCAACGTCTATCGCAGGAAAAAAATAGCGAGCAGCCTGATAAATAGCCTAAATGAAATGCTCGGCGGGCCGGATGAAAGTGCTTGGCGGGCCGGATCCGGCCCGCGGGCCGTAGTTTGCCCATCCCTGCCCTAGCCAGATGAATGTCGTTCCGCTTAGCTCTGGCTAGGGTCAGGTTAACTAGGACTATCCCAGTATAAAAATTCACCTCATAGATAGTGAATTACGTGACAATATTGGAGGATGCAAAATATCATCATCCTAGAGATGCACAGACCATGAAAGAGGAAGTAGGCCTATCAGTAAACACGCAGAAGTAGTAGGATGACAGTTGTGAATGTATGATACATTGACTGCTAGTTCCAAAGGCTGCTTAAAGGGATACCAGGCAAGCCTGATGCCTTTTCTCTATGAAGCTCCCCCTACCGTCTGTACGTTTTGATATGTGTGTGAGCCCTCGCTCGGTCTGAAGCTCTTTTCCTTTTTCTTTGCATCTTCCGTCAAGGGTTTTCGCTGCTTATTCGCCAGCTCTGCCATTTTACACACGTTTGCAACAATCACTAGCGTTTCGTTAGCCTGCCTCTGTGCTGGGGATGCAGGATGTAAACAGATCCTGCTTCTTGCGATGTATGAGACTTTGTGATACTGAAGGTCGGCGGGTAGGATACACCGAACTTGCAAGTGGGATATTCTTCCTACAGGCAGTAGGGGCGGGCGAGAGAGCCTTCATTCGTCCCGTTCACTCCCGATCCAGGTCACGGCACCAAACCTGCATTGTGTTGAACCTGCGTGAATCAGCCCTGCACACGCCCGAACTCGAACCCGCGAACAGCAGCACCTCAGATCGGAGTCGAGCGTGCTGACAGTTGAGCTTAAAGCCCAGGCTACTAGCACGCATGCCAGTAGCACTGTTGAGGTGTCGGGAGTGAGGTTTACTAACGTTCCACACGCACAGCTAAGCTAGCTGGCATCCATTACACTCGGCAGGCTACCTCGGAGAGAGCAAAAGAGGAAATAAACGTGTTTAAAATAACATTCCGAGTCCCGACAAAAGCCCCTGTAAATGTGCCGGTTTAAACCAACCACTGTGTGTGGTATTATTATAGCCTGATCATTAACTAAACCCATGTATGATGATTGGAGGTTTACACAGTTGCTGCCTGCTCAGGTCCACAACTCGTTTGAATATCATGCCATCATGATAACTGAGCCATACAAATTATACTTGGTGGTTATTTATCGCCCTCCAGGACAACTTGGGAACTTTGTGAACGAGTTGGACATTCTACTGTCTGCTATTCCAATGGATGCATGCCCATTATTAATCCTTGGCGATTTTAATATTCATTTGGATAACTCGTCTTCAATTGACTTCCTGTCCTTACTCTCCTCATTTAATATCACACGTGTCCACAGTCCTCCTACTCACAAGGCTGGTAAAGATCTTGATTTAATTCTGGTACGTAACTGTAATACAGACAACATTTTGGTTAATCCATTACATGTATCGGATCATCACTTTATCAGATTCTATGTGCGTCTCTTGGATAACCCAGCAGCTCCTCCTCCGATAATTTTTTTCCGGCGTAATCTCAGAAGCCTCTCAAGCGACCATTTGTAACATTAGTAACATCTGCTTTACCTACTCCTAGCTCATTCTTGGCACTTGAGGTTAATGACGCTACAGAGACTCTCTGCTCTACACTGGCATCTTGTCTGAATGCAGCATGTCCTCTTTCCTCAAGACCTACTCGTTCTAAACCTCGCCATCCATGGCTGACGAACAGTATAGTGTTACGACCCTGTGGGTCTTGTGTATTATGTGTGTTTGTTACTTTTGTTGTGTGCTTCCAGGCAGATTGGCTGCAGCTGAGGGGTGGTGTGAAACCCTATGACGTCAGGGTAGCCCGGCCCTTTAAAAGGGGGCTGACGTCACTGAGCTCGGTCTCTCGCTGGCTAGCTGTGGGGATCGTTCGTTGCCACCGTCGCTGCCGCACATCGTTGCCACTAGGGCCAGCCTCGGGCCTTGCCCGAGCAACTTGCCGTCATCTCTCTCACTCCCTGGGGTGAGAGACCAGGAGTGAGCGCCTGGCCGCCGAGGCCTACTTTGTAGGCCGTGTTTTTCTTAATTTAGACATTTTTCCATACTGGTTTTTTTTGTATTAATAAATACACCATTTTCTTAAGTTTTGTGTCTGCCCGTTTTTGTTATATCCCACAAGCCCTAGACCGGGATGTAACAAATGGGGGCTCTATCCGGTTTTTTGTTCCCAATTTAGCAACTTGGGCCTAAATTTCCCCACCTCCAGTTTTTGTATCGCTTTAAGCCCTCCTTACACTGACAGACTTTGGAAAGATTTGCAAAGATTTGGAAAAGATTTTTGAAAGACTACAGTCTCAGACCCTCTCACATCTAAAGACAAGTAAAAGAGTTTTAAGTCACAGACTATGATTTTGCAATGACTGGGGATCTTGCAAGGTCACTATTTACAAGACTGCAACTAGATTCCTTTAAATTATTACCCATCGTGCAATAGATATCAACAGGAACTGAAATGATATCCTACTAAATTCAAAGCCATATTTTCGTGTTTCTGCAGCATTGTTTCATGCATGACATCCCTAACCGATATAGAGTTGTTCCTACACGTGGAAGAGCCGACTAAATATGTATAAGAAATGACAAATATTATAAGAATAACAAATAATCATATAGGCTACAGCTGTCGCCTACTTTGCCCCTTCCTGTTTGATGTTGAAGAGAGGTCACTATTGGTTTTTATAGTTCACGTCAGTATTTGCATGAGCCACGACTAGAAAGACTTGCGATAATATCAAACATGTTTAATATTGTCGTAACGGCAAAACTAGAAAAGGACTGACTCCGACTGACTTAAAACCGCTAAGATTGGCACCTTACACTAAACGATCTAGTTGACGGGAGCGCGCCGCGATTCCAGTACAACTCCCATGATTTCTGTCCGACTTTGGAAATTTAGTCGCCGACTGTGAAAACAGACCAAAATCGTACAATGTAAGGCCGCCATTAGTCGTGCCGTCGTATTGTTTTGGATGTGGTAACAGTCTTTTTTTAGGAAGCGCGCTTGCGACCAAGAGGCTCTGGTGAGTTAGTATTTTGATTATTTTTTTGATTTGGTGGTGGTTTTGTGAAGCAACCCCGGGGGGAGGTTCATTGCGAACTTCCAATTGGTACGCTTCGAAGATAATTAGGTTTATTTTTAGTTTATGGGTATTAGGGTCCAGAGCTTCGCCCAGTCTGGGTATTGGTTAAAGCGTTGCTTCGTTAAATGATTGAGCACATTATAGATGGGCAGACTAACATTAGATTTTTGTTTTTGTCATTTTTTGAAGTTCGTTTTTTCGCTTGTGTGCGTCTGGTGGCAGCTTCGTAGCCAAGTGCCTTTGTTTTCTGTTCGTGGCAGTAAGTGGCAAATTCTTTTTTTTCGTGGCTTCTGATATTTTTCCCGAGCTGTTGGTCCGAGCATTCATTTTTGGGTTAGAGGGGGTAGCCTAGAAATTAGATAAGCCTTTTGTGAACGACTGAAATTGGTCGTTATTTGTTAAATTTGACTACCGCAGACTGAGTTAATTCGGCTATATTTTTCGGCAGTGTTTGTCCCAATGTCTGCGGTTGAAGAATTTATTAAAAGTCCTTCCGAGGATCTTTTGTCGGCTTGCACTAAGGACCAATTAGAAAAAATTGCAGAGCATTTTTCAATCACACTTACTTCAGAGGACAAGAAGCGTAAGGAATTGCTCCTTAAAGCTGTGGGTTTAGGTTTAGTCGTTAAAAATATTCTGCCTGCTAGAGAAGGTATAGTTTCTCCTGTGTTGTCATCTGCGAGCAATGCTTCTGATCGGGAACTGAAAATTAGAGAGTACTCCTTTGAAGAGCGTAAATTACAGTTAGAAGCGGCACGCATACGTGCTGAACGAGAAAATTGGGTGGTTAAAGAGAAGGAATTGGATAAAGAACTTGAAATTAAGAAATTAGAGATTCAGCACGAGCTTGATTTAAAAAGGTTAGAGCACGAAGCAGCGGAGAATGAGCGTCAGCGCGAACACGAACGCGATGAGCGTAACTTTCTTCTAAAAAAGCTTGAGATAGAATTGGAGGATAAGAGACTTACCATCGCTCAGCCAGTTCCTCCAGTTCCCTCTCGAGATTTAAGTCACTCTCCTGTTCACTCCCCTGTTCACTCTCCTGTTCGTCCTTCTGCTTTAGGCCTAGGCCTATTGTCGGCTCCTGTGGGATCAGGTTCTGCTGCTCCGATGGGCGAGATTGACACCGCGCCTTTACTCTCGGCTGCCCTGAATACTTCAGATGCGTCTGATGTACATGCTCCCTTGAGAAATCCCGATAATGTCCTTCCATTTGCTCCTGGTCTTCCTTTGCCATTGCCCCCAGCTCAACCTTTTGATGTGAGTCGCAACACTCGAATGATTCCGCCCTTCAACGAACGTGAGGTTGAGAAATATTTTTCGCATTTCGAGAGAGTTGCCATTACGTTGAGATGGCCTGCTGAAGTCTGGACGTTGCTATTGCAAACTGTCTTGACTGGCAAGGCACAGTCTGTATATTCTGCCCTCACCGTGCAACAAAGTTCGGACTATGACACAGTTAAAACTGCAATTTTAAATGCCTACGAGTTGGTTCCTGAAGCCTACCGTCAGAGATTTCGTGGCCTTCGCAAGTCCGACAACTTCACTTTCGTGGAGTTTGCGAGAGAGAAAGAGAGTGCTTTTGACAGGTGGTGCACGTCACAACATGCACACACGAAAGAACATCTTCGTCAGTTAATTTTGCTGGAAGAATTTAAAGGTTGCATTCCAGAGACAGTAGCAATGTATTTGAACGATCAAAAGGTAACAACCTTGGCGCAAGCTGCTGTCTGTGCAGACGAATTTGTTCTCACGCACAAAAGTTTGTTTCAGTTCTCTTCTCTGCCTCGTCGTTCTTCAGCTCGGCCTTCCAGTCCGAAGCAGAGCTGGAGAAATTCAGAATTTAGTAAGCCATCTTTGGAAGGGGAATCTCGTGAGTGTTATTATTGTCATGAGGTTGGCCACCTCATTGCAGTATGTCCGGTTCTGGAAAGGAAGAACTCGTCTCCGAAGCGACAACATTCGAAGAGTGCTGGCTTGGTGCGCACTCTAAGTTTAGACCATTCACACGGGGGAATTGACAAAGTTTATGATCCGTTTGTTTTGGAGGGGATGGTGTCTCTCTCAGGGCTTGAGAGGGATGGTGTCCCTGCCAAAATTTTACGCGATACTGGTGCAGCCCAGTCGTTTATTGTTGCTTCTGTTTTGCCGTTCTCTGAGGAGACGTATTGTAGCGCTGATGTGCTAGTCCAGGGAATTGAGCTCGGAGTTTTAAAAGTCCCATTACACACTGTGCACCTTGAAAGTGATTTGGTCTCTGGTTCTTCCGAAGCTACCTATGGAAGGGGTAACCTTTATCTTGGGTAACGATTTAGCTGGGGGAAAAGTTATCCCTAGTTCGAAAATAAGGTTTCACGGTTTGACTCCGATAACAGAAAATTCTGACTTCGACTCTAGGCTTTCGCAAGTCCTGCCAGCATCCCAGTCAGAAAAGAACATCCACCCTGTAGGTTTGCCTGACATTTTAAAGTCTGCTAATTATCAGTCTGCGTCACCTCGCGCCAACTTCGCACCTCGGTCGCTGTCCATGTCCGGTGGTGCTGAAGTTCGTTCGTCGTTACCTATAGACGGAAATCAGATCAGGCTTGCGCATGTAACTGACACCACTTTGGCTAGTTGCCACGCTGCAGCTTCTGGGATGGGAGGTGTAGCCAATAAGTCTCTGAGATCTCGCAAGAAAAGGAAAATCCCTATGAGACAGAAGACTGCTGGTTGTCCTGTGCCTGTCTTTTGCCAAAATCTTTGTATGTATTTGTCTGCTTTGTGTGTTAAGGATGTGCAGAGGTTGAGTGTGTCTTTTCCAGCTCTCTCCTCAGATACTCCCTCCTGTGCCGATGACCACTGTCACCATATGGCTGTGGGTTAGGCCTAACATCTCTCTGTTACACATCATGGGAGATTTAGTACCTGTGCAGGTGTCTCACTCACTAACCAGTTGAATGTGATCAACATTAGATGTTGATTTTTGGTGGTGGGGGTGTTACGACCCTGTGGGTCTTGTGTATTATGTGTGTTTGTTACTTTTGTTGTGTGCTTCCAGGCAGATTGGCTGCAGCTGAGGGGTGGTGTGAAACCCTATGACGTCAGGGTAGCCCGGCCCTTTAAAAGGGGGCTGACGTCACTGAGCTCGGTCTCTCGCTGGCTAGCTGTGGGGATCGTTCGTTGCCACCGTCGCTGCCGCACATCGTTGCCACTAGGGCCAGCCTCGGGCCTTGCCCGAGCAACTTGCCGTCATCTCTCTCACTCCCTGGGGTGAGAGACCAGGAGTGAGCGCCTGGCCGCCGAGGCCTAATTTGTAGGCCGTGTTTTTCTTAATTTAGACATTTTTCCATACTGGTTTTTTTTGTATTAATAAATACACCATTTTCTTAAGTTTTGTGTCTGCCCGTTTTTGTTATATCCCACAAGCCCTAGACCGGGATGTAACAATAGTCTCAGTACGAAAGGAACTTAGAGCTGCTGAGAGGAAATGGCGTAAATCCAGAGATGGAAATGATCTTAGTAACTAATGGCGTTTGTAACAAACGGAAGTTCGGGAGGAGCATGACGGAATTTGCCACGCCTCCTTCAATCAGACAGGTTATTTATTCGCAGTCTGCCTCTATCTGCCGAAGTTGCAGCATCGGCGTCACTCCGCTTGCAAGGAGAGCTACTCCGCGGACCATATCTTTAATTAGAGCAGAGTTGGATGTAGGATCGATTGCCCTCGTTTCGCAAGGAAAGCAGACCTACGTCGCCTCCTCCAACAATCAGTTTATCTTTCCTCTCCTACTATAGCCGATCAACCGAGCACCAGCGCCGCAGCGCGGAGCTCCGTTTCTCCGGCGTCTCCCCCTCTGTTCATGCAACATGTTTTTCAACTCCGCAAGTTATGGCAGCCCGCGTGCAGCCCTCTACCTTGTCTTCCGCTACTGCGGCCTCTTTCTCTATTCCTAAACAGCTTTCCCCCTGCTCACTCAACGCAGCAAGTTATGGCAGCCCGCGTGCAGCCCTCTACCTTGTCTTCCGCTACTGCGGCCTCTTTCTCTATTCCTAAACAGCTTTCCCCCTGCTCACTCAACGCAGCAAGTTATGGCAGCCCGCGTGCAGCCCTCTACCTTGCCTTCCGCTACTACGGCCTTTTTTTCCAGCTAATCAACCCTCCCCACCTTTCTCTTTGCCTACCTAGGGTGCTGCGCAACCTCCTCTCCCTTCCCCCGTAGCGACCGCGTCGCTACTTTTTCCCCTTTCCCCTTCATCTCCCGACGGCGCGAACCGCGTTCGAGCCCGCGTTTTTCCCCAGCCAGGGACCGCGTCCCTGGTTCTCCCTCACCCCTCTTTCCCTGGATTGGTGCCACCACCCTATAGGCTACCGTATCGGCATCTCATCTGAGACCATGTCTACATTAAATAGTAATACAATTTAATCTATGTGGTCATCACAAATAATGGCGCATCGCTTTAACTCAATGAAGACAGCTGATACACAGGAGCTGTTGCTCTGTCGCTTATTGCCAAGAGGGCAAGGAAGGAATTTTTCTCCTTTAAATGTCGGAGTTTTTTCGCATTCCTCTGTGTTCATTGAGTGTCAGCATAGCCTATCTGACCAAGGGAGCACCTGCACCTGCGTGTAGCTCTGCCCTGTTCCTCGGAATCCTCTCTAATAATGTGTTGCTGCTCATCACTTCTCTTGCCGTTATAGCTACCACAGTTAGCTACAGCAGCCTATTTTAATTGCTTAGGCCTTACTAGCCTACTAAACATTGGGGTGCATTAGATGTTGAACTTCACACCGCGCGTGTTTGGGCTGTCATTTTCAACATCTACTCTCTCCTGCAGCCCTATACAATTTGGCTAATTAGTTTTTCCATCGCATGGAAAGATCCCCCCTCCAGACTACGGACGCTCCGTTACTCGCTTTCAAACGCAGCTCAACACTGTTCTAACGCAAATCGGAATCCCAGCAGGCCGTTACATATTTTATGGTGCAGCCACCAACGCGGCAAATAACGGCCTGTCCGATCAAGCGCTCAAAACTCTCGCCCGTGGTCCTCGCCTATCCGACGTCTACGCCTATCACTCTTATATCAGATCAAGTCTCTCTGATCTGAGGGAATTAGCGCACCTCGCGCTCTCGCGTCGAATTTGTTCGCGTGGTCCTGGCTATAGGGTCCCTCATCTTTAATGCATTTTTTGGGGTGTATTGCGGAATCCTGTACGACTCCTGCCTGCGCAGTTGACTCCTGCACGATCCCGCAAATCACTTCAGGACCCTGGCCAGAGACTTCGCCAAACATGCTTTTCTATTATGCTATTATATCTGTTTGCAAATTACGGATGTGAACTAGTGAAATGGCGTTTGTAACAAACGGAAGTTCGGGAGGAGCACGACGGAATTTGCCACGCCTCCTTCAATCAGACAGGTTATTTATTCGCAGTCTGCCTCTATCTGCCGAAGTTCCAGCATCGGCGTCACTCCGCTTGCAACCCACCACCTCCCCTTACGCCTCCCGTCTTCCATAGTTCAAGAATAAGGGGGTGTATTGCGGAATCCTGTACGACTCCTGCCTGCGCAGTTGACTCCTGCACGATCCCGCAAATCACTTCAGGACCCTGGCCAGAGACTTCGCCAAACATGCTTTTCTATTATGCTATTATATCTGTTTGCAAATTACGGATGTGAACTAGTGAACCAGTCTTTGCTGTCATCATTTTCATCCACTGTTACACTTGCAAAAAAGGCATTCTATCAAAGCAAGATTGAGAGCGCCACTGACAGTAGAAAACTTTTTTCTACTTTCAAATCTCTTCTCAATCCTCCACCACCCCCATCAACTACTTCACTGTCAGCAAATGACTTTGCAACATTTTTCACTGAAAAAGTAAGTGCTCAGTTTGATGCTCCTATAAGGAGGGCTTTGCCTTGTGTTAGTATGACCGCATCATTTGACTCTTTCTCTCCTCTTGATGAGGAAGCAGTCTCTCAATTGCTTCAGCGATGTCGTCCAACAACATGCCCATTAGATCCTGTCCCGTCCACTCTTCTACAGTCTATCTCACCCGCTGTTCTACCAGCAGTCACACATGTATTTAATGCTTCACTCAGTTCTGGAATAGTTCCTTATTCTTTTAAACAGGCTAGGGTTACACCTCTGCTAAAGAAAAGTACACTTAATCCAACTGAGGTGAAGAACTACAGACCGGTCTCCCTTCTTCCTTTCTTGTCAAAGGTTTTGGAGAAAGTGGTCTTCAAGCAAGTTTGTGACTTTCTTCATCAGAATAATCTACTAGACCCTATGCAGTCTGGTTTCAAGAGTGGTCATTCTACTGAAACTGCTCTTCTGTCTGTGACTGAAGCATTGAGAGTCACAGACAGAAGTCCTCTGCTCAGTCATCAGTATTAATTCTACTAGATTTATCTGCAGCCTTTGATACTGTTAACTAGGGATGTCCGATATTGGCTTTTTTGCCGATATCCGATATGCCGATATTGTCCAACTCTCAAATTTCGATTCCGATATCAGCCGATACCGATGTCGATATGTGGGTTATTTTTCCTCAAAACTAATTTAGGTAACATCACATATCTCCTGTTGTGGAATTAACACAACATGCTTAATGTTATTGTGATGCCCCACTGGATGCATTCTTGAATGCAACAAGGCTTTCCAAATGTTAACATTGTCTGTGCAAAATAAGAAAAATACTTCAACTTAATTTAGGGAAAAAGTGCCATGTTTATTTTATTTTTTTTAAATTGTCTCAAACAACAGTTTGGATTACACTCCCTGAGGTAATCTTGACAATGCCCACAACAAATAGGGCAAATTTGACTTCTTCACAAATGATAAAACATTGTACCTGAACAACTATGTGCAACATAGCAGAATGTAAAGCCAACTAAAATAACAGGCATAGTGTATGACAGGCTACCCTTTTTCTGTGTTAAATGAGCCTGCATTTGTAGGATGCTTCATGAACTGTTTCTTTAAAGGAACACGCCACCCAATGTCAGTAGTAATATATGTTCTTACCTTAACTTTCACGAGTTGAGTCATACCTCTCCCGTGTCCGTACGTGCACTCAAACGCTCTGGTGCGCGGCTGGACTGTGTTAGCATGTTGCTATGCTAGCGGGCTTTGACGGCAACTAAGCGTAGAAGCAGGCCTGCCAACTTTTCAAAAAACCTTGGAGTGAGATTTGGTGGGGCCAACCAAAATTTTGCTGTGTCAATTTTTTTTTGGCTCATTCAGCATTATACCGTACAGTAAAAAAACGCACATCAATGGTTCTCAGGTGTAGGGACCAGGCATGGACGGATTATGAGCTTTCGGGCCCTTGGGCCCAGATGTATTAAGGGCTCCCCACTAATTGTCGTATATGTGGAAGGGGGGTTTGGGGGTACTCCCCCAGAATTTTTTTAATTAGTTTAATGTGATTTCCTGTATTCTGGTGCATTTTGGGGATGGGCAATACTAAATTCAATCAGATTCATAGCCTACATCCTGATGTGTTGATATTGAGGCAATGATTCCATGCAAAGGCTTGGGCTTCAGGGCCCCCTGACACCTTGGGCCCCTGGGTCTGGGCCCGGAAGGCCCGTGCAGTAATCCATCCCTGGGACCAAATTTTTTTTTGGACTAGATGCAATTTCCTGAATTCTGGTACATTTTAACAGGTTATTTAGATACTTCTATATAACAAAATAAAGCCAGCCTACGAAATTAATAAAAAGTAAATCATGCATAATTTTAAAATAACTCAATAGGCTACTTGGCTACGCAATAAGGTTTCCATTACAGCACCGCGGACGTTCAATGAACGTATGAAAGCGGATGGTTTGTTTGAAATCCCGACACATGGAACGTAATAGTGATCATCAAATACCTCCCCAGATTTCAGTGCCCATCAGTCCCAACATTTAACAATATAATCAAACAGTCCAAAAGTAAATTAAATATCAAACTAAACCGAAAATGTCATGCTTTAGAAGGCCTACCAGTATGCCGCTCCAAGAAACGCATGTCTCAAAATAAAACTCGCATAAGAAATAAAGGGCTGTCTCGAATACAATCCTGCCCCTAAAGGCCTGTACTGTCTTAAGACCCCGGCCATAATTTGAGGATTTACAGTATCTAAGTAGACAAACTGGCTTCAGATATCCAACAGAGTGAATAGAGATTGTGCAGTCTTAGCTGTGGTTAGTGACGTGATGCTGTTAATGGGGAGTTTTACATAGCCTAGCGTAAACCTATAGGTTATTATTTATTTGGCATACCTATAAGGCTTTTTACCTTATCAAAAGTGAGGGGGACGACTGATCTCTTCAACACTGCGGGGGATTTGGCGCTTGTCACTGTGTGTGTGACAGAAGCGGAATGGGAGAATGCGTGTAACAAAAGTTTTATGAGCGATTTACGCGAAAATGGGAGAATCCAATGAAAATGACAATGAAGCACTAAACAGATGCTGAAAACAGCACTGGTATTTCACACGGCAAAAGTGGGGGTGGGGGGTCCAAACTAACAATTTTAAAGAGTGGGTGGGTGTTTTGTAAGAATTTAAGAAATGTTTGTATATTTTGCATCAATCAGATGCACTTTCAAAATAAATTCAGAGGTCAGACTTGCTTATTTTTATGGAAATATTTGTGCTGTAGCCTAAGCTATTTTGCACTTCAGAATTATAACCATGCACACACAGGTGGAATAGTTATGGTGATATTGCAATAAGTTCACAACCACAAAAACATATGCTACATTTCACAGTTCAGAAATGTGTGTACATTTCAGCACTCCATGAAATTATGCAGAAGTGGTCACCTGTGTTATTCAGCTAGTTTATTTAAGATAATATATTGGTCATTGTAATGGCCATAGCCTATAGCCTACATGATATTCCTTTTTCAGGATGTACCCATATCTGCATGATGTGAATGTTTGCATATGGCTTATGTCAGGCTTTATATCAATATTTGTGTCTCGTTATTTGATTTTCTTCATATTTTTGCATTAATGTCACTAGGAAGCATGCCAATATAAATATATTCATTTATCTGTAATGGGATTGGCTGGAACCTGACAATATAAGAACCATGATAGTGGGATAATCTATGGCTGAGCAATTTACAAAAATGTGTGTAGGCCTACTGACAAATAGTTAACATTAGAATACATTATAATTTCGCCCCAATGAGGCTATGTAGAAATGTGTTGCAATTTCAAAACCGGATTACTCAGGAACCACTTATTGCACAGAGGCATGCTTTATATCCTCGTATTCGGTAGGTTTGCTGTTTATTGTGAAATAGGGTTTTCCACGTGTTGTGTGAAGGGTTAGTGAAATATTAAACCGAGAGTAATGGGTAAATGCAAATATGATTAGCCTAAATTGCACGTCGGTTCAATGTTAATTCTCTCGCGAACCATTTATCACAGCAACTTGGCGCTAATATCATTGGAAAGCTTAGCACGTTCACATGATGTGTGATATCATATGTATAGGTTTAGTTTAGTTGAACCTCATCTGCCAGGTATTTGACCTACCAGGTTGACACTTCAGCGTGAAAAATACTCAATAATACTCAAAGCATACCTGAAGCCGGGGAAATGCGGGGGGGGGGGGGGGGGGGGATGCGCCTGGGATAGCTTCTGAAGTAGCATCGCAAATGAGAGAAAATTTAGAAAATTCCACAGACAGGGGGTGCTCTTGAACCCTCTCACCGTCTCTGAAAGCATAATCGTGGCTCAACAGGTAGATCTATAGGCTAAACTAATTTTTCAGGCATCTGACCGACCGGGTTGACACTTCAGCGTGAGAAATCGGGGGTGTGGCGTGTGAGCGTGTGAAACTAATCAAATGCGTGGCCAATGCGTGAGAGTTGGCACCTATGTAGAAGTAATCAAAAACATCCACGTTTTACCGACTTAAATACAGTTGCACGAGTAGTTGATAGAAATGCTACGGCCACGCAACGTGAAACGTGGCGATTTTCCAAGCGAATAAACCGGAGAACTACAATGTGTGGCGCAATAGCACTTGGGAGTACTTCGACCTAGCGTAGTAGTATTGTTAACACCTAATTGTAGATCCTATCCACCAGTGGCGCCTGCAGCTGTACGGCCGTACGCACTGTGCGTACCTTCAAGCTCCGCGGGGGGAGAGAGAGAAAGAGAAAGAGACGCGTTTAGAAGTTTGTGTGTGATCGGGGGCGGGGCAGGGATGGGGTTTGCGATAGAGAGACCGGTCTAGTAGATGGGGCGGGGTGTGTGAGTGATCATGACAACTGATTGGTTACTGGAAAAGTAAAAAATTGAATTGTATCGCTTGCCCCCTCGCTGTGTGTCATCAGTGTCGATTCCCTCCAAATTGAAGAACAGCAACTATCAGTCAGTAGTTCTACCATACCGTGTGCGATTACCAGCATAAAAATTAGTAAACGAAGCTTCAAACAAATGAGTTTATTTCAATCATTTTCTAAAAAGCCTAAATGCAATGATGCACAGGCGTCCTCTGCTTGCCAGCCGTCTCCGGTACCGTCAAAAAACGGCTAGCGGCCAGGCTGAGACACAGTCCTCCAACTTGGTGCCCATTAGATCGATCAGTTCAATAAATCCGTTCAATAAATCAGTTCCGTTCAAATATGTTAGCGCTTGTTATGCACTTTTTTTGTGTTGTTATTTTTTTTGGGGGGCGGGTTCCGATGTCTGTGCGTACCTTAACATTTAATCCTGCAGGCGCCCCTGCTATCCACCACAGAGTTTAGAATCCATGCTGGATCGACCCTCAGCCTCTCCCTCCCCTCTGAGCGAGAGAGAGGCACACACACTAGAGATGCGCTGATGGGCTATTATTTCAACCATAACTGCATAGCAAAACTTATCATCCATCAGCCATCCATCAACACCAAAGTTTTTTGACCAATTTTCGAAACGGCACCCGCCCACCATCCGCTGGTTGTTTTAATGTAGGGGAGAACTGGTACAATTGTAACAGCGGTACAAATGTAACAGTGTTTAATTCTCAAGATATGGTGTAGCTACGGAAACGTAAACAGACACATATCATGTAATTATGTATAATCTTACAGCCATCCAAATATGAATGGTCTACTATAAATACGACCAGAGATATTAAGCAAAAAGGTGCAAAATTCAAGCATCGCGATTTATTTATTTTTAACCGCAACTGTTTGTTTAAGTTTGCTTTGTGAAATGTGAGCGTGTGGACTTCAATCACATGTCATTCATATCTTCAGTCCCTCTGTTTCAAGTTAACACGAGTCCTATTTGATTTATGTAGTCACAGCACATGCAATTAAATGAAAATAAAAACATGACCTGTGCGGGTCAGTTGTAACACCAGTCTCTATGGCAAGATGAACTGATTTTATCGCGAATGCACGAACATTCTCATTGCGAGTTATGGATTATGATTTTTGTGCCGCCATCACCCAATTAAAGTTAACACAGCAACTTGAAATATCACTGTTGGACCAAATGCTTCAGACATGTAAGAAATAAGCAGTTTATCAACTATATTTACTGGTTTTATCAAGTGGATATGGCCAAAATAAGCATATTTAAAGGTTATTGTGAGCTAGCATAACACCGTAATATGGTCTGCAATGGCTAATCAATAATGCAATAAATTAGCTTTAACAGTCATACATTTGGACTTTTTTTCTTGATTTTATATGAAAACAGATGCTCTTTGTTTAACACAGCACTGTTTTGTGTTAAAATATGTTATAGGATTCACGATTTTAGTGTTACATTCATGACGCTACTGTTACAACTGTACCGCACTTTTTTATGGCTGTTAAGTTAAATTATTGACAAACTATAACATCTTTTTTAAATTCTGTTTCAACTTTCATGGAGTAGACATGTACGACTCTGTTCTGGTCAAATTTCACAACTCTCAAGTCTATCGTCTTTGTGTAAATCGAGTTTGAATTGGAAAAATAAAAAAGTGTTACAATTGTGCCGGTTCTCCCCTAGGCTATATGGGTGATGCAGCGCTGCTGACGTGAGGCTAGAAAGCCCTTGCCTGTTCTAGGAAGACTGATCCAATGCAGCAAATATATTAAAAGGCTAAAGTCGTACATTGGCTATGTTGTAGCCTATCCCCAGAATATCAGCAGCAAACTCAGTCTCTGTCTCGCAAAACAGTCTCCAAATAAAACGCACATCGGCCTGTTGCCTTTTCTGCCAGCTTGTGAAAATATATCGTCCAAAATGCTTGATTGCATTGCATTCTCCAAATTTTTAGCTACATTTTCATGTACCACATCAGCATTTTTGTTCAGTGAATCTTTTGTAAATTGCTTTACAATTACCGTCGGGCCTATAGGCCTATTGCCTGGCTTGCCTCAGCTTCGGTCACGTCCTTTTACAATTTTATCATTGTAATAAAAAACGCAATTTGCCACATAGTTTCAACATGCTCTTGGCCTACTAATTAATGCCTATTGTACTTTATTTTTTGCAAAAAGAAAGAAATCCTTGATAAAATAACAAGTCATTCACATTATAGGCTACTTTACACACTGTTATGTCAGGGTGACTGAAAGCCTGTTCTGAAGACTCCCATTCATTTTGACTGCACGAGCGCGTCTTTTTCAGACAGACAGCGCAATTCATTTTAAAGCAATTTACAAAAGATTCACTGAACAAAAATGCTGATGTGGTACATGAAAATGTAGCTAAAAATGTGGAGAATGCAATGCAATCAAGCATTTTGGACGATATATTGTCACAAGCTGGCAGTATAGGCAACAGGCCGATGTGCGTTTTATTTGGAGACTGTTTTGCGAGACAGAGACTGAGTTTGCTGCTGATTTTCTGGGGATAGGCTACAACATAGCCAATGTACGACTTTAGCCTTTTAATATATTTGCTGCTGGGATCAGTCTTCCTAGAACAGGCAAGGGCTTTCTAGCCTCACGTCAGCAGCGCATCACCCCCTACATTAAAACAACCAGCGGATGGTGGGCGGGTGCCGTTTTGAAGATTGGTCAAAAAACTTTGGTGTTGATGGATGGCTGATGGATGATAAGTTTTGCTATGCAGTTATGGTTGAAATAATAGCCCATCAGTGCATCTCTAGTGTGTGTGCCTCTCTCTCGCTCAGAGGGGAGGGAGAGGCTGAGGGTCGATCCAGCATGGATTCTAAACTCTGTGGTGGATAGGATCTACAATTAGGTGTTAACAATATTACTACGCTAGGTCGAAGTACTCCCAAGTGTTCTCCCAAGTAGTTCTCCGGTTTATTCGCTTGGGAAATCGCCACGTTTCATGTTGCGTGGCCGTAGCATTTCTATCAACTACTCGTGCAACTGTATTTAAGTCGGTTTTTGATTACTTCTACGCTTAGTTGCCGTCAAAGCCCGCTAGCATAGCAACATGCTAACACAGTCCAGCCGCGCACCAGAGCGTTTGAGTGCACGTACGGACACGGGAGAGGTATGACTCAACTCGTGAAAGTTAAGGTAAGAACATATATTACTACTGACATTGGGTGGCGTGTTCCTAAAACTCAATCACCTTAATTGAATGAATGCACAAATATAAGTCAATTACAATGTGGCAACTATACTGCACAATTTTGAAAACATTTGTTTGAGCTAAAAAAATACTTCAGGCTTGAGGTGAAGTACAAAAAATGAAACATTTAAGGTGTACAAATCTTAGCAGCCTGTGTCCCTAGCCCATTACTTGGGCTAATGCAATCATTTAAATTATAAACTGGGCTCAATCAGCACTGCTCTACATGAGCAACAACAAAGAGATGCAACATTAAGGTAGTGTGCAATAAGAACAAGGAAAGCACAGTTTCAATCCAGACCTTCCAGAGTAGTAAACAAAGTCCTCCTTTAGTAGGCTATTAGTCCAATGAACGGGGCTAAAAGACTGACTGGCCTTCATAACGGGCCATACCCACAATCAGGCTTAGAATTTCACCATTTTAGGGGCAAGGCCACTTGGCCTTCAGTTGGGCATATTTGGTGGGGGGCACAAAGGCCACATGTCAGGGCACCAAGGCCAAAGTTAACTATACAGTAGTAGGCTATAAACATGATCAAAGTTGTATTCACTGCAGTAGAGTTGTATTCACTGCATCACTGTATGAAACATTACAAAAACATAAAACATGACATATTACATATAACTGTAAATCATCTGATCATCTAATATTTTCAGATATCTAGGCTATATTTAACATTTATTTTATATTTGGCCTGTTATGAAATCACGTATTGAACAATTTAAGCACAGCTCAGCTTTAAGAAACTCAAATAGCCTAGATGCATGCTTAGCATTTTGTGATCATGAAGGCTACTTTCACAAACTCTTATAGTCAGCTGTCCTCTGATTTACCGATATCTAGGCGACATTTGTAATATTTGTTTTGTATTTGGCCCGTTTGGCCCAAATTTGGAGACATCCATGTATGTTGAAATTTACTGCAAATTCAAAACGGGATTAGTCTGGAACGGCTAACTGTACAGGGGACTGCTTTACACCTTTCTGTTCGGTAAGGTCTGCTGTTTATTCTGATATATGGTTTGTCATATGTTAAACGAAGGGTTCTGAAGTATTCCACCGAGATGAATGGGTAGGGAGATGGACGCCAAACCTTCGGTAGAATTTATGATTAAATTGAATGATATTATTTACTTTTCTCGCGAACCGTTCACCACAGCAATTAGCGGCTAACATCGTTTAAAAGCTGAGAAAAAGCTCTTTCATGTGATACTTGTGATGTCTGTGTGATGAGTAGGATGGGTTAATTTGGACGCACTTTCTTTCTTGCGCTGTCACTTTCTCCACTGCGTAATTTGGCCATAGGCCATAGGCTAAATATATATCGCTATTAGTAGGACGCAAAGCAGAATATTTAGAGAAGGGGGCACCAAGGCCACCGTGGCCTGTAAACCTCTGATTTTCAAAGGGGCGTCACGGCCAACGCAAGGGGCTACTACGGCCACGAGCAAGTTTGTTACTGCAGCCATCCACGCTTGTTTGTATGCTTCAAGACGCAGATTGATGAGGTCATCATCTGTGCGCCGGCGGTAAACGCTTCAGGAGCGCATAGGCACTATTTGGGTGTAACGCAAGCATTATTTTATCGGTTTTAAGGCAAAAAAAATCCGATAACGATATTAACAGATATTACATTTTTATGCTAATATCGGGCCGATAATATCGGTTGGCCGATATTATCGGACATCTCTACTGTTAACCATGACATTCTCCTATCTATACTATCTGAACTGGGAATTTCTGGAAAAGCTCTCGACTGGTTTGAATCTTACCTTAAAGGGCGTTCTTTCAACGTGTCTTGGCAGGGACAGGTATCCAAGCCTCATGACCTCACCACAGGTGTGCCTCAGGGATCAGTATTAGGACCCTTGCTTTTCTCTATTTACACCACTTCCTTAGGTGATACCATTCGCTCCCATGGATTTGACTATCACTGTTATGCAGACGACACTCAACTTTACCTGTCTTTCCCACCGGATTTCTGCATGCCTTAAGGATATTTCAGCCTGGATGAAAGATCGGCACCTTCAGCTTAATCTCTCAAAAACAGAGTTTTTGGTGTTTCCAGCTAAAACAGCTATTCCCCAACAGATTAACATCCAGCTTGACTCAACTTCACTGACCCCAACTAGATCGGCACGAAACTTGGGCGTTGTAATTGATGACCGACTTAACTTCTCTGAGCATATAGCTTCTATTGCAAAATAATGTCGGTTTATGCTTTACAACATTAGGAAGATCAGACCTTATCTGACACAAGATTCCACACAACTTCTTGTTCAGACCATGGTCATCTCTAAGCTGGACTATTGTAATTCACTATTAGCTGGCTTACCCGCTTGTGTAACAAGATCATTACAGCTGATTCAAAATTCACGCCTGGTCTTCAATCAGCCAAAGAGGACACATGTAACTCCTCTCCTAGTTACTCTCCATTGGCTCCCTATAGTAGCCAGAATTAAATTTAAATCTCTCACTTTGGCCAATAGGACACTAACTAGATCTGCTCCTAGTTATTTTAATTCAATAATCAAGCCTTACATCCCCAACCGCCCACTGCGGTCTTCTGGTGAGCGTATGTTGTGTCGACCAGTCATGAAAACTGGGTCTAATTCCAGACTCTTTTCTTCAGTGGTTCCATGTTGGTGGAATGAACTGCCCAGTGCTCTCCGTTCCTGTGGTAGTTTTGGGTCGTTTAAGAGGGGTCTAAAGACATTCCTATTCAACATATACTTAGTTGTTTAAGCGCTTAGGTGTTATGGTTTATATAATGTTGTTTTATTTTAATTGGGCTGTTAATTAATTTGACATTATTGTTTATTATTGATATTCTCCTTAATGTAGTCTTAGCATGTCATTGTTTTTATATTATTGATTGAATTGACATTATTGTTTTATTATTGCCTTTCCCCTTTTTTACATTGCTTTTTTATTAGGCTATTGATTGAATTGATACTATTGTGTACTACAACTATTCTCCTTACTATATTTGACCTACATTTTAATCTGTTCCCTGTTCAATTTTAAATATTATTATGTTGTTTTGTATTTATGTGTCGCTTTGGACAAAGGCATCTGCTAAATCCATAACCATAACCATAACCATGTATAAAGACTATCACCTAAAGCATCTGGCATATGATTTTGATAATGTGCGTGTGCGCACATGTGTCAGTCAATCATAACAGTCTGCATAATCATTGCAGCCAACCTTACAGTGTATCTCTGTAAACATTGTTCTAATGCCTCGTTTTAACAGTTAGGATAATGATGAAGAGAAAGTCATCATTCTCAAAATAAGTACTGTTTATTGCGAGACCAGGCAAGCAACTGGTAGCTTGAGAGCGACGTGTTGGAGACCCATGGTGTAAGACAACGATTTTTCATTGGCAACAGTATTAAAACAACCAACAATAAAAAATTAAGAAGAGCTCTTTTATTTCATTGAGTTAATCGAAACAATGTAGGCAATTATTACCCCGGTTCATTTGGGGGTCGACCTTTATTTGTAAATAAAATCCCGGCCTGTAAATTTGAGGATTTACGGTATGCACATGTGTTTTACAATTAGTGCAAACCCCAATCTCTGACCGAAAGTGTGCAGAAGATATCTGTCACTAATCTCAGCAGCAGGGTATGTGTATGAGGTCAGAGCCACACAGAGGGCAATGGCCTTTTGGCAAACATTATTCACCTGCTCCACTCAGAGTTTTACCTCCTGCCATCAGGGAGGAGGTATACTTTTCTTAGCGGGCTAAGTCTAACAGAGACCTAAGATCATTTGTCCCATTAACAGTTGGTGTTATTTTTAACAAACGGTCAACTTGCCATCATTGTATGTTTACATTCAGATTGGACCATATTTGTGATTAAGCACAAGTATTATGTGATTTTATATTTTGAATATTGATTATATTTGATTATATAATTTGTATTTATGTCCTTATTTATTATCTCATGTTTTATGTGATTGAGTGTATTTGTGCTGGCTACTTGTTGTGAACCAAATTGCCCCATGGGGACATTAAAGATGATCCAATCAATTCAATCCATAGATATATTCAGCATCTAGTCATAATTGTGCGTACCGCCCCCAGAGTGGTGGAGAAAACCCCTACAAAGGGGAAAGCAAATAGCTTGGACTGAATGCAACTTAAAGGAACACGGCAACATGTTGGGAAGTTAGCTTATTGGCCAGCTCCTTCAGAGTTACAGACAGACCTGGCAGCAGACACCAATTCACGGACGGATATCATATTTTTCCAAGGGGGCACAAATGTATCCACTATTCACTGTTGCAGGAACTTAAATTGAACATGTTAATTTAAGATAGGCCATTAATAGATACTGGGGCTACAATATTTAGGCCTTACTTGTCTACAATGTCTACTTGTCTACAATGTACCCAAGTAGCTTAACTGTATCTAAGCAACATAACCTATTGCTGTATAATGCTGTGGCCCGTGCACATGGATGGACAGAGAAGATGAGAGAGACTTGAGTGTATGTGTAGAACTGAGATGCCCAAATTTGGAGACATCCATGTATGTTGAAATTTACTGCAAATTCAAAACGGGATTAGTCTGGAACGGCTAACTGTACAGGGGACTGCTTTACACCTTTCTGTTCGGTAAGGTCTGCTGTTTATTCTGATATATGGTTTGTCATATGTTAAACGAAGGGTTCTGAAGTATTCCACCGAGATGAATGGGTAGGGAGATGGACGCAAAACCTTCGGTAGAATTTATGATTAATTGGAAAAACGAATTTGAATAGTATATGTTGAAACTGAATTCATTACATTGTAACTGAATCTCAGTCAACTTGAAATTGAATATAATATTTTGAAATTGAACTCATTTGCTCTGATACATAAATTATCCTGACTGAAAATTTCGCTCTTGGAACTTTCACATTCAGTTCTCAAAATTCAGTTTCAAAACGTGAAATTCAATTTCAGTCTACCGAGACAAAAACAGCTGGTAGCTCAGGAAAAGCAATCGAGTGCAGAGCTATTGTGATCGCGTGACTAGTTCCGAGCGCGAAGCAGAGCATAGTGGGCACTTGGTTTGCACGGTTATTAGATCTGCACGCACGATTCATAAAACACATTCCGATTGTAGGCCTACTGTCTCACCTACCGTTTATGTAATTTTAAACAAATAAAACATTTGTTGCAGTATTATTTCACACTTCTAGCTTGTCAATCCTTGAAATACAGAACTAGCCTAGGCTACCCAGCCATCAAACATCGATGTAGCCTAGGCCTACTTACTTACCGTTTTTGTAATTGTAAACAAATATTTTTTTTTTTGCAGTATTACATCTAAAACTTCTAGCCTGTCAATCCTTGAAGTACAGAACTACCCAGCTAGCCATCAAACATCGATGTATGGTCTTACCTACCGTTTTTGTAATTTTAAATAGGCTAAAACATTTTTTACAGTATTACATTTCAAACTTCCAGCCTGTCAGTCCATACAGAACTACTCAGCTAGCCATCAAACATCAATGTACTGTCTACCAATTGCAGTACTAAATTGCAAACTTCTAGCCTGTCATTCTTTAAAATGTCATGGGCATAACTTTCTCTCGTTTTCGTTTTTCCTACTCAACTACTGCTCTATTTCTTATCCTGGACTGCCACCTACTGGATAGAAAAGGCAACAACCTAGTAATTATGTGAATAAAAATCTACATGTTTGAATGACCAAAAAAGGACAAATCATTACCGTTTTCTTACGTTTAAAGCCACTCTTGTAATACTATGATGTGTAGGCTACCTTTATTTGCTTCCAATTACATATGGTTATGGTTACGCTTTTGTCCAAAGCAACATAAATACAAAACAATATAATACTTAAAATTTAACAGGGAACAAATGAAGATGTTGGTCAGACTATAATAAAGAGAATAGCAATAATAAACAACCATGTCAATTCAATCAATAGTCTAATGACATAAACAATGATAAAAAAGGGAAAATAGTAATAATAAACAATAATGTACATTCAGTCAATAATATAATAAAAATAACAATAGCATGGTAAGACTACATTATGGAGAATATCAATAATAAACAACAATGTCAAATTAATCAACAGCCTAATGAAAATGAAACAATACTATACAAACCATAAGTGTTAATGAACTAAGTGCATGTTGAACAGATACGTCTTTAGACCCCTGTTAAAAGACCCAAAACTATCACAGGAACAGAGAGCACTGGGCAACTCATTCCACCAACATGGAACCACTGAGGAAAAGTCTTGAATTTGACTTATGTCTGGTCGACACAACAGACACTCTTCAGAAGACCGCAGTGGGCAGTTGGGGATGTACGTCTTGATCATTGAATTAAAATAACAAGGAGCAGATCCGGTCAGTGTCCTATAGGCCAAAGTGAGAGATTTAAATTTAATTCTGCCTAATAGGGAGCCAATGGAGAGTAACTAGGAGAGGAGTTACATATGTCTTTGGCTGATTAAAGACCAGGCGTGCGGCAGCATTCTGAATCAGCTGTAACAATCTTACTACACAAGCAGGTAAACCAGCTAATAGTAAATTACAATAGTCCAGCTTGGAGATGACCATGGCCTGAACAAGAAGTTGTGTGGAATCCTGTGTCAGATAAGGTCTGTTCTTCCTTATGTTGCAAAGGATAAACCTACATGATTTTGCAATTGCATCATATCTAATATCAGCTGATTACACACATAAACTAAAATTTAGATTGCCCATACATTTGGAAATCCATCACCACCAATGGCAAACAAATCAATTCCAGAGAAAACAACAGTGGACATGTTTATTAGTGTGTAAAGTGTTTTACAATATGTGTTGCATCTTGCAAAGATATTTATTATCCTCCATACTAGAGCTTGATAATGAGCTCTTCTAATATGCCATTGAGCAGTGTGAATTGAGTGTGCATAATGCAATTCAGTGTGGCTCTGGCATAGTGTTGTCACGATAGTGTTGTCACGATGTCACCAAAATTATGACTTCGATACAATACCTGCCATAAACATCTTCATACTCGATACTGAAACGATATCAAAATCCTAAAATCCTCCAAGTGTATTGAGTCATTTGTGTTGAATTTGGTGCACTTTTGGTCAATTCTAGGTTTTAAACTTCTAAACTTCCTACATAATTATTATTTTTGTAGTCAGTAAAATAGTAGTGTTTGTGTGTGATTAAAGGTGCCATGTGTAATGTCCGCCAAAAAATCAATTCATACTCCACATTCCATAAAAGATGGGGGCAGTATACCTCCAGAAAGTGAGTTGGTCTACCCTAGAGTAACAACCGAGACATGTGTATTGCAGTTTGGCTGGTGGTTATGTTGCCCGCATACCGCCTCCCATGGCCGAAACTGGTATTATGACACCTCACTTATGCAGAAGAGCCTAATCTTTAGGCCATCTGATGTAGGTTACCCTAGGCCTTCCTGTGTTTATGGGATTTCTTACACAGTTGCAAAGTGAAGATAGTCTTCTTTGCTCCCAGTGTAATTTAATAAGTATGTTTCAACCACTCAGGTCTTAATCAGATAGGCCTACACCATTATCTGTTGCAATATCTGTGTGCATTCCTACATTAGGTCTATTTCTTTGATAGTTAACATCATTTGCTCCCACATAACAAATACCAGATAACAATACAAAAGTTTCTTACACACTTTCCTGCATACTTCTTAAATGTGCTGCAGTCAGATGGGTGTCCTAAAGACATAACTAGATCTTGAGCATCTATTACCAGTGTTGAATGAGCAGTTTTTGCAGTGATCACTACTGGACATTCCACATTGCTAGACAGCACTTGAGTGAGGATAGACTTATTTCCACTTCACAAATAACCATCGCTATCTGCAATAACTACAGTACAGGGACATTAATCAGTTCAGCTAAGGATTTGTCCTAGGTCCACTTCCCTTTCAGCATCATATGCAGTAATGATGCACTGAAGAATGATTCTTTTTGTTGCACTATAAAGGATATCTTGTCTAAATTGTGTTAAAAAGTGTTTCCAGCTAAAACAGCTATTCCCCAACAGATTAACATCCAGCTTGACTTCAACTTCAGACAGCTTCAACTTCACTGACCCTAACTAGATCGGCACGTAACTTGGGCGTTGTAATTGATGACCTACTTAAACTTCTCTGAGCATATAGTTTCTATTGCAAAATCATGTCAGTTTATGCTTTACAACATCAGGACGATCAGACCTTATCTGACACAAGATTCCACACAACTTCTTGTTTAAACCATGGTCATCTCCAAGCTGGACTATTGTAATTCACTATTAGTTGGCTTACCCGCTTGTGTAATAAGATCATTACAGCTGATTTAGAATGCTGGAGCACGCCTGGTCTTCAATCAGCCAAAGAGGACACATATAACTCCTCTCCTAGTTACTCTCCATTAGGGCTGTCACTTTTGTGAAAAAATCCTGTTCGATTTTTGAGACGTAAGTGTTCATTGAATCGATTGTAAAATCGATTTTTTATGTCTAAAGACGTTTCCATTTTCAACGCCAAATATAGGCCAATCCACAAACAACTAACAGGCATTAGGACGAACGTAAAGAGGGCGCTTGTAGACGCAAGCCAGCAATATTTCTGATGATTTATTGGCGTGAAGTTTCGTGCACAATGACAAACAGAAGTGCAACATTCTCGAAAACCAGTAAGCCGAGTGGACTGCCATTACATCAGTGACATGACTGCAGGCTTCAACGTAGCTGTGTCTGTGTTTATTATTAGAAATGTCAAACAAATTTCGCCTACGTAGAACTCGATTGCACAGTTTGCGTAGCCTACCGCTTTGTTCTTCTCCATAGTTTGATATACCAAAAATCCAAAGTACTTCCACATCGAACTCCTCAAGTTATTAGGGCCTATCACTCGTCTCTCTACATGTCGCACAGGTTGATCGCGTTGTCCTCCATTTTTTGGCAAAACACGAGCAGCACAGCAGCTGATTGAAACAGCTGTTCCCGGTGCGTAAACTTGGTGGGAATTTTCTTTTTAGCTTTCGCAATGCTTACTGCACTTCGGAATTCTTTTATATTCTTGTTTGTGAATTCTGTTACATCTATCTTTTTTATTTGTTTATTTCGTTTAAAATGAATAGTGTAAATATTTGGTTAAAATCGATTCCCTATTTTAGTTTTCGAAACTTGTGTTGTTTGGTCCAATCGATTGTGCAATCGATTTTCGAACGTAAAGTGACAGCCCTACTCTCCATTGGCTCCCTATTAGCCAGAATTAAATTTAAATCTCTCACTTTGGCCTATAGGACACTGACTGGATCTGCTCCTAGATATTTTAATTCAATAATCAAGCCATACATCCCCAAACACCCACTGCGGTCTTCTGATGAGCGTCTGTTATGTCGACCAGTCATAAACACTAGGTCTAAGACTCTTTTCCTCATTCCTGTTCAACATGGACTTAGTTCTTTAAGTGCTTCTTATGCGTTACGGTTTGTATAATATTGTTTTATTTCCATTAGGCTGTTGATTAATTTCACATTATTGTTTATTATTGATATTCTCCTTAATATAGTCTTACCATGTCATTGTTTTTTATATTATTGATTGAATGGACATTATTGTTTATTATTGCTTTTCCCCTCATTTTCATTGCTTATTTTATTAGGCTATTGATTGAATTGACATTGTTGTTTATTATTGCTATCCTCCTTATTATAGTTTGACCAACATTCTAATCTGTTCCCTGTTATATTTTAAATATTATGTTGTTTTTGTATTTGTGTGTTGCTTTGGACAAAGGCGTCTGCAAAATCCCATAACCATAACCATACATTTTTTTGCAAATAATGCAATCTCCATAGCACTCTTCAGCACTCCTCAAACATGCACACTCTTCCATTTTTCTGCATGGCTGGAATTTGAATGATAGGATAGGAAAGAGCACCAGTGAGATGTTTTAACTAGGCCTTTACAGTAAAAACAAATACAGTGTAAATTAAGCTTTTAGCTATTATTTCAATTTATATTTTAGTTGTAGCTTATTTTCATTTGCTTCTTGAGGGTCATTGGGGTCATTCCTGTCCTGTCCTACAACATATCTGATACATAAAGAGTATATTAATGCCTTATTTTTTGCAATTCCTATGATATCTGATGGCAAAACCAAAAAGTATGTGAATTATGCTAATTATGCTAATAAGCAAGCTTAAAACTCAAAATTGAGCTTGGTAAACAAAATATTTGAATTCAGCACCCTCAAATTGTGTGAAATAGCCCCTTTACCAACTTTTCCTCAAATTTGCCAACAGGACTTTTTCTGAACGTTTGTTAGCTATCTGCTCTCCCTCTATCAGCCCTGGACAGGTTAAGGATAAAAATGACTTGACTTAAGTGAACCCAGTCATACACAGTACAATTGAAATAGTTTAAAGGTGCAGTCAGGGATTGTGCAGGAAGTTGCTCTGTGTGTATGTTTACATTTATTAGCAGATGGTTTTGTGCAAAAAACAAGGATAAAAAAAAAAAAAAACATGCCAGAGAGGAAGCTCACCCCTACCTTCAGTATTCCCAGAGAAATTACATGTTTTGTTTTTGTTTGGGCTACAGGCTGCCCCCACTTTGTTAGTTTCCAGTTTTTGGAGCCTGGGCTGCCTACAGAAACAGTGTACTCACTGAACAGGCAGCTAGCGAGGAGATGATTGTTGAATGTGACAAAAAAAAATGATGCATTTGAAATTGCGTAAATTCCTTGACTGCACCTTTAATAAGGTTTCTAAATCCAACAGGATAAACACTTAAAACTTTGTGATGGTATGATACTTCCAAATGATTGTTGATAATGATGCTATGGAAGCCTCACCTCAAATGTGACTGGACCAGACTGAATGGACTCCCTTTCGAGTCGAACACTGCTGCGCACAGGTCTTAGCCCTGTCCAGTCCTCTACAATTCGTGCATGCTGTAAAGATAGACAAAGATTTATCTACACGGCCACACTTAAAGGATTCAAAATATTTTCTCTATCTATATTCTCTGTTGCATGAGTAGTATACTTTACTACTTTACTTTATAGCTTAGTTTACTTTAGTTGATGTGTTGTTCATGTATGAGGTCATGAATGACAGACTACTGTATGACCTCATTTCAATGAGTGATGATTCATGATATTAAGGAATGAAGACATAAATCATGAATTACTTCATTCATGATAATTCATGTACCCTTATATCATAAATGTTACCAAAATTAAATTTTTCAGCTTGCGTGCAAGAGGGTGGTGGCCCCCAGGATCAAAATCTAGTGGGGCTACACACCCACTAAGTTTCATATGCCCTGTTATTACAGTGTTCCGGGAAACTTTGAAAAAAATGTTGACAGATTTTTTTTTAATAAGTAACTTTGACAACTCCTATATGACCACCTAGCACTAGCGCCCTAGCGGTGGTCATAATAAATATACAACAATAGACATGAAACTTTTAAGGTATCACATTAAAATGGACTCACATTAAGACTGGGCTCCAGCTGGCAGGCCTCCTCCCATATCTTCTTGTGATCAATGGAGTTATTTGCCTTATCCCAGTTCCCCAACTGGAAGATTCCTCCCACAGTCACCAAACGACTCCTATAGTCCATTTCACAGTGTTAGGTTCTGAATTTAAAATATTTCATAATCTGTTAATATTACTATGAATTGAAGGGAAATTTATGAGAATATTCAACCTTTAACTAGGAACAAAAACAATAATTTCACCTTGAACTTATCATCAAATGTCAAACTAAATGGCCTTTTCCCAACTGGCCTAATGCACAGGCACATTCTAAAAATGTCCATTGTAAAAATATCACATTCAACTGTCTGACCTCAAAATCCTCTAATTTTATCCTCCCTTTGAATTTTGTAATAATTATATTATTTTATTGACTCCTGTTGTTTTCAAAACATAAGGTTGAAATTGAAAGTAGGCTGTAGATCAGTGAAAATAATGTATTAGTCTACCTGTCTACCTGTCAGTTTTGCTACAAAATATTTGATCGCCTGCCTTACTACAATACACCAACAAATGGTACGACGTTTTGACACGGTAGGATAACTAAACAGAACACTGTTAGTGTCCTTTGTCTTGTAATGACCCAAATTCTATAGGCACTTATGCCAGCCTTACACCGTATGATTTCGTGTCGTGAACCATGTGATGTGGGCAATATAAAGACCATTAAGTGAGCTCTGTCTGGCACCGGAAGAGGCAAAGTAGGTACAGGATACAGAATTATTTGTGATTTTTATTGTGTTACTTATAAATTATTAGTGTTCCACATAAATATAGCCCAATGACCTGCCTGAAAATACTTCTACGCATCTAAACACTTTACCTTCACCTGCTCTTGCGTAACAGGGTGTGATATTGTTGTATTTCAAAAGTCGTCTTTCTAAAGCATAAGTCATTGTCGGTGTTGGTGTGCTAGCTCTTTACTGCACCAATTTTTATCTCTTGTAAATTGTACCTAAAACATCTAAAAACTCTGGCCTAAGTTTAAGAATACCTGAGTTTCTCTTTAAGAACATTGAGAGATATATTAGTTACCCTGGTATTATGTAAGGTGAGTTATAAGTGCCTTTTGCGAAGTTGTGTGTGAGAATCCAATGCTTAAGCCAAGGAGCATCCACCTGGTGACAGTAGCACATTGTTATGTTAAAATGACTATAGTTATTTCACATTGCAGAGGAATTTAGAAATGACCTGTGCAGTTATCTTTTCAGCTCTAACCTTAATGATCTGACCTCGTCCTGGCTGGAGCTGTGGATCAGGCTGCAGCTCTCCAGATCGCATTCCGGTACAATTAATAATGACTTGAAAACCACTGTCAGCCAACTGGAGAAATAAGGTTCAGAGTATTATTTACCTGAACTTATATTCAGCTGTTTTAAACATTGACCAGTATAATGCAGTGGTTTGAAGTGACACAACAACACAAGATGATATTTAATCTTGGATGAGATACAACCTATGACTCAATCTTTCCAAAACTGAGCTCCTGGTATCCTCAACTAATCCCACAGAATATGTACATTATCAACAGCTAAAACTGCACATAACTTGGGTGTCCTAATGACCAGAGTTAATTTCTCTGACCATGATAAAGTCTTGGTTCTGTATAATATAACATTTTTAAATGACATACACCTCAATAGAGATGCAGGCAAACCAGTTATGTTATTGGACTTTAGTGCAGCCTTTAACATTGTTGATCTCAACATACTACTCAAACTAAAACACTGCACTGCAAAAACTGCTTATCTAATCAAATCTAACCAAGTGTTATTAATCTTATATGAAGATCAAAAAATCTAGCAAAAGATTTTAGCTAGCACCTAGCACTTTCTCGTAAAATCATTGGGCTGTGTTTACATAGCTTTCATTAGGCACAAATACTTACTAGGGATGTAACGGTATGAAAATGTAACCTCACGGTTATAGTGACCAAAATTATCACGGTTTTCGGTATTATCACGGTATTTTTAAAAGTGCGTTCAATATGTTCAGAAAGCACTGATAGGCCTACACAAGCTGAAATAGTTTCAAAAAGTGTCCCGTTCAGTTTTTCATGTTTAATTGGCTATGTGCTTATCGCTTAACTTACCCTACCATGACTTGGAGGTTGCTATTACTGTTATTTGGATCCAATGAGTGAGACCAGGCTTGGAATTTCACCATTCTGGGGGCAAGGCGACTTGGCCTTCAGTTGGGCATATTTGGTGGAGGGCACAAAGGCCACATAGGCTATAAAAAATATCAAAGTTGTATAGCCTATTCACTGCAGTAGACCTGCATCACTGTATGAAACATTACAAAAACATGAAACATGACATATTATATAGAACTGCAAATCATCTGAACATCTAATATTTACAGATATCTAGGCTATATTTAACATTTATTTTATATTTGGCCTGTTATGAAATCATGTATTGAACAATTTAAGCACAGTTCAGCTTTAAGAAACTCAAATAGCCTAGATGCATGCTTAGCATTTTGTGATCTACTTTCACAAACTCTTTGTCAGCTGTCCTCTGATTTACCGATATATAGGCGATATTTGTAACATTTATTTTGTATTTGGCCCGTTATGAAATCATGTGGAACAATTTAAACACATTGTAAAACTTAAAGCCCAAATTTGGAGACATCCATGCATGTCGAAATGTACTGCAAATTCAAAAGTGGATTACTCTGGAACGGCTAACTGTACAGGGGACTGCTTTACACCTTTATGTTCGGTAAGGTCTGCTGTTTATTCTGATATATGGTTTGTCATGTGTTAAACGAAAGGTTCGTGAAGTATTGCACCGAGAGGAATGGGTAGGGAGATGGACGAAAACCTTCAGTAGAATTTATGATTAAATTTAATTATATTATTTACGTTTCTCGCGAACCGTTCACCACAGCAATTCGCGGCTAACATCGTTTAAAAGCTGAGAAAAAGCTCTTTCATGTGATACTTGTGATGTCTGTGTGATGAGTAGGCTACTTCGCGAGTAGTTCAACTGAGAAGAATAGGTGAATTTAGACGCACTTTCTTTCTTGCGCTGTCACTTTCTCCACTGCGTAAAATAAATTAATTTGCGCTGTGAATGCTAAGATTATTTTGACAGGCCATAGGCTAAATAAAATTCGCTATTAGTAGGATGCAAAGCAGAATATTGAAAGAAGCGCACCAAGGGCACCGTGGCCTGTAAACCTCTGATTTTCAAAGGGACATCACGGCCAACACAAGGGGCAAAAACGTGGCCGCCGTGAAATTCCTACCCTGAGTGAGACCAAAGTAAGTGTTCGAAAAAAACTTTAGGCTACTGTGTTCTGATAACGTGAGTGGAATGGATTTAATGTGCACGCGAACATAAAAAGACGCAGAGTGCAAATGTTACAGTGCAAGTTTTGCGGTGAAAATGTTCCGCCTTTTAAAATCAGGTGTAGCCTAATCCAATTCGCAGTTAAAACCATCAATTAGGCTAGACAACAGAATCAGTAGGGTACCAATTTTGCTTCATTGTACCAGGCCTACTGTATGTCAAAAGCAGGCTCGGATGAAGCTGGGAAGGATTAAACACACGGTTTCAACACCGTGATAATCAACCGTGATAATTATGATATTTCAAAAGAAAACGGTAATTGTTATCGTCAACATTTTTATCACGGTTTATCATTATACCGGTAATCGTTACATCCCTAATACTTACAATACCTAAATACAACATACCTACAAGAAAGGACCTTCTTTGTTGCCATCGGCAACTGTACCAAAAAAACAACGTCCTTGACCTGTGGTGTTCCCCATTTCTTATTGGGGGCCAAGCAGAAAAGCTGCGAAGGCACCCATTGTGTTCCTACAGCATGTTTTCTTCCCTATTGTTACTATGCAGCCGTAGCCCACTTGTTAGCACTCTGGACTTGTAACCGGAGGGTTGCCGGTTCGAGCCCCGACCAGTGGACCGCGGCTGAAGTGCCCTTGAGCAAGGCACCTAACCCCTCACTGCTCCCCGAGCGCCGCCGTTGAAGCAGGCAGCTCACTGCGCCGGGATTAGTGTGTGCTTCACCTCACTGTGTGTTCACTGTGTGCTGTTTGTGTTTCACTAATTCACCGATTGGGTTAAATGCAGAGACCAAATTTCCCTCACGGGATCAAAAAAGTATATATACTTATACTTATACTTATACTTATGCTTCAGTCATTGAAGTCAATGGCAGCCCATAGAACCGTGTGGTAAAAAGTTGTGAAATTTGGCACACTGATTGGGGACAGCGCCATGAGTAACTTCACCAAGTTTCATGTCCCCACCTCGAGCGCTCTAGTGCCACCAACAGGCCAAATTTGGATGTGCGTTCATTCACGTACATTAGGGCAGGGGTTCCCAAACTTTTCCACGACAAGGCCCCCCAAATACCATTAGGTTCTGGCCAAATGTAAAAATACATTAAGCTAATCCTAATAATTATTTTAGCCACAACCACATCGCGATGGAGCATACAGTGTGTAAAAATGTTATTTGGAGCTTTCTGCTATATGAGAGCCATCACTCTACCATTATTCCCAGCCATTATCATGGGAAATATGTTCAGATATGCGTCACATTATTATAATGGCATTGAATAACAACCCTCATATATATTTTAAATGTTTCAAATGTATTTATTTCTTGCTTTTATTTTTCCCTCCAACTTGCTGAGGCCCCCCTGGCACCCCCTCGCGGCCCCCCAGGGGGCCCCGGCCTCCACTTTGAAAACGACTGCATTAGGGTATCGTTGGAATCCTTGGACCAAGCCAAGTTCAACGTCAGTTATGACGTCAATTTCCGCCTTCATGGATTTTCTGCCATAGTGGATTTTAGCGAAAGTGAAACTAAAATTTCACGCCTCACATAGTTCAGATGATCTTCAGACCAAGCCGGACAAAAGTTATTGAACAGATTTTTCAAATTCAAAACCGTGACAGCCAATCAAAATTGGCGGCAAAGCCGCCAAACAGGAAAAGAGCTCATATCTCAGCAACCCTTTCATCTATCATAGCCAAACTTAGTACATAGACTCATGACCCCATCAGGAGGATGCTCAGAAATTGGTGACCTTTGACATCTAGGGGGCGCTACAATTAGCAAAAATGCGTTTTGACCTGTAGTTGTTGATGTGTTTGGAATTAAAGCGTACTAGTGGTGTCTGGTAATATGGTTGGAGGTCCTTAGGCCGACTCAGGCCAACTTGTGATGTCAGCAGATTCAGCCGCCATATTGGATTTAATCAAAAACACTAAAAAGTTTTCACAGCTCACAAATTTCATCTGATCTTCACCAAAATTGGCCCAGACCATCTTCAGACCATGCCCAACAAAAGTGGTGCTTTTTTATAGCCATATCTAAAACCGTTCGCCAGTAACAGCCAATTGAAATCGACGGTGAAGCCGCCAAACAGGAAGTGAGCTCATATCTCAGCAACCCTTGCATGTATCATAACCAAACTTGAAACATGTACTCATGACCCCATTAGGAGGACACTCAAGAGATTTGGTGACCTTTGACCTCTAGGGGTCACTGCAATTAGCAAAAATGAATTTTGGCTTGTAACTGTTGGCGTGTTTGGAATTAAAACTTACCAGTAGTGTCTTTTAATACTGTTCAGACTGAGCCTTAGATATGTCTTGATTTTTGAAGCCATATTCACAAGCGTTTGCCCAACACAACCAATAAAAATCCGTTGCGATGCCGCCAAAACAAAAAGTTACCTTATATCTCAGGCAATCTTTGTTGCTAGACATGAAACTTACTCCGACAGCTTACGGCCATATGTCTGATGTAACAACATTGAGTTGCCATGGCAACTCCAGCCTATCTGCTTGGCCCCCTCATTGCTGTTTGCAGCTATATTTCTTATTACAGTGCATGAAAATGCACTGTATTGTTCTTCCTAGGCAACTTCTTATTACAGTGCATGAAAATGCACTGTACTGTTCTTCCTAGGCAACTTCTTATTATTACAGTGCATGAAAATGCACTGTACTGTTCTTCCTAGGCAACTTATTATTATTCCGCTTACCACTTTTTCCGTACACTATTTCTCTTGAACAGTTTAACTTAAAAACTTCATTCAAACTTTGTAACGTAGGTATTCAAACGGACGAAGCTGCTATGTCTTTTCAACTTTGAAACTTTTATACTTTTTAAACTATTAAAGAAAAACTTTTTAAAAATCCCCATAGACTTAACATTGCCGATTGTGACATCATAATACGGCCGTTAAGCAATTAGAATCCTATGGCAGGTGTTCAGGCCACCTGCAGCCTCAGGCTTTAAGCATACAATCTGGGTCAATTAAGACTACACATCCTATTCAACTGTTTCCTCTGCCCAAAACTGTTTCAAAATAAAAGTCCTCACTACAATAATCCACTGTTAAACAATGTAACCCATTAAACTACTGAACTTTTTACATTCAACTTTTAAACGGTCTACTTTTAAATTATCATTAAACTATCTATCTATTAAACTAGCTGTCTATCAACAACTTTTAAACTATCTACATTCAACTTTTAAACTTTTACACTATATACATTCACTAGCTGTCTATCAACAACTTTTAACTTGTCATCAACTATGTCAACACTTTTCATCAACTATGACTCCTACCCACTGTAGCTAGTTAGCATGGTTAACAAAGTTAGCATGTTATCATGCTAGTTAGCATTTTTAGCAAAACTGCTAAAAATGATTAGCTAGGTTAGCTAAGTAACATGGTTAGCATAGTTAGCATGCTAGCATGCTAACATGATAGTTAGCATAGTTAGCATAACTGCTAAAAATGATTAGCTAAGTTAGCTAAGTAACATGGTTAGCATAGTTAGCATGCTAACATGTTAGCATGTTAGTTAGCATAGTTAGCATAACTACTAAAATGATTAGCTAGGTTAGCTAAGTCACATGGTTAGTATAGTTAGCATGTTAGCATTGTTAGCATGCTATTTAGCATAGTTAGCATAACTACTAAAAATGATAAGCTAGGTTAGCTAAGTCACATGGTTAACATAGTTAGCATGTTAGCATTGCTAACATAGCATGTTTAGCAAAACTGCTAGAAAATTTTAGCTAAGTTAGCTAAGTAGCATGGTTAGCATAGCTAACATTGCTAGCACTGCTATAAAACATTAGCTAAGTAGCATGGTTAGCATAGTTACAAATCTTAGCATAACTGCTAGCAAACATTAGAGCCATTCCAACTTTCAGTTATCGTCAAATATCTACTTATACACAGCCATTAAACTATTTGAATATCAACATTCATTAAACTGCTAGAAAACGTTAGCTAAGTTAGCTAAGTAGCATGGTTAGCATGTTAGCATTGCTAGCACTGCTATAAAACATTAGCTAAGTAGCATGGTTAGCATAGTTAAAAATCTTAGCATAACTGCTAGCAAACTATAGAGCCATTCTAACTTTCAATTATCGTCAAATATCTACCTATACACAGCCATTAAACTATTTGAATATCAACATTCATTAAACTTCCAGTCTGTCAACAACTTTTAAACTATTTACCTTCAACTTTTAAATGGTCTACTTTTAAACTATCTTTTAAACTAGCTGTCTATCAACAACTTTTAAACTATCTACTGGCTATCAACAACTTTTAAACTATCTACATTCAGCTTTTAAACAGTCTACTTTTAAACTATCAACTTTTATTAAGCTATGCAGCCACCATGTCTATCCTAGCATCACCGTAGTAACCATCTCTGTATTATCTATTTTAACTATACATGATATTTTACATCACAACTTTAGCATTTTCATGCACTGGTAATTCCTTGGAATTGCATTTCTAGTTATTATTCCGCTTACCCGCTTACCACTTTTTCCGAACGCAATTTCTCTTGAACAGTTTAACTTAGAAACTTCATTCAAACTTTGTAACGTAGGTCTTCAAACAGATCGGGTTGCTATGTCTTTTCAACTTTGAAACTTTTATACTTTTTAAACTATTAAAGAAAAACTTTTTAAAAATCCCCATAGACTTAACATTGCCGATTGTGACATCATAATATGGCCATTAAGCAATTAGAATCCTATGCCAGGTGTTCAGGCCACCTGCAGCCTCAGGCTTTAAGCATACAATCTGGGTCAATTAAGACTACACATCCTATTCAACTGTTTCCTCTGCCCAAAACGGTTTCAAAATAAAAGTCCTCACTAGAATAATCCAACTATCATTAAACTAGCTATTAAACTAGCTGTTTATCAAGAACTTTTAAACTATATACATTTAACTTTTAAACAGTCTACTTTTAAACTACCATTAAACTATCTATCTATTAAACTAGCTGTCTATCAACAATTTTTAACTTGTCATCAACTATGTCAACACTTGTCATCAACTATGACTCCTACCCACTGTAGTTAGTTAGCATTGTTAGCATAGTTAGCATTTTAAAATGTTTAGCAAAACTGCTAGAAAACATTAGCTAAGTTAGCTAAGTAGCATGGTTAGCATAGTTAGCATGTTAACATTGCTAACATAGTTAGCATGTTTAGCAAAACTGCTAGAAAACGTTAGCTAAGTTAGCTAAGTAGCATGGTTAGCATGTTAGCATTGCTAACATAGTTAGCATTTTAAGCAAAACTGATAGAAAACATTAGCTAAGTAGCATGGTTAGCATTGATAACATAGTTAGCATTTTTAGCAAAACTGCTAGAAAAAATTTGCTAAGTAACATGGTTAGCATAGTTTAAAATGTTAGCATAACTGCTAGCAAACATTAGAGCCATTCCAACTTTCAGTTATCGTCAAATATCTACCTATACACAGCCATTAAACTATTTGAATATCAACATTCATTAAACTTCCAGTCTGTCAACAACTTTTAAACTATTTACCTTCAACTTTTAAATGGTCTACTTTTAAACTATCATTAAACTATCTATCTATTAAACTAGTCGCCTATCAACAACTTTTAAACTATCTACATTCAACTTTTAAACAGTCTACTTGTAAGCTATCTATCTATTAACCCTTTGCAGACCGCACGTTCTAATTTCGGTACCCCAGTACCGATGACGTTCAGTCTAATAACTCAGCCATACCCCAACCAATTTTATCAATGAAAACTTCCTCAAAAACATCACATCATAGGCTTTCTGGCGATATGATTGGTTAAGGGATTTGTGGCGCGAATTTATTTTACTACGTGAAGGAAAAATCAAGAGTTGATGTCTCCCTCCACTAGAGGAAAAACGGCAGGAAGCACTATGCATCGTTGATCTTGACGTCGTCAAAAGGAGAAACTACTGGATCGATCATCTGAGGTAAAAACAAGTCTTTTTATGTTATTACTACTTGTTATCCATGTTATTACTTCAAAATCGTTTTTAAAAGTTATTTTTGCTGGTAATTACACCTTGTATGCATGGCCGTAACATAATGCGTGTGTGTGTTCACTTCAGCTGATATGACAGCTGATATTTTAGCACACCGTAATCTTTAGTAAACTCATTATTTTCAGTCATTTCTGGGGGGTTACTATATGTCAACCAAGATTACAGACCTACTATGACTGACATTTTAACGATTTGTTCTATTTTGAACGATGTTCCTTGCTTGTCAGCTGATACAGAAAACTAGCTAAGTTAGGTAACGTTAGCATCAGAAGAGGCTGCAACATGTCCCTGACGCGTAGTCGCGATAAAGTTCACTCCCGTGCTTCATGACTGCCAACTTTATGTCAAGTACACCTAATCGGTATTTTATTGTCAAATAAACCTTTCATTCCTTCGTAATATGTATAGCACAATTTACAGTTGTTTGTAGCCAAGTTGCTTAGCTTACTTAGATAGAAACATCTGACATGAATGACAACGTTAATGTTACGTTACCGACGTGAAGACTGTGTTGATCACCGATGGTGTAACGTAAGGATTTTATTCATTGACTGCTGTTTTCATGAATACATGACTGAAGATTTGTTATAAATGTGTCTTAGTATTGTTTAGCTTTTAGGCTGTAAGGTTGGCTGCTACGAGGTATGAGGTTTTTGGGTGGCTAACTATGATGGGAGCTCATACGCCCAAGCCTACTCGTCGACACATTATTTTCTAAGGGGGTGTTTTGTCTTTACGCAACTGCAGTCGCCTATGCACGGTGTGTATGTGTATGCATACGCTGTTTAGATGTTTTCTGTCATATCTCCTGACTCATGTTCATGAATCAATGTTTGCTTGTAAGCGGTTATGCTATGTATGGTTTAGCTAAGGCAATAACACCTAGTGAGCTCTGAGACTAATGTTACCTCTCCAAGCAATATTGGAGTCCTCCAGTGACAATAATACTTTTAGTGAAAAGAGTCATGGTTGGTGGTGATTAGTTTTATTTTACATTACTTCCACATAATCTTAAACAACCTATTTACTAACAGACCTGTGATTTTTTGTTATTTTAGATGGAGGGAGAGAAGTATGTGCAACTGAGGTGAAAGCAGCCGACTGCTGATGGCAAACATGACCCCAAGGACCACGGTGGCATGGACATGGGACATGGATGGGTAGTTTCTGGATGAAGAGGAAGACAATGATGTGGTAGAGGAGGAGAGTAATCTCCCATCATCCTCAGCTGGGTAAGCATGTTTGTGTGTGTGTGTGTGTGTGTGTGTGTGTGTGTGTGTGTGTTCGCCCAACTGGGCGTATGCACATTTCTGGTTGTGATAAGAGTGTTGCTTATAACAATAATGACAGGGATTATAGTGATAATAGTTTGGTTAGATTTGTAATTCAATTTCTAATTTTCTTATCTGACAATTTCTTTATTTTGTGCTTGGTCAAGTCCCATGTTAGGTAGAAAGCATACACTTTGCCTATCCTTCTAACACAGACAGGGACACTAACTCCAGTAGCATTTACAGTACACCTCATCGTCTGCTAGGCTTAGATGGACACACACACACACACACACACACACACACACACACACACAGATCTGGTGTGAATGCGGCGTTAGTGTATCACCTTATGTGTAGGGCAAATGATATCGATAATTATATATTGTATCAAATTATATGCTGTATGGTTGTTAAATGTATTGAATTTCTTCTAATGTTTAATTAATTAACACTTATTAGTGTGAATGTTAATATGAATTGATGCTTTGTTCATCATGTTAAAGTATTTTGTTGATCTTTGTTATACTGTTATCTTGTCATTCTTGTAGTTCTAATAGTTACTGCTTGTTTGTAAACATATGTTTTGTTATTTACCTGAAGTTGTTGTTCCTGATTATTTAATGAAATTGTTAAAGACTTATCTAAATAAAATGATTTATTTCTTCTTTCGTAAACCTAACACGTGTGCCAGTGTCTGTTATTCTTGTTTTCATAGTAGAATGAAGCACATGGAGAAGCAGTTACCATCTGGATAGTCTTTATTTCAGCCTTTATCTTTCTTCCCCACAATTGATTTAGCCTCTTCAGAGTACAGTAAGACATCCTATATTTAGCTATGCATCTTGTTTTGATGGTAAAACATCTTATATTTGTTACATGACCATTATATCTGTGTATTTTTGGTCAGATGTCAAACCAGGAAAGGAAAACATCCTACTCTTTAAAAATTCTACATGTTACTGCGACTTGCAGTTATGAGTAAATTAATCATAACTTCTGAACCAAAGTTGATAAATTGATTCTGTTTTTTTCACTGAGGAGATCACAACACTATCTATCTTTCACACACTATATCTACAATAGACATTAGGTGAAAAGCAAGATTCATCTTTACAAATTGATATTTTCGTGTTTTTTGATGTTGAATTTTGAAGGTATTGTTTAAAAACAATGTGTGTTACACTCAAACTTATTAACTATGATATGTACCATTTTAAAGGGCTAGTTCTCCTGATTACAATGGTGGGTATATCTTATCTCTGCCATGTAGCATGGCCACACAATAAGCCTTTTTGTCTCACAAGGGCATCAAGTATGAAAAATCGGAATGTTTTGTGCCGTCTGCAAAGGTCTAATACATTTATCATAACTTTTGAACAAAAGGTGATACATTGATTCTGTTTTCATCACTGAGTAGAGGACAAAATTGTGAATCTCCTATACACTCTAAGTTTTTCTCTATCTACAACAGAAATTGGGGGAAAATGAGATTAATCTTGACAAACTGATAGTTTTGTGTTTTTTGAGGTTGAATTTTGAAGATATATTTTTAAAAATATGTGTGTTCTCCTCAAAATTATTAATTATATTTTATACCATTTGAAAGGGCTATTTCTCCTGATTATAATGGTGGGTAAATCATATCTCTGTCATGTAGCATAATCACACAATAAGCCTTTTTGTGCCATAAGGCCATCGAGTATGAAAAAATGGAATGTTCGGCGCGGTCTGCAAAGGGTTAAACTAGCTGTCTATCAACAACTTTTAAACTATACGTTTAACTTTTAAACAGTCTCCTTTTAACTATCAACTTTTATTAAGCTACGCAACCGCCATGTCTGTTCTAGCATCACCGCAGTAACCAGCTCTTCTTTATTATCTATTTTAACTATACATGATATTTTACATCACAACTTTTGCATTTTCATGCACTGGTAATTCCTTGGGAATTGCGTTTCTAGTTCTTATTCTTATTATTCTTATTTGTATGCCAGAGGAGTTCGCTGGTGTACACTTGCAGGAGTGCAGCAGTGTTTACTGCGTGACAGTGGCCGATCTTAATCTACTAAAAATTTTGTTATAAATTTACTAACATTTTGTAAAGATTGTAGATATTTTGACCCAAAGTTACAACCATATCAGACACCTCTCCTTGTAATGAAATCTCTTGCATATTGGGAACACAAACAAACCTCCTGAAATGAATTTATCTTCCTGTGGCAAAACTTCACACCTCTTTGTATTAGCCTGAAAATAAAAAAGTAAGTTAGTATCACAACAACTCTGTGTTGTGTTGTGTTTTATTATGTCAAATAAGGAGACCTCAAATGAAATCACAAATTGTACAGTGATGCAGTGATTAAGGAAAATGAAGAGTTTTCTAAAATATATTTGTAAAATGGGTCCACCCACCAGTCCATAAGCCATGGTAAGTAGGTCTTTCCCTCAACCATAAGTGCAGTGTTGAACCATCCATGACTGTAAGAAATTCAGCATTATCATTAATAGTTAACATAGGAATAATAACACCACAATTATTATTGTTGTTGTTGTTGTTGTTGTTGTTGTTGTTGTTGTTATTATTATCATTATAGATTATAATTCTAGACTCAAAATATCATTATACTTCTAAACTATTGTTAGGAGGTTCCCTGGAGACAAAACAAAGTATTTTACATTTGTAAGGTGTGAAGTAAAGAAAAGAAAGGTACAAAGAAGGACTGTTTGTGCAGTCAGTGCAATACCTACTCCGCCACCTTGCTACAAGGTAGCGGAAACTGGAGAAATGATAAGGTAATGCACAGACAATTCTTCTGGTACTTTAGCCTGGCGGGCCATCCAATATCATTGAAATGTATAGTCTGGAATCGAATCATTCACCTGCTTAATCCAAGGGGCGGGCAGAGAATTGTCTTTCAAACTGCCTAGGCATGCAATAGGCCAGCGCTACGACCATATCCGTATCCGGTCGGCAAAACGGCAAATACATCCTTCTTTGAAAGGAATGACTTAAGTGCATTGTGTTGCTCTACTTTCAAAGAAAAGCACAAGTCCAACTCCTCCAAAGTTGACGCCAACGCCGATTCAAACAACCGCTCTTCGTTCGCCATAGCCACCTTCCTTGTTGTTCACCATCGCAGGATGTCGTTATCCTGTTAAGCCCGCCTTAAGACTCTAACGAAATAGAGCGCTGTGATTGGAGAACATCCACTGTGTTAAGCCAATAGAAATTCCTATGGTTCGATACTAGACGTACAGGCTGAGCAAATTAATTTGCCGCCGCTAGGGTGCGTCTAGATTTCTAGGCTACTGGTACTTCTGAATCGTAAGACATATTAACATATCCAATTTAGCATAAACATAAAGCGATGAATTGACAATAAGAGAGGGATAGTATGACAGTGATGGAGGGACTGTACAAGTGGTGGCACTCAACGAAAAAAAATCAGGAGGCACATAGAGTAGAAAAATGTGAGGTTCTCAGTGATGCAACAGAAATATTTCATTACACAAAAATAATTTGTTAGCTTAAGTTATGACCTTTTTTAAAATGGAACACAATGGGGTGGTAGTAGTATAGTGGCTAAGGAGCTGGGCGAACATGCAAAATAACTTTTCTGGGCCAGTAAATAAATAATGTGTGGGGGGGAATATTACATTGGACCCTGCATAATTATACAAATAAAATAAAGGTACAAAATCACGTTCCCTAAGGCTCGTTGAAGTCCACACAAAATGAAACCTTTAGAGGACATTCTGGGGATGTCCTCTAAAGGTTTCGTTTTGTGTGACCTTCAGCGAATGCTCTCAGACTTTCCTCTTACAGTTATAGGCTTATCCTCATCAGTGGAGTCTGAGTAGTAGGTCTGTCACTGTGTCATAACAGGGCTGATTTTGTGTTGCCTGTGTGTGTGTGTGTGTGTGTGTGTGTGAGTGAGAGTGATGACACATAGGGCTACGGTAAACTTCTGTTGTGTATGTTTCGACCAAAGATACTTTTAGTTCAATCGTCTCTGGTTCATCCCGGGGTTCAATAAAGCAATGGAGCTGTGTTCGGATTTGGAAGCGTCTTGAAGAGTGGACATAACTTCATTTTATGTTGAGGTTGCAACATATTGCAACAGAGATCTATGTGAAATGTTGCCAGAATTGTCCTTAAAGAGATGTGCTATTGAGAGCGCTAACACCCTAGGATACGCTCCCAATATGAGGTGCTGCAAGTTGCTGGTTTGAGTCCAGGCAAGTGCAGGGCTGAGCCGTGTGGTAAACACAATGCAGGTTACATCGTTAAACAAGAGAGAAATAAATGTTTTAATCAAATGAACATGCCTGGTAAATAATTGCTTCAATTACAAAAGAGTTTGCAGAGGCACTCTGAGGTTGAAAAAGTATAAAAAGCATTTAATTCATCATGTGCTTTTAACCAGTTCTTGCCATGAGGAATTAAAGGCTTTTTATACTTTTTCAACCTCAGAGTGCCTCTGCAAACTCCTTTTTTTTCTTTGGATTAACCTACGTATTGGACTGATTGTTACAGACTAATTTTAATATATCCCACGTAATACAGAAGAGTAATACACTTCCCAAGCGTGCCTACGCGGCAGCTGCCACGAGAACAAAGAAACATACCACTTTCCAAACAGTGTGTCTTTTTTTCCTTCCCCAGCTGATCGCGGCCCGTCTTCTGTCTAGCTCTAATGGACAATATATATGGTAAGCAGTGTTGCCACAGTTACCTTGAAAAAGTAATCTGATTACTGATTACTGATTACTCCTTTAAAAAGTAACTTAGTTACTTTACTGATTACTTGATTTTAAAAGTAACTAAGTTAGATTACAAGTTACTTTATTAGTTACTTTCAGCAGCTGCCGACAACACCCCCACCGCCTCAACATACAAATGATAACTGGTTTTGCCAATACTCACTATACTGGAAGTGCATTTTAACAGCAATGTATAGCAGACATCCCAACCTAACCTACTTAGATACTGAAATTCAGATGTTTGTTCAATAATGTCTAAGTACACCAAATAAGGAAGGCCTATTGATAGAAATTGTTATAGTAAAATATGTAGATTTTTTGTAGATTTGTTTTTCATGTAGCCTTGGCAACTAGCCATCTTGTATAGGCCTGAGTAATATGCAAATTAAATTACACTTGTTAAACTCACCTCAACAAGTATTTTGCAATCATTTAACCCGCCGTGAGCAATGCTAAAGTCGCTGTTACAAACAGTGCAGTGTGCAAGATTATCATTATGTTTTAATCTTTTGAGACAATTAGGTACACTTTTGTGTAGTCTGATGTGAAATGGGTCTTAAATCTTCCTTTTTGAGGGGCACTGACGCTGCCATCACGCTCCTGTTCCTAGATACACTGACTGAACTGATTAATTAAGTTGGGGAGAAAAGAGATATAAGCACACTTACACTGAAAACTGATTGGTTGATTTAGCAAAACAGACCAGGATGCTCTCTGTTTTGGATGCGCTTCAGGCACAAACGCACCACTCCTCTCTCTCTCTCCCTCCGTTGTGTGCGTGTTAAGCTCATATGCACACGCAATTTGAAGTCCGGTCTGGCTTGCGTGCTCTTGTTTGCTCTAGGTTCCGGGAGATTTTATGTAATTTGCGGGCGTCAGGAAGCCGCTATCAATATGTGGGAGACTCCCAAAACTTCGGGAGACTTGGGATGTCTAGCTAGACAGCACTTTGTCGCCAGCACAGAATGTACAATGTACCTTAATGTTGTCATGTTTAGCTGACACAAACTCCAAGTAATGACTGATGAAATGTGCATCTCTCTCTCTCCCTCCATTGTTTACGTTTGTGTCGCGGCGTCGTTTTACACGTGAATTGTGCTCATGCTGAAAACGTGAGCATAGCCTACATGACATTAATCCCCAAGACAAGAAGAAAGCAAAGAATATATCTTTTTATTAAGGAAAATGACAAAAAAAGTAACGCACAGTAACTTAGATAAGTAACTTTAATCTGATTACTGGTTTGTAAATAGTAGCGCGTTAGATTACTCGTTACTGAAAAAAGTGGTTACTGGCATCACTGATGGTAAGTAGGATATAGTGTAACAGCTTGGCCAATAGGTTTTAAATAAAACATAAACCACCCGACCTACCTCAAACAAACGAACAGGTGAGCATGGCAAGAGGACAAACAATCTTCCCAAGCAAGCCCTGATCTGTGCGCACCTTGCTTACGGGAAGCAGCAGATTAGGAAACCGCGGCCATGTCCTACCCCATTTAAATACTCGTGTCAATCACAGCTCATTCATTGAGAAAAACACAAAACCCTGGCCCCTCCAAGGAGTGTCAGACACCCAAAGCGGCTAGCTAGTGCACTCTCCCACATTTCACCCCCCCCCCAAAATGAATCGTCGCCTCGACGATGGACTCCTAGAGGGAGGTGGAAGCAGTGGATTGGGGCAATTTAAATGGATTTTTGTGTTGTCCTGCAGTTGCTCGAGTAGAGCGCCTCAACTGAGAGTCAGCCTCTTGAACATGCTCGCTCTCAGCCGGACTATCCTGGCAGGACAATGAAGAGTCAAGGGCAGGGGCTGAATTGCTGTCAGGAGAGTTCACAGCAGTGTCCTCATGCTGATCAGCTGGCTGTAGGTCTATGACCGGTTCATTATGAAGCACAATTGCACGTTCTTCATCAGAGTCATCCTCCATGGACACCAGGCTCCTTTCCTCATCAGCCATAGCTTCCTCCATTGGTTCAGCTTCAGCTGGATCCTCCACCCCCTTCAGCACTCGTCTCAGTTCAGTGTGGTGTATGTGCCGAATGGGACACGCTTCATCGACTGGAACAATGGCATAGACAGGGCCATGGTCAGAGGGCGTCTGGACTACCCTATAGACACGGGAACTCCAATAGTCCTGTATCTTATTGCGCCCTCGAACATGGTTCTTGACGTACACAAGGTCACCCTCTTCTAGACGATCATCACGACAGGACTCATTATGCTTCCGGTTTCGATTCTCGGCTTTCTCTTTCAGTTGTTGCCTCACGTGCAGATGGGCCACCCGAAGACTCTCCTGGTGCTTATGGACCCAATCTTCTGGAGTGGCGTCTGTGTTCCCATCTTCCCCACCGGACCCCAACAGGAAATCAACAGGCAAGCGGGGCTCACATCCAAACATAACATAATATGGAGTCATTCCAGTAGTGCAATGTACGGTGGTGTTGTACGCATAGGTTAACTGAGGTAGGTGCCTGGGCCAATGTCTCTTCAGCTGGTAGCAATGTTCGCAGCAAGTCATGTAGGGTGCGGTTGAACCACTCACATTGGCCGTTTCCCTGTGGATGATAGGGCGTGGTTCGACTCTTTTTAACTGCATACATGGAACAGAGCCGCTGGATCAAGGCATTTTCAAAGCTTTTGCCCAAATCGGAGTGAATTCTATCGGGCGGACCAAACCGCTGGAACCAGTGTTGCACCAGGACCTGTGCAACTGTGTCAGGAGTGGCGATGGCCTGGGTGTATTTCGAAAACACATCTGTTAATATGAGCACATTCTCCCGTCCATCACTGGCTGGTTCCAACACAGTGAAGTCAAGGGCAAGTATCTCATGTGGCCGGGAAGCAAGTAGAGCCCATTGGTAGGTCTTTACTTTAGGCTGCAAAGCCTTCCCAAGTGCACACCTCTCGCAGTTACGACACCACTGTTCCACATATTTAGTCATGCCAGGCCAGAAGCATCGCTCACACACCAACTTCAGAGTTCGGTCCATGCCCTGATGGCCATGACCCTCATGAACACTGCGCAGAATCTCTTCCCTCAGACATTTAGGCAAGATGAGCTGCATTATCTCCTGGCCGCCTCCTGCCGGATGAGATCTGCGATATAGAACTCCCTCTCTCTCACAGAAGGCTCCCCAATGACGCAGCAGCTCCTTACTTTCGGCCATCAATTCCCCCCGCTCCTGAGCACTCGACTGCCTAGCCATCCTCCAGAACTTCAGAATCGGCCCCAGAATTGGATCCAGCTGTTGCAGCGAGGCAAGTTCGGTATGGGAACGTCTTGGAAAGGCTACGACTTCCCTACAATGCGCTTCGACCCTGATGGACTGTTGTTCCAGTATGGACTGCCCCAAATTGGATGGTAGGTCAGTGCCAGGGGCCAGACGGTCAAGATATTGGCGCGACAGGGCATCAGCATTCCCATTCTTCCGTCCCGGTCGATACCTAATGGTGAAATTGAAAGATGCCAGCTGAGAGGCCCACCGTTGTTCCAGAGCACCCAGTTTGGCAGTCTGGAGATGGCTCAAAGGATTGTTATCGGTGTAGATGGTGAAAGTACTTCCCAACAGATACTCCCTGAACTTCTCTGTGACTGCCCACTTTACCGCCAAGAGCTCCAGATTCATGGAGCTGTAATTTTCCATGTTCCTTTCTGTTGGCCGCAGGCCACGACTAGCAAAGGCAACTGGTCTAAGCCTGCCATCTTGCTCCTGGGAGAGCACGGCCCCCAGTCCCGCATGGCTGGCGTCCACCTCCAGGACAAATGGCTTGGCGAAATCGGCATAAGCCAGAATCGGAGCAGTCACCAGCTGGTGTTTTAAGGACTGGAATGCTTCCTCGCAGGCCTCATCCCAGGCAGACGCGAGTGGCACTGGTGGTGTTTTCCCTTTCTTCCTCGGCCCAGTCAACTGGCCAACAAGATGATGCAAAGGAGCAGCAATCTTGGCAAAGCGTCATACCACATGCCCCAGGTACTTCACTCTGGTCTGAAAGAAGTGGCACTTAGACAGCTTCACCTTCAGTTGTTGTTGAGACAACCTCTGGAACACCTCCTCCAGGCGCTCCAAGTGCTGAACCACAGAGGAGGAAAAGATGATCACATCGTCAAGATACAACCACACAGACTGGTATCGCTGATCACCGAACATTCGCTCCATGAGTCGCTGAAAGGTGCTAGGTGCATTGCAAAGCCCAAAGGGCATGCGATTAAATTCGAAAAGGCCGAAAGGGGTACAAAACGCTGTCTTGGCCTTATCTCGTTCTGATACTGGAACTTGATTATACCCACTCGCCAGATCTAAGGTCGAGAACCAGTGAGTGGGGAGCGGATAAGTGTCTTTATGAGTCTTCGCGTTGAGCCTCCGATAATCAACGCACAGCCTAAGACTCCCATCTTTTTTGGTCACAATAACAATCGGTGACGAGTAAGGACTGCAACTTTCTCTGATCACTTTGGCCTCCAAAAGCTGCCTAATATGGGCCTTGACAACTTCGTATTGGGAAGGGGGCAATCTCCGGTAAGGTTGTCGGATACCCTTGCTATTCTGCAACAAGGTAGGGGAGACCAACAGGCCTGCAGGGAGGGGGGTTTCTTCAGAAGACAGAGGTTCCAATAAAAACTCTCCCATGGGAAGCGGAGGGCAAGTGACAGGGACCATGGACAGTGTTCCTGCCGCAAGAAGAATAGGTGGACCGCACCGTACTCTGGCTTTAAACGCAGTGGAAGAATTAACTACGGCCTCAACTTGCTCACAATGCCGTAAGGCACGCCTGATCACAGAAGGCGCGGATGAAATGAAGGGTGACGGGAAAAGATTAGGGCCATGCTGTTCAGAAAGAGTTCACGCAAAACATTCATGCCCAGGATGCCGGGGATAGCTACTTTACGCTGCTTATCTACTGGGTTCACTGGGTCCTTCACAATGAGGATGCCACGCTTCGGAATGTTCTGTCCCAAGACAACAACATCAAGCTCCACATAGCCCACATAGGGTATATCTAGTCCGTTGGCGGCACGCAGACTTATCCAGCCACAATCCTTCGTCTTATAGTGGGACAAAAAAGTTAAAAAGAAACTTTCGGTTATGGTGGTGACTATGGATCCCGTGTCAATCAGACACTGCACTTCAACCCCTCCCATCATGACTGTTTGCACCGGACATGATCCAACCAGCCGCTCATAAGATGGTGAAACAGCGGCCCCAGACCCAAATCGAGCTCCCAGTGTGTGGCTCTGCACACTGGGGGTGGTCAGTTTCCCGAAATGCTGGGGGAGGGTTCACTCACATTGGTGTTCGGGCCAGGGGGGACCCTGAAGTCACGCGGGGTGGTGGGACAGTACCTAGCAATGTGACCTGGTGGATTACACCGGATGCATATGGGTTGACCATCTGGAGTTCTCTTGAAGCGGGTCCCTCTGGATGTGGGCGCAGGTGGACGGCGAGGAGAGTCAGGTTGGGAGCCTACCCGTGCCATCAGGAGGTCCAACTGAGCCTGTTGCCGAAGGATCATCTCTTTAAGTTCAGAAAACTCAGAGGGTGGCTTGACTTGAACTACGTCGCATTGAGTGGCAAATTGGGCCTCACTTACTAAGGGGGTGGTCCTCACAGGCTTGTCATGGTTAGGTTGGCCCTCTTCCACCCACCGGATAGCCTCACTTCGAACACCCAGGAGTCTAAGACTGTTTTCACAGAATTGATCCCGTATTACTATGTCAGGGTTAGTTATAGAATGGTTAGTACATGACTTTACCTTGTCCATCAATTCCATTAAAGCATGAGAAAACTCATATAAGGATTCCCCCTCCCTTTGCTTCCTATCAAAAAACTTTTGCTGCAAATAGACATAAGATTTGGTACACCCATACACTTTAATAATCTCTGCGGGATCTTCTTTTGTTGCCTTGGGGCGATATTTAATTTCATTGCGTGCCTCCCCCTCTAAATGATCATACAGGAACATAGCTTTGTCGAGATTAGACATACCTCACATGGGGGAGTAGGTAGCAAGCCGGGACTGCTCTGTTGAAATTCATCTAAAAATTACTCAAAGATCCTATCATAATCCTACAACTGTCAGTGTTTCCAATGAATGAAACAGAGAACATGAATAAGAGCGGAAAAAAGAAGTTTAAGGAGACTGAACAACAACTTAAGGACTCAAAGGGCGCAAACGCTGCTAAGCAGTCTCAACCTGACAGGGAAACTAACATGCTAACCTTGTCAGACATTGAACGATTGCTAACATCCACGGAGGAACGCATCGTAAATAAACTGTCGGCGCAACTCTCTGCCAATCGGGCCAGTATCGAGGAACATCACGAGTCTATCCAACACCTAGAGACTTCTGTGACTGATGTACAGGACAGACAAGAAATACTGGAAGCGAAATGTGCCGCGCTGGAAAAGGATAACGTGGAACTGAAAGAGAAGGTGGATGATCTTGAGAACAGATATATACGCAATAATATCCGCATAATTGGGCTTCCTGAAAAAAGTGAAGGGAAACAACCCACTACATTTATTGATACGCTGCTGAGAGAAGTATTTGGACAGGAAACTTTCCCTACACCAATGATCGCAGACAGGGCCCATCGCATTGCAATCACGAGAACGAACACAAGCGACAATAGACCTCGCCCCTTCATCGTGAGAATCCACCACTTTCAGACGAAGGAGCGCATCCTAAGACTGGCGAGAGAGACCGGCAACATCTACTTTCGTGGAACTCGGATCCACTTCTTCCCAGATTTCAGCGCTGAAATATCCAGAAAGAGAGCTGCCTTTGTTCCAGTGAAGTCGCAACTAAAGGAAGCGGGGATCGACTACAGAATGCTGTTCCCTGCCAAACTTCAGGTCACAGATGCAGATGGGAAGAAGCACGTCTTTCAGACGGTAGAGGACGCGACTCGCTTTGCCGAGCGAGGCCAAACCAGCACGAGAGAGGAACCGTCCTAAAGGATTCTTAATAGACCCTAAATGGTCCGACTGTGAGTGAGTAGTCTATCCCTTCCTGCAAACGAACTCTCAGGTACATTTTTGGACACATTTCAATTGTAATTTAAGAGGGGAGAAATTAATGACATTTTTTTTTCTCTTCCTGGCATTATATGGCCCACTGTTGGACTTTGGTTAACCGTTTGGTTTGATTGACATTTCGCTGCGTTGGTAGTCATATGCGCTTTCATTATTTCCTATAGTTAAGATGTAGCCTAGGTTTTTTTTTTTTTTTGTCCTCTTTGCTAAGGAAAGGCATACACTGCTCACATAATGTAAAGAATGTACATGTTAAGCCTATTACAGTACAATTAGGCAATTTCTAAACCATGATGTTTTTTGTTCTCCTTCTCAGTTGTCTCCATGGTGCACTGACATTACTTTTCTTTAATCTTAGACATACATTAACAGAGTATAGAGTTTAAGTATAAGAATAGGTAGAACACACTTTTGGTGTTTTTTGATAGAAAGAGTTTTTCAGCTTAGCCTCAAATGTTTGTCTTATTCACTTATGTATTTTGTTATCTCTTGTATTTTTCTCTTATTTTATCCCCACCCCCCTCCCCATCTATGGTTCCCACAATTCCAAGTCTCTCTTTAGGTCCTAACAAACATGACTTTTAGAATTCATAAACCTCAACCTATCCAATGTGTCTCACTTAATGCAAAAGGTGTGAATAATCCACTAAAAAGACAGAAGATACTATCCTATATTTCCCATCTCAGAACAGATATTGCATTCATACAGGAAACCCATTTAAAGAATGACTCCATAAGCTATCTTAAAAGGAGGTGGGTTGGTCAATTGTATCATTCTAAGTTTAACACTAAGGCCAGGGGGACCGCGATTCTAATTCATAAAGATGTCACATTTCAAGCAGAAAAAGTGATCAGTGATACTAATGGAAGATATGTTATTGTAGTAGGGCAACTATTTTCTCTTCCTGTTATTCTTCTAAATTTATATGCTCCGAATTTTGATGACTATAATTTTTTCTCCAAACTATTTTCTGCCATACCAACTCATAACAATTATAACTTGATAATAGGAGGTGATTTTAACTGCGTCCTTAACACTTCACTTGACAGATCCTCACCAAGGCCACAACCTCTCTCTAAATCAGCCAAGGTTATCAGTGATTTCTGTACACAGTTTGGTTTATCTGACATATGGAGATTTCACTACCCCAATAAAAAAGCGTATTCTTTTTTTCTCTAGAGTCCATCACACATACACTCGCATAGACTACTTTTTGGTTGATAACAGACTGACTGGGAGCACACATTCTTGTCAATACCACACAATCTCTGTCTCTGACCATGGTGCACTGTCTTTTCAGCTTAACTTAGCCAATACTTTCAGGCCCGCATATCACTGGAAGATAAACCCACTTCTGCTCTCTGATGACGAATTTACTGATTTCATTACTTCGCAAATTCAATTCTTTATCGCTACCAACAGTACTACAGATGTGTCCCACTCAACACTATGGGAGACTTTGAAGGCCTACCTGAGAGGACAAATAATTGAATTTTCATCTAGAATGAAGAAAATCAGAGAGGCCAAACTTAAAGACATTTCTCAGGCACTGGCCAAAATAGACTAACAACATTCTTCATCCCCATCCTCAGATCTGTTTAAAGAAAGATTGCGTTTGCAAACAGAATATGATATAGTGACCACAGACAAAGCTGCACACCTGATCACTAAGGCCCGTTTTAATATCTATGAATCTGGTGATAAGGCTGGCAAACTTTTAGCGCGACAAGCGCGACAGGCTGCAGCGTCAAGACTTATCCCTAAGGTCCAGGATCAAACTGGTGAGGTAGTAACAAATCATGCGGAGATCAATCAGACCTTTAAACAATACTACTGCGACTTATATCACTCTGAGCACACTATGAATACTCCAAACTTTGAAACATTCTTTGACAAACTCTCATTCCCTTCTGTCCCCCCTGAACTTAATGCATCTCTGGGTGATGAAATCTCAATCATAGAAATTATGCAAGCCATTAAATCGTTAAAAAACAATAAAACTCCAGGGCCGGACGGCTTTATCTCAGAATTTTACAAAAAGTTTGCCCATGACATAGCTCCATACCTAAAAAACATGCTCAATGAATCTTTGTCCCATGGACATCTCCCCCCCACTCTGAGACAAGCCGCAATCACGCTTATTCTTAAAAAAGGCAAGGACCCACTTCAATGCGGTTCATACCGCCCCATTTCTCTACTGAATGTAGACTATAAAATTCTTTCCAAAATACTCTCTGCTAGAATGGAAAAACTACTGCCACACATAATATCAAGAGATCAGACAGGCTTTATTTTAGATAGGCACCCTAGTTCCAACTTAAGGCGGCTATTAAATATTGTCCTCTCACCTTCAACATCTACACCTAAACCAGTAATCTCACTTGACGCAGAGAAAGCATACGACCGCGTGGAATGGTGTTACCTTTTCTCTGCGCTCAAGCAATTTGGATTTAACGAAGGTTTCATATCCTGGGTGAAACTGCTATATGCGAATCCCCTGGCCGCCGTCATCACCAATGGCCTCCAGTCAGAATACTTCCCACTGAGCAGAGGCACCCGTCAGGGCTGTCCACTGTCCCCTCTCCTTTTTACTGTAGCCATAGAGCCATTAGCTATTGCCCTAAGGCAATCTGAAGGCTTTTCAGGAATAGTACGCAGAGAGCTGACTCACAAGCTTTCTCTGTATGCTGACGATTTACTCTTATATACATCTGACCCTATAACTTCTGTCCCTTCCATTGTCCATACATTGGATCAATTTGGTAAAATATCTGGTTACAAAATAAATACTCAGAAAAGCGAGATATTCCCCCTTAACGAAGCAGCCTCTCAAACACCGCACTCTCACTTTCCTTTCAAAGTAGTTAAGAAAGGATTTAAATACCTTGGAGTAGAAATAACCACCTCATTCCCCTTACTGTTTACAAAGAACTTTGGTGTACTCTTTGAAAAATGCAAACAGGATATGGTGAGATGGTCTACCCTGCCTCTCTCCATAACTGGCCGTATCAATCTTATCAAAATGATTGTATTACCCAAATTTCTTTACCTTTTTCAAAACATCCCCATCCTAATAAGAAAAAAATTCTTTAAAACTCTGGACCAATGCATATCCTCCTTTATTTAGAATGGCACGTCACATAGGATAAATACACGGTCACTTGAAAGACCAAAGGGATTAGCTGGCCTAGCCTTACCTAATTTTATCTATTATTACTGGGCGTGCAACATTCAAAAAATCCTATTCTGGAAAGAAGACTATCACCCGGAGTGCAGTGAGGCCTGGTTACATCTTGAATCTTCAAACTGCTCAATCCATCTTGGCTCTGTGATCTCCGCGCCAGCCCCTCCAACACCACTCACTCGTTTCTTTTCCAACCCAGTGGTCCTCAATTCAGTTAAAATCTGGTCACAATTCATAAAACATTTCAAGTTAAAGACAATGTCAATTCATTCACCAATTACTAACAACTATAGCTTCCCACCCTCTATCTTGGACTCATCTTTTAAAATCTGGAGGACAAAAGGCATAGTTTCTCTTTCAAATCTCTTTTCGCAAGGTACATTTTGTTCATTCTCTCAATTAACCCGAAAAGTTTGACCTGCCAAATTCTCACTTTTTTAGATACCTCCAAGTACGGCACTTTGTGCAGAAGAATATTCCTTCCTTTCCACACCTTCCACCCATCAACACCATTGATAATCTTCTCTCCTTGTCCCCACAGCGAAAAGGTCTGATCTCAGGGCTTTATAGTATCATCAACAATATCTCTCCCCATTCATTGCAAGAAGTTAGACAACTATGGGAAAAGGACCTTGGAGAAGAAATGCGAGATGATCAATGGGACGCAGCTCTAGACTTAGTGCATACCTCTTCCCCCTGTGCCAGACATAGTTTAATTCAACTCAAAATCATCCTAAGAGTGCATTGGACCAAAGCCAAGCTGGCAAAGATATTTCCCAATATGGACCCCTCCTGTCCCCGTTGTCAAAATCAACCTGCTGACCTCTTACATATGTTCTGGTCCTGTCCACTCCTGCAAGCCTTCTGGACAGACATTTTTAATGCATACTCGGTTATGAGTGGCATTAGAATCCCCCCAAACCCAATATGTGCAATTTTTGGTTTCACTGATGAAACGCGCTCACTTAAGAATGACTTTTATGTTGTCATAGCCTTTACATCCCTCCTGGCAAGGCGTCAGATACTCCTACAGTGGAAGGAGCAAAGGCCCCCGACATTTAGGAAGTGGATTAATGACACAATGTCTTTTTTAAAACTGGAAAAAATACGCTATACGCTGAAGGGCTCCATACAGCGATTTGAGAGAACTTGGAACACCTTCCTTACATATTATGAGAGTATACAAGACCCAATTGAAGAACAATAGATGACCCCCCCCCCCCCCTTTTTTTTTCTTTTTTTTTTTTTTCTTCTTTATGTATGTGTGTGTGTGTGTGTGTGTGCGCGCACATGCATGGGCGCCTGTTTATGTTCACATTACTTATATTTCTGTTACTTTCTATAGGCCAGCTGAGGGTGGGTAAATGGGTGGGCTTTTGGGGAGGGTTGTATACTGAGTGCATTCCATAATTGTAATTGTATTGTTGTTGTTTTTCTGAAGAAAATCAATAAAAACTGTTAAAAGAGATTAGACATACCTCAGACATACCTAATGCAAGTCTGTGCCTCATCCACCCAATCTTCCACCAGGAGGCAGCCCACACCCCTTGCCCCTGAAAACTTAGAGCATTTGCGTTCCCGGGGTAAATAAAAGGCTTGTTCCCTGCGCGGAGGGTCAGTTGCTCCGCCATTATCCCCACTAGACTGCCCACCCGTATTTCCCCTTGAGGTCTGAGACAGTCTCTCATAATTTCTCTGCAAATCTTCCATTTGAGCACGGAGCGTCTGTAATTCTTCTTCCATGTTGGCATTAGGAGCAAAGTACCAACCGCTGTTTGTTTATATTACTAGCTATTGTCTTATAAAAAACAAATAACCAAACAAAAATACAAAACTTGCGTTGCTCAAGGTAACAAACACTCACAAAAGAAAATTAGAAAATTAATTAATCAAGTTTCGTCCTGCCAACTGCGCCAATTGACCGATCCCAAGCCCCACCTCCCATTGTCAGTCCCATAGTTACTGTTGCTAAGTCGGACAAGTTTTCAGGAAAGTGTGCGAGAACGCGTGTTCAACATGGGGACGCAGCACCATTTAGCCGAGTGCAACAGTGTATGCTGGATTTCTGGGCGTCAAGAAATATCGATATATTCAAAAAACAGAGGCTAGAAAGGCCTTCAGTATGCGGAAGGACACATTCACAATGTCCACTGTTATCAACGAGGTGGAACACCACAAATTGAAACCAATCCGGTGTTACAGATCTTAATGGGATGCATGTTAACTGGGGATAAGCACGTTATCACGAGCAGGTAGTTTACCTTATTTGCTACAGATGTGACTCTGTAACATCTCAATAAACAGGTCTGTGCAAACATATGGTGTTGACGTGTCCATAACAAAATCTAACCATATTTCGAGGATTAATTGAAGACGGGACCAAGTGCTGCAGATCCAAAGTTCCCACGCAACTTGGGAGAGTGGCTAGCCTATAAGCAGCTCATGTTGGAGAGATGGATATACAGCGGGGAAAATAAGTATTGAACACGTCAACATTTTTTTCAGTAAGTATACTTCCAATGAGGCTATTTGCATGAAATTTTCACCAGACATTAGTATTAACTCAGATAATCCACTCATATAAAAAAATCCAAACATTAAAGTCCATAGGTAGAGTTATGTGCAATAAAGTGGAATGACACAGGAAAAAAGTATTGAACACGCCTGCTGAAATTTCTTAAATACTTTGTGGAAAAGCCTTTATTCGTAATGACAGCTTCAAGGTATTTCCTGTATGATGAAACTAATCAGTCCCAGTATTCTGGTGTGAGTTTGGCCCATTCTTTTAAACAGATAGTCCTTTAATATTGAAGATTTCAGGGGTCCCTCTTGATCTTTAGTTAACTTCCAAAACTGTTCAATTTAATTGAAGTCAGGGCCTTGATTTCCTTTCTCTGAAACCAATTGAGAGTTTCCTTTGCTGAATGGTTAGGATTATTGTCCTGCTGGAAGGTCTAGCCTTGTCTCATCCTCATCATCCTGGTGGACGTAAAGATTCTCCTAGAACAAAATGACTCCATTCATCATTCCTTCAACTGTATGAAGTCTGCTAGTACCATGAGATGAAAAACAGCCCACACCATGATGCCACCACCTCCAAACCTCACTGTTGGTAGGGTATTTTTAGGGTGATGCACAGTGCCATTTCTCCCCCAAATATGGTGTGTAGTATGACATCCGAAAAGTTACATTTTAAACCAGAATACATTCTCTCAGTATTTCATAAGATTGTTCAAATGTTGTGTAGCAAACTTTCAACGAGCTTCGACATGTTTTTCTTCAGCAATAGAATCATGCTGGATGAGCGTGCATAGAGGCCATGGCGGTGGAGTGCATTACCTATGATTTTCTCTGTAACAATTGTACCTGCTGCCTCCAAATCTTTCTGGAGCTTTCTCAGAGTGGTCCTTGGCTCTTGGGCTACTCTTCTGACTATCCTTCTGACTTCCTGGTCAGAAATCATGCAAGGAGATCCTGTGCATGGCCAGTTGATGATGTAGTGATGTTCCTTCCACTTGCAAATAATGGCTCCAATACTGCTTGCTGGATGATTCTGAAGTTTTGAAGTGCATCTGTAACCAGTTCCAATATGTTTTGCAACAATAAGGTTGCAAAGATCTTGGGAGAGCTCTTTGCTTTTACCCATCATGAAATGTTTCTTGTGTGACACCTTTCTAACCAAAAACCTTTTTATAGCCCACCAGTATGTACTTACCCAGCTTATTTCAATTTGCACAGATAGGAGGGATAATTTTTTCTAACTACTTATAGATTCCAGTTTGTTCCTTGCCATTCCTTGCGTTTGTGTACTGCTTTATCTTAGCGTGTTCAATACTTTTTCCCTGTGCCATTCCACTTTTTTACTCATAACACTACTTTTAGACATTAATGTTTGGATTTTTATATATGTGTGGATTACCTAAGTTAATACTAATGTCCGGTGAACATTTCATGCGAATAGCCTCACTGGAAGTATACTTACTGAAAAAAATGTTGACGTGTTCAATACTTATTTTCCCCGCTGTAGCTTCGCTTCGGTAGGCCGATAGCCTACTTATTATTTTGAATGGCTGCTTTAGAAGGAAGAGTTCAAATAAACATGATACAAGTGTATTGAAAAGAAACCGCACTATCTATCCGAGTTTAAACCCCACGCACGACATATCTGCATGGCAGGCAGACGCTAGCAGACGTGATTTGTCTTGCACTAGACTTCATCAGTGCCCGCTTAGGCTGTACTTAATTTAAATGTGGCCAATGTAGTAGGCCTAATATTGGCGATTTCGAGACTGTATAGCCTACAGCCAGGCATAGTTTTGAATCGGCACATGATTTGATCTTTAGAAGACATTGGCTATCTCGTTCAGCCATCAAATGCATCGCAGTAGGCTATTAGCCTATTGCGTTTGTTGAAAAAACTAGATGTACCGCATAGCGGTACAAAATATGACCGCCGCTCAGTCCTGTACATCCGTTCCGCGAAAATAAAGCACACTTCAATTTGTCTCCATATTTTACTCCATCCCCCACTCTTGAAACTTTTGTGTATGCTTGTTTGGCATGCCTGAGTGTGTGTGTGCAGCTGCACAGAAAGTAGCCTACTGGTGCTGAAAAGGTAAATAGATTGTAGAATAGCCAAAGAAGATGTAGCATTGTTATAAAACCTTTAAAATCTCTAAACAATCACAAGTAGGCTAGGGCAGTTCATCACAGTTCATCCATTGCAACTGGATTGATGAAAGGTCACTTACACCTGTAGGCTACATTGTATTTGGGAAAAGCAAAAGGTATCAGCATAATGTTATTTATTTATTTATATATTTATTTATAAACAAAAACATCTCTGTCAGTTCCATGTCGTTTTCAACAGCTATCAAAAACAAAGGTCATTTTTGGATGGATGGATTTTTTTGTGAATGTTTCTTCTTCTACATAAGATTTTAGTCATCTTTAGTTCATGTAATACTTTATTGTCAATGCACAAATTAAGTAACAGTAGTCTGAAACGTTATTGTTAATGCACAAATTAAGTAACAGTTGTCTGAAACGAAATGCTGTTTTACATCTAGTGGTGCAAATAACTGACATGTCCAAATGGGCCTTGATGAAATGCGTCGCTAGACTGTTCATACACATTTTAACGGGCCAAAGTTGAAGAGCTGTTGTCCGTTATTGTTCGTGCAAATATAGGCTGATTCATGTTCCCTTGCATTGTGTAACTGAGGTCCATTGGCTAGTCTGGCTTTCACCAGACCAAGCTCAATCTTTTAAGAAATCAAAAAATAAATAGCGGGCAGATCAGGCTGGGTTCACCAAGCCTAGTCCATAGGCACCCGATATTGTTCACGCTGTGGCAAAAATGCATCAGGGAGTTATGACAAAACTGTAACTAACAAACTAGATCCTAATAGAAAGCTGTTAGCTTCCCTAAGCTACAGGTAGGCTTATAAGTTAGGCCTATTTACAACATAAATTGTCAATAGGCTATGCTGGCGACACAAATAAAATCTCCTTTGGAAACCAATGGCTTACGCCTTACAGTATCAAGCGGACTTAAACTGCCATATCGTGGCGAAAAGTTGTAATAAAATTCACGCAGCTCCATGAGTCAAGGAAAGCGCGAATGAAGTAGCCACTTCTAAATGGGACCCACTACACAGTAGCTTAAGGTGTGTTGCTAAAGCAGCCATAATAAAATGAAGGTGTCATTGTTTGGATACTTCACACACACGTGCTTTTTAATTTCACAGACTACAACTACCAAGCTGGAATCAAAGCACATCGATTCCCCTCTCACACCCTGCACGCACTTAAAACAAAATAAACAGGCGTCTCAGTCTCACGCATGTATAGGCAAAACTGTATCAGACCGGTGTAACGTTGGTAAATCTTCCATTGCACAGAATGATTTTTGTAGCACGTGCAACAAATGACAGTCGAAAGATACAATTACAGTGCTGCTATCAATTTGCTTGGTATAACCGCATTTATAGTTTTCTACAAATGCAATCAATCAAATTGGCCTCCATCACTCAACCAACGCTAACGGTAACATTACCTAGGTCCTTATTGATATTATAAGATTAACGTACCTGCAGTAAAAACCAAGCATGTCCGATAAACATCCTCAGATTTATTTCGGCTTCAAGAAGAAATGGGAATTACATTTCATGTGAACATCATCCTATCCTTATTAGACGTTCTCTGCGGTAAACTATAGTCCTTGTAGGAAGCGTCCATTGTTATTCCAACCCACGTTTAACTTGATAACTTCCAACAAAATTACGTCTCACTGCAACGATGCGCCATCTAGTGGACAAACGACTACTTATCGCCAATACTGGAAATGCAGCCATGATGATGAATATTTATTTTGGCTTTCTTTTAATCCTACTGAATTTGTAATTATGTATCAGCCATTCTAATACCGATAGTATGTGGGTGCCTGTGTGTGTGTGCATGTGTATATGTGTGCACCGCCATCTACAGGCCAATGAGTGTACAGTCACTAAATGTACACATAATCTAATTTTTTTAAGACCCCCCTCATGAAATTCTACGAAACTTGGCATACCCCCAGAAAATGCCAGGTCAATCATACACATAAAATTTAGTGCAGTTCTGAACATCTTAACTGAAGATAGGGGCGATTAAAGCAGAATAATATTGCATTTTCATTTTTTACCGGGGGGGTGCAAATCACAAATGAGTGATTATGGGCCAGATTGATGTGGGCCCTTGAGACCAACATACCATAAAAGATTCTTCATCCTCGGTGCCACGGTTCAGGTAGTTATTTAGGAAAAACTGCTTTTTTTGCGGTTCGGGGGGCCCAGCACGGGGGGGGAGTGGACCCCGGGGACGAAGCGAATTTTTTCCATAAAAGTCTAGTGGGGCTACATACCCACCAAATTTCATGTGCCCCAGTGGTTCAGTGTCCCGGGTATCGTTGACCAAAAATTCAGGAAGTAGATGACGGGAAAAAAAAAAAAAAAACTTTGACAATCCCTATATGACCGCTTCGCTAGCTTCGCTAGCGGCGGTCATAATAATCGTTAGCTTATTTCTGTGAACATTCTTCTATCCCAAGTTAAACATGGCAAGTTAGCCTGTGCCTAAAAGCTGAAAGTAGCCTATTCTTGTGTGTAAGGCGATACATGATTGAAGGTGTAGCCTATTTGCGCGTCTTCCAATGAGTGTGCGAGTTCCTGCAAGTTAGGTAGGCTATACTTTTTTGCGTAGGCTTATGTTGCCGTTTCAACAGTGGAAACCAGGTTTAGTTATGATTTTGTGTGTAGTTATGAACACAAATAAAGGGAACATTTTCGTACACATTCAGATTTCTTTACTGAAAAGTAGCAGCCTATCCAAGTTGTGAAAAGTTAGGCCTATGTGTGTTAACGTTTCACACGGTCAGGATATCGGATGTCACTTCTACAAGTACCCCAGGCATATATTTGAACCTTTTTGAGCTCTTTAGTTATTTAGTTACTTAGGCTACTCGCAAAAGAAGCATTATAGCATTCGCATAACCGGCGTATTGTCAAACAGAATGGACACTAGAAAATTCTAAATTGACCGAGGTTGACCGAGGTCCTCCGAAGTCCTCATTGTGACATAGTAAAAGGGGGCGGGGCTTGGGATCGGTCAATTGTAACACCCTCCCTATGGGGAGACGTTCACTACGCCACACCTTAAGTTATACCTAGAGCTAGGGGAACTCTGAAGCAGAAAACAGCACTACCACTGATTACAAACGGAACATCTTTTTATTTATAAATATTTGTAAAGTTCATTTTCTTTCTTTTGTTAAGGTAAAATGACACACACTTACACAATAAGACAGACTATAAATAGACGTACACCACCTAGTGGCTGCAATTAGTGCAGCCTATAGTTATCCCAGAGCGCTCAAGTAAGACACAGTTGAGAACGTGATTCAATTGTACACCGCAATTCAAGTGTTAAAACACTGCATATCATTCAATACAATACAAACTCCACCACAAGAATACACAGCAAATAGGCTACTATATAGTCCACGGGCAAAGCCCCACACCACTCGTTATAGATGAGTGCCCATAAATACTACAAGGCCTGCTAGATGACTGAATAGGCCAGCCAGAACAAACGGACATAAAACACAAAACAAGGAAACAAAGAAATAAATGAAAGTAGCCCCCTCCTCTACGTGCGCAGCCGACTAGCTGCAAAAAAAAGAATAACCATACGTACTGACACATACAACCCTTGGGCAGAGCGCAAATAAAACAAAACAAACCAAACAACTAAAGTAAAACAGCGGCTAGTAGCAGTAATGCGTGAACCCACTGGATCTAGGAGAAACAAAACAATATTCTCGCATTACAATACATACGCTCATTGGAGCAGAAATAAAATGCATTTATTTGATAAAGTAGGTTAGTCCAAACTAACCTACGTATTGGACTGATTGTTACAGACTCATTTTAATATATCCCACGTAATACAGAAGAGTAATACACTTCCCAAGCATGCCTATGCGGCAGCTGCCACGAGAACAAAGAAACATACCACTTTCCAAACAGTGCGTCTTTTTTTCCTTCCCCAGCTGGATCGCGGCCCCTCTTCTGTCTAGCTCTAATGGACAATATATACGGTAAGTAGGATATAGTGTAACAGCTTGGCCAATAGGTTTTAAATAAAACATAAACCACCCGACCTACCTCAAACAAACGAACAGGTGAGCATGGCAAGAGGACAAACAATCTTCCCAAGCGAGCTCCCCCTGATCTGTGCGCACCTTGCTTCCGGGAAGCAGCAGATTAGGAAACCGCGGCCATGTCCTACCCCATTTAAATACTCGTGTCAATCACAGCTCATTCATTGATAAAAACACAAAACCCTGCCCCCCTCCAAGGAGTGTCAGACACCCAAAGCAGCCAGCTAGTGCACTCTCCCACACATGCACTTTAGACTGTCATAAAGGGCTCTATGTCTTAAGATTTACATGTTTTGCTTCAGTAATGCCAGAAGGACCATTGTTGGGATTGTTTATTTCTCACTCTCACTCTTAATTAGAATGACCAGAGAACACAGGAAATATGTACACAGTATTTAATACACATAAAATGTAGTTTTTGTTCTGATACCAGTCCAATTTTAGTCTCAAGCTGCCATTTGATTTGTTGTTTAAGCCAAGGGGGTGACTGGTCATTATCCTATGGCCTAGGCCACTGACGGGCATGCCTGGCCTGCCAAAAGCTGCTGGTAGATCCAGCTATGATGGGGGTCTTGAAATCAGCTGCTGACTTGACCGTGGCTAACCCTAAAACCAGGGATGTAGTGGTAAAATAAGAGGTGGGTAAACTATGAATTCTGTGATCTCAGTGAGGTGGACTGTGCCATGCGGTATCAGATTTTTAAAAAAGGCATTTAGAACATGTTTGATGATGGTGGAGGTTATTGTCCAAAGTTTGTAATAATACCAGTGGTATTAAATGGTTCCTAGAGTGTTGATGAGTGTATATATTGTGAATATGGATAATACAGTGTGATTTTTGAATGTTAAAAGTTGCAATTCTGAAATTTCAGAGGTGGATAAACTGTGTTTATTTGCGTTTATCCTCCACTACATCCCTGCCAAAACTGACACTGCCGTGTCAAGAGCATTTTGGCATGGCACAAAGTGGAGGAGCCACCGGTGACCCTCTTCATTGTATTTCCAGGTGTAAATACAGTGTCAGCTTGCCTCGTCAAGGCTCTTTAAATAGAAATCTTTGGCCGTGCTTTTTCCACTTTAGGTGGGATGAACTCTTCCAGCTGTAGCTTTTCAGTGAGATCTTTGATCTCTCAAAGTGTCGTCATCTCCTTTGCACTTCTGATACCAATAGACCCCTGAAGTTCGCCTACAAAAAAGCTGCCATCTTTGAGATCCGATTTTTTTTTATGGGAAAATAACATGTGGATTTTGAATTCTCGCACCTGTTAAACTCTCGCAGGGATGAAAAAGTCTGAAATACAGATGTTTTCCTGAACACACTTTTGTCCTCTGCCTTCGAGTGGATACTGTGATCTCCGGTTCGTGAAGGCGGCACACTTTGAGGTTCAGTAAGTTGTGAGTTATTTAACAAAACAAACTGAATTGGAATATCCTTAACCTTTCAAAAGTTATGATAAATTTAGTGATCAGTGAAATGCAGGAAATGCAGGAGTTATTATCCCTGAAGCCAATTAATAGTGCTGAGGACTATCAATTGTGTGTCTGAGTAGCAGGGTTGTGCAAAATTCAAATTGCAATTCTGCTTCCTGTTTATTGCCTCAATTGAAATGCAAGTGAAATTGCAAAAAAGAATTGAATTGGAATTTAAGAGCCAGTTTCAATTCAATTCTGGAATTTTGCACAAGCCTGCTGAGTAGGTGGTTAGCAGCACAGGAGCACTGCAGGGGACTGTACTTTCACTTTTCCTCTCTACACTACAAACCTCAGACCTTCCAGCACAATTCTGCAACCTGTTAGTTGTGGGGTGTGTAAAGGATGGAGAGGAGACTAAGAATAAAGAACTGGTGGACAATTTGTGGCAAGGTGTGGAAACAAATTTCACAAATTAAATGTGGCCAAGAAAAAAAGAGTCGTGGTCCCGGACCAGGGCCAAGGCTAAGTTGAACACTGAGTGAAAAAGTAGGCTTTAAATGCCTGACAAGAAACTGGACTGGAAGTGCACCAACGTCGGGGCTGTCTACAGGAAGGGACAGAGCAGACTACTTGAGAAAACGTATGTATTTTAATGTGCAGCAGAATGTTGAATATGTTTTACCAGTCTGCTACTTCTAGTGCAATTTTCTTTGTAGCCCTCTGTTCAGGCAGCAGCATCAGCGAACGCCACCAAAAAAGAACAAGCTGATTAAAAGAGCTGGCTCACTGGAGCCCTAGTTGGTTATTGAGAGAAAGATGTGGCAAAAACTGCTTCCTCACATATGATGCATGAACTACTGGTCAGACAACAGAGTGTTTTCAGCTGGAGGCTGCCTCAACTTTGCTGCAATATGGACTGTTGAAAGCCATTCCTGCCCACTGCTATGCCAAACAATGACTCAATTGCACAAACACTTCATGGGCTATATCTTGCACTTTAGCGCAATTGACTTCGCGCAAATTGCTTTGTGGGTGGATCTTGGGCGCTGTTTCTATTTTACCAGCGGGATCATGACTGTTGTGCCCGACGCAAATCTAAAATGGGGTGGTCTGAAGTAGCTACATTAATCATGGGTGTGGTTTGGGCATAACGTGCAATAAACCAATCAGAGCGTCATCTCACATTCCCTTTAACAACAGGCACGCTTGTTCCATAGCGGATTGCACTCGTATATTTGAACTCATTGGCAAAGTGAAACTAACTTCACCAAGGAGTCAGTCAACGACAAGACAGTTATATGCAGTTACTTTCACTATTGACTGACAATGGGTTACCACCGAAAACATAGGCTGGAAAAAGCAACACTTACCCTAATATTGCTCAAATGACTGAATAAAACAACATTTATCCTGCAGAGGAGTTGCTTATATCTTGTGACAGTGCGTCTTCAGCTGTGCTCCATACGTGTCTCTCGCCTCTCCCCTAATCACTTTTAACCGTCATTACCAATTTGCAAATGATGGTGAATAACTACTCATTATGAGATGTACAGTATTTCGTAATATCTTTGTTCTAATTATGTTTCCCATTGTAAATGTGCAAATTGTAATGCTTTGCATGGACGTGCGCTGGTGTGCGTTTATGAATGATAGAAGGATGGTGCGTGCACCTGCCAATATGACTGGTGACATGCGCTCTTAAAATAGCATATGAACAACTCGCCATTGACTTCTGACCAGGTTTAGATGGTGTATGATAGCGATTGAACGCGCTAGGCCCCTCCCTAGGTTGTTAATTGCCACACCCCTGGGCGCAATGCTTAAAAAATAAACGTGCAAAATACCGAATTCAACTTTGCGCAGGTGAATAACGAGTATTACACCATGCGCTGGTGACCCAAAATACAGCCCATAGTCAGTTGGGAACAGTTTGCTATTGATTTTTCCTTTTGACAAAATGTAATACAGAAATGTCACTTTCGATGTTTTGGGATCCGTGATTCGTGGAAATGTGTATGCTAGATTTATACCTATTTTTTCACATCGGACACCACACTGATTTCCCTCGTGTAGCAATATTTGTCCTTGTAATTATGTATGGTTTGGAGAAATGGGAACTGCGTCGTATAGATGAGAGGAGCAAAGTGCATTGCGCAACAGGCACCCAAGCAAGCGCTCCTGCAGGCGTAAGCTACGGCTGTACCTTCCCATCAGGCAACAGAAACAGTTTCTAAGTTGACCTTTCCAACTCTGCACAGTATCCCATTAACTGCATGACAATAGGCTATTTACAATATTTTATGTAAAGTAGAGTTTGTAAACACGTTATCATAAACTTAATGCACGCACAACTTTAGTTTGAGCAGGAGAGAGAATAACAATGAATGGACGCAGCAACTACAGAAATTGTAGCCAAGGCTACTTGCTGCTTTCTTTTACTGTCTATGGTTGCTGGTTAACAGCACATAATAAGCTTATTTAAGCAAATTCACAAACTCAAGACTTCAAGGCCATCATGGATATAAAATGTTTTTTTGAAAACAACGAAAGGATGGAGGGAACAAAGCAAAGTTTGGAGTTATTTCAGATGGGCTACGACAAGGTAGGCAAAATTGTGGTGCTTGTCAAAACCTTAGCGCAGGTGGAATAATGCTTAGGTTGATGTTAAAGCGCACACGATGTTTAAAGCCATACACAACGGTAAATTGGAACAAAACTAAAGGTAACTTTAGCCTTTATAGGGCTGTATAAAGTTGTCCAAATTAATAGGTCGTAATTAGGCGTTGTTGTTGTAAAGATATTGCATAGATGTACTATATAGGCTACTACATTTTTAGTTGACCAATGCACGAACAAAACCGGGAAATGGACAAATATTATCAAGGCTTTGAATGTTTCCATCTGTGCACAGGGTGTCTGTAGATCATTGTGCATAGCATTCATTTCAGCAGGCCTGTGGCCATGCATGCGCCCTTAAAATAGCATCTGAATTTGCGCCACTGACTTTAGACCATGAGGTTCCTGGTCTGTGGCGGAATTGTTTTCTGAAACAGCAAAATATCAACAGAGACCGTTTGCGTCGGAACACGCCCCCTCTTTTCGCTGAAGCGCCCCCGTGGGCGCACATGTACCTGTGGAGGGAAAATTCCAATATGCGCTGACTGCAAAATAGGAAAGACAAATGCACGAGTATACAAAGTCAATTGCGCTGGTGTGCACGATAGAGCCCCATATCTAAGTAAATTATAGTTACTTGTGTGGATGTGTGTGGGATATACATTAATATTGTTAGTTGCTGCTTTAACACCATAATTTCCCTTTGGGGATCAATAAAATAATTATATATCTATCTAGCAGCAACAGGTCAGGTGAGTTACTTACAAGCAATAGAAATAAGAGTTGCAATTGTATCTTTAGTAGTCATGGTGAAAATAAAAACAGATTAAAATGGGGATGTGCACAAAATTAAACAAAGGCAAACAAGCTGTAATCAGTGTAATCAGTGGCAGCTTTATTGTACAAATGTCACAGAAGTGATAATAAGATAATACCCTACCTATAGCCAGGGAACATCTCCAACTCCCGCTCCGTTAACTGACGAAAACCCAGCACAATGTCTTTAAATGAAGGCTCCTAAAACAAACAATATAAATATTCCATTAGAGTAAGTTGAGTTCAGTATTCAGTCATCATGGCATATCCATTTCACCTGCTGCCATATCAATATGATATGAATATGATTAGATGCAATCAAGTTTCATCTCTCACATGAGTATATTTTCCTGGATAACTATAAAGAAACCTTTAAAAATTACAATTTATTTCTGTAGTTTCGCTTTCTGTTTCAGTAAGCTAAGCTTAAAGGTGCTCTAAGGAATGTTACACGGTTTCTACGGTAAAACATTTTTAGTCACATGCAGCAAAAATCACCTAACCATCCGCTAGCTACCTGTGCCCTGAATACACTGTAAAAAACGCGGTATCTGTGGACAGCCCAGGCTCCAAAAATGGAAACAAAAACAACTTGGTCCAGCCTGGACCATAAAAACATAACAAACTGTTCCAGTGACGTTACCCAACATCGCTTAGAGCACCTTTAAGTAAATAGTGTATCTGGGTAGGGATCCATTCCATGCTATAATACACTTCTAGGGGATAATGTCTACCAGTCAGTATAGGATAATAAATCATAACAGGAGGAAGAAGAGTAATATAGACTGTCTTGCCTTGTGTAGAAGGCATTGACTTTTTTAAAGACTCAACATTATACTTTCTTGAAATTTCATTATCTGTGTTTTTTTTCATAAAAACAAATGGTCCTTGACAATTCTGAGATATACATATTTCCAATATTAGTGTGTGTTGAGAGTGGACATATGAATCCAGTGTAATTTTTCACTTCATCAGTACAAGGTTAAATATTATTTTGCATACATCATCATGCATTGAAGTAAATTTTGCTTTATATTATAAAGGTTTATAAAGGTTTCAACTTTTAAGCTTATGATAGCGCAAAACAGACCTGCCAACCTGTGCACATTTTGCATAAATGCGTACATTTTGGGCATGCATTTTCACATTAAAATAAGCCAGTATGATTTGTTGTTGTTGTGGAGCGCATTAATTAGAATCTCCCGCAAATCGATTTCATGCGAGAGAGAGGTAGAGAGAGAAAGTGACAAGACACAGTCAGAGAAAATGAAAGGTATAGCAGACGTATTGGCTTCTTTTTGTGCTATTTTTGCAGACCTGCTATTTGTTTCTTAAGGCAAGCTTTATAATCATCTCTCTCCCTCTTTCATTACACATAGCCCGCCGAAGCGATATGATTGATGCCCGATTCAGGGCATCGAAAAAGATAATAGACTAATAAACACACACCCTATGCTTCGCTAAAGTGGATCTAACAACAGTGTTGCTTGCTGTTACTTTTCGTCTGCCCTGAAGTGACCTTAACAAGTCTCACTTGCAAATTCACGTTTGAATTCCTTTGCGTGAAATGAAAAACTTGCTCTGGGTGTGATTGTGAATTTCCCTATAATAGCCTAATGATGATATGTAATCACATATCTCTTATTAGTGCAGCGTGACTGTATGGTGTCAGTGGGGGGCAAGTTAACAGATTAAGGGCCCTATCATGACATTCTAAAATTCATGGTCACTGACGAAAAGTTTAAACAAATTTCGTGGGTTGTTCAGTTTGGGTGTGGTGTAGTTATGAAACGTTATCAAATGCCCGGTGCTTGGCGCTAGAAGGTGGGCCTTATGTTTTTGGGCACAACATCCTTTAAACCAATGAGAGTGATCTGTGGGCAGCCGTGGCCCACTGGTTAGCACTCTGGACTTGTAACCAGAGGGTTGCCGGTTCGAGCCCCGACCAGTGGGCCGCGGCTGAAGTGCCCTTAAGCAAGGCACCTAACCCCTCACTGCTCCCCGAGCGCCGCCGTTGTAGCAGGCAGCTCACTGCGGGATTAGTGTGTGTTTCACCTCACTGTGTGTTCACTGTGTGCTGTTTGTGTTTCACTAATTCACCGATTGGGTTAAATGCAGAGACCAAATTTCCCTCACGGGATCAAAAAAGTATATATACATATACATTGCCTTTAACAGCAAGCAGCGCAACTTCAAACAGCACATCAATATTTTGATGGTCACCGGCACTCTGCTTGCACGCAAGACCGTATGGAACAGGTATTCCATGCTTTATTAAAAACTAGCAGAGTATATAGCCTACACGCATCTGCACTCGTCTATTATTTGAACTCATTGGCAAAGTGAAACCAACTTCACTGTGGTCTAATAGTCAACGAGAAAACAGTTATACACACTTTCACTATTGACTGAAAATAGGTTACCATCGAAAACAGCCTGAAAAAAGCAACAATTACCCCAATAATGTTCAAATGACGGAATAAAAACCTAAGGACATTTATCCTGCAGAGGAGTTGTTGCTTACATCTCGTGTCAGTGCGTCTTCAGCTGTGCTTCATATTTGCCTCTCGCCTAATCACTTTTATCCGTCATTACCAATTTGCAAATGATGGTGAACTACTCATTGTATAATATCTTTATTAGTGGGTTTGATCCAGTGACATCACAGCTCTAATTGTTTAAGCTTGCACCTGGCAGAGTTCTGAGCCATCTGGCAAGCCCACTATTGTTCTTCTTAAGTTTTCTTATTAGTGGGTTTGATCCTGCAAGCCCACAGCATGGCTGAAAGCCATGCTGTGGGCTTGCGGAGCAAGCCCACTATTGTTCTTGTTAAGTTTTCTTATTATTATTAGTGGGTTTGATCCTGCAAGCCCACTATTGTTCTTCTTAAGTTTTCTTATTAGTGGGTTTGATCCTGCAAGCCCACTATTGTTCTTCTTAAGTTTTCTTATTATTAGTGGGTTTGATCCAGCAAGCCCACTATTGTTCTTCTTAAGTTTTCTTATTATTATTATTATTAGTGGGTTTGATCCAGCAAGACCACTATTGTTCTTCTTAAGTTTACTTATTATTATTATTATTAGTGGGTTTGATCCAGCAAGCCCACTATTGTTCTTCTTAAGTTTTCTTATTATTATTATTATTATTTATTATTCCTGTTCACCCACTTTTTGGCCGAACTACTGCTCCTAGACCGTTTGAGCTATCGACGCGGTTCGAACTCCAAAAATTCAGGCCCGAACCGGTGTAACTTGCTTGTTGCTTTCGTGTCGCTGGCCCTTGTCGTTTTCGCGGTATTCCCGTTTTTCGGCGTTTTTCGGCCCCATTGAAATGAATGGCGGAATGTTCAGAATTCAAATTTCAATTGTGACATCACAGCTCTAATTGCTTAAGCTTGCACCTGGCAGAGTTCTGAGCCATCTGGCAGAGCTCTAATGGGCTGGGCTGGGCTGTCTGTGTATATGAAGGTGTGTGCATGTAACTTTTGACCCGAATGTCCGATTTTCATAAATGAGGTACCGTTGGAATCCTTGGATGAGGCCGAGTTCCATTCCCCTGATCAAACCCACTCTTGCAGTTCCTCGGAACCGCAATTCTAGTTATATCTTCCTATTCACCCACTTTTTGGCCGAACTACTGCTCCTAGACCGTTTGAGCTATCGACGCGGTTCGAACTCCAAAAATTCAGGCCCGAACCGGTGTAACTTGCTTGTTGATTTCGTGTCGCTGGCCCTTGTCGTTTTCGCGGTATTCCCGTTTTTCTGCGTTTTTTGGGCCCATTGAAATGAATGGCGGAATGTTCAGAATTCAAATTTCGATTGTGACATCACAGCTCTAATTGCTTAAGCTTGCACCTGGAAGAGTTCTAAGCCACCTGGCAGAGCTCTAATGGGCTGGGCTGGGCTGTCTGTGTATATGAAGGTGTGTGCATGTAACTTTTGACCAGTATGTCCGATTTTCATGAATGAGGTACCGTTGGAATCCTTGAATGAAGCCCAGTTTAATGCCTTGCCAGCACTAAGTGTAAAGGTAATGTAAAAAAAGATGAGACAGCGCGAAGCGCTGTCTCATCTTTTTTTTAAAGCCAAACCATGTTGATACAGGTCATTAAAAAAAAAATATATATATATTTTCCAAATCCATTCAGCCCAGTTCAATGCCTTGCCAGCACTAAGTGTAAAGGTCATGTAAAAAAAGAGGAGACAGCGCGAAGCGCTGTCTCATCTTTTTTTTAAAGCCAAACCATGTTCATATATCATTAAAAAAATAAATAAATAAATAAAGTATTTTACCAATCCATTCAGCCCAGTCCTATGCCCAGCATGCTCTATTCAAACTTAGTCATGTATGTGTACAGTTGTATAGATTATTACATTGAGAAACACACTTTCATACAGATATTATGCACATCCACACATGACACACCTGACACATTCATGTTAAGTTACTCATCATTGCCCGGCAAGAAGTCCACAATCAATTCAATTGTCTTGCCACGATCTGTGGAGCTTACAGACAACGTTATATTGCTATAGGTTCTGTATGCCATTTAAAGCCGACCTAACGATGAGTCCCTTTAAGACGGTGTGTTGCAATGCATTCTGGGTGCTGTGCTGTGATCCGACGGCTCGTCACCTGACCCACCAAACACAACGATGCTTGAACCAGAGCACTTGAACTGAAGGTAGTAAATATAAATAGCTACCAAGGCTCCAAATAGCAACACACTTACACCGTAGCATAATGAGGGTATCTACATGTAAAGCGAAGCATTCAGAACTCTACAGGCAGTTTATTAAAAAGAACGTCAACGGGTCAACGTCAACGATAAGTAAGTCAGGCTAACGTAAACGTTAGCTATTTGCTGTTGTCATGCTAGTGCTATATGCTTTAGGCTACGTGATGGCCATTTATCACACTAATTTTAGGTACTACTTTTACGAGGTCTGTAGTTCTGTCAAAATGTATCTTATCGTTGAACAGACTACAGTTTTATCTTCCTTAGACTTCGTAGATGTAGTTACTACAATTTGGAAGCGAATTTCGAAGTGTAAATATGGTTTTAGTGTGTAAACAGACCAACCGCGATTTTGCAATGAAGTTAATGGAGCCTTTTATGTAGGGCTACTAGGCTACTTTCACGAAGTCTGTAGTTCTGTCAAAATGTATCTTATCTATGAACAGGCTACATGATTATCTTCCTTAGACTTCGTAGATGTAGTTACTACAATTTGGAAGCGAATTTCGAAGTGTAAATATGGTTTTAGTGTGTAAACAGACCAACCGCGATTTTGCAATGAAGTTAATTGAGCCTTTTATGTAGGGCTACTAGGCTACTTTCACGAAGTCTGTAGTTCTGTCAAAATGTATCTTAACCATGTAGTATGTTCATAGATATCTTCCTTAGACTTCGTAGATGTAGTTACTACAATTTGGAAGCGAATTTCGAAGTGCAAATATGGTTTAAATGTGTAAACAAGACGCCTGATGTTTAATGTTAATGAATGGGCACAGTATTATTGTGTACAGTAATGGGCTATCAGTAGTATGTAAACAGTTCATGTGTTATGTGATTTACATAAACTAGTAAACAACTGAAATGTTAAAAGCTGGTATTGTGTTTCCTGAATTCTTACATTCAGGCATTCAAATGAAATGTAATTAAATAGCATATCAATCATGCAACAATGCAAAAACAATGAAACTAGTGTATTAGTAAAGCAGTACTCTGATGTGCATGCTTTCACAAACTTTTGTAAACAATCTTAGCACTTTAAACATTGACTGTTTTGAAGTGCATGTAGGCAATATAGTATAAAAATAATAATTGTGATATCATTACAATTTGATAGGGGTTGGGAGGAGGGGGTGGGTTCATGTAGGTGGGCCCTATGACCCCAAAGTATGCCTTGACTGGGCCTCAGGTCAAAGAAGTTTGAGAAATGCTGATGTAGACAACAAAGCAGCAAGGAGGCGTCGTGTGATCATTTAAACAAGTTTTATGACAAGGTCGATGAGGGTGGGAAAAATCGTACATTTCTGTGCAAACTTTGCCCGCACTTCAGTCACATTGTCTTTTAAGAAAATGCAGTCCTTTTTTCGGTTCCAGCAGCCAACAACCTCAGAACTGACCCTTCAGGCCTCTCAGCAGGCGCTGGCCTTTAACCGCAGCCAGAAGAGAGTCAGCAGAAATTTGATTGCCTTTAAAAAATCTGACTTCTTAAAAAATCTTAAACTGGCTGCATTACGTGATTATTTCTGAGATTCTGATACGTTTTTAACCATGACCTATACACAGTTCTGGTTTGAAAATGTATCTCTTAAAATAATCACTTTATGCAGTCAGCTTAAGATGGCTTACTAGCAACTAACTAATTACCCTAGCAACAACCTAGAAACCACCCATGTAATGTCAACCTAGCGACCACCAGCATAGCAACCATGTTATTTATGCGTTTTAGCTTATTGGATGTTGCGTTAATGCAGACAACTTTTGATCCGTGTGCCCGATTTTCATAAATGAGGTACCGTTGGAATCCTTGGATGAGGCCGAGTTCCGTGCCACTGATCAAACCCACTCTTGCAGTTCCTCGGAACCGCAATTCTAGTTAGTGGGTTTGATCCAGCAAGACCACAGCATGGCTGAAAGCCATGCTGTGGGCTTGCGGAGCAAGCCCACTATTGTTCTTCTTAAGTTTTCTTATTAGTGGGTTTGATCCAGTAAGCCCACAGCATGGCTTTGCCATGCTGTGGGCTTGCGGAGCAAGCCCACTATTGTTCTTCTTAAGTTTTCTTATTATTTATTATTCCTGTTCACCCACTTTTTGGCCGAACTACTGCTCCTAGACCGTTTGAGCTATCGACGCGGTTCGAACTCCAAAAATTCAGGCCCAAACCGGTGTAACTTGCTTGTTGATTTCGTGTCACTGGCCCTTGTCGTTTTCGCGGTATTCCCGTTTTTCTGCGTTTTTTGGGCCCATTGAAATGCATGGCGGAATGTTCAGAATTCAAATTTCAATTGTGACATCACAGCTCTAATTGCTTAAGCTTGCACCTGGAAGAGTTCTAAGCCACCTGGCAGAGCTATAATGGGCTGGGCTGGGCTGTCTGTGTATATGAAGGTGTGTGCATGTAACTTTTGACCCGTATGTCCGATTTTCATAAATGAGGTACCGTTGGAATCCTTGGATGAGGCCGAGTTCCATGCCCCTGATCAAACCCACTCTTGCAGTTCCTCGGAACCGCAATTCTAGTTATATCTTCTTTTTCACCCACTTTTTGGCCGAACTACTGCTCCTAGACCGTTTGAGCTATCGACGCGGTTCGAACTCCAAAAATTCAGGCCCGAACCGGTGTAACTTGCTTGTTAATTTCGTGTCGCTGGCCCTTGTCGTTTTTGCGGTATTCCCGTTTTTCGGCGTTTTTGGGCCCCATTGAAATGAATGGCGGAATGTTCAAGGATTCTAATTCGATTGTGACATCACAGCTCTAATTGCTTAAGCTTGCACCTGGAAGAGTTCTAAGCCACCTGGCAATGTCTAATGGGCTGGGCTGGGCTGTCTGTTTATAATGAAGGTGTGTGCATGTAACTTTTGACCCATATGTCCGATTTTCATAAATGAGGTACCGTTGGAATCCTTGGATGAGGCCGAGTTCCATGCCCCTGATCAAACCCACTCTTGCAGTTCCTCGGAACCGCAATTCTAGTTATTTATTATTCCTGTTCACCCACTTTTTGGCCGAACTACTGCTCCTAGACCGTTTGAGCTATCGACGCGGTTCGAACTCCAAAAATTCAGGCCCGAACCGGTGTAACTTGCTTGTTGATTTCGTGGCGCTGGCCCTTGTCGTTTTCGCGGTATTCCCGTTTTTCTGCGTTTTTTGGGCCCATTGAAATGAATGGCGGAATGTTCAGAATTCAAATTTCGATTGTGACATCACAGCTCTAATTGCTTAAGCTTGCACCTGGAAGAGTTCTAAGCCACCTGGCAGAGCTATAATGGGCTGGGCTGGGCTGTCTGTGTATATGAAGGTGTGTGCATGTAACTTTTGACCCGTATGTCCGATTTTCATAAATGAGGTACCGTTGGAATCCTTGGATAAGGCCGAGTTCCATGCCCCTGATCAAACCCACTCTTGCAGTTCCTCGGAACCGCAATTCTAGTTACTATTATTATTATATCTTCCTATTCACCCACTTTTTAGCCGAACTACTGCTCCTAGACCGTTTGAGCTATCGACGCAGTTCGAACTCCAAAAATTCAGGCCCGAACCGGTGTAACTTGCTTGTTGCTTTCGTGTCGCTGGCCCTTGTCGTTTTTGCGGTATTCCCGTTTTTCGGCGTTTTTGGGCCCCATTGAAATCAATGGCGGAATGCTGGGGCTTTATGACATCACAGCACCTCATTACTTGCACCTGGTAGAGCATCTTGAATTGGGTTAGCTGGGCTATGAGTTTATTGAAGGTTAGCTGAGTGCAGCTGGAGAGTACTAGCACTGGCAGATGTCTAATGGGCTGGGCTGGGTGTCTGTGTTATGGTGTGTGCATGTAACTTTTGACCAGTATGTCCGATTTTCATGAATGAGGTACCGTTGGAATCCTTGAATGAAGCCCAGTTCAATGCCTTGCCAGCACTACAGGTCATTAAAAAAAATATATATATATATTTTCCAAATCCATTCAGCCCAGTTCAATGCCTTGCCAGCACTAAGTGTAAAGGTCATGTAAAAAAAGAGGAGACAGCGCGAAGCGCTGTCTCCTCTTTTTTTAAAGCCAAACCATGTTCATATAGGTCATTAAAAAAATAAATAAATAAAGTATTTCACCAATCCATTCAGCCCAGTCCTATACCCAGCTAACTCCATTTGAACATAGTCATGTGTACAGTTGTATAGATTATTACATTGAGAAACACACTTTCATACAGATATCATACATATCCACGCAGCATTACTAATCAAGTTACTCATCGTTGCCCAGCAAGAAGTCCTCAATCAATTCAATTGTCTTGCCACGATCTGTGGAGCTTACAGACAACGTTAAAATTCTATAGGTTCTGTATGCTATTTAAAGCCGACCTACCGATGAGTCCCTTCATGACGGTGTGTTGCAATGCATTCTGGGTGCTGTGCTGTGATTCGACGGCTCGTCACCTGACCCACCAAACAACAACTCTCTGGGATGTGGCGTAAATATCGCGTAAAAACCTTGTTGCCGGTGTTCCAGTTTAGATGGTGAGCAGGTTAACTTGTGATATTTGCATAAAATCCGTGAATATTCAACAAGACCCTGCCTACTTGTTAACAACGCTTTGCTCTGCCTCCGCCCTTCCAGTGCTGGAGATTCACATTTTCACAAGCCTACAGTGGCGACAGAATATGAAGCAAGATCTTGCCGAAAACATGCAGGAATCATTATGTATGTCTGCTTAAGCATCCACACAAAATGTTGTGCAAACAGGAAATGTGTCAAAGTAAATCAGCGAAGGTTTTGTTGGGTTTCAAACATGAGTCTAACTGAGGCAAAATATTCCAAGCAGTAAGCACCACTACGCCACAAAGAGCAACACTTGCCATTAGTCTAGTAGACTAGTCTACTAGCTTACTAGCTATCCTGATGTCCATGTTAACTGGTGATAGCCTATATTATAAAATGAGCAAACACAGCGAATGCATGCCTTGAATAATGCAGATACATTTTGCCTCAGTAATTTTGCATCACAAACAGTAACAAATGACCCCATCCATTGCTCGTTTTTTTGTGCAGAAACACACATCGTGATGCGCAAAAACTATGAAGATCACTTGTGGGCCTCGAACTGCTCACTAAAATAGCAAGCTAGCAGTAATAGGCCACCCTGCTAACCAATTGCACCACTGGTTATTTTGTATCTATGCAATAGCATGGTGTTCCTATTAAATGAATGTAGGTCTATGTTGTCTTGTGACAGCTTTGTCAATCGATCAAGATATTCATTATAGCAAACATCTAGGCTAAGTGAATGTTTTGCAACAGGCTGCTGAACGAGCAGTAAGTAGCCTAGGCTAAACTATTTTCTAATTTAGGCTACGTGGGAATCTGAAACAGCAACACCTGTCATCAAACTCTCTAGCTACATCGAAGTTTTGTAATATATGCTACCATGATAACCATTTTGTGTCGTCAAATTAGGACCAACAAATTAAATAATATCTAACTTGGAGAAAATAAGTTTCATGTCTTCACTTCAAATAACTAGACAGCTCACTGCATACCTTCACCGAGACATAACACTAAGTTATGATAATTTTTGCACATGACTGACATGTTTCATATTATTAACCCCCAAAACGGAATAAAGTGTTAGTGGGACATGCCAGTTTGTTGTAGGCTACATCAGTTATAGGTTTGGTATGTGAGGCAAAGATGAACCTACTTTGTTGTTTTGAGGCTTGCATATGCCCATGTTAAATTGTGATAGCACCAGTTAACATGGGCATATATTTCTCACATATGTTAACCTGTGTTAACTTTGACTAAGAGTTCAATATATACATAGAAATCTGACATCGATTTCAGCGGCTCGTAGTGTAGTGGTATAGACGATGTAGAAGCTAATCCAATCAACTTTCTTGTCCATGCGTGGTTCAAATCCCAGCTAGATCGCTAGTTTTATTTTTGTCCATTCGTTCAGCATGTGTCATATTTGTGTATTTGTGGATAATGCTTAAACAGACATGTATTAGACATACAATGGTGATGTTTTCAACGATATCTGTGATATTGTCTCACTTGCAAACACTTTGTGAAAATATGAACCTGCACTAGGCGGAGGCAGAGCAGAACGCTCTTAAGAAGTAGGCAGGGTCTTGTTGAATATTCACTGATTTTATGCAGATATCACCAGTTAATCTGCTCACCATCTAAACTGGAACACCGAAACAACCGGGAAGAGGCAACAGGATAGCAGCACGAAAGATACACAGGATACACACGGAATTTTCATGGACGTCCTTATCAGTCTATGGTCTAACTTATAAACGTGTCGGGTCAACGTCAACGATATGTAAGTTAGGCTAACGTAAACGTTAGCTATTTGCTGTTGTCATATGCTTTACGTGATGGCCATTCATCACACTGAATCAGAATTACCTTAGCTCTCAGTAAGTTACAGTTTATTATAGTCATGTGATTTACATAAAGTAGTAAACAACAGTAATGTTAAACGTGTGAACAAGTTAAATTCTACCCCACAAGCCACAATAGGAACGTTCAAGTAAGCGTTAGCACATATACAAACCTTTTAATGTTAGCTAACATGCTAAGCATTGAAAATGAATGCGTTAGCAATAGCCACTGCTTTTTTTGAGCTGACAAGCCCTGGAAATGCGTTAACGTAATCAGCCAAATTGACTCACTTCTTAAGACCCTTGGTATGGTGTTACAAGGATGTGGAGTCGACATGTAAATTGTTAGTATGGTTTTAATGTGTAAACAGACCAACCGTGATTTTGCAATGATGTAATTTTAGGTACTACTTTCACGAAGTCTGTAGTTCTGTCAAAGTTTATCTTAGTTTATCTCAGACTACATGGTTATCTTCCTTAGACTTCGTAGATGTAGTTACTACAATTTGGAAGCGAAATTCGAAGTGTAAATATTGTTTTAATGTGTAAACAGACCAACCGCGATTTTGCAATGAAGTGAATGGAGACAGTTTAGGTAGCCTACTACTTTCACGAATTCTGTAGTTCTGTCAAAATTTATCTTATCGTTGAACAGACTACATGGTTATCTTCCTTAGACTTCGTAGATGTAGTTACTACAATTTGGAAGCGAAATTCGAAGTGCAAATATGGTTTAAATGTGTAAACAAGACGCAAAATATATGTTACTGAATGGGCACAGTATTATTGTGTACAGTAATGGGCTATCAGTAGTAGGCTATGTAAACAGTTCATGTGTTATGTGATTTACATAAACTAGTAAACAACAGAAATGTTAAAAGCTGGTATTGTGTTTCCTGAATTCTTACATTCAGGCATTCAAATGAAATGTAATTAAATAGCATATATATACTCTATCAGTGTATGATGCTTGCATGAGGGAAACATCCCAAAACAACGGCACCCATATAATTGCTGTTGTTTTGAGAAGTATTTCTCATGCAAGCATCATGCAACAATGCAAAAACAAAGAAACTAGTGTAGGTACTACTTTCACGAAGTCTGTAGTTCTGTCAAAATGTATCTTATCGTTAAACATACTACATGGTTATCTTCCTTAGACTTCGTAGATGTAGTTACTACTACAATTTGGAAGCGAAATTCGAAGTGCAAATATGGTTTAAATGTGTAAACAAGACGCCTGATGTTTAATATATGTTAATGAATGGGCACAGTATTATTGTGTACAGTAATGGGCTATCAGTAGTATGAACAGTTCATGTGTTATGTGATTTACATAAACTAGTAAACAACAGAAATGTTAAAAGCTGGTATTGTGTTTCCTGAATTCTTAATTTCAGGCATTCAAATGAAATGTAATTAAATAGCATATATATACTCTATCAGTGTATGATGCTTGCATGAGGGAAACATCCCAAAACAACGGCACCCATATAATTGCTGTTGTTTTGAGAAGTATTTCTCATGCAAGCATCATGCAACAATGCAAAAACAAAGAAACTAGTGTAGGCCTAATTATATTTTACATTAGTAAAGCAGTACTCTGATGTGCATGCTTTCACAAACTTTTGTGAACAATCTTAGCACTTTAAACATTGACTGTTTTAAAGTGCATGTATAGCAATATAGTATAAAAATAATAATTGTGATATCATTACAATTTGATAGGGGTTGGGAGGAGGGGGTGGGTTCATGTAGGTGGGCCCTATGACCCCAAAGTATGCCTTGACTGGGCCTCAGGTCAAAGAAGTTTGAGAAATGCTGATGTAGACAACAAAGCAGCAAGGAGGCGTCGTGTGATCATTTAAACAAGTTTTATGACAAGGTCGTTGAGGGTGGGAAAAATCGTACATTTCTGTGCAAACTTTGCCCGCACTTCAGTCACATTGTCTTTTAAGAAAATGCAGTCCTTTTTTCGGTTCCAGCAGCCAACAACCTCAGAACTGACCCTTCAGGCCTCTCAGGAGGCGCTGGCCTTTAACCGCAGCCAGAAGAGAGTCAGCAGAAATTTGATTGCCTTTAAAAAATCTGACTTCTTAAAAAATCTTAAACTGGCTGCATTACGTGATTATTTCTGAGATTCTAAAACGTTTTTAACCATGACCTATACACAGTTCTGGTTTAAAAATGTATCTCTTAAAATAATCACTTTATGCAGTCAGCTTAAGATGGCTTACTAGCAACTAACTAATTACCCTAGCAACAACCTAGAAACCACCCCTGTAATGTCAACCTAGCGACCAGCATAGCAACCATGTTATTTATGCGTTTTAGCTTATTGGATGTTGCGTTAATGCAGACAACTTTTGATACGTGTGCCCGATTTTCATAAATGAGGTACCGTTGGAATCCTTGGATGAGGCCGAGTTCCATGCCACTGATCAAACCCACTCTTGCAGTTCCTCGGAACCGCAATTCTAGTTAGTGGGTTTGATCCAGCAAGACCACTATTGTTCTTCTTAAGTTTTCTTATATCTTCTTTTTCACCCACTTTTTGGCCGAACTACTGCTCCTAGACTGTTTGAGCTATTGATGCGGTTCGAACTCCAAAAATTCAGGCCCGAACCGGTGTAACTTGCTTGTTAATTTCGTGTCGCTGGCCCTTGTAGTTTTCGCGGTATTCCCGTTTTTCAGCGTTTTTGGGCCCCATTGAAATGAATGGCGGAATGTTCAAGGATTTTAATTCAATTGTGACATCACAGCTCTAATTGTTTAAGCTTGCACCTGGCAGAGTTCTGAGCCATCTGGCAGAGCTCTAATGGGCTGGGCTGGGCTGTCTGTGTATATGAAGGTGTGTGCATGTAACTTTTGACCTGTATGTCCGATTTTCATGAATGAGGTACCGTTGGAATCCTCGAAAGAAGCCCAGTTCAATGCCTTGCCAGCACTAAGTGTAAAGGTAATGTAAAAAAAGATGAGACAAACCATGTACATATAGGTCATTAAAAAAATAAATAAATAGTATTTTCCCAATCCATTCAGCCCAATCCTAAGCCCAGCTAGCTCCATTCAAACTTAGTCATGTGTACAGTTGTATAGATTATTACATTGAGAAACACACTTTCATACAGATATTATGCACATCCACGCATCATTACTACTCAAGTTAAGTTACTCATCATTGCCCGGCAAGAAGTCCACAATCAATTCAATTGTCTTGCCACGATCTGTGGAGCTTACAGACAACGTTATATGACTATAGGTTCTGTATGTTATTTAAAGCCAACCTAACGATGTGTCCCTTTAAGACTGTGTGTTGCAATGCATTCTGGGTGCTGTGCTGTGATCCGACGGCTCGTCACCTGACCCACCAAACACAACGATGCTTGAACCAGAGCACTTGAACTAAACGCAGTAAAAATAAATAGCTACCAAGGCTCCAAATAGCAACACACTTACACCGTAGCATAATGAGGGTATCTACATGTAAACCGAAGCATTCAGAACTGTGTAAGTCTACAGGCAGTTTATTAAAAAGAACGTCAACGGGTCAACGTCAACGATAAGTAAGTTAGGCTAACGTAAACGTTAGCTATTTGCTGTTGTCATATGCTAGTGCTATATGCTTTAGGCTGCGTGATGGCCATTTATCACACTCATTTTAGGTACTACTTTTACGAGGTCTGTAGTTATGTCAAAATGTATCTTATCGTTGAACAGACTACATGGTTATCTTCCTTAGACTTCGTAGATGTAGTTACTACAATTTGGAAGCGAATTTCGAAGTGTAAATATGGTTTTAATGTGTAAACAGACCAACCGCAATTTTGCAATTAAGTGAATGGAGTCTTTTTAGGTAGGGCTACTAGGCTCACGAAGTCTGTAGTTCTGTCAAAATGTATCTTATCTATGAACGGACTACATGGTTATCTTCCTTAGACTTCGTAGATGTAGTTACTACAATTTGGAAGCGAATTTCGAAGTGTAAATATGGTTTTAATGTGTAAACAGACCAACCGCGATTTTGCAATGAAGTGAATAGAGCCTTTTATGTAGGGCTACTAGGCTACTTTCACGAAGTCTGTAGTTCTGTCAAAATGTATCTTATCTATGAACAGACTACATGGTTATCTTCTTTAGACTTCGTAGATGTAGTTACTACAGTTTGGAAGCGAAATTCGAAGTGTAAATATGGTTTAAATGTGTAAACAAGACGCCTGATGTTTAATATATGTTAATGAATGGGCACAGTATTATTGTGTACAGTAATGGGCTATCAGTAGTATGTAAACAGTTCATGTGTTATGTGATTTACATAAACTAGTAAACAACAGAAATGTTAAAAGCTGGTATTGTGTTTCCTGAATTCTTACATTCAGGCATTCAAATGAAATGTAATTAAATAGCATACCAATCATGCAACAATGCAAAAACAATGAAACTAGTGTAGGCCTAATTATATTTTACATTAGTAAAGCAGTACTCAAACTTTTGTGAACAATCTTAGCTCTTTAAACATTGACTGTTTTGAAGTGCATGTATAGCAATATAGTATAAAAATAATAATAATTGTGATGATATTACAATTTGATGGGAGGTGGGAGGAGGGGGTGGGTTCATGTAGGTGGGCCCTATGACCCCAAAGTATGCCTTGACTGGGCCTCAGGTCAAAGAAGTTTGAGAAAGGCTGATGTAGACGACAAAGCAGCAAGGAGGCGTCGTGTGATCATTTAAACAAGTTTTATGACAAGGTCCATGAGGGTGGGAAAAATCGTACATTTCTGTGCAAACTTTGCCCGCACTTCAGTCACATTGTCTTTTAAGAAAATGCAGTCCATTTTTCGGTTTCAGCAGTCAACAACCTCAGAACTGACCCTTCAGGCCTCTCAGGAGGCACTGGCCTTCTAACCTAGCGACCACCTGAGCAACCAGCATGATTGCCCTAGCAACCAGCATAGCAACCACGTTATTTATGCGTTTTAGCTTATTGGATGTTGCGTTGATGCAGATAACTTTTGATCCGTGTGCCCGATTTTCATAAATGAGGTATCGTTGGAATCCTTGGATGAGGCCAAGTTCCGTGCCCCAGATCAAACCCACTCTTGCAGTTCCTCGGAACCGCAATTCTAGTTATATCTTCCTATTCACCCACTTTTTGGCCGAACTACTGCTCCTAGACCGTTTGAGCTATCGACGCGGTTCGAACTCCAAAAATTCAGGCCCGAACCGGTGTAACTTGTTGCGTTTTTCGGCCCCATTGAAATGAATGGCGGAATGTTCAAGGATTCTAATTCCGATTGTGACATCACAGCTCTGATTGTTTAAGCTTGCACCTGGAAGAGCTCTAAGCCACCTGGCAATGTCTAATGGGCTGGGCTGGGCTGTCTGTGTATAATGAAGGTGTGTGCATTAGGGCTGCACAATTAATCGAATTTTAATCACGATCACGATTTTGGCTTCCCACGATCAAATTTGCGTGATCGAGCGATATTTCAAATGCGTGCTCTACCCATAGAACCAACCTGGCAACCCATAGAACGCTCCGCAAAACAAATCAAGCGCTCCTTAGACCTGTCTGACCATGTGCCTGCATGCAGCCTACCAATGTCAGCTGTTCCCTGCACTGCTCAGCCTGATGCACTGCGGACTAGTGACATTATGTTAACTATTAGTAGGCTAATTAGATTATACAATAAACGACGATCAAAAATCAATGTGTGGCACAGCAGAAGGCCAAGAGCTTGTCCCTCGAAGCGGATCATCCATTGTTCGAAAATATTTCGGATTTCAGGCAAGTTAAGTTAACCAAAAATATAAGCAAGGCAGGGCTCTCAACTCATACCGTGAAACACATCACATGACGTAAACCACACATGCCTTTTTTACCACGTTAACTTTTAGTCCTTGTTTGCTTCCTCTGATAGCCTATACTGTAATAAGAGTTGAGCTAACGACGGGATCCGAGGAAGCAAACAAGGACTAAAAGTTAACGTGGTAAAAAAGGCATGTGTGGTTTACGTCATGTGATGTGTTTCACGGTATGAGTTGAGAGCCCTGCCTTGCTTATATTTTTGGTTAACTTAACTTGCCTGAAATCCGAAATATTTTCGAACAATGGATGATCCCTTCGAGGGACAAGCTCTTGGCCTTCTGCTGTGCCACACATTGTTGATCGTCGTTTATTGTATAATCTAATTAGCCTACTAATAGTTAAACATAATGTCACTAGTCCGCAGTGCATCAGCTGAGCAGTGCAGGGAACAGCTGACATTGGTAGGCTGCATGCAGGCACATGGTCAGACAGGTCTAGGAGTTGATTGTTTTGCGGAGCTTCTATGGTTATGCTAGTCCATTTAATTGGGGACGCATTTGAGCGTGGGAGAGAGGGCGATGGCAACAGTAGTTCCCATTACTGACCATTTATAAACTGTGAGAGGGCACAGCCATAGGCACAGCACTACCCATATAGGCTATATTTGAGTGGAGCTGGCAAAGAGTCTTAAAGTGACAGTGCACCATTTATAAATGAATTAAACAGCATCAAATTAACAGTATTTCTTAAGAAATTAATTTTCTACAACAAAATTATTTTGTCATTTAAATAATACAAAACATTATTATTATTATTATTATTATTATTATTATTATTTGTGTGTGGCCCGCTGGCCAATTTTCAAAACCCAATGTGGCCCTTCAGTCAAAAAGTTTGGACACCCCTGGACTAACGATTACAGTAAACTTATGAACACGCTAATGAGGAGCGTTGGGAGGATTCCCGGTGGGCGTTTTCCCAAATATTAACAAAGTAGCATGCACAAAACATTTGTTTGGAAGTTGTTTGGAAGTTTGGAAGTCGCAGTCAAATCTATATCTGCAGTAATTTAGTGGAGTAAATGTGAGGGGAAGAATTTGGGTGAGCCAGATAGCAAGTCCAATATGTTTAGGGAAAAAATATTTTTGTCACTAAAATTAATTAATAATCGTGATAAATAATCGTGATCTCAATATTGATCAAAATAATCGTGATTATCATTTTGGTCATAATCGTGCAGCCCTAGTGTGCATGTAACTTTTGACCCGTATTCCCGATTTTCATAAATGAGGTACCGTTGGAATCCTTGGATGAGGCCGAGTTCCATGCCCCTGATCAAACCCACTCTTCCATCTGGGAACTTTTCATTGAAGAACTTTTGGGAAGGGGCGGACATACTGGTTAGCTGATTGGATAAACCATCTGTCTATCACCACCTTTGTTGGTTATCGACGGGCCAAATCAACCAATTAGATGAACAAAGTATTCTTCTAATGCCGTTTAACATACAATTAAGTTAGGTAACGTGACAAACGTTAAGATGTTTTAACTTTCCATTTATGAACCTAATCAACGACAATTCCCATCAAGTTTCACGGTAGGCCCTACACTTCTGAAGATAGTATATTCCTCCATTATGAACTGGAATCAGCCGTGGAGGATGTCTGTGTCGTTCATTCCTCCCAGCTGCATGGCTGAGACTCATAGCTTCACAGTTTACCCAGGAATACTTTCTAATTTGAATAAAACTTGCGCGATAGCTATGCTCATCTCTGTGGATGCCGTCATGTTGTTCGTTGCGTCACACCTCAACCCGCCTCAAAGCCAATGCTGATTGGACGTTCGTTTGGTGAACTGCTCCAAATTTTCTTTAACGGAAAGTATCCAGACTGATCTGCGAGTGAAACCCTGAAGCTCGCGAGATCAGGATGGTCTCACGAGGCTAGTGTTACACCATAACTTGCATCAATTGAATAAGAGCAGCATACTGGGGCAGGGTTCTCAAGTTTTGAGCTCAGCTTGGAGTGAGATTGGGGGGGGGGGGGGGTGCACTCACTCACTAATTATAAAAACCTTGAATTTGTCATTGTAATCTATACATCCTATATCTTGTTTTTGTCTGGGAAAGTATAATGCATAGCCTATGTCTCTTATGTCAGCCTTTTCAAGGGAAACCATTTGTTTTTTTATGTCACCAGGAAGCATGTCAGTAGAAATAACTTTTCATATTTAGGTGGGATAGATTGGAATCTTGATACATAATAATCGTGACGCTGGGATATTCTATGGCTCACCAATTTACGAGATGTAGGCCTATATGTACTGAGTGAAACAAATATTTTATTTATTAGGCTAATTGCTTTATTCACTTGAGTAGCCTATATTGTCACTGAATCATTAGACTAAGCATGTGCATGCCAAAACCGAGGACAGCAAGTTCATTATACATTATGGTGGTTGGCAGGTCATTGTCTGCAGCAGTCCTGTATGTTTAGAAAAAAATGTAGGCCCTATGTGTAGCATACTCGCTCAAATTGATAACACTCGTTAATAATAAGCTAATTTTCCTTCATTGTTGACATGGTCCATGGAGGATCAGATGGGTGTCCAGGGACCTGATGAACACGGCGCTAAAAAGCACAAACGAGTGCGAAAGTTGCAGCCGTGACGACAGGGAAAGTGCAGGCAGTCACGAGAGTGATTGGTCGTGTAAAATGAACGTTGCTGATGTCTGGCTTACACAAAGCTATAACGACACAATCATTAGGTTTTCTTAATGACCGACAGTTTAGTTTAGTTTATAGATAAGAAATAATTTTGCCATAAAGTAGGCTAGGCCAAATGTTCGTGAAAAGGCTTGGTTTACACACCCTGTAAAGTACCATAAGTAGGCTGGTTTACCAAATGACAGACAGTTGAATTTCTGAATAAAAAGAATGTTGGTGCAGTTTTGAAATCTTAAACGTGTAACCCCACACAAGCATAACGTGGTTGTAGGGAGGGGATGTGCTATTTTGGAATTTTACCCGGATACAACGAATAGCCTACTATTTTTTGATTGGATGTCGGTGGCTATTTATTTTTTTGATTTTGCTGGTGAGTGGTGTGCTAGTTCTGAACCCTGCGAGAAATCCTCTCGTATCCCTGCACCTCCTCTAATAATTATGCAGATACCTTGACATCCCTAGTAATATTTCTGCGTGAGAAATGCAAGGTGTGGTGTGTGAGCGTGTGAACTTGTTGAATTGCGTGTGTCTCACGCCCATTGCATGAGACTTGAGAACCCTGCTGGGGTAAGAGGTTCAGTCCCAGTTTAAATTAAATTTAAGAAGGTATTATTTCAACTACAGACAGAACAATGCAGAGACAGAGCATGTCATGAATGTGTGTGACTGTGAGCTATGTTCCGTGAATACAAATTTAATGATGGCGGAATTCGCTGACATTATTATTACTAGGTCTGACTGAGACTGACAGCTACGACGTAAACCTAACGTTTCGCGCTGGCTACACTTGCGTCTTTTGATTGGATGAGCGCCAGTTTCTTAATCACAACAAAATACATGTATGTCATTGATTGGTTGCATTTGAAAGGTTGCATTTGAAGGGCGTGAAAGGCGAAATAATTTAATGTTGCATTATCGAATGTTATGTTTTGTATCATGGACATATTTGTTGCAAATCTCCCGACCACTATGTCGACCCGAGACCGCAAGACCAAGACAATGAGACCAAGACAAGACCGAGGGATCCGAGACCAAGACAAGACCAAGACCAAAGACGGTCGAGACTGTGACAAGACCGAGACCACGTAAAAGTGGTCTCGAGACCAAGACCGGTCTCGAGACATCCAACTCTACTATACACCAACTGGCCTGTAGGTGGCCGGAGACAGTTTTCTGTGAATATCTCGAGAACCGTAGGGCCTAGGAGGTCCACCTTTTTTATGTATGTTGGTCTTAACGGGGCATGTCAACCCATCCCATTACCACTTATTTCATGTATAGCGCCACCTAGTTAAAAATTAAAAAGCAAAAAATTAGGTGTTTTCATCACAATATCTCTGGCTGACAAGGTCAAAACTGCACAAAATTAAAAGTGTAGGATCATTATGACACCCTCCGAATGCATGCCAAGTTTTGTGTACTTTCGTTCATGGGGGGCACAATAAAATAATTTATGTGTACATTTAGTGACGTACACCAACAATGATTCCCGGGACACTGAAAGACTGGGGTACACAAAACTTGGTGGGCATGTAACCCCACATGGATAGCATGGAACCGTCGTTTTTCGTTTTGATCTGTAGCCCCCCGGCTGGACTGGACCCCCGAAAGGAGGGTAGGGCAGACACAGTTCTCTGTGAATATCTTGAGAACTGTAGGGACTAGGATGACCATTTTTTTCCGTATGTTTGCCTCCAGGGGTCATGTTAACCCATTTCATGTACACACATGTGCACAAACAGATACACACACACACACATACATTCACAGTAATCATACGTATGACACATACTCACACAGTAGACATATGTACGCTTGCACAGGCACATACGCAGGCACACACACAAGCGCACGCACACGCACGCACGCACACACACACACACACACACACACACACACACACACACACACACAACATAAACATGAACATGCACACAATTCAAGAATTTCTCAGAATTATGAACAGGCAAGATGGAGGTGGGGTTGTATAAAATGAATTTTACATGTGAAATCTATGAACTAATCATGTTTTGGTACTTGTTGTCTAGCAGATATCAGTGAGAATTGAGTACGTGTGGATAATGCAATTTAGTGAGACAGTTAGAATCATATAGGCCTTTCAGCGTGATTTATTTTTGTGGGAAAAATGTGCTGGACTGGGCGGCGGTCATATTTTGTACCGCTCTGCGGTACATCTAGTTTGTAATGTTTTGCATGAATGTGCGCTGGTGAGCGTTTGTGGATAAGAGAAGCAGGGTGGGTGGTGCACCCGCCCATGTCATATGATAATGCGCTCTTAAAATAACATATAAACAACTCGCCATGGATTTCTGACCAGGTTTCTCTTGATCAGTGGCATAATGCGTTTTAGGTGCGATAGTGATTTTTAGACAATGCGCCAGACCCCTCCTTAGGTCATTAATTGTCACACCCCTTGGCTCGTTGTTCAAAAAAAGAGACGGGCATGGCGAAAAACTCAAGTCTACGGTAGGAATAAGCTTTGCATCATGATTATAGACTTTAGACTGTGCTTTAGACCGTCATGATAGAGGCCTAAGCGTTAAGTGATTAGTGACAGTGAGGGACCCGGGCTTTGTTGATGAGGCCAACTGCAGTTTTTGCCATGAGGTTTTGGTACCTGATGGACCACAGCCTCCTGCCGGAAGGGAGTGGCTCAAAGAGACTGTGTCCGGGGTGGGAGGGGTCAGCCACAATCCTACCTGCCCGCCCCAGGGCCCTGGAGGCATGCAGATCATGGAGGGATGGCAGATAGCAGCCAATCACCCTCTCAGCAGAGCAAATGATACGCTGTAGTCTGCGCTTGTCCTTGGTAGAGGCCGCAGCATACCAGATGGTAATGGAGGAGGTGAGGATAGACTCAATGATGGAAGTGTAGAAGAGCACCATCATTGGCTTTGGCAGGTTGTATTTCTTAAGCTGTCGCAGGAAGTACATCCTCTGCTGTGCCTTTTTGGTGAGAGCACTGGTGTCCAACTCCCACGAGGTCTGGGTGATGATGAAGCCCAGAGAGCAGAAGGACTCCACAGAGTCTACAGGGGAGCCAGTGATGGGAGCGGGTGTGGCTGGGTTCCTCCTGAAGTCCACAACCATCACCACTGTCTTTAGAGCATTTAGCTCCAAGCTGTTTTGTCTGCACCAGGACACCAGATGGTCAATCTCCCACCTGTAGGTGGACTCATCACCATCAGAGATGAGCCCAATGAGGGCGGTGTCGTCTGCTAACTTTATGAGCTTGACTGACGATTGATTGATGGATGGAGGTGCAACTGTTTGTATACAGAGAGAAGAGTAAACGGGAACCGGTGCTGATGGTCCAGGAGTCAGAGACATGTTTCCCCAGCTTCACATACTGCTTCCTATCAGACAGGAAGTTAGTGATCCACCTGCAGGTGGAGTCAGATACATGCAGCTGGGAGAGCTTGTCCTGCAGCAGAGCTGGGATGATGCTGTTGAAGGCGGAGCTGAAATCAACAAACAGGATCCTGCCGTATGTTCCTGCCAAGTTCAGGTGTTGGAGGATAAAGTGGAGGGCCATGTTTACTGCATCGTCTACAGATCTGTTGGCTCTGAATTGGTCCAAGTCGGCTCTCCTTCCTCTCAACGATACTATGAGGCAAGCTTCTTTACCAAGCGATATTCCAGTGGTTGATCATTTTAAATACCTAGGCTTATCAATTTTTCCCTCGATTCAATCAACCGTCTTTTTTAATTTCAACTGGACTCTCAGGCAGGTGGAATCTGATTCCCAATTCATTTCGAGCAAGAGCTGCCATCATCAAGATGAACATCTTACCACGGGTCAATTTCTGTAGTTCAATGTTGCCCTTAGCACCTCCTGCTGGACATTGGGAGAAACTTCATAAATTAGTGTCTAGTAGGGGTGTAACGGTTCATGTATTCGTATTGAACCGAAACGGTACGGGCGTCGCGGTTCGGTGCATGAATTTACATGGAGAATACACGGTATAAAAATACATAAAACTCGTGTGCGGATTAATTAATGTCATGCGCAATTACTGTTAAGTAGCGAGAGTTACGGGAGTTCTTTAGCGACACCTAACGCTAATCTGTAGCCTCGCCTTAGCTCTGAAGCTCTGAGTGGCGCCTATGTTTTTTTTTGTCAGGTCGTCGGTCGAGTCCGTCAGTCATTAGCAGCACTAAGGTTAGACCCACAAGAGTTAGAGGATCCGCTGGTCTCTTTAAGATCGCAAGTTTGAGAACTTCAGTTACAGTAACGTTAGTACAGGCGAAAGAGTGGTGGATAAGATGAAACTGTGTGTCGGCGTTGTTCAGCAGGGTATGTGAGTGGAAAAAATGCTACACATATTCGAAGTCATCACCCAGATGATGTAGGCTACCAATCACTGAAACGAGGGGAAAAAACTTCGCCTGCCCTTCAGTAGCCTTTGGATACACATACAAATAGGGCCAAAACCTATGGCTTAAATTAAATGATTTCGTAATGACAGAAAGCTATGTAAATCGCGTGGTAATTACCTTTATGTTGGGGTAACTTGTAACTTCTCACATGAGGAGCTGGTAGTGTTAAGTGCATAGACAGTAAAATAAAGTGACAACGCTAACCAGGCTAATAAAGAAACCATGCTACGGTGAGTAAGGCTAGATTATTACTTTACACACAATAAAAAAAATATTGACCCTTCCATATACAACTAAACACAGATGTTGAAGGTCTTGCTTAAGTGGATTTTTAAAATCATTTTTCTATGTAATTTGCACTTTCAGAAATAAGAGATGCTGTAGGCCTATTTTCAGTTTTATAGCTGATTGTCTTATTTTGTTTACAAGTTACAGATGGAATCTGGGTACTTATTGTACTGTTTAGCCTACATCTTACACACTTCAGGCTGTTGCAGATAGCTCAGGGAAGAGACTGTATGACACTAGGTGGTACAGCCTGAGACATGTACAAAATTTTTGTTTTGCTTTTCCCTCCATTGTACCGAACTCGTACCGAACCGTGATGTCCGAACCGAGGTATGAACCGAACCGTGACTTCTGTGTACCGTTACACCCCTAGTGTCTAGGAATGTCTGGAAAGGGAAACGCCCACGGATCAAAATGTCCATTTTGCAGAGGCAAAAACTATCGGGAGGTCTTGGGTTCCCAAACTTCCAGTTTTATTTCTGGTCCTTAACACTTCGTCCTCTTCATACCTGGTTAAACCCGGATGCACAAGTAGCTTGGCGTTCTTTAGAAGAAAACCTAGTAAGACCACATAGGCTTCAGGATTTAATCTACTCTAACATCCCTTTTAAAACCTGTAAATCCAAATTTGGTTCATTAATCTCACATCTTCTTTCCACATGGAGAAACATGGAACCACAATCTGAAAATCTTTCAAAATTCCATCCTCACCTTCCTTTATTTAATAATTATGCCCTTCGCTTCGGTGGTCATCCGATTTCCTTCCATCAGTGGAGCGATAAAGGGATCAATACCCTTTCCGACATTACATCAGGTAATGTACTCAGATCTTTTCAAGTCACATTACAACTTACCTGGTACCTCTTTTTTCTTCTACCTGCAACTCCGCAGTGCCTTACGGGCATATGGTGTCCCTTGGGGAGAACATTTGGAACCTCATCCGATTCATAGAATTTGTGGTATTGCATCTACCCGAGGCTTGGTCTCCTCTCTTTACACATACATCACCAAACATGCAGAAAAACCGCTGCAGGTTGATAGTCACTGGAGCCAAGATCTCTCAATTGCACCTAACACAATCAATTGGTCTACAGTCTGGTCAAGGATAGTCCTATCATCGCGTAATCCCAACCATCAGATGATTCATTATAATTTCATACACAGACTCTACTGCACTCCCCGTAAATTATTTTTAATGAATCTCTTTTAATTAATCTCCCAACTGCCAGCTATGTTCTTCAGGTACAACAGGAACTTTTGTTCATATGGTCTGGGACTGCCCTGGTGTGAGAGATTTTTGGAGTATGGTCTCCAATAAGATGTCCATAGTACTTGAGCGTACCATCCCTTGTTCCCCAACTATCTTATTGCTTAGTGATTTTACTGGCCTAGACCTGTCTTTGATGCACCAACGCTGGTTCCTGGTAGGCCTAACTGCTGCCAAGAAGCTTATAGCTCAGAGATGGAAAGCACCTCATGATCTGTCTTATCAACACTGGGTAAATACAGTTATAGATCTGGCTAGGCTGGAGAAATCAGTGGCCATTATGCATGGTGCTCAGGTTAAAAACATTCATTTATGGTCATCCTTTATCGACATTATGTTGGGATAGTAGTCATGGTCTTATGTCCCCTTTCTGCTTACTCTTCCTTTTTCATCTTTTATCTTAATTTGGCATACTAATTTTGTCAACTTTGTTGAGCTGTATCAGATAACCGAATCTCTTTCTTTTTGGGCGGGGGCGGGAGGAGCAAGACCTGGGGATGGGGGGAGTGAATGTGGTTGAATGCTGTATGTTGTTTTATTTGATGTGTGTTGTCTTATTTGTTGTCTTAGATGTATTTCAGTTTGTTTATGTGTTTGTTGTATGAAGCAAAATACAAAAAAATTGATCACAAAAAAAAAAAAAGATCTGTTGGCTCTGTAGGCAAACTGCAGGGGGTCCAGGAGTGGGTCTGTGATGGTTTTAAGGTGGGATTGGTCTGTAGTCATTCAGTCCTGTGATCTTTGTTTTTTGGGGACGGGGATGATGGTGGAGGTCTTGAAGCAGGCTGGTACATGGCATAACTCCAGTGAGATGTTAAAAATGTCTATGAACACTGGAGACAGCTGCTCGCCACAGTGCTTCAGGGTGGAGGGAGAAACAGAGCCTGGTCCCGCTGCTTTGCGGGGGTTCTGTCTTTTGAACACTCTGTTAACTTCCTTCTCCAGGATGGAGAGAGCGGTCATTGTGGTGGAAGCGGAGGAGTGGTTGGGGGCCTCTGAGTTGGGCAGTTGTGGAGGGGCCTGGTCCTCTGTTGAGGTAGGGGAAGAGGGACTGTAGGTCTGGTATAATAAATTATAATGATTAGTAAATAAATAAATAATAGTAATTATTTAAGATTAACCTAGATTGTTTTCTTATTTGTTGCAAGATGTATGACCATATTAGGCTTAGGCTATAGTCTATTTAGTAGGCTACATCAGTCACGCCTATTCTTTGCTATTTGTGAGTCCCACTGTGTGTGCTGCCTGTGCAATAGTGTTTTGGTGTGGGAGATTCTAATTCATGAGCTCCACAACAACAACAAATCATACTGGCTTATTTTGATGTGAAAATGCATGCCCAAAATGAGTTGGATAATTATATTCTTAGTTGTAAATTCCCAGTATGTCCTGCTGGTGACCTCAGTAAAAAGTACCTGTTAAGACGCTCTTAGTCAGTAACGAGTATTCTGGATCACCCGTAGATCTACGAGATCTATGTTCTTAAGCAACAATGGTTTCGAGAAACAGTCTGCAAATCTTAAGACATTCGTAAGAGGGACTTTATCACCGAGGCTTACAATGCTTTCGGGAAACCGGGCCCAGATCTGTAGGGTTAACAGACGTTTAAGCAGAACTGACTATTAGATTGGATATATAGGACCACAGAAACTTGATGGTTGTAGCACTCACAGGGGCTGACTCTGTACACAAGTTGTAGCCAGACTGAAGGAAGATACCCATTTGTATAGCATCTGGTGAACGCAGGAAGCTTAGCAGATAATCAAAGGTCTCCTTGTTCCATTTCCTAGAAAATATTTACCAAAAAGATTTTTGAAATTCATTGAGATGCCTCATGGATAAACAGTGCAGCACTTACACGCACAATTGCAACCTCTTTGAAAACAAACAGTTTGTTAACACACATAATTATGCCCTATAATTATATTATATTTATGCAAGCCCTTTACCTAGAATTCCTATATGTTTTTACACTTTTTCTTTGTGGTTTCTCAGTGGCTTCACAGCTAAATACTTCATATTTTAAAAATGGATTTTGTGATAGGAACTGGTTTTCATTGACATTTTATGAAATATTAGAATCTTTGACAATGTTATCTGCAGAAAATATGAATGAATTTCAAAAATGAATTTCAGAATATTTGGGTAAAATTCTCACATCTCCTGATTGTTGCCCTTGTCATAGAGGTATGGCTGCCAAAACCCAGCTGCTCCATCACTTGTTGTAAGAGGGGTGAAACGGTCTGCGTACACCTCTATGATCAGTGGACTAGCTCGCTCATGGTACTGCTCATAAATGCTCTGAGCAGTTGAGAGGCCAATGACTCCGGCACCAATAACTGCTACACGCATGTCTGGAAAAAAATACAAAGAAATACATGTTACAGTTATCAGCATACAACCCGAATTCCGAAAAACGTTTATGCTTTGTAAAATGTAAATAAAAAAAGAATGCTATGATTTACAAATCATGTCAACTATATTTAATTGAGAATAGTTCAAAGACAATATATCAACTGCTGAAGGAGAGAAATTTTCAAATATAAGCTTTGAATTTGATGCCAGCAACACATTTCAAAAAAGTTGGGATGGGGGCAACAAAAGGCTGGAAAAGTTGTGTAATAATAAAGACAACTAAAGGAGGAACATTTCACAACTAATTAGGTGAACTGAGGGCCCTATTATCGTAGTTTAAAACGCATGATCACTGGCGAAAAGTTTAGTTAAATTTAGGATGTCCAGTTGGGAGTGTTTTCGTAATCAACGTTGGGCGGATGGCTCAACAAGGCAAGGTTTCAATGAGAATGACACCTGTCATTCCCTTTAACAGCGAGCAGCACAACTTTAAACAGCGCATTGGTATTTTGATAGTCACCGGCACATTTGAAGGAATCGGCTTGCACACAAGACCATGGAACAGTTATTCCACTAAACCATGTTTTTAGTGCTGTCACTAACGACTAATTTCAACTAATTTTTTGATTAATTGACTAATCTAAACGACTATTTTTTTTAACAAAAATCAAGTGTTATTTCGTTTTGTCCATTTTATTTTGAACTCAACTGACGGGCCAAAACATAAAATATATATCAGCCTACTTTTGTTAGAAACTCATTAAGTAAACTGTTAGGCTATAGTACACTGTAGTGGACACTATGGACATAATTCACCATACTGTGTTATTGACATGTTCCCTTACTTAACTATGCTTGTGCTAAGTGTGTTCTGTGCTGTGAGTTATGCTACGATCTGTAACCGATCGTCCAAACGAATCCTGTGAACGCACTGCCCGAAACCACACTTTTTTGAAACCAGGTCCCAGGGTGAAAACATTTGAAACCGTACCCCTTGCGTGTTCATTTGGACGGCGAAACCACATACTTGTGTATCAATGATGTCATCGTCATACCTCAGCTGCCCTGGACTTGACACTCGTTATAGTATTGCCTAGCAATACTAATTTTCATACATGACATTACCTACGATTACACTCAGTAGGCTAAATATCACAACTGGTGCTGCGCAGCGCTAATAGCTTATCATGACTTGGTGGACTGAAAAGTGTTTTTCCTATGTGTTTTCTTGATGCATTCTAGCTACTGTCAGTGACTGACACGAGAGAACTAGTCAGAGGTTATTAGGGAAGTGCGGTTTAAGTTGAAATGAATTTTTGCATAGTGCTGGTGTCATTCATTCATTTTACATGTCTTACAACATAAATAAATACATTCATAGTCTAGTGCAGTGTTTTTCAACCTTTTTGTGCCACGGCACACTTTTGACACTTAAAATGTCCCACGGCACACTAACATCCTGTGTGAAGAAAAAATAAACATACCATAGTCTAAAACTTCAAATAATACACAGATATGGCTTGTTTTATTGAGCAAGACCTGCTCAATAAAACAAGCGCCCTCTGTTTCATTTGTAGGTGACTATATCTAATTTAATTGTTGTTATGAACTGGATATGTGATGATTCTGTGAATACTGGATATGGGGCCCCCGTTGTACAATGCCTGCATACCACAAATAGTGCAATCATACAATCAATGAGAGCATGTGGTTATAAATTCTTTGATGCAACAGTTGCTTTTCTGGAGCAGTGAGTGACATTTGGGTAATTTTCTGTGGCACACCTCATGGCACACTAGTGTGCCCCGGCACAGTGGTTGAAAAACACTGGTCTAGTGAAGTCAGATATGAGCATACAAATCGCTTAGAAATCATGTTAAGCCTACAGTAGATGCGCACTAAATGAGAATGCACGATTTAATGCAGGAAAAAAGTATCAAAGATATTATAGCAATATTATAAATGTGGCGATGGAATAGTCTAGAACTTGGGTAAGCCTAGCATTTAGTAGCCTATGCACTTGTGGTGATAGCCAATAACTAATGTGAATCGCAGACTATACAACCAAAGAAAGTAAAGGAGATTATTTGCGGTGGTAAACACTTACAAGTATCTACATCTGGACAATAAACTGAACTGGTCAGTCAACACTGAAGCACTCTACAAGGGCAGAGCAGGCTGTACTTTCTGAGGAGGCTGCGGTCCTTCACTAAAAAGAGGGATGCTGGGCGACTAGACAGACTAGTAAGGAAAGCTGGCGTGGGAGCTGAACTGGAGTGCATCACTTCAATATCAGACAAAAGGACCCTGAACAAACTAATCAACATCTTGTTCCATGTTCCATATGTGTTGTGCATGCATTACTTGAAAAGAACTAGCTTTAGTTATGTATGAACAGTGAAGGTAACGATCTCTTGTGAAAAACGTGAACTTGAAGTGAAAATTGAACAATATAAACTATGAATATTGAACAACTTGAAGCTACATCTATAAGTGTGAACATGCTTAACAAAATATGGGAACAAAACATGGGAACTAAACGTGCATTACGAATATAATCAGTGGGAGCCCTGCTTGTTTCCCTACAACAAGAAGCTTCCATCTGGGGGTGATGGAAGACAGTGACATGCTCAGTGTGTTTGAAATGTCCAGTCGATTGCGCAATTTGGTCTTAGTTGCAGTCATTGCCGAAAACCCGGCCTCGCATAGATACGTGGTGGGAAACTTTTTCAGCGCTTTTACGGCTATCTCGGGATATTCTGCTTTGGTTTTGATCTAAAAACCCGCCAGAGAGGTTTCCTTATACACACTCTTAAGACCACCGTCATTTGCAATTTCGATCAACTGCTCTTCCTCCTGCGCTGACAAGTTAGGACTATTCGGGATATTGACAAATGGTTTGCGGACCCACTCATTGGTTTGCCGTGGATCTTTGGAGGATGGGAAGTAACGCTCAAACTCATTTGAAAGCGCAACAAGGTGATCGCGCACCAGCTACGAGAGAAAGGGCTAGAGTTGGATGTCTCGAGACCAGTCTTGGTCTCGAGACCGGTCTCGAGACCACTTTTACGTGGTCTCGGTCTTGTCACAGTCTCGACCGTCTTTGGTCTTGGTCTTGTCTTGGTCTCGGATCCCTCGGTCTTGTCTTGGTCTCATTGTCTTGGTCTTGCGGTCTCGGGTCGACATAGTGGTCGGGAGATTTGCAACAAATATGTCCATGATACAAAACATAACATTCGATAATGCAACATTAAATTATTTCGCCTTTCACGCCCTTCAAATGCAACCTTTCAAATGCAACCAATCAATGACATACATGTATTTTGTTGTGATTAAGAAACTGGCGCTCATCCAATCAAAAGACGCAAGTGTAACCAGCGCGAAACGTTAGGTTTACGTCGTAGCTGTCAGTCTCAGTCAGACCTAGTAATAATAATGTCAGCGAATTCCGCCATCATTAAATTTGTATTCACGGAACATAGCTCACAGTCACACACATTCATGACATGCTCTGTCTCTGCATTGTTCTGTCTGTAGTTGAAATAATACCTTCTTAAATTTAATTTAAACTGGGACTGAACCTCTTACCCCAGCAGGGTTCTCAAGTCTCATGCAATGGGCGTGAGACACACGCAATTCAACAAGTTCACACGCTCACACACCACACCTTGCATTTCTCACGCAGAAATATTACTAGGGATGTCAAGGTATCTGCATAATTATTAGAGGAGGTGCAGGGATACGAGAGGATTTCTCGCAGGGTTCAGAACTAGCGCACCACTCACCAGCAAAATCAAAAATAAATAGCCACCGACATCCAATCAAAAAATAGTAGGCTATTCGTTGTATCCGGGTAAAATTCCAAAATAGCACATCCCCTCCCTACAACCACAGTATGCTTGTGTGGGGTTACACGTTTAAGATTTCAAAACTGCACCAACATTCTTTTTATTCAGAAATTCAACTGTCTGTCATTTGGTAAACCAGCCTACTTATGGTACTTTACAGGGTGTGTAAACCAAGCCTTTTCACGAACATTTGGCCTAGCCTACTTTATGGCAAAATTATTTCTTATCTATAAACTAAACTAAACTGTCGGTCATTAAGAAAACCTAATGATTGTGTCGTTATAGCTTTGTGTAAGCCAGACATCAGCAACGTTCATTTTACACGACCAATCACTCTCGTGGCTGCCTGCACTTTCCCTGTCGTCACGGCTGCAACTTTCGCACTCGTTTGTGCTTTTTAGCGCCGTGTTCATCAGGTCCCTGGACACCCATCTGATCCTCCATGGACCATGTCAACAATGAAGGAAAATTAGCTTATTATTAACGAGTGTTATCAATTTGAGCGAGTATGCTACACATAGGCCTACATTTTTTTCTAAACATACAGGACTGCTGCAGACAATGACCTGCCAACCACCATAATGTATAATGAACTTGCTGTCCTCGGTTTCGGCATGCACATGCTTAGTCTAATGATTCAGTGACAATATAGGCTACTCAAGTGAATAAAGCAATTAGCCTAATAAATAAAATATTTGTTTCACTCAGTACATATAGGCCTACATCTCGTAAATTGGTGAGCCATAGAATATCCCAGCGTCACGATTATTATGTATCAAGATTCCAATCTATCCCACCTAAATATGAAAAGTTATTTCTACTGACATGCTTCCTGGTGACATAAAAAAACAAATGGTTTCCCTTGATAAGGCTGACATAAGAGACATAGGCTATGCATTATACTTTCCCAGACAAAAACAAGATATAGGATGTATAGATTACAATGACAAATTCAAGGTCTCAAAGGGTTAATGCTTCTTTCCAATTTTTTTTTATAATTAGTGAGTGAGTGCACCCCCCAATCTCACTCCAAGCTGAGCTCAAAACTTGAGAACCCTGCCCCAGTATGCTGCTCTTATTCAATTGATGCAAGTTATGGTGTAACACTAGCCTCGTGAGACCATCATGATCTCGCGAGCTTCAGGGTTTCACTCGCAGATCAGTCTGGATACTTTCCGTTAAAGAAAATTTGGAGCAGTTCACCAAACGAACGTCCAATCAGCATTGGCTTTGAGGCGGGTTGATGTGTGACGCAACAAACAACATGACGGCATCCACAGAGATGAGCATAGCTATCGCGCAAGTTTTATTCAAATTAGAAAGTATTCCTGGGTAAACTGTGAAGCTATGAGTCTCAGCCATGCAGCTGGGAGGAATGAACGACACAGACATCCTCCACGGCTGATTCCAGTTCATAATGGAGGAATATACTATCTTCAGAAGTGTAGGGCCTACCGTGAAAACTTGATGGGAATTTTCGTTGATTAGGTTCATAAATGGTAAGTTAAAACATCTTAACGTTTGTCACGTTACCTAACTTAATTGTATGTTAAACGGCATTAGAAGAATACTTTGTTCATCTAATTGGTTGATTTGGCCCGTCGATAACCAACAAAGGTGGTGATAGACAGATGGTTTATCCAATCAGCTAACCAGTATGTCCGCCCCTTCCCAAAAGTTCTTCAATGAAAAGTTCCCAGATGGATATGCGGAGCAAATCCATCTGGCGGAGTCAGGTTAGTGTAACACCAGAGACTTTCTAATGTGGAGACACAGCACTCAAAAAATCCTCCATAGAAATGCATGGGGCTAGTTGGCAACGCCAATATGGCCATTGTCTACACATATCCCACCCCTTCCTCGCCAAAATGTCGACATGTGTATACATTGAGCGAATCATGTGGTGTGAGTTGACTACTTTGAGCCAATTATGTGGTGTGTTGTGCAGACATTGTGCCAATCATGTGTTGTGAACTCGACACTGGAGCACGGTTGGTGTGGTGAAGCCTTGCGCATGCGCATTTCTGCTGAATAGGATGCCCGATGAGTACCCAAAAAGCGTTGCAATATGGCCGCCGAGTGGAGGGACATGCCTAAAAGGACTTTGGTAACACTAGCTCGCTAGCTGTTTTTTTATTTTTTTTTTTGGTCTCGGTCTTGGTCTCGGTCTCGTCTCGACTTTGTCTTGGTCTTGACTCAGTCTGTCTTGGCCTTGGTCTCGTCTTGGTCTCGGTCTTGATACCCTCTGGTCTTGGTAGTGTCTTGGTCTCGGTTTAGGCGGTCTTGACTACAAGTCTAGAAAGGGCCCTGCCTCAGTCTCTCCCAAAACCCCCAATACTGTTTGGAACTTATCTGGTCCACTCGTCGTCCCCACAAATCAAGCTTGGCTTTAAATGCAGCGACTTTATCTGCCAGTTTAAAGACAGTCGTCATTCTCCCCTGGAGTGACAGGTTGAGGTCATTAAGCAACCCGAATATGTCACACAGGTAAGCGAGTTTTGACACCCAGTCCTCATCACTAAAATGTGCAGCTAACGGTGACTTTTTTTCTGTAAGAAATCTCTGCAGCGGCTCTCGCAACTCAAACACTCTGGCCAGTGACCTGCTAAAGATGCTTGTTTTTTGTTGCTGTTTTTGTTCGCCAAGAACTGATCAAGTGAAGTGAGCTGACCTGAGGCTGCGCAGCGCTGAAGGCAATATGTAAAAGTGTTGAAGGCGGGACAGACAGACGTAAGAAAATAGACCTTGCAAAATGCAAACATGCGTGCAATCAAACAACTGCATATAGGCCTATGCCATGTAAAAACGTGACATTATTGCGAATTAAATTTAGTTTAGTTTGCATGCATTTTTTTTAAACTCATGTCGTAGGCTACGGCCCGGTTAGGAATGTCCTGCGGCCCGGTGGTTGGGGACCGCTGGTCTAAAGTACTCATTTTCATTCTATATTGATCTACTTTTGCACAAAGCTTCACGAGACCTGGTGCTAGGGCTCAGTTGTGTTTCTAAGTCCATTCAAGTGACCTAGAGGGCTGAATTGTGGTCAGTTCAGAGATGCTTGCAGTCCGGCAAGAAGAAAAAACTATATCCTAACCTCTGTAGCCCTGTGTCAGTACATCACAGTTATTCTGATGGTCTCTACTGAAACTACTGTCTGAGCTTTCCAAAGAGGTCAAGCATTTGATGGTGGGCCAAATTGGGTGAGAACAGTGGCTTCTAGAGTATAAGAACAGTGCGATTTCAGGGTAAAAGCCTAGAGATGGCCCGTCCGTAATAGTTAAACCACACAAAATTGTATTGTAAATGAGAGTATACCAGAGTCCTATGTACACCATTTTACAAAATGCATGAGCATACCTTGGTAAAGTACTAATTTTCATTCTATATTGATCTACTTTTGCACAAAGCTTCACGAGACCTGGTGCTAGGGCTCAGTTGTGTTTCTAAGTCCATTCAAGTGACCTAGAGGGCTGAATTGTCAGTAAATTTGTAAAATTGTAAAAAAAAAAAAAAAAGTAAAATTGTTGTAAATGAGAGTATACCAGAGTCCTATGTACACCATAGTAATTTATTGATATGCCGCATAATGTCCTGCTTTTTGGTGTTATGAAAATGGTCACCCTAGTCGCAAGTCATGCTGAAATTTATCAAGTCAAGTCTGAAGTCATTAAAATCATGACTCCATTCTGACTCGAGTCCAAGTCATGTGACTCAAGTCCACATGACTGGCAGTTAGTATCAAAGGTAGTTACATCCAGTACATTGGACAAGAACACTACAGACACATGGGCAATCTCTATCTCTGCTTTCATTAGTATGTCTACTCATCTATGCAGAGAACATAAATATGGCTCATGGTTCCCTGGTCCAGAGTGCTGCATGTTGTCACCCTCAATGCCAATACCAGTTTAACTGATCAGCTTCCTGATTTTATCGGTGGAGTTATGGTGGATGTTCAAAATGGAGCTGGGCAAAGTATTCTCATGAGACATATGAAGAAGTGCATGCATGAAGGGCACATGGAAGTGTGGTGGCAAATCACTGGCGAACACATCTGCCACTAGTGGAAAACTTGTCACCAGGGCCGTAGTCACCATAGACTTTGGGGGGGACGTGTCCCCCCCAATATTCAGATGTGACCAAAATGTCCCCCCCAATATTCGGACATACAAAAAAATAAAGAAAAAAACGCTATAGGCTACTACAGGAAACCAACAAGTCCCGCCATCTGAAATGCAATCAAACGTAAATAACACACAAATTAGTGACCTATTCATGGTTTCAGAGAGTACTCTGTGAGTGGTTTGTCCTGGAGGTTTTGCGTTTATCGTTTGAGGCGTGCGCTATCAAAAGCTTCCTGCACCCTGCGGTGCAGGCTGTCAACAATATCGCAAAAGATACCGGTACAATTCTCACAAAACTTGTTGGAAAGGTGTAGCACTGTCTAAGGAAACCCCATTCATTTTTGAAGCTGATCAGACTCAAAGGTAACTTTGAAGCATTTTCCATATTGTAGCCTATTTTCTCGCAATGATAGCGAAAGTGAAACGTAGTGTCCTTTCATTTGAATTTGTGCGTGCCTGTGCCATTCATTTTTTTTTCACGTCTTACAACATAAATAATGCATTCATATGCTAGTAGTAGGCCTAATGTCAGAAATGAGCCGGTTTATAAGCCTCTTAGAAATGGCTGTTGCATCTTGCATGTTACATTTAGATGCACACTCAATCGCGCATCCATGCAGGCAAAACGTAGCACTCAAATGTGGCGACGGCACAAAAGTTGAAAAAACTTTACAATGGCGGTGATAGCCTACAGTTCATGTGAATCGCGGACATTAACCAAAGAAAGGAATTTCCACCTCCATTCACCAAATAAAGGCTGTGTTTCTACATTTTAACACAAAACGTAATTTCTGTCAGAAACCAGCCTATAATGCATAGGGTAACTTGAGGGGAGTCAGACAGAAGAGGGACCTGTCTTAGTAGCCTATATTGCATCCCATCCCTTTCAAACAACCTTAAAATTGTGTGATTAGCCGCCAGAATAATAAAATCAAAATACAAAATATGATTGGGCTAGGTCCAAACCTATGAGTAAGCATTCAGTGTAATATAGAGGTTATCAAAGATACTCTAGTTTGTATTTTCTTTTAAAATATACATTTTGGAGACAAATGGAGTCATACCACAGGTCTATATCCAGGGATGGATTATTGAATGGGCCTACTGGGCCCAAGAGCTCTGAAGCCTAAAACTGTGTGAAGTTGCTTCTCCGCCCTTCTCTTCTATTTCCACAAAACTCACAAGTCAATATAAAGGGTCAAGTCTTCCGGGGAAGTATGCCCCCGGGCCCCCCTATCTTAACAGGGGAGGGTTTTTTTGCATCTATGCCCAGGGGTTCATAATCCATCCGTGCCATGTCTGCCAAAAGTTTGGTATATCCTAATTGACTGAGTTAACTAATGACTTGTTTGTGATTTTAATAATATTTTTGCATGGCAGGAAATGTATTGAAATTCTGTTATTGAAATTCACACCGCACCACAGATTTGGTCCCCCCCAATGTTGACATCATGGCTACGGCCTTGCTTGTCACTGTTGCCAGAACTTTGCTGGAGGTGTGCCTCTAGCGGCCATTAGAAGGGGTAGGCCTACCTTGCGCATTAACAAACAGTTGCAGGGTTTTTTTTTTTAATGCGATGCTTGAATTTTGCACTTTGGTTAATATCGTAGGCCTATATGTTGTGGCTAGACCAGGGGTGGGCAAACTTTTTGGCTCAAGGGCCACACTGGGTTTTGAAAATTGGCCGGCGGGCCGCACAGCAATCCCCCCCCCACGACACACGCGCAAAAAAATTATTTTTTTATAGCCTATAATTTAGTATGAAAAGTGCTTTAAAATATGAATTGCTTAAAAATACTGCTAATTTTATGCTGTTTAACAAATGTATAAATTGTGCACTGTCGCTTTAAGACAGTCGCTTTAATTCACGTTTATTTCTCAATTTTCTTCTGCCTGCTCCGCTATGGCTAGTGCTGTACCTACGGCTGGGCCCTCTCACAGTTTTTAAATGGTCAGTAGTGGGAACTACTGTTGCCTTCATGATTTCCTTTTAAAACTTTCTTATAACAAGGAGATATCAATTATCAACAATCACAAGCCAGCTGGAACCTGCGGCGCTCTCTCCCTCTCGTGAGTGCAGACGCGTTCCCAATTAAATGGATTGAATAATGTTCACGTTAGATCTGCTGCAAAGGAGATAACTAAGAGTTAACTTAGTTTAACATGATGTTATCTCTATTTAACATGATGTTTTGACATTGACATTGTAAACGTTCTCTAAGGAGAGTGAAAAGCAGTTTGCAGTAAAGCTAACCAACATCGTCTCTATCGCAGGAATCCGGCCCGCGGGCCGCAGTTTGCCCACCCCTGGGCTAGACCATTCATATTTTGATGGTTGCAAGATTGTAGATAATTGTATAATATGTGTCTATTTACGTTGCCGTAGCTACACGATATCTTGAGAATAAAACACTGTTACGTTAACCGATGTTATTGTACCAGTTCTCCCCTACTTACCGGTGCGTTTAATACAGCCGTGAAGAAGAAAAGTGGAAAGCGCGATCAATTGAGGTTAAGTTAGGTCGGTTTGTAGCGTAGCCTATAAATTAGCCTCCTAGGTCAAAGTCCATTCAGGAGAAAGTCCAGCCCTGAAAGTGAGATTAGGCCTATTCCTACCGAGGGAAAAAGATTGTCTTCACTCTGGGATTGATTGATTTTCTGGGATTGATCTCTTTTTTGGGTGACTGTCCCGGATAATTAATATTTTCTGGGACACGAATTGTCCCGGTTTTTGGTGAAAATGAACTTCTGATTATAATTTCTGCTAGAAACTATTCGGTTTTGTTCTTGGTTGTGTTTATCGGCAGGGGCGATTCTAGTAGGCTATATCAGACCTTGAGGGGGCGTCACTAGCCCTTAGCTGCACTGGGGCAGAGGACCCCCTAGGGGGGTAGGGGGGCATGCTCCCTGTAAGAAAATGTTGCGTTTTAATGTAAACATTTATGTAAATGTTTACAATGTAATGTAAACATTTACATTTAAATGTATCAATCTGGTACACTTTACCTTCTAGCTGCAATGTGTATCCTTAGCAATAAGTGGATGCAGCATATTGGGTACTGAAATATTCACAGGAATCCATAAAAAATTGATTATTCATGTTGTTTTATCCAATATTAGTTGTGCATGCATCCTATACACACCCATTGAACCAACAAAGAAAATGCAAAAAATAGAGACTTTTGTGTAATTATTCCATATTTTGTGTAGTCGTTCTATATCAGAACATCTAACATACAATCTAAATAGTCCACAATAAACCTCAAAGTGCTACCTTTCATTTGAGACCAGGATTATGCTTCTACACCTAGAGGCTGCCACACAGTAAACCTTTTATTGACAGTATGCATTTTGTCCTATGGTCCAAAAGTCCTATGGGGAGTTTCCATAGGCATTTTACAAAACGCATGAGCATACCTTGGCAAATAATGGTCCAAAGCAGTCATGTTTTATTCTATATTGATCTACTTTTGCACACAGCTTCACAAGACCTGGTGCTAGGGCTCAGTTGTGTTTCTAAGTCATATCAAGTGACCTAGAGGGCTGAAATGTGATCAGTTTAAAGAAATGTGTTAACCGGCAGCATGGGCAGATTATGAACTTTCAGGCCCCTGGGCCCAGATGTATTAAGGGCCCCCCACTAATTGTTGCTTATGTGGGAGGGGGGGTTTCGGGGGTCCTCCCCCAGAAATGTTTTAATTTGTTTAATGTGATTTCCTGTATTCTGGTGCATTTTGGGGATGGCCAATACTAAATTCAATCAGATCCATAGCCTACATCCTGATTTGTTGATATTGAGGCAATGATTCCATGCAAAGCTTGGGCTTCAGGGCCCCCTGACCTCTTGGGCCCCTGGGCCTTGGCCCGGTAGGCCCGTGCAGTAATCCATCCCTGACCGGCAGAAATATAAAACCGTATTCTAGTCTCTACCTCTGTGCCAGTAGCCTAGAAATCTAGACGCGCCCCTAGCGGCAGCAAATTACATTACATTTGCTGCCAGGGCTAGTCTAGCAACTCTCCGTTGACAATGTGAGCTCCAGAAATCGAAACTTAATCTGGCATTGAAATCGTGTATAGAGTCGTTTGTTGGGCTTAACATAATGATTGATGGCAGAGTTGCAACGGTTTGGCTTGAATTCCCTGCTACTTGAAAACAAATATCCTATTGCGGTCCTATATTGCGTGCAGAGGGAATTTGAAAGACAACTGATTATCCCGCACCTCGGACTGAGCACTGCGAACGGTGAACAGCGAGTGCCCAGACCCTACATTTTAATGTGGGTCTGGCTCGCCAGGCTACTGTGCCAGTACTTTCCCACAACTATTCAGATTTTTCCCTAAGAAACTACAAGGTCTCAGCTTTCTAAAGAGACCAAGCATGGCAGGCCAAACTAGGTGGGAACAGTGGCCTTTGAAGTAGGCACAGTGCAATTTCGAGGGGGAAAGGCCTAAAATGCCCATCCCATAATATGAAGTTAAAGGGACACCAGGCAACGTTTTCGTGTTAATTAATCATCTTCGTAAGTTGGTATATGGTTAAATTACTCATTATGGGACGAATGAAGGCTCTCTCGCCCGCCCCTACTGCCCGTAGGAACAGGGGCTTAGATTTGCGTGGGGACCGAAGGACGTGTCCACACCGATGTCAAATAACAACTGAAATGTCCCCACCAATATTCAGGTGGAAATGGGGAAAAAAGCGCTCGCATGCGCTACACAAAGAGTTAAATCATTTCTCACTTCAGTGCTACGGATCATCTCGTACAGATCTTGTAATGTGCAGTAGCCTATAAGGGTAAATCGCGCTGATTTGAAGTTACCTATATAATAACTACCAGTGAGCCGCAGTCTCCTGCGCAGCATGGCGCAGCACTTCAGCTTCACTTCACTACAAGGCATATGAAGTGAGTCCAAATTCACCCATTCTTCTCAGTTGAACTCCTCGAGAAGTAGGCTACTTATCACACATGTGTCACATGAAAGAGCCTTTTCTCAGCTTTTAAACGGTGCTAGCTAGCCACTATTTGCTGTGATAAACAGTTCGCGAGAAAAATAACTTCAAGAGATTTAATAATTATTCTCTGTGCCCATCTCCACATCCATTCGTCTTGGTGGAATATCGTAGGCCTACACACTCTTCACGCAACACATGACAAACCATATATCAGAATAAACAGCAGACCTTACCGAACACAAATGTGTAATGCATTCCCGTGTACTGTTCCAGAGTCATTCGGTTTTGAAATAAATTGTAGCAAAATTCAACATGGTTTTTTGGTTTTAAGCATTTCTTAAAACTGAGCTGTGCTTACATCGCCTAGATATCTGTAAATATCAGAATCAGAGAATATACAGGCAGCTCACGGTTAAGAGTTTGTCAATGTAGCCTTAATGATTCCTTTTCACAAAATGCTAAGCATGCATTGCATGTATTTAAGTTTCTTAAAACTGAGTTGTGCTTAAATGGGTCAATGCATGATTTCATAACAGACCAAATAGAAAATAAATAGCCTACATATCTGTACATATTAAAATCAGATTATGTAGGCTACACAGTATAGTTAGATCAAGTTGGACAGTAGCACATTTTAATCATGGATAGTAGTTGGACAATAGCACATTTTAATCATTTTATATATCTATAGTGGCTGGTGAAAGAGTTGAGTGGCTTTTTTTCAGGGGGGGGGGGGGTTGTGGTGTCCCCACCAAAGCTCAGACCAAACCTATGCCCTTGCGTAGGAAGAATATCCCACTTGCAAGTTCGGTGTATCCTACCCACCGACCTTCAGTATCACAAAGTCTCAGACATCACGAGAAGCAGGATCTGTTTACTGCATCCCCAGCACAGAGGCAGGCTAACGAAACGCTAGTGATTGTTGCAAACGTGTGTACAATTGCAGAGCTGGCGAATAAGCAGCGAAAACCCTTGACGGAAGATGCAAAGAAAAGGAAAAGAGCTTCAGACCGAGCGAGGGCTCACACACATATTAACACGTACAGACAGTAGGGGGAGCTTCATAGAGAAAAAGCATCAGGCTTGCCTGGTATCCCTTTAATGCCTGTTCATTGTGCTTTGCTAATAAACAATTTAACTGAACTCTGGCATGTTGTGAGACATTACAATGTTATACATAGTACTGGTAATATTGTGTTATCAATGTGGCACAAACAAACAAGGCTAGGGTTTATGGATTAGCCTTATATCTTACAACAGCTGGTGAAAGGGCTTTATGAGAACCATTTAGACTCCGCGACTTTAATGACTTCATATTTAAAGTTAAACAGCATAGAATGTGCAGCATTTTTTGTTGAAATATATATGTATATATATATATTTTGTTTATTTGTCTTGGATTTTCACATGTGGCAACCCTACTCAAATGTCATTTTAAGGTGTGACCTTAATTTACATTTAAGGTGTCAAGTCAGGGGTTCCCTTTATTTTTTGTGATTAAGGGGCTAATTAAGGACAATTTAAATATATCTTAATTTTATTTTAAGGTTATAATTCAGGGATTCCTTGATTAAGGGGGAAATTAAGGGGAAATCGAAAAAGTAAGGGGGAAATTCAGTAGGCTTTTCTCCTCAATCGACCTTAATCTATGCACATTTCTACTTAAAAACTACTTAATTATATAGAGGGGTCTTGAGGTCAAAAGTAAGCCAATAATAAAGGGTGAAATTAAGGGGTTTTGTTTCATAGTGCACCCGGTGCTGATCCACTGTTACTACACAACATTATGTCGTGTCGCACTCCATTCTATTCCTATGACGTCAAGCGACTTTAACGCACCCGCTAAGCATTCCGGGAAGGCGGCACTGCATTTGAAAAAATGTTGCGTGTAAAAAAAAGCTGGCCGATGCCCATCTTTATGCAAATTAATCTGTTGAACATTACGCGACTATCCAATGAAAGCACAAGGTTGTAGGTCCTTTGTTGTACCTTTGTAGGTCCTTTGTTGTGCCTGTGAAACTTTGGTTCCGCTTACAATACAAATTAATGTTTTAACGATCTCTTCCACGACCACCTAGTAATACATAAAACAAACAAAACTATGATTTGGAGAAATACATTGACTGTTGGTGTTTCTGGTGAGGATTTGAGATTGTATTGAGTAAATAAAACAAGATTTGAATAGAATGGAGTGCGACACGACAAAATGTTGTGTAGTACCAGTGGATCACCACCGTTACAAAATGGCGTTCCCGGCTTGTCGCGCACCAGTGTGACATCAAAATGACGTTGATCCCTCTGTCATGCGACGAATTTCAGCCTCGCGCAGGCAGCTCCTGCACAGGATAGTTTTTTTCAGTTTAGCGTCTGGTCGCATTTGGTTGTTGATCAAATGCAGGATAAGCCAGAAGCCAAAATCAGGGAGCAGGTGTGCCTCTACAGGCATCAACCACATTTTTGCTAAGTTCGTTCATAAATCAATTCAGGAAAACATCAGGCATTTCAGGGAAAAAGAACTAGGACCCAGGGACATGGCAATAATCTAGCAAAAGTTAACAAAGAGATTTATTTTCAACCAAAGTATAGCTCTACTGCTAAGACCTGAAAAAAATCTCTTTCCACTTTAGGAAATGACACCAGTAGCTCCCCACCTGTTTCTGAGTAGCTGTCCAAAGGTTTGAGGAAGATGTTCATAAATCTGATAGCCCAGTCACTTGGAAAACATTTCCTATGAAATCAAATTCACAGTCTACAAAGAGAGAAGGTAAATGAGTTGAAAGGAACCTTTCAAAAGCATACAAATCTTATTCAGCGGTTTTGGGTGGAGATCAGCTATGTATGGCATGCTACTACATAAAAGCTCTCGGCCATGAGTATATGGCATGCTACTACTACATAAAAGCTCTCGGCCATGCCATTTTGTCAAAGTAGCTCTTGGAGGAAAAAAGGGTCTCGGCCATGTCCATTTTGTCAAAGTAGCTGGGTGGAAAAAAGGATGGAGACCACTGCTCTAAAGGTATTGTGTTGCCTTCAGAGAACGTTCCCAGAACGTCCCCTTACAGCTGTTTTTGTGCAACTGTCAGGGAACCTTTAAGGGATGTTCCCTGTTGGTTATATTAAGGATACATTTTTTATCCTTTAACTGACGTTCCCAGAACGTTCCCTAAAGGTACAGTTTTGTGCAACTGTCAGGGAACCTTTCGGGAACGTTCCCTGAAGGCTAGCTTTATACTTTTAGCTCTCCGTCTGGTTCGACCACGGATTCAATAACGCACCGGAGCTGTGCTGATTTGGAAACGTCTTTCATGTTGAGGTTGCAACACTTCCAGACCTGTGAACCTTAAAGAAGTTTTTCCCTAAGTGGTTTTTAAATGTTAAAACATTCACAGTACCTACAGAGTCATATATTTTTTTTGTCAGCTTCAATGGGTTGACAGAACTGGGAGAATCAAACTGAAGTTTTCCCTTAAACTCATCCCCTCTTCTTTGAGATGCACTAACAATACTATCCACATCCCTATGATTATTATCATCAAGGCTTCCACTTTTCTTTTTCCTTTTGCAATTTCGCGTTACTGTGTACCAGTCTCCACTGTTCGTTTCTCCCGTGTCGTGTCCTCTCCCCCCATCTCCACCGCTTCCTACTCCTGCTAATTAGCTTATAACGCTAGTGATTTGGGGCATAGAATAAAGTGAAAAGAAATCGCTATTTCTATACCACTAAGGCTACCACACTTCCACGGTAGCATATTGAGGGCCCCTACCTGTAAACCGAAGCATTGAGAACTTTGTAAGTGTACAGACAGTTTATTAAAAAGATAGTTTAGAAAAACAGTAGCAGTCACGTATACAAACGGGCGCTATCTTGGGAAACCAGCCATGCGACCAGTCATTCTCTGAGATGTGACGTGAATCTCGTGTGAAACATTGCTGCTGTAAGAAAGCACTGAACGCAACAGAGTAGTGCTTCCACAGGATACACACTAGAGAGGGAGGGTTATACAACTGAAGTTGAAGACATCGACAACGAACCCTTTCATTTTGATGGATGTCCTTTTTGAATATACAGACGAAGAGCTGCGGGAGCTCCGTGAAAGGGCTATGAGAGGGAGAGAGAGCTACCGGTAGTCAATGCTGCAACACAGCCTCGTACTTCGGGAAACTGGTGGTGTACCTGCGGACATTGTGAAGCTATGGCCACCGAAGAGGAGTGCCTGCGCAGCATGGAGTGGGACCTGTTGCTTTGTGACACCCAAGATACGCAGTGTTTTGTACAGTCTGAAGATTTCCCCTCTCTGATAAACAGCGCTGTACTTGAAACTTTTTTTCATATGCCGAAAAGAAATTGGAGGCGGCAACCCAAACCAAAGGGACCAGATGGACAGTTATCCACTGAGTAAGTACTAGACAAGTTATGTTTTACATCGGTGCGATTATTTCTGATATATTGAGCAAATTACGTTTAGCTGTAGGTCTTGATAATTGATCTGCGCAAATTACCAAAAAACCTCTTGCCCTCCCCCAGCCAGTGCAGACTTGTGGCTTACCAGGTGGTTCTGGAGTGGGGACTGAAAGGAGAGCGTCTTGGACACAGACAAAGAAGAGTTCTGCCAAGCTGTGTTGTTATAGCTATAAGAAATAAGTAGGAAGCAGAAGAAGTTTCAAGGATTCTATAGCTAGTATTTTATGCAAACAGCCTGATTGTTTCATACAGTGCAAATAATGTTCATACCACCTACTTAAAATAAGAATAATATACAAACACCACTGTTTTTGTCCTTCTCTTTATTCACTTATAGGTTTCACAAATTTTAGGATTGTTTGAAGCGCGATAGTCTTTGTGACAGCATCTCCGATTTTTCTAGCCTTGGTACTGGGGCTATATTCTTCGGTGGGGGATGGGGCCTAGGCTCAAGAGTCCGTTCCTGCCTCATCCTCAAAACATCTTCCATGAGGTCTTTTCTAAAACCCTGTATTGTTTCTTCGTAGATGGGTTTGGCCACCCACTGATGGCTTGCTTTGATGTAGGTGTATTTGAATCGAGGTTCTCCTAACAAACACAAAATTATTGATAAATCAATAATTTCCAACAAAGTAGGTTAACACAACCACCTGTTCCACTAGAATAAATGTTACTGCTGGTTGAGCCTGGAAATCAAACTTCCAACTCTACTAATCGATAGACTATTTAATAATAATAATAATAATACATTTTATTTGTTACATAGCGCCTTTCAAAGCACCCAAGGTCGCTTTACTAGACATTTACGCGTAAGACAAAAGATGCCGGACGGAGCGGCGTAGTCGCCAGCGTTCCCGTGACATCAAGACAAACAAACAAATTTACAAAATAACAATAGACGCACAAGACAAAAGATGCCTGATGGAGCGGCGTAATCGCCAGCGTACCCGAGACACCTAACTGTAGACATACAAGACAGACAACAAACAAAAATTAACAAGTAATAAAATAAAGAAATTAAAATAAAGAAAAGTCTGTGTTAACTTAGTCCAACGGCAATGATATGGCGTAGCTACAGCTGTGTCTTCAGACCAACCCGGAGGATTTAACGTTAACAGGCCTTCAGTAAGTGACGTTAGTAGGCCCTACTTGTAACAGTTAGACTGCAGTCTAGATCACAGGAAGCATAACCAAAGATCCTTGATGCTCCGCTTTAACCCTCTCTGGCATTACCGTCTGAAGTCGTGGGCGATCTTGCAGAACAGCAATTCGGTGGACTTATAACCGCGACAGTGGTGCTCAGCGGCCGCGGTAGATCTTTCGCAGAGTAGCATCTAGGTCCTAGCCTGACGAGCCAGACCCACATTAAAATGCATCAAATTCCCTCTGCACGCAATAGGACAGTGCTGAGTCTTATGCGTTTTCCCACCAGCGAAGCTAGTTGGCTAGTTCAAACTTTTGCCAACTTAAAACAAGCTTAACTCGTGTCACACTGTTGGCCAACAGCAACATCCATCTTCTTTGTTTTCAAGTAGCATGGAATTCAAGCCAAACCGTTGCAACTCTGCCATCAATCATTATGTTAAGCCCGCCTAACGACTCTATACACGATTTGATTGGCCTGATAGAAGTTTAATTTTTTCGAGCTCACAAGCCAATGGAGAGTTACTAGACTAGCCCTGGCAGCAAATGTAATTTGCTGCCGCTAGGGTGTGTCTAGATTCCTAGGCTATCTAGGTCCAGCTGTCCCGAGAAATCTCCTCTACCAGACAGTGAAGTGCAGCACCGCTCACGGATGGATGGATGGATGGAAGGATGTCAGTCCAGGGCAAAAAGCTAACGTTAGCCATAGCAAGCTCCCAATGGACCAACGTTAACGACATCAGCCGACTTGGAAGCAGTAACGTTAAAAGGGACTAAGAATAACAAGAAAACTATCAAAAACAACGTAAATAAAGAGAGAATACATTTAACTACACAAATCAATACAGAAAATGAACATGACATTACATAAAATTACGAACATTACATAAAAACAAACAAAAACATGATGCCAGGCGGAGCAGGGTGTCTCGCCAGCGTCCCTGTAACCTGGCATTTTGGTACAGTGCAGTAGAGTGACAGATTCAGAGGCAAATGTTTATTTTGTTACCTTTTACCATTTATTTTCAGTTGCCTGCCAAGATTCCAATTGTGGTCCATGATAGCTAGTTCAGTTCTGGGCCCTCATTGTGTCATAGCCAAAGTGCAGTCGCTTTGGTGCATACTTCAGTGTAACATTGTGATACACTTCAAGTGATCCTGCAAGTGTCCAATTTAAATACATTACTCAAAATGAAATAGAGTGTGGATAGATGGGTTACAATACACTTCAAGGACAAGTTGAAGTGTACTACAATTGCTATTATGCCTGTGTTGTTAATGCAATTGTACAGGAGAACAGTGCTACTAATTTTCACAGCTGTAAACAAAATAGAGTCGACTGTGTTGTACCCTGTCACATTATTTTTTTTTTTAGTATGACACAATGTTTTCGGACATATACAATTCACAATAATTCCAAAATGTTTATGTAACCGGGTCATGTTTGGAGTTTATCCTTTCTTCATTTCATTTGCAAGTTTAATAGTGCATGTCTCCTTTAAATGCCAGAAAACTACAGTGACGTCAAGATGTAGTTCCCAACAAGGCCGTAGCCATGATGTCAACATTGGGGGGGACCAAATCTGTGGTGCGGTGTGAATTTCAATAACAGAATTTCAATACATTTCCTGCCATGCAAAAATATTATTAAAATCACAAACAAGTCATTGGTTAAGTCAGTCAATTAGGATATACCAAACTTTTGACGGACATAGGCACGGATGGATTATGAACCCCTGGGCATAGATGCAAAAAACCCTCCCCTGTTAAGATAGGAGGGGCCCGGGGGCATATGACCCTTTATATTATGACGACTTGTGAGTTTTGTGGAAATAGAAGAAAAGGCCGGAGAAGCAACTTCACACAGTCTTAGGCTTCAGGGCCCCCTGCTCTTGGGCCCAGTAGGCCCATTCAATAATCCATCCCTGGATATAGACCTGTGGTATGACTCCATTTGTCTCCAAAATGTATATTTTAAAAGAAAATACAAACTAGAGTATCTTTGATAACCTCTATATTACACTGAATGCTTACTCATAGGTTTGGACCTAGCCCAATCATATTTTGTATTTTGATTTTATTATTCTGGCGGCTAATCACACAATTTTAAGGTTGTTTGAAAGGGATGGGATGCAATATAGGCTACTAAGACAGGTCCCTCTTCTGTCTGACTCCCCTCAAGTTACCCTATGCATTATAGGCTGGTTTCTGACAGAAATTACGTTTTGTGTTAAAATGTAGAAACACAGCCTTTATTTGGTGAATGGAGGTGGAAATTCCTTTCTTTGGTTAATGTCCGCGATTCACATGAACTGTAGGCTATCACCGCCATTGTAAAGTTTTTTCAACTTTTGTGCCGTCGCCACATTTGAGTGCTACGTTTTGCCTGCATGGATGCGCGATTGAGTGTGCATCTAAATGTAACATGCAAGATGCAACAGCCATTTCTAAGAGGATTATAAACCGGTTCATTTCTGACATTACTACTAGCATATGAATGCATTATTTATGTTGTAAGACGTGAAAGAAATGAATGACACAGGCACGCACAAATTCAAATGAAAGGACACTACGTTTCACTTTCGCTTTCATTGCGAGAAAATAGGCTACAATATGGAAAATGCTTCAAAGTTACCTTTGAGTCTGATCAGCTTCAAAAATGAATGGGGTTTCCTTAGACAGTGCTACACCTTTCCAACAAGTTTTGTGAGAATTGTACCGGTATCTTTTGCGATATTGTTGACAGCATGCACCGCAGTAGGGTGCAGGAAGCTTTTGATAGCGCACGCCTCAAACGATAAACGCAAAACCTCCAGGACAAACCACTCACAGTGTACTCTCTGAAACCATGAATAGGTCACTAATTTGTGTGTTATTTACATTTGATTGCATTTCAAATGGCGGGACTTGTTGGTTTCCTGTAGTAGCCTATAGCGTTCTTTTCTTTATTTTTTTGTGAATATTGGGGGGGGACATTTTGGTCACATCTGAATATTGGGGGGGACACGTCCCCCCCAAAGTCTATGGTGACTACGGCCCTGGTTCCCAAAGGGGTTTTTGTAGTGATTTCTGAGATTCAGAGGAGCGGGAACGTTGTAAAGGAGACAAGGCTGCTGGCACGAATGCAGGAGAATAATCGTCGCCAATAGCGTGTGTAAGTTGCATAATTGTTAAAATAACGACATAATACACATTTAGTAGTATGTAACTTCGTACTTTTTGAGAAATGAGTTACTTTGCTAATGGAGGCCTGTTGATTTGTGAATTAGCCTCGCCGTCCTGAAATGTGTGCCTGCAGATTTGTCCTTGGTCAATGCAATACTGTTTCATTCGGTATGAAAGTAAAGGTTGAATGACATTTAAGTTGTGCTAAGAAACTAAACAATGTTTTATTAAGGTCACTAAAAGCCACATTGTTTTATCTAGTTTTGAGACTATCCTGAGATCTGTATCCTGGTGAGAACACCCGCCAATGCAGTGACGTGTATGAAGTTGTAAGTGTATTGAATGTCTCGTTGCTTCATGTTCAATGATATTTTTATGTAATGTATGAGTTTGATGTAGGGTGTATTCATGATTTTTTGTATTTCTCTCTTTGTACTATCACCGCTACCGTTTTATGCCACTGAGATTTACACTGTATCACCATGTTGAGTTGTTAGTTTTAGCCTGCTAGATTTGTAGGCTGCTACTTTTGGCTCCGCCATCTTAAATGGATTTTGTAAGGCTAGTTAATGTTAATGAAGCACTAGGTGCTGGAGATTGAACATTGGTTCTATTTTTTATACACTTGTAGAAGACAGAAGTGAAAACATTTTCTTTTGGTTGGGCTTTTGTATTGGACCACATTGAGAGCTACAGAGCTTAATTTTGTTTTGTACTTATGTCCTTTCTAAAGATCCTTTTTCCATATATCCTATAAAGAACCCTAAATATATCTTTGTTGGTTTTGGTGTCCATTATTCCCCGCCAACATTTATATCAACCAATACACAATGTCATTGTTACCTCATCACCATGGCTTGAGCTTCAAGACCAATACAGGTGGTTGCTGATTGATCTGATCCATGTCTGCAGCCCTCTGTTTTCGGCTTTATTTGAAACTTTCGCAAGCTTCTTCTTTACACCTAGGTTCACCAACAACAAAATGAAGAGAGGGGGTGAGGGTGGCATTTTTCCATGTCATCATCCACAAACATTGAAATGTGTTTGTTTGGTTATGTGTTCATATGGTAGATGTGATACTTATAGTTAGGGAAAGCTAGGCATTTTTTTCACCGATCTGCAAAACAAAATATTTTTTTTACTATGTGTTCCTATAGGTGTCTAGTAACACCTCCAAATTTATCCACGGCCAAATCCTTGGGGAAACGCCTGGAGAGCCAATCAAGTTTGGCGTGCCCAGAGGGTCTGGGCGAAAATAATGAAAACATTTTTGTTTTAGCAATATTAGCTTTTGAGATGCCTAACTAAGGGTTTGTAGGGGTGCTGAATCTATCCCAGTCATTCGTTTTGAGTAAAAATGACTCCCAAGTCCATAGAAAATCCATAACAAGTGGTTTTATTGAACAATTACAAAACAAAACTTCCTTAATCAGTTTAAAATTTAACAAACTTCATCCAACTCCCCTGCACTCACTCACTCCTGTTATCATCTGGCTGGTTGATGTTCTGGCAAGAGTTATGACAGTTCCCACAAGCAGAAATACACTTTTTACAGCAGCACCTGAGAGTGTCAGTCACCTGCACAGTTGCAGCTGACAAACTTCAGAAGGTAGTCCGGTGCAATGGGTCTGGTGTGACTGGTGCATAACCATGTTCTCCTTGTTTCTATCCACACTCAAGGACATCTAGTGATGAACTTTGTAGCATTAGCCAATCTCTGGTCTGGAGATATGCCCGCACAGAGTGCTGTGCTGCAGCTCCTGTAGTCGGAGGCAGTTTCTAAGGCTTGATACTAGTTATGTTGTCCTCATTAGTTTTACATTTTGTTGCTCACTGTCCACCCTCCATGTTGGACACTCTTTTCTCTCTCTCTCACACACATCTATGCACATTGACTCTCTCACAAACACATTCACAACCACACACACACACACACACACACACCTATGCACATTGACTCTCACAAACATATTCACAACCACACATATGCACATTGACTCTCACAAACATTCACAACCACACACACACACCTATGCACATTGACTCTCACAAACACATTCACAACCACACACACACACCTATGCACATTGACTCTCACAAACATATTCACAACCACACACACACACCTATGCACATTGACTCTCACAAACATTCACAACCACACACACACACACCTATGCACATTGACTCTCACAAACATATTCACAACCACACACACACATCTATGCACTGTGGCCGCCCGGCCGTGCGAGGCAGAATAGTGGGTCAACCAATTGGAACAAAGCAGTCAGATGCAGAGGTTGCAGTGAAACAAACTTAGGAATTTATTTATAATGTGTGGGGGATGGGGAGCAGAGTTCAACTCAAATCTTCACTGCGGGAACGAGGTAGTCAGAGGACTCGTGTCGGCTTCTGAGATAAAGGAGAGAGCGAGAGAGAGAGACACACGGACAATGTTAGTGGGGAGTTCAGTCCCTGCCGCTGACCTCGTCACCCAGCCCTATTGGTTGTCTTGGTGGGTCTTCAGGCCCTCTTTCCTGTTCCAGCTGTCGTATCCTCCAGCAGCTCAATCACTTCAGCTAGGTTCCACTTCAGCTACGTTCCACTTCAACAAAATCACAACACAACGTTCCACAACAGGCAAACAGGTTACTTCTGAAAAGGGTGGCCGTAAGCCCTTACCCTGAGACTGGCTTTGACGTCTAGTCTCCACTCTTCTTACGCTCAAGCCAGTCTGCCTGAGGTTTGTCCTGTTGAGCTTTAAAAAGGCAGCTAATTGCCTGATTAACCCTCTGCACCTGGCCAGAGGCAAGCACAGACACCTGGGGGGGCGGAGCTTCCTAACGCACTGCTCTTAGGTATTACCACCCATCCAATACTATGCCTCTCATCTGCCTTTGCTGGGGGGTATACTACGAAGCACGTTAGACATATCTAGGCTATGTAGACATATCTAGGCTTGACAAAGCCTTGACTCAGGGGTATAAGTTAAGTGATACTACGATTGCAGTTATGTGATATATTTGTCAAACTAGGCTTTCAGCTCAGGGGCCTGTACTACGAAGCGGGGTTTCTGGCTTATCTGGGTAACTTCGAGAGTAACTTGATCACGTGTGGCGTAACTTCCCGATTAACCCGTACTACGAAAGGTGGATAGGTTTTAACCGAGGTATGCTGCCATGGCAATTTACGCTGCATCTCAAACCTGCTCCGACCAGGTTATGTTCTTGGTTAACCCGAGGTTTCCGTTAACCACACCCTTTATAAGTACCACCCCTCCACTAACAATTTCTCCCGAGACATGTCGGCGTACCTGGATGATCCATACGACATTGGAGCGCAAATCGTGAGGGACTCTCTTCGCAGGACGAGGGGTTTTAGAGACCGCCAGAAAATATATATAGCCTACCCGGACGATATTCTCTATGAAGATATAGATTGTCAGCCGAGGGAATTCGTTATCTTTGTCAGATGATCTAGGAAGACGTCTCATAGCAATGCCCGTACGTGGACATTCATGTATTCAATCGGTGATGCAAGAATACTGTATGTCCTAAAATAAATCGGACATAGGCCTACAGTATGCTGAACATCTGAGCAAGAATAGCCTAAAATAAATCGGACATAGGCTACAGTAGGCTTAATAAATAAAAATCACCATTTTAACAAACTTGTTGAATTGAATGTCATATTACTGTACCCTGCACATAAAGGCTACACATTTCCACAGCACCAGAATCCGACCGAATGCCTCCCTCAACCCCCTCCATAATCGGCCTTCCACTATTATTTGCGATGGCCAACTCCTCTGCTACTGTAAAACACTCTGGTGCCTTACAGTAGTGTTCAAAGACACCTTTTTCTTGTTAGCTGTAAAACAGAGGCCAAGTGAAAGCTATAAGCATAGGCCTACATGTTTTCATAATTAAGAAATATTAATGCAAGCTATGACTATATAAACCACTATTCTGAATAATGTGTTTGTGTTTCATTTTCACCTGCTGCCATGTGCGTTTGGCAATGGTGTTGCATCTGAAATGTTCACAGGATTAGGCATACACTAAATCAGTCAATGGGGCTACTTAAACATTCAATTATCCTTATTACTATAATCTATATGCCCACTTCTAAATTGTGTTGCATCTGTAGGCCTTTCTATGAACTCAAAATAAGTAATTTAATTATTTCAACTCATTAAATACATTCCGCAAGCTATTAATCCTCCGTATTTGAAGAACATATGGAAATAAAACTTTACTTTTAGGCATTTAGGATCTGCAATACGTTACCAACAGCCTTGCCAGCATGCTTTGTTCACTGCCGACGTATTTGTCATAATAATTGGCATTCCTCATCCGTAAAATAAGGCGTCATCACTGAAAGTGGTGATTTGCGCTGCAACCCGCCCCTTTTATGTGAACGCGCACAAAATCCAATGAGGTTAACCCTGGCTCAACAAATCAACTTCATAATCAGCGTCGTAGTACCGATTAACACCACTAAAGATAACCAGGTTTTGTCAACCCCGGTTTAACAAAGTAACCTTGGGTTACATCTGGGTTGGTTAATCTCCCTTCGTAGTACAGGCCCCAGATCTGTGCGCGTTCTCGGTGTTGGGATGACGTTGGCCAATCGTGTAACATGGAGATGCACAAGACCGCCTCTATTTAAAAACAATTACTTCCGCATTCATGAGCGATAGCTTAATCTACACTGCGGTGATTTTTTGTGTCTAACCTATAACATCAAATAAATAGTCATCAGTTGTTGTATGGTATGCACGTCCATAGTGGGATATTTGCACGCATAGCACTATTAAAGCGCATTCGAGATCCAAAATGTTAGTATAGGCGGAGCTCCACCTGTAAGATATATGACGGAATCCTACACGTGAGAACTTTTTTTAAGACAGTTGATTGGTCAGTGTACGGTAGATTACACGATTTGAGCTATAACTTAGCACATAACCTCCTCCCGACCAGGGGTGCGTTTCCCAAAACCATAGTTGCTAACCTGTTAGCAACTTAGTTGGTTGGCAATGGGAAATTGCATTGCAACCAACAAAGTTGCTAACTTACTTAGCGACTATGGTTTTGGGAAACGCGCCCCAGGTTTGGTTGACAGCATAAGATACCATGGTGATATAGCGACACTAAAACAGATCCACTTTCGTGTCACAGCATAGCCTGGCTTTGAGCGCAACATACCTCGCTAACCCACTAATCGAGATTCGTAGTACACCCCACAAATGTGCGACCAATGTTTATATTTACATGCTCTCACGTGCGACTTTTCAGGGTTCTGATTGTTTAATGTGAGCTTGAGGCTATCATTAGACTGCCACTGTGGTTTGGCGTGCTCATGACAGCATGTATGTACACGGGTTCGTGTAAACACATTTTTTTAAAAAACGGTCTCGTGTACATGCAGTTTTATTTGCAAACGTAGATGGCCAGATATTCGTTTAGGAAAATACCCTGCTTCGTGTAAACGTAGTCTTTATGTAGAGCAACAATTTTTTTTTTCACAACCTCAGGGAGTTCTTTGCCATGAGGTGCCATGTTGAATTTCCAGTGACCAGGGGCCTGTACTACGAAGGGAGCTTAACCTACCCAGATGTAACCCAGGGTTACCTTGTCAAACCGGGGTTGACAAAACCTGGTTACCTTAAGTGGTGTTAATCGGTACTACGACGCTGATTATGAAGTTGATTTGTTGAGCCGGGGTTAACCTAATTGGAGTATGTGCGCGTTCACATAAAAGGGGCGGGTTGCAGCGCAAGTCAACACTTTCAATGATGGCGCGATCACCCTACTTCACGGATGAGGAATGCGCAATAATCATGCGAAGTTATGAAGAATTCAAAGAGACAATACAACATAAATCAAACACGACGGCTGCAAACAAAGCCAGACAAAGCTGTTGGCAACGTATTGCAGATCGGTTAAATGCGTGAGTAAAGTGTTATTTCCACATGTTCCTCAAATATGTGTTACGGAGGATTAATAGCTTGCCGAATGTCTGAAATGTGTTGAAATAATTACATTAAATATTTGGAGTTCTGAAAAAGGCCTACAGATGCAACACAATTCAGAAGTGGGCATATAGAGTAATAGCCTAAGGGTAATTGAATGTTTTAGTAGCCCCCATTGACTGATTTAGTGTATGCCTCACTTAAGGGAAGAGGAGAGAGACTTCGCCGCATAGTCTGTCACTCCATGTTTGGGTACTGTCTGTCCACTATAGCCACTTTTTTTCATCACTGATGTACTGCCTCGCTGGTTGCGTGCTATATTAGCACATATGCATAACCCCTCCCTCCATCTCACAGGCGGATTGTGGCCACACTTATACCTTTTGTTATATATATATATATATATATATATATATATATATATATATACACAAAATGACATTAATATATATAGATATTTCATATTACCTTGCCTACACTCTTATGTCCATATTCATTTGATGCTGGTCTGTAGACTTTAGTCTTGCACTGTTGGATTTACTCATTTGCACCATCACCATGACATTCACTCACACAGAGCACCTTACCTTACTATGCACAGAGAATCACAGACTCAGTCCCTGCCTCAGTCATTGCAAGCGCCTCATGATTAATCACCCACTATGTGGATACTGTTTTTAGACTTGATTTAGATGTTGGGTTATTTAGTAAATGTATTTCAGTATATGTTTTAGTATATTCTTTATCTTGTACTGTCCTTATTGCTTAGCTGTGTTTTGTTATACCATATACTTTTAATGACTTTTTTTCTGCTGTTAGTGAATGTGTGTGATGTCTGTATGCTACTGACACCTTGATTTTCCCCTTGGCCATCAATAAATTATCTATCTATCTGAATATTTCAGATGCAACAGCAGTGCCAAACGCACCTGGCAACAGGTGAAAATGAAGCACAAAAACATCATTCAGAGTGGTAGGTTTATATCGTTAGAGCTTGCATATCAATTAATGTTAATATTCCCAGATTATGAAAATATATTGTACGCTTATATCCTCCACTTGGCCTCTGTGTTACAGCTAACAAGAAAAAGGTGTCTCTGAACACTATGGGAGGAGGAAAGGCACCAGAGTGTTTCACAGTAGCTGAGGAGTTGGCACTGGCAAATAATAGTGGAAGGCCGATTATGGAGGGGGTTGAGGGAGGCATTCGGATGGATCCTGGTGCTGTGGAAATGTGCAGCCTTTATGTGCAGGGTAATATGACATTCAAGTTTTATGTTAAAATGGTGATTTATGTGTTGCGTCATGTGGTGTTATGTGTACAGTTAAAGGGGATCATGTGGAGATCCTCCAGCCACCACAGCCCAGCACATCCAGTGGTCCTCAGGCCCAGGTAATTGTAAGAAAGAATCTAATTGGATTAACTGTGAATTATATAGGTGCAGCCTCACAAATGTAATGTATTTGTCAGGAGGATGACATGAGTGAGGACACACTAACTGCCCATTCCGAGGCTCACATCCAGGTTGAAACATTTTATCACTGCTATACTGTACAGTCAATAATCTAGGAGGATGACCTATTTCACCTATGACTTTCCAGTCTAAATGACTTTCCAGTTTTACGTCTGTGTGTACTGAGTGAGTTGTATCATAGGCTATCAGCCGTCTCTGCTCGTATTCTTTTGCAGGAAGAGTTGCAACAGCCTCTGTCCCCTCCTGAGGAAACCTCCTCTCGGCCATCAAGGACCCAAAGGGTACATTTGCTTTGTCTTTGGTTCTGCATGCTGAAATGTTTTATGCATAATACATTCTCTTTTTGGGGGTTCTGTAGGCTGGGACGGATAATGTGCGCAACCTATATAAGCGCATGCTTGAACTGGACTGCGTAAAGAAGCAATTAGAAATCAAGAAACTCAAGCTTGAAATAGAGAAGCTAGAAGACGAAAAGAAGGTATTAGTAGATCTGCATTTACCAGCCCATCAATGTGTGTATAATCATTCATTGGGGGCCAAGCAGCGAAGCTGCGAAGGCACCCATTGTGTTTCTATTTTTTCTTATTATTATTAGGGGTCCGAGCAGCGTAGCTGCAGGAACCCTATTGTTTCTGTACCGTTCATTTTTTGGCCAAAATTCTGTAAAAGTCATACTGCAGCCTAAACCGTAACTCCAAAACTCTTGAAATTTTCAGGTATGGTTACCAGTACCCCCCTCTACCCATAACCCAAAATTTGGGGTACTGCACCCAAAGGTGGCGCTATTGAAAAAAAAAGTTAATTATGCTTATTTCTCCTTACCAGATTCACCTAGACTCAAAATTCTTTCAGAATATTAATCTCTAAACTCAGATGCATCTTTTTGGCCCTGGTCTTATGGTCTACAAATGTTTACTTTTTCCACAATTTCATGGAAAAGCCAAACATTATAAAAAGTTTCACACTCTTCAAAAATAATCGAATCTTCACCAAAATTCTCACAGACAATGTTTAGACCAAGCCTCACAAAAGTTATCGCTCAGAATTTTGATATTTTGTTCCATTTCAGAGATATAGGCCAATAAAGTTAGACCACTTAGGCCTTTTTTCCTAGATCACCTATATTCCTATAAACCGTAAGTCCTAGAAACTTGACATTTTCAAGTATTGTTACCAGTACCCCCCACTACCCATAACCCAAATTTGGGGTACTGCATCCAAAGGTGGCGCTCTTGTCAAAAACGCTTATTTCTCCTTACCAGATTCACCTAGACTCAAAATTCTTTCATCATATTAATCTCTACATTCAGATGCATCTTTTTCACCCTGGTCTTATGCTCTAAAAATGTTTACTTTTGCCACAATTTCAGAGAAAAGCCAAACATCATAAAAAGTTTCACAGGCTTCAAAAATTATCAAATCTTCACCAAAATTCTCACAGACAATGTTTAGACAAAGCCTCACAAAAGTTATCAAAAGAATTTGGATACGTTGTTCCATTTCAGAGATATAGGCCAATAAAGTTCGACCACTCAGCCCATTTCTCCTATATCACCTATATTCCTATATGAGTAATTGTTTTTTCTTGGATAACAACCATACAACCATCATTAGGTGGATACCATTAACAGTGCACATTTTCAGATATGTACTCTTTTTTATAAAGCCCTTAATTCTATTGTCAAATGTATGCTAGGAATTTTCTTGATGTTGTGTGTTTGCCAACACACATTTTCACCATTTGAATGTGACTGCTCAATGTATATGATTGTCAGTGGCTGAGTGGGATAATGCCTAGTGCTGGTGTTTGTTAGGTTGAGAGTTCGAATCCTGCTAGAGCTTTAGGCTCAAGATGCACATGCTATTGGTTATTGAAGATTCACACTATTGAACAGCACCTGAATGACATCAGACAATTAACATTCACACTCATTAGTTGCCAAGAATCAGAATGCCGACACACTCTATGACATATAGGGGAACTTCTTTGTTTACTATTTTTCCTTCATCATTAAGTCTATCATATTTATATTTCATCCATTACTGTTCTTCTCTATAAATGTCTAATTGCCCCAGAATATCCAAAAGTTTTCAGGTGTATTTTTTCAGGAAAGCCCTTCATTTTATTGTCAAATATATACTTGGAGTTTTTCTTGTGTGTTTACCAACACACATTTTCACCATGTGAATGTGACTACCCAATATGTAGGATTGTCAGTGGCTCAGTGGGATAATGCCTAGTGCTGGTGTTTGTTAGGTTGAGGGTTCGAATCCCCGGTAGTGCTTTAGGCTCTAGCTCGAATACTATTGGTTATTGAAGATTCACACCATTGAACAGCACCTGAATGACATCAGGCAATCAACATTCACACTCATCAGTTGCCAAGAATCAGAATGCCGAGACACTCTATGACATTCAGGGGAACTTCTTTGTTTACTATTTTTCCTTCATCATTAAGTCTATCATATTTATATTTAATCTATTAGTGTTCATCTCTACAAATGTCTAATCGCCCCTCCATGCTTGGAGTTTTTCTTGTGTGTTTACCAATACACATTTTCACCATGTGAATGTGACTGGCCATCATGTAGGATTGACAGTGGCTCAGTGGGATAATGCCTTGTACTGGTGATCCTTAGGTTGAGAGTTCAAATCCCACTTGAAGCATTAGTGAGTTGTGGATGTTAGCATACTACAATAGAATGCTGTTGGGTTGTGGAGGATAACACACTATAACATTACAGCTACTTGTCAATATGGACTTCTAGTGCAAGGCAAGTATTACTGTATAATTATAAGCTGTAGCCTATAATTATTTGTTATTCTTATAATATTTGTCATTTCTTATACATATTTAGTCGGCTCTTCCACTTGACAGAACAACTCTATATCGGTTAAGGATGTCACGCATGAAACAATGCTGCAGAAACATGAAAATACGACTTTGAGTTTAGTAGGCTATAATTTTCAGTTCCTGTTTATCTATTGCACAATGGGTAATAATTTAAAGGAATCATGTTGCAGTCTTGTAAATAGTGACCCTGCAAGATCCCTAGTCATTGCAAAATCATAGTCTGTGACTTAAAACTCTACTACTTGTCTTTAGATGTGAGAGGGTCTGAGACTGTAGTCTTTCAAAAATCTTTTCCAAATCTTTCCAAAGTTTACCCGCTGGGAAACCCTGTAGCTCCGTAGCAGGGGCTCAGACCAGGATAAATTGTTTGCTCGCCCTCAGTTCGCTCTTTTGTTCATCTCAACCCAGCACTCCAGTGTGTCCTGCTCTGTGTGCGTCTTTGAGTTAACGTAAGTCATCACTTTAATCACCCTCACTATGACTTTTGTGATGTTTATCAGTTTGTAGAGTAGCTCTGCCATCATGTGTAAAGTTAAGGTCTTTGTTTGTTGGTTTGGTGTGTTGGAGTCCCATGTGAGAGATGATTAGGTGATGTTGGTTGACTTGGGATGTCAAGTATAGTTTAGTTGTACCTTATATAGCCATATGATTTCAGTTTATTGTTCAAATGTCAATTGGTTTGTTTGTGAGTTGGGATCTGTACTGATTTACCCCATTTCACTGATTACTCCATTTTCTGTTTGTTTCCTCTTTGATGCAGCACACATACAAGTAAAGAACAAAAGAACAGATTAATTGAAACTCAAATAAAGTTAACTTGTGTTGCACCGAAACCTGCCATCTTCGTGTCATCACTCCATACCATTGAGCCTTCTGAGTCACACCTTTGAACAGCACCTGAATGACATCAATTAACATTCACACTCATTACACACTGCTGGTGTTTGTTAGGTTGAGAGTTTGAATCCTGCTAGAGCTTGAAGCTCAAGATGCACATGCTATTGGTTATTGAAGATTGACACCATTGAACAGCACCTGAATGACATCAGGCAATTAACATTCACACTCATTAGTTGCCAAGAATCAGAATGCCGACACACTCTATGACATATAGGGGAACTTCTTTGTTTACTATTTTTCCTTCATCATTAAGTCTATCATATTTATATTTCATCCATTACTGTTCTTCTCTATAAATGTCTAATTGCCCCAGAATATCCAAAAGTTTTCAGGTGTACTCTTTCAGGAAAGCCCTTCATTTTATTGTCAAATGTATACTTGGAGTTTTTCTTGTGTGTTTACCAACACACATTTTCACCATGTGAATGTGACTGCCTAATATGTCGGATTGTTAGTGGCTCAGAGGGATAATGCCTAGTGCTGGTGTTTGTTAGGTTGAGAGTTCGAATCCTGCTAGAGCTTTAGGTTCAAGATGCACATGCTATTGGTTATTGAAGAGTCACACCATTGAACAGCACCTGAATGACATCAGGCAATCAACATTCACACTCATTAGTTGCCAAGAATCAGAATGCCGACACACTCGAAGACATATAGGGGAACTTCTTTGTTTACTATTTTTCCTTCATCATTAAGTCTATCATATTTATATTTCATCCATTACTGTTCTTCTCTACAAATGTCTAATTGTCCCAGAATTTCCAAACGTTTTCAGGTGTTCTCTTTCAGGAAAGCCCTTCATTTTATTGTCAAATGTATACTTGGAGTTTTTCTTGTGTGTTTACCAATACACATTTTCACCATGTGAATGTGACTGGCAAAGATGTAGGATTGACAGTGGCTTAGTGGGATAATGCCTTGTACTGGTCATCCTTATGTTGAGTGTTCAAATCCCACCTGAAGCATTAGTGTTAAAATACTGTTGGGTTGTGGAGGTTAGCATACTAGAATAGAATGCTGTTGGGTTGTGGAGGTTAGCACACTATAACATTACAGCATTACAGCTACTTGTCAATATGGACTTGTAGTGCAAGGCAAGTATAACTGTATAATTATACGCTGTTTATCTTATTGACTCCGACACAGAACCCACCACCACAAATACAATTCAATTCTGTGGGAAACACTGCCTTCCATTATCAAACCCTTCATCTTATCCACAACAAATAAATAGTCCTGTAGAATCAAGTATTGTTAGAATACTGTTGGGTTGTGGAGGTTAGCACACTATAATGTTACAGCACAGGGTAATCCTAATTTTATGCATCAAATTTATTCCAATCCAACTCAAAAGTTTTGAACGACACAAAGTGAAGGTTTTATCCAGATCAAAACCAAGAATAGATTATGTGATCTAATCCAATTTCAGTATCCTTGTTTCCCTTTGAACAACCCATTTTCAAGATTTGATCGATCCAATCCGATAGCTGAAATCCGGTAACTGAAATCCGATAACCGAAATCCGATCACGTTTCTTTTGAACAATTGTGCCCAAACAATCAAAGCATATGTAAAACTAAAAAGCTATGCCATCATGTTCGTTTTGCTCGGACCCCGTAAATCACCGCTTGCGGTTATATTTATTATTATTATTATTATTCCTCTGCCATTGAAGTCAATGGCAGCCCATAGAACCGTCTGGCAAAAAGTTCTGAAATTTGGCACACTGATTAGGGACAGTCCCATGATTAATGTCACCAAGTTTCATGATGGCACCTTAAGCACTCTAGCGCCACCAACAGGCCAAAGTTGGACGTGCGTTCACGCACGTAACTTTTGACCCGTATGGCCGATTGTCAGAAATGAGGTATCGTTGGAATCCTTGGAGCAAGCCGAGTTCAACGCACCCTATGACGTCATTTTCCGCCATGATGGATTTTCCGCCATTTTGGATTTCATCAAAAAAACTTAAAATGTATCAGGGGTCACATACTTTCTCTGATTCCCACCACATTTGACACAGATCATCTTCAGACCAAGCCTCACAAAAGTTATCACTTTTTGTCTTCGGAAGTATTACCGTTCGCCCGTAAAAGCCAATCAAAATTTGTGGCAAAGCCGCCAAACAGGAAGTGAGCTCATATCTCAGCAACCCTTGCATGTATCAAAACCAAACTTGGTACATTGACTCATGACCCCATCAGGAGGACCCTCAAGAAATGTGGTGACCTTTGACCTCTAGGGGGCGCTGTAATTCACAAACATGCCTTTTGGCCTGTAGCTGCTTCTGTGCTTAGAATTAAATTGTACTAGTGGTGTCTGGTAATACTGTGAAAGGTCCTTAGGTCAACTGAGGACAACTTGTCACATCAATATAATTTATTCGGCCGCCATATTTGATTTGATCAAAAACACCAACAATTTCGCACAGGTCACAAATTTCATCTGATCTTCACCAAAATTGGCACAGACCATCTTCAGACCATGCCTTGTCACTTCATTTATTTCTGTAACAATTGATAGAATCGTTTGCCCGTCACATCCAATCGAAATTTGTGGCGAAGCCGCCAAACAGGAAGTGAGCTCATATCTCAGCAATCGTTGCATGTATCAAAACCAAACTTGGTACATGGACTCATGACCCCATCAGGTGAATGCCGAAGAAATTGTGTGACCTTTGACCTCTAGGGTCACTGCAATGAGCAAAAATGCATTTTGCCTTGTAACTTTTGACGTGCTAGACGTGAAACTTGCTTTGACAGCTTATGGCCATACGTCTGATTGCAGCATTGAGCTAACAGCATTTCATTGCCATGGTTACTCCGGCCTATCTGCTTGGCCCCCTCATTGCTGCTTGCAGCTATATTTGTTTTTCTTTCTGTAATTTTTAGGAAAGACAACTTCAAAAAATGACCTTGAATGTGTTTATTGGTTGTGTGGGTTTGTATTTTTTATTTTAATGAGTGAAAAATTGCTGGGTGATTGCGTCTCTGACTGCACGCCCTGTGGGATGGTCAAGGGTCATGGCGTCAACAACGTCTGGGGGCGAAGGAATGTAATTTGGCACTGTTTCTCTCCTAATTGTGGCTATATTGTGTAGCACCACACACGCAGCTACAATCTGACAGGCCCTCTCTGGCTTTACACGAAGGCCTTTCAAGCATGCAAAACGTGCCTTTAGGATCCCAAAGGTCATTTCAATTTTGGCCCTTGTGATGCTGTGGGCAGAATTGTAATGTCTTTGCGGCCTTGTTTGTGGGTCAGCATAAGGTGTTTGGAGATGTTTCAGGCATGCGTATCCACGGTCCCCCAGCAGCAAGCCATCAAAACGCCCTTAGATGAAATGGAGAGCAATTGTCACATGTAAGTTTGTGTCCAAAAACAATTCTATGAGGCCGATTGCCTTACCTTCTTCAAATCTTGAAGATAGCGTGGACTCCCTAAAAATGCGGGAATCGTGGACCGAGCCTGGCCACCTTGCTTCCAAGCTTGTCACCATGTACTGGTGATCACATGTCATCTAAGAATTTAAGGTTATTTGGTCATTTTGGTAACATTCCTGCAGGAGTTCAGAACATGACTAAAGTTGAAGCAAAGTGTTTCACCGGAAAATGATCAACAGGACCACCCCATGTGCAGGACGAGAAAGAATGAAAAACACAATGGAGAAGGAATGTGAACTATATGAATATCATTGTTTAACATTTTCGCAAACATGCAAACCAAAACTTTAGCCTATGTGAGTCCAATAGGTGAAGAGAAGGTGAACTTGAGGTAGGACATAATGGCCTATAATCACATATCAAATACACCTAATACCTGCACGTTGATGCTGTGGAAAGATTTGCGATTTATATAATCGCCCTCATGCTCTCCCAGGGGTGCATTGATTGGAATGTGGGTGCAGTCGATGGCTCCTATTACTCTTGGGAAACCTAAGGGAAATTGTTAGTCATGAATCTCGCGATTGTCTTCATGGAAGTAGCCTAATACACCTGTTTTGATATTAGTAATTACCCGCGATTGCATAAAACCCTTCCTTAATTTGCAGAGTGGTTAAATGGCCAGGGAAAACAAATGCATCCAACAGTTTAGATAGAGCAAGTACCACTTTGCGAATTATACGACATACAGTATTCTTGCTCAGATGTTCAGCATCACCGATGGAATACATGAAGTGTCCACTTGCAAAATACCTCAAAGAAAGGCACATTATCTGCTCTATCGTAAGGGCATTGCTACGGTGGGTGACATTAGACGTCTGCCTCGATCAGCTGACAAAGGTAACGAATTCCCTCGGCTGAGAATCTATATCTTTCATAGAGAATATCGTCCGGGTATGTCAGCGGATTCTGACGGTCTCTAAAAACCCTCGCCCTGTGAAGAGAGCCCCTCACGATTTGCGCTCCAATGTCGCATGGATCATCCAGGTACGCCGGCATTGTCTCGGGAGAAATTGTGAATGGAGGGGTGGTGCTTATAAAGGGTGTGGTTAACCAAGATCATAACCTGGTCGGAGCAGGTTTGAGATGCAGCGTAAATTGCCATGGCAGCATACCTCGGTTAAAACCTATCCACCTTTCGTAGTACGGGTTAATCGGGAAGTTACGCCACACGTGATCAAGTTACTCTCGAAGTTACCCAGATAAGCCAGAAACCCCGCTTCGTAGTACAGGCCCCAGTATGAGAGAGTGTGAGAGCGATAGCACCAAATTTAACACACCGGCTCCCCCACACACCTGAGACCTTGTAACACTAACGAGTCACATGACACCGGGCAGGGAAAATGGGTAATTGGGCCCAATTTGGACATTTTCACTTTCACTTCAAGGGTGTACTCACTTGTGTTGGCTGTGGTTTAGACATTAATGGCTGCGTGTTGTGTTATTTTGAGGGGACAGTAAATGTACACTGTTATACAAGCTGTACACTGACTATTCTACATTGTAGCAAAGTGTCATCTCTTCAGTTGTCCCATGAAAATATATAAAATATTTACAAAGTGAGGGGTGTACTCAGTTTTGTGAGATATAACTAGTATCAAGCCTGAGAAACTGCCTCCGACTACAGGCTTTGTCAAAGCCATGGTAATGTCATTTAACATAAGAATAATGCATTCATATTTACCTGGACCAAGTCATAATGGACAATTTCTTTCGAGGTGGAAAGAAATCTTGGAAAGAGTAGGTAGAATATTTACTGCTAAAACCTATTGGAAAATAAATACATTTACCTTCATAAATATAAATGTATATAAGCATGTTTAATAGTCCAACCAAAGTTCAATTAGTGATCCTACTGACCTGGACTGTTACACCTTGCGTCGCCACATAACTCAAATCTTCTCTCCAGAGGCAGACAGCTGAGTGAGTCGCTCCATGATTTTTTGCTGTTGGTCTTTGTAGGCATTGTTTATGACAGGAATTAGATATTTTGACTGGATGTTGTAGTACTGTGTTTTTCCAGGAATCGGAATGTTCATAAGATCCACCCATTATGTCAGTGTATGTGGCTCCTGTAAACAGTGTTGCCGCACAGGTCAGGAGATTGTTTCGTCCCATGTCTCTATGGTCAGGACATGATGCCTACTCCCCTGAATGTCCACGTAGGCATGTACAATAGATTTTCATTTGGCTGGCTCGTGTCACCATCCTTTTCTCTTCAATAGCTGTATCACACATGTGGCAGGTCTTGAAGAGATTGCTGTCTTCCTGCCCATCCATTGGTTGTCCCTTGGTCAGAAGCAGAGCCCGAATCTGATCCTTGGCTGGAAGTAGTAGTGTCACTCAATGGCTGAAAGCATCAGCAGGATCGTCCATCTCCATCTCCAAAGCTAACACTTAGATCATGAACAGATGCTCCTGAACCTTCCTCCATGTCTTCCTGTTCGTGTGACATTACATAGTTAGAAAATAATCAAGCTTTTACTTCGGAATCTAATATCAACATTATCACAGAGGCCAAGGGTACTTGAAAAAGACATAGCTCCACTGCCTGTATGGGTAGGACTCCAATGTGATATTGATGCTGCAGCCATATCCTGGTCATTTTTAAAAACAGCGTTACTTCATTGTTGCCATTGGTGAATGTCAACACTACTCGACTATCAACTTGATGCAGAGCTTACCTCTAACAGTTCCCATGTTGGAGGCCATGCGACATACATTCCAGAGGACGTTGGTGTTGTACGTGGCCTGACTGAAGCATGCTCAGGAGTTGATAGTGAAAGTCTGAAGGCAGGTGGTGGACTGGACCTCCTTGACCGGGCTGCTTCTACACTATCTGCGTGTTGGAGCCTCTTTGGGGTAGACTCGGAGTGCAGCTAGATCTGATATAATTTCTTGAGCGGAGGGTTCAGAACCACTTGCAGAACATGTGAAAAAGTATATTGATCAACACACACATCTGAATGCACTTACAATATAAAGCATTGCAAATTAAACTAATGTACGTAAGATACTGGGCAATTCCACGCTAAATGGTCACGCCCATTACGCCAACACAATGCCATAGTATTGTATGGTATGGTATGATGATTACTTGAAATTTGAGCATTCACTGTTCTTGGTTGTAGAACTTACATGAAAAACATTTCACATAATCATTCACATCATACAAATACCATGGCATTTTGTTGTCGTTATGGACATGACAGTTTTGCATGGAATTGCCCTACTACTGATGTTGAAAAAAACCAACTTATTTCAGAATAAAGTAATGGCATGCTTGGCATAAATGCTGCTGTTTAGCGTCATAGAATTTTGACCAGCTGTCCCAATTTAGACCAACCAAGGTCTAGTAGATCAATGACCAAACAAATTCACACATTACCTCATCCAGATTATCCGCAACAGGTCTCTCGGCTCTCGGTACAGCACTTTTCTTGAGGTGAATTCTTCTGGGAGGGTTGGGGGCTCTCCTGGATATTATGAAGTCGTCTGTGACGGAGTACCGTCACTACAGTTGAGTATGCGCTCTGACAGCCGTGGCCTACTGGTTAGCGCTTCGGACTTGTAACTGGAGGGTTGCCGGTTCGAACCCCGACCAGTAGGCACGGCTGAAGTGCCCTTGAGCAAGGCACCTAACCCCTCACTGCTCCCTGAGCGCCGCTGTTGTTGCAGGCAGCTCACTGCGCCGGGATTAGTGTGTGCTTCACCTCACTGTGTGTTCACTGTGTGCTGAGTGTGTTTCACTAATTCATGGATTGGGATAAATGCAGAGACCAAATTTCCCTCATGGGATCAAAAGAGTATATATACTATACTACTATACAACGGGCCTGGCTCTTTGGCGTTGCGGTCAAGCTGCAGGTGTAGTGCCCCGGAGACCCGGGTTCAAGACCGGGGAGGGGTCACTTCTCTCGCCCTTCGCTACATATGGTGTCAGAAGTAGGATGGCTTGCCGTGAGGTCATTGGAAGCTTGCCCAGTGTGTGAGCTGTATGAGGGACCCCCAGGATAGGTTGACCCCAGTGTGAGGGACCCCAGAGATGGGTGAAGCATGTGTGTGGGCCACCCTGAGAAGTATGGCTGGTGTTTACACGAGCGACGCCAGTGTGCGTGAAGTGCATGGGCAAGCTTCCCGAAGGGGAGGGCAATGTGACAGAGTACCGTCGCTACAGTTGAGTATGCGCTCTGACTGCCATATCAACGGGCCTGGCTCTTTGGTTTTGGTGTCAAGCTGCAGGTTTAGTGCCCCGGAGACCCGGGTTCAAGACCGGGTGGGGGTCACTGCTCTCTCCCTTCCCTAAATCGTCCTTGTCGAAATGGTTACTGCAGACGCGGTAGTCCATCTCTCGATCATCGACGTGTAATACCACAGCCAGCCACTGCTTCAATATATCGCTGTCCTGCAAAGGAAGTCTGTGAAAACTTTCCGGATTGTAATGTTTCATTTTCTTATCGCAGCCGGGAAAAGCACAAACACGAACCATTTTCTTTTCTTCTCTTCACTTCGCACACATACTGTTTGTTCATCTTCCTCGCGCCTTCTGATTCATTCACATCTCGCGTATACAACGTCTCTTCCGGCAACAACGTTTCACGCAAAATTCACTTCACATCTCAGAGAGAGTTCGACTGGTCGCGTGACTGTTTTCCCAAGATGGCGCCCATCACAGGCTATCGTACCCCCACCATCACTGGATATTGCACCCCTCCCCCTCATGGCGATCACGAACAATGAGGTGACAACGACCTCAGTCAACAGCCATCAGACACACAGATCCCCGATGCCATCACTTATCTTCTACACAGGACACATTCTCACCTAGACAAGGGGAAAAGTGCTGTGAGAATCATGTTTTTTGATTTCTCAAGTGCGTTTAATACCATCCAACCCCTCAGACTGGGAGACAAGCTCTTGCAGATGGGTGTGGAAGCTCACCTGGTAACCTGGATTACAGATTACCTGACAGAGCGACCACAGTTCGTCAGACTGAAGAACTGTCTCTCTGACACTGTGATCAGCAGCACCGGAGCGCCACAGGGAACTGTGCTCTCTCCAGTCCTGTTCACCCTGTACACATCTGACTTCTGCTACAACACCGAGTCATGCCACATGCATAAGTTTTCTGACGATACTGCAATTGTGGGGTGTATCAGGAACGGGCAGGAGGAGGAGTACAGGAGCCTGGTGGAGGACTTTGTGCATTGGTGCAAACTCAATCATCTTCAACTCAACACTTCAAAGACCAAGGAGATGGTGGTGGATTTCCTCAGGTCTAAGCCCACTCTGCTACCAGTCTCCATTGATGGGGTCAATGTGGAGGTGGTAAGCACCTACAAGTATCTGGGTCTCCACCTGGACAATAAACTGGACTGGTCAGCCAACACTGATGCACTCTACAAGAAAGGGCAGAGCAGGCTGTACTTCCTGAGGAGGCTGCGGTCCTTCAATGTGTGCAGCAAGCTCCTCAGGATGTTTTACCAGTCCAGAGGCGATTGCTCTAAGACTACAGGGGAAGCTCAGCCTCCTAAAATATCACAGAAAATCGCATCAAATAACACTATTACATTAGCTTCTAGCCTACTATTCCAACTAGAACATGCTGAAAACATGTTCATATTCATTCAGATTCAGATTTTATTTGTCACATACATACAATGCAGTGAAATGTTACAGTCAGCGCCATGCTAAGCAAAAACACACAAACTGACATAGAACAACCTACCAAAAACAGTAACAGACAAGAAACAATACATTCAAGATGTCAGGGGGTTATTGCAGATAGGGAAGAAGTGGTATTCTCTACAGGAGAACAGTGGTATACACAATAAAAAGTGCTTAAACAGTGCCATTTAGGTACCGGCTCGGGGGAAGAAACTCTTCCTTAGTCTCTCAGTCCTTGCAGCCAGTGTACAATATCTGCTTCCTGAGCGAAGCAGAGAGAACAGACCATAGTCTGGGTGGCTGGGGTCTTTAAGGATTTTGGTGGTCTTGTCCTTACACCGCTTGGTATAGATGTCCCCTAGGTTAGGGAGTTGCCCCCCTATGGTACGTTCAGCTGAACGCACCACTCTCCGCAGAGCCTTACGGTCCTGCATGGTGGCGTTTCCATACCAAGCGGTGATGCACCCAGTCAGGATACTCTCAATGGTGCTGGAGTAGAAGCTCTGCAGGACTGTTTTGGATGCTTTGAATTAGGGTTGTGCCGATGGACGATATCATCGTCCATCGTGATGGTTGACAGGCATCACGATGGGAAGCAACCATCGTGATGCCACGCCCCCACATGCCAGTCACTAATTCCTGGTGTAACAGGGTAAAACATAATGAAAAATGAAATTTGCCTACTTTAAAGGCTGTCAGCCAAACAGTTATCACGTATTAGTCTACCGTCTTGTAAAATAAAAGTCGTATCAGTCTACCGTCTTATTCAAATAATTCCTGACTGTGACATGAATGTGTAATTGTCTTTTTGTAGCCGTTTTTTTACTTCGCCCTCCTATAGCCTGGACTGCGCGATCGCAGCCCTTTACTTTTACTTCCCGCCGCCCTCATAGTCAGCATAGACGGTAGCCTGATAACGTGGGATGCTGCATAGCGTACTACTGAAGATTGTAGTAGATAGTAGTCTTAAAGGAACACGCCACCCAATGTCAGTAGTAATATATGTTCTTACCTTAACTTTCACGAGTTGAGTCATACCTCTCCCGTGTCCGTATGTGCACTCAAACGCTCTGGTGCGCGGCTGGACTGTGTTAGCATGTTGCTATGCTAGCGGGCTTTGACGGCAACTAAGCGTAGAAGTAATAAAAAACATCCACGTTTTACCGACTTAAATACAGTTGCACGAGTAGTTGATAGAAATGCTACGGCCATGCAACATGAAACGTGGCGATTTTCCAAGCGAATAAACCGGAGAACTACAATGTGTGGCGCAATAGCACTTGGGAGTACTTCGACCTAGCGTAGTAGTATTGTTAACACCTAATTGTAGATCCTATCCACCACAGAGTTTAGAATCCATGCTGGATCGACCCTCAGCCTCTCCCTCCCCTCTGAGCGAGAGAGAGGCACACACACTAGAAATGCGCTGATGGGCTATTATTTCAACCATAACTGCATAGCAAAACTTATCATCCGTCAGCCATCTATCAGCACCAAAGTTTTTTGACCAATTTTCGAAACCACACCCGCCCACCATCCGCTGGTTGTTTTAATGTAGGCTATGGGTGATGCAGCGCTGGTGAGGCTAGAAAGCACTTGCCTATTCTAGAAAGACTGATCTAATGCAGCAAATATATTAAAAGGCTAAAGTCGTACATTGGCTATGTTGTAGCCTATCCCCAGAATATCAGCAGCAAACTCAGTCTCTGTCTCGCAAAACAGTCTCCAAATAAAACGCACATCGGCCTGTTGCCTATTCTGCCAGCTTGTGACAATATATCGTCCAAAATGCTTGATTGCATTGCATTCTCCACATTTTTAGCTAAATTTTCATGTACCACATCAGCATTTTTGTTCAGTGAATCTTTTGTAAATTGCTTTACAATTACCGTCGGGCCTATAGGCGTATTGCCTGGCTTGCCTCAGCTTCAGTCACGTCCTTTTACAATTTTATCATTGTAATAAAAAACGCAATTTGCCACATAATTTCAACATGCTCCTGGCCTACTAATTAATGCCTATTGTACTTTATTTTTTGCAAAAAAAAAGAAATCCTTGATAAAATAACAAGTCATTCACATTATAGGCTACTTTACACACTGTTATGTCAGGGTGACTGACAAGCCTGTTCTGAAGACTCCCATTCATTTTGACTGCACGAGCGCGTCTTTTTCAGACAGACAGCATTTTATAGCAGGCCATCGGACAAATATGACGCCTCGATATTAAAGAAACTCCGACTCCATTCATTCTGAAAGTCCACCGCACAACGTGCATGTTCACATTTTTAGTAAAAACCGCAAAACTTGCTTGCTTGCCTACACATCTAAGTTTTCCGACTATTTTTCGTACCTTCTTTTTCCGCTGGATGTTATTGAGTTTGTAGAAGTTGTAGCTCTCACGTTCTGAACATCTCGCACTGCCATCGCCCGATGTCATTTCTGAGTCATATCACTCTCTGTCTCTCTTTTAAATGCCTATTCCCTGAATGGTAGGCTACAATTATGTGTTTTATATATAGGCTAATATCGAAACAAAATAACCCAGGCAGTCTCATCTAGGATATAACACAGGTTGAAGTCAACGTCAAGTTGGTTCTATTTAGGGAGGTGAATGTGTGTAAACATCTGTAGATGACTCAGAAATGACATCGGAAGACAAGGAGTATATGGCAAGAGGCAAGCCGAAGGCTGCTGACAAGGGCCCGACGCTATTGTAAAGCAATTTACAAAAGATTCACTGAACAAAAATGCTGATGTGGTACATGAAAATTTAGCTAAAAATGTGGAGAATGCAATGCAATCAAGCATTTTGGACGATATATTGTCACAAGCTGCAGAATAGGCAACAGGCCGATGTGCGTTTTATTTGGAGACTGTTTTGCGAGACAGAGACGGAGTTTGCTGCTGATATTCTGGGGATAGGCTACAACATAGCCAATGTACGACTTTAGCCTTTTAATATATTTGCTGCATTAGATCAGTCTTTCTAGAATAGGCAAGTGCTTTCTAGCCTCACCAGCGCTGCATCACCCATAGCCTACATTAAAACAACCAGCGGATGGTGGGCGGGTGTGGTTTCGAAAATTGGTCAAAAAACTTTGGTGCTGATAGATGGCTGACGGATGATAAGTTTTGCTATGCAGTTATGGTTGAAATAATAGCCCATCAGCGCATTTCTAGTGTGTGTGCCTCTCTCTCGCTCAGAGGGGAGGGAGAGGCTGAGGGTCGATCCAGCATGGATTCTAAACTCTGTGGTGGATAGGATCTACAATTAGGTGTTAACAATACTACTACGCTAGGTCGAAGTACTCCCAAGTGCTATTGCGCCACACATTGTAGTTCTCCGGTTTATTCGCTTGGAAAATCGCCACGTTTCATGTTGCATGGCCGTAGCATTTCTATCAACTACTCGTGCAACTGTATTTAAGTCGGTAAAACGTGGATGTTTTTTATTACTTCTACGCTTAGTTGCCGTCAAAGCCCGCTAGCATAGCAACATGCTAACACAGTCCAGCCGCGCACCAGAGCGTTTGAGTGCACATACGGACACGGGAGAGGTATGACTCAACTCGTGAAAGTTAAGGTAAGAACATATATTACTACTGACATTGGGTGGCGTGTTCCTTTAAGTAGCTTTTTTGCTAGGCCCAGCGAAGGCTGGCAATGTGTAATATTCCGCTGATTGGTGCACATGCAAGTGTTCAGATTGATTGATTGTCTATCCGTCTTTCACAACGATTTTTCAGATCTTCGACACAACTTCGGTAGCCTGGTCAGTATGTCTCTCTTAGCTGTCCACTTTCATCAGGCCGTATAGCCTATATCAGTGTTTCTCAAACTTTTTCAGATGAAGGACCACTTAACCAAAAAAAAGAAACGCACGGACCACCTAGCTAAAAAAAAAAGATTAGACCTACTTCAACAGTATATTAGCCTACACAAGGCCTACTCACTGAACCACCTTGCTTATTGTCTTTGCACTTTGGTTATTGTGTCAGAGTATTCATATGATTTAAACTGGCATAGCTTACATAGACAGTGTTCCAGAACTGTTTTGATTTACATACAAGTTGGTTCAATATTGCAAACAACTCATCTATATTATATTTTACCACATCTGCTCGCGGACCACTTGGGATATCTTGCGGACCACCAGTGGTCCCCGGACCACACTTTGAGAAACACTGGCCTATATAATATATACAGTATATTTTTGTATGTGTTTTTTAAATGTATTTCTGTTCAGACATATGGTAGTGTTTACTACACTAGCCCCCCCCCCCCCCCGGACGACGATATCATCATCCATCATGATGTTTTACTGTACACATCGTCAAATGCCAATTTAGGGGACATCGCCCAACCCTACTTTGAATTTCTTCAGCCTCCTTAGATGGTACAGTCTCTGCCTGGCCTTCCTTACCACGGTGTCCAGATGGGTAGACCATGTCAGATCTTCGGTGATCTGGACACCGAGGTAGTTGAATGTATCCACCCTCTCCACAGGGGTCCCGTTGATGGATAAGGGAGTGTAGTCCCGCGCCTGCTTCCTCCCAAAGTCCACCAGCATCTCTTTAGTCTTGCTGACGTTGAGGTGGAGATTGTTCCTCTGACACCACTGGGTCAGGCACGTCACTTCTTCCAGGTAGGCCGTCTCATCGTTGTTGTGGATTAGGCCTACCACTACAGCAAACTTAATGATGGTATTGGAGTCTGCGGTGGCTACACAATCGTGTGTGTATAGGGAGTACAGCAGAGGGGACAGAACACAACCCTGGGGGGCCCCTGTTCTGAGGGTGATGGAGGATGAGATGTGCTTGCCCGCTTTCACCACCTGAGGTCTCTCTGTCAAAAAGTGCAGGATCCACCTGCAAAGGGCGCCATTCAGCTCCAGGCTCCTGAGCTTTGAGATGAGGGTGGAGGGAAGGATAGTAGGGGTGTAAAGATTAACCGATACGTATCGGTATCCGTTTTTAACGTGTAAGATACGGCTACATCAATATGTTAAGCCCCGTATCGGAATAAAACTGAAATGAACCGGTCGTTATATCGATTTACTTGTTACGAATCGGTTCACAACCTTTTCTGCTCGCTCAGACTCTCATTTACGTTGCAAGCAGCGCGTTCATCCCACTTCCTGTTTTGAAACTACACGTGGCACGGATTTGTGGGTAATGAAGTTCGTTTTGGGCTACACTCATTGCACAAAGTTGTCAAAGGACTTCATTACCCATAAATCTACTGCAACTTACGTGACAACTCGCACTCGGTCGTTTCTTTGACAGTTTTTACTCATTTGTTTTTCAAAATCCAGCGTGAAATTAAACACTTACTATAGCATTCCTAAACGGCAACGATAGTCTGTAGAGTAGCCTTACGTTTGATGAAGGGATTTCCTTAATGTTAAAGAATAATTTGGCCCTTGCTACTAAAACGATGCACAAATTATTATTATTTTGTTCATATTCACTCAGACTTGGAACAAAATAGGCCCAGTTCATTGTTCATATTTTGTTCTTGTAGGCTATCTGAGAAAAGGCCAAGATTGTCTTAAGCACTGTTTTTTTTTTTATATCGGTATTGTCTTACCTCAACAATAGGCTACAGCTCAGTGCTCTTTGAAAACAACAAAGTCAAATATCTGAGGGGGTCTCTTATCTGAAGGTGTCTGGCATTGTAATTTAATCTTAAACAACGCTCATTATCCATCCCTGTGCGATCTCTTACCATTAAAGACGTTAAATTAAAATATAGGCTATTACTGGGGACCTACCCTACCTCTTGAACGCAGTATGACTGCACTTCACCACCACACCACTAGACTATATGTGCAAACCGCATACGATCGATTTTGACAGCACTTGCAAGTCCGAAGAACTCATCCTGCTTTGATGCGAGTGTTTTGTGTATTCACATAGGCGTTCATTGGGCTAGCCTACATGATTTGATATGTGCTGAAAAAGTCCTGTTATTGAACTTGCGCTTCGCCTCTTCTATGTTTATTGACAAAGTCATACATTATGGCCCATAATACAGCCTACTTCAATGATTGTGTGAATTGATCTGTAGCTATCCTCTGCCATTAAGAGCTCCGGAAAGTTCCCAGATATTTTGAAACATCTGTTAGCAATCTCTAATGCAAGAATATTCAATGGCTACCCGACAACATCTCAGTGCAAATTCGAAAATTGTTCGTTTATTTATTTCCACACACGAGACGACTGAACACCCAGGTGTGTACAGTAATGTGTACATTAGCCTATAATACTAGAACATAGTTTGGCTGCAATGGCTTTATTAATTTCTGCCAGTTAGCGCATTTTCCCTGTGTATAAGTTAAAGACTATATGCATTATTATGTTTGACACTGAGGATAGCCTATCTGAGACGGTGGTCTGGTTCAAATGAGTTACGTTGTGAAATTGAGAATGGCACTCAAGTCTATTTCTTTGTATTGTGAAATTGAAATGAAATATGGACTATTGCAATCAATCATATGTTGAAATTAATTAAAAGGAATCGATTTCTATGAAAAATCTCTGTCTGTTGTGTGTGTGTGTGTCAAGTTATAGGGCTTACCATGCACATACTGCGCAAAAGCATCACTCGCGCCTAGGCTATTTGTATCACCTTTAGGCTATGCACAGGATGTGCCAACTTTTTATGAGATAGAGACCCCCTTAAAGACAAAAAGATAATTCGAGCCCTGCTACAGCTCCTTGAAAACAATCAGATAAATAAAATCTATAAAGTCTATAAAAATGTATTTTTATGTTGTATTTGGCTGCTGTGTTTGACTGAAATGTAGACTATTATTTTTTCATTTCAATACAGTATATGATACAAACCTCAGTTTAGATAATCATATTCACACATTTTTTTGCCTAATTGACATGACCATGATAATTGATAATATAAAATGAATGTGCACCTTAAGCAAATGATAAAAAATCTTTCAGAATGCTTTCCATTCTTCAACTGCATCGAACTGCATCGAATCGCATCGCATCGAATCGTACTGAATCGTTTTTTATGAACATTCTTGTATCGAATCGTGCCCATGTATCTAGATGTGAATCGTATCGTCTTTTACATGAGAGATTCACACCCCTAAAGGATAGTATTAAATGCTGAACTATAGTCAACAAATAATAGTCTCACATAGTTCAACACTTTCCCCTTGCTCTTGTCCAGGTGTGACAGGACAATGTGTAGTATGTGAGCAATGGCATCCTCAGTGGATCTATTGGGCCGGTATGCAAATTGTAGAGGGTCCAGGGCAGTGAGGAGCAGATGTGGGCTTTGACCAGCTTCTCAAAACACTTCATCACCACAGAGGTGAGTGCAACTGGGCGATAGTCGTTATGACAGGCTGGTCTAGGCTTCTTGGGTATGGGGATGATGGTAGACCTTTTAAAGCATGTGAGAATGATGGACTGTGCCAGGGACAGGTTGAATATAGCGGTGAACACTGGTGCCAATTGGTTGGCACAGACCTTGAGAACCCGCCCTGCTATCTCGTCTGGTCCTGCAGCCTTCCTGGTGTTCACTTGCTTTAAAGTCCTTCTGACATGTTCAGAGAGAACGAGTGGTCCTCCGCTCCCTCTTTCTCCGCCTCTCTCCCTCCCTGGTGCACTAGGCTCTTGGTCACGGCAGGTCTCGAAGCGTGTAAAGAAGGTGTTGAGGTCATTTGCCAACTCCTTACTTGCGCCTCCTGGGGAGGGGGGCGGGGCTTTGTAGTCAGTCATGACTTTTAGCCCCTGCCATACACCTTTGAGGTCTCCTTTCTGGAATTTGGACCCCACCTTCTCTCCATGGCTAGTTTGTTCAGCAATAAGGTTTTGCTGGTCATTTATCGTGATTTTGCACCCGTAATACATTGCTGTGACGACACGATCCATCAAAAAACAATGCAAAAAACCCATAGACGCTCGGCTTCACTGGACTTTCAATGGCACTACAGAGTGGGCTGATCTCAGTGCAGAAAAGCTACATGTTTATTGGACCACAAAATCGTCATTTCCAGGGAAGCCCGGCGTCTCTGGGAGTGAATGGGATAGTGGGATGGCCCGGACACCGAGCTTCTGTATGATGATTGGAGGAACCGTCATAGAGGCTGGACTCTTTTTGATTGACAGCATATGTCGCGATCTGGAAGTGGTTCAAGTTCATGGGATGCGTTAACGTTACTGTTGGCAGGTGAAGTCGAGGCAAGGCAAGTTGCAGCTCAAATTCTCATAATTTGGGAGCAATACAGTCGGTTTCAATTTGTCTTCGTAAATAGCATACTGTAAATAAAACCGTAATGTGGAGTTAGAGTTTGTGACTTGCTTTGGTTTCAGTTGTGTATTTAGGCTAAGTTAGGTAGCGCGCTATATAACGGTGTAGGCTACATTATGCCATGTCTGCCATGCCAACTCTATAGCCTACTGTTAGCCCTATTCTGGGTTTTGAGATACTTTTTGCCCTCAAAGAACAATATAGCACCTTAATAATATTAATTTAATAATTGACCATTGACCAAAGAGCAGCAATCGCCACTGTTGCCAGCGTCCTCTTCTATGCAGTGGTATGCTGGGGAGGAAGCACAAAGAAGAAGGATGCGGGGCGACTTGACAGGCTGGTAAGGAAAGCTGGCTCTGTAGTAGGAGCTGAACTGGAGTGCATCACTTCAATATCTGACAAAAGGACCCTGAACAAACTGATCAACATCTTGGACAATGAGTGTCATCCACTCCACAGCACTATTGTAAAGCAGAAGAGCCTGATCAGCTGGAGACTTCGCTCACTGCCTTGCACAACAGACAGACTGAGGAAGGTTTGGATACTGTCTGTCCACTAGCCACTTTTTACCACTGTCTTTCTGCCTCACTGTTTGCGTGCTATATTAGCACATATGCATAACCCCTCCCCCCATGCCACAGTCGAACTGTGGCCACACTTATACCTTTTCTTAATATAGTTATAGATATATAGATATATATTGACTTTATTCTTGCACTGTTGGACTTAAGGCTCCTACACACAGTTGCGTTCCATCAACGCATGCCAGTGGGTGTTCCCGACGGTAGCCATGCAAATGACTTGAAGTATAACGGTAATTTGATTGGTTGGTGCTGTCCGTCGATTGGCTTGATTGGCCGGTGCCGTCTGTCGGTGCAGCAACAGCTGAACTTGGGCGACGGGAGAAACGCGATGCAACGGACCCACAATTCAGTTCGGCAACGGATGACGTGAGCCCATGTAAAGTGAATGGGATGCGTCTCCAGCAACGCAACGCACGAAGCTGTGTGTAGGAGCCGTTACTCATTTGCACCATCACCATGACACTCACTCACACAGAGCACCTTACCAGTATTGCCAACTTAGCGACTTTGTCGCCATATTTAGCGAGATTTCAAAGCCCCCACGCAACTTTTTTTGTAAAAAGCGACTAGCGACAAAACTAGCTACTTTTTCTGGCGTTCTTGGAGACTTTTTGAGACTCTGATGTGATGGCATGTAACGTCCCTTTTTACTCTTATGAGTGAGCACTGAGTTAGGCTGTGCTGTGTAAGAGTCTCATGCCTGTTTCGTTTGTGAATTAGCCTACATCGAGTTCGCCCAAAGCGTTGCCCCATGATTATAAAAGTAATGACTGGCCTATGTAGTATCAGCCCATGTTATCCACGGAAGTAGATGTTCTATAGATCTAACAGCTCTGACAACTTTATTGGAAGGTGCAGCAACTTCGGGTGAGATTACAACCAGAGTCAACGAGACGAGAGCAATGACATGACAGGGAAACAGGGACACGCTTTCCAGCACCGTTCAACAAAGGAAAGTAGGCTACAACTTCATTCACAAGCAGATAGTTCAAAATCGAGCATACAAGTTAGAAAAACTTAAAGCATTCGTTTAGGCTATGTCGCCTCAATGTTGTCAATGCAGGACAGACTGTCGGCTGAGGGAAAAAAAATATGTCGGTCTGTCTGAGTAACTAAATAAATCCAAAATGTAGCCATTGTTGTAAGGTTAAATTGTGTGTAGCCTATGGTGAAGTTATAATCAGACTTCAAGCTGTCCAAAGCAAAGGCAGCAGTTGGGAATAGGTTGGAAATGACTGATTTTCAGCCACTTAATGCTCATTCTGGTGTATACTATGACAAGATCTACAGAAGTGTATCAATTACCCTAATATACAAGTATGTTAAATTAAATATTTAAATTAGGCTCTTAAAGTTGCCTATTTCAGTAGGCCTAGGAGAAAAGCAAACAGGTGTAAAGGGGAATTAAAGGGCCATCACCGTTTTTTTTTTTTTGGTTTTTTTTTGGGGGGGGGTGGTCACGACCAGGTGACGTAATTGATATGCAAATTAGTGCATGACGTCATATAGCGACATTTAGCGACTTTTGGAGCTGGCTTTAGCTACTTTCCATTTGAAATAGTTGGCAACACTGCACCTTACCTTACTATGCACAGAGAATCACAGGCTCAGTCCCTGCCTCAGTCATTGCAAGCGCCTCTTGATTGGTTAATCACCCACTATGTGGATACTGTTTTTAGAATTGATTTAGATTAAGTGTTATTTAGTATATAATTTGTATTTTTGTATATTTAGTATATTCTTTATCTTCTACTGTCCTTATTGCTTAGTTGTGTTTTTTATATTTGTAACCCGGGTGTTACTAAAGTTCATCTTTTTCTATAAAATTAGATTAGTGGGATAAAAGCAGTCAAAAAGTACAATGTTAAAAATTAAATTCTAAAATAGTTAAGTTAAAAATAGTGCCCATTTATTTACATTTCATGTTGTGCGCTTATTTTATGCTTTAAAAATAGAGATAGTAAAAAAGAGGTAAAATAGAAGTATGGAAATACCATAATCTATAATAAATACGATTCTAGTTAATGTGTAATGATGTTGGATAATCAGTAGTCTTATTGGCTAAATAGTGGTTAATTTCATGCGTCACGCCAGCCTATTGGTTGGGGAAGTTGGAGACAGGAAAGGGAAGAGGGAAGAGAAGCTTGGGTATTAATGAGAGCAGTTGCCAAAAAGACGTATGTTTTCAGTTGAAATCGAGTGGTTTGATATAGAAAAGCCACCGTCACACAGTCTGAGATGTAGTGCTTTAATGCTTAGCAGAAGGCATTACGGGTACGTTCTTGTTTAGTCTTTTTGATTGTTTACTTTTATGACAAAGTTTAGCCCTCACAGCGAGGAAGAGTAATCTAGCCTCCTGCTAGTTATAGTGTAAGGTGGAGCCTAGTTGCCGTCTCCAGGTACAGCCTAATTTTAGCACGACCATTAGTTTAGTAGCCTAAGTCATTTCGCTGAAGTGTTTTATCGATAGTGAAGAAAGCTGCTCAGTTAGCGCCCCACGTTTCCGGACACGTTGGGGTTCCACTGAGTAGCCTGCGAGGGACAACAGCCACCCGGATAGCGCCACTGGTGACCAGGGGAAAGCCAGTGGTTCCTCCGGGGTTATCCCTATGTTCCCCGGGTCCTATGTTCCCCGGGTCCTATGTTCCCCGCTACCGGGGAACATAGGACCCTTTTTTGAAAAAAGGGTCCTATGTTCCCCGGACCCTTTTTTGAAAAAAGGGTCCTATGTTCCCCGCTGCTTCCAAGTAGACTGCAGCCGCACGGCAAGGTTGTTGCTCCGTGCCCACACTTTGTTTGTGATGAGGGAAGGAGAGGGGGCGCCGCGAACTGAAGTTCTTTGCACAGAGGCGCAGTGCGGAGCCAAGTGTGATATAGTCACGTTTAATTTATTTAATTGTAACAGTAGCTGCTTGAAAAGACAGTGGCGTGAGAGTGGTGAATTTCATCAAAACCCGGCCCTTAAATCGTCTATTCTCCACACTTTGCGAAGAGATGGTAGCTGACCAAAAGGCTGTACTGTTTCACAGCGAGGCAAGGTGGCTTTCCCGAGGTAAAGTGCTGTCGCACGTGTTTGAGCTCCGAGTCGCCTCTTCTTGGAGGAAGAGCGCATGTTTGAATCTGCAAGCACGTTCACTAGTGAACATTTCTTGACGAAGCTGGTCTATCTTAGCGATACATTTGAGTTAAATGTCCAGTTACAAGGCAAAGACAAGCACCTACCTCACCTAGCAAATAAGATTACTGCATTCACCAAAAAAACTTGAGTATGGGACAGGCGCCTCGATCGCGACAGTATTATGCCTTTGAGATTTCTGAGCGAAATCGCTGAAACGTCTGATTGGGAGGCACTCTTGTGATCCCATGTATTAAACAGTAGGCCTACATCACATCCCTGCAAAGTTTATTTCAAAAATATTTCCCAACCAGCAGTGCTCAGTATGACTGGATTATGGATCCATTTAATGCAGCATGTTGGCATTTCATTGAATATATTGTACAATGCTGAATGGCCTATGCTTCCTAATATGTTGCTGGAAAACAGAAATATGTGTGTTATGTATTTATTTATTATTGTATCTGCAGCACCAGCTGATTTTAACTTTGTTGAAGAGGATATATTTAGAACTTGTCATTATTTCAATGAATTTGACCATTTTAAGCTTGACCTTGCACTTTCTTAGAGCGATTAGGGACAGGTGGGGCTCGAGAATGCCCCCTCAAAGTGGGGAATGAAAGAAAAAGTTTGAGAACCACTGATCTAGTTTGTTAACTACCACAGTCACGAGTTCAGTCCCAAGCTTGTCATTGTCTTTGCACTTGGCATGTCATTGTTGATTCTTACTGTACAAGAGGTGAAGGAGGTGATCTAAAATAGCCTTTGGTTGAGCTGTCGGAAGAATGGGATTAATTTTAAAGAGATAGCAAACTATACTGGGCTGTAGACCCAAAGGGACATTTTTGGATTATTGACGAGTCAGACCAAAGGGGCTTCGGAGCAACGCGCAGTCCCCTCTGCAGCGTGCCAGCGAACGGAAAAATGAACAAAACAAACCAATTAAATATCAACTTAAAAAGGCATGTAGTTGTAGCGCGTTTCTTCTGTAAAGAAGCACTACACAAGTAAAACCATTGACCTGACATAATAGTGTTTAGCCGTACACTAGAAGAGCATGAACAGCGTCTGCTCAAGGTTCTGGATCGACTAGAGGAGTTTGGGCTGAAGGTGTCCATTGACAAATGCCAATTCTGCCAGACCCAGGTTAAATATGTCGGACACATTGTGTCAGCAGCTGGTGTATCTGCTGATCCTGATAAAATCAAGGCTGTTGCTCAGTGGAAACCGCCGACCAATCTGAAAGCTTTACAGATGTTTTTAGGGTTTTGTGGCTATTATCGACGATTTATTGCCAATTACTCCTCTATTGTTCGCCCTTTGACCGATTTGACTAGAGGTTATGCACCTCCCCAGAAGTCCAGCCAGACCAAACAGTATTTGAGCAAATCAGAGCCATTTGGAGAACGGTGGACTCCGGCTTGCACTGAGGCATTTGACAACATAAAGGGTTGTCTGACTGATGCCCCCGTGCTGGCTTTTGCAGACCCAGCAAAACAATACATATTGCATGTGGATGCCAGTTTTGATGGATTGGGAGCTGTGCTCAACCAAGTGTACTCAGAGGGTTTACGGCCTGTAGCCTTTGCAAGTAGAAAGCTCAGCGCTTCCGAAAGAAATTACCCAGTTCACCAACTAGAATTCTTGGCTTTGAAGTGGGCCGTAGTAGACAAATTTCATGACTATCTATACGGAGCACACTTTACTGTGAGAACTGACAATAACCCGCTAACGTATGTCTTGTCAACTGCCAAACTAAGTGCTTGTGGCCATAGATGGTTGGCAGCATTGTCCACATATGACTTTGGTATCCAGTACAGACCGGGCCGGGAAAATATTGATGCTGACCTCCTATCCCGGAATGTTGCTAGTGAGGAGGATGGGTGGATACCACCCTCAGGAGTAAAAGCAGTTTGCAAACAAGTCAGTGTGCCGGGATCCGATAGGACTGCTATGCAATGTGTAGACCACTTGGGGGCACCACCCCACAGCATTCCTGATATGTATGCCTATCCCACATGGGTGAATGGTAGTCAGTCAGAACAGTTTGGGGTGGAGGAGTTGCGGGTAGCCCAGGATCAGGATGTGGTAATCAGCAAAGTAAGACGGGCCGTGGAAATTGGGAAAGTGTCTGCTCAATCGCCCAATGATCATCCAGACTTACAGTTACTACTAAAGGAGTGGCCACATTTAGTGCACAAGAATGGGCTACTGTATCGGAAAACCAGCAGGGTGTTGGGGAAAGAGATCTTGCAGCTGGTCCTCCCTAAACAGTTGCGGTCCCAGGTGTTAAAGTCATTACATGATGACGGTGGACATTTGGGGATTGAGCGTACCATTGAACTAGCTAGGGACCGATTTTATTGGCCTAGAATGGCCACTGACATCACTAATTACGTCAAAACCTGTGGGAGATGTGTGGCTCGAAAAACTCTTCCCCACAGGACTGCGCCTCTTAAACAGATTACAAGTAGTGGCCCCCTTGACCTGGTATGCATTGATTTTCTGTCAATTGAGCCAGACTCCCGTGGCATTTCCAATGTCTTGGTAGTAACAGATCACTATACTCGATATGCTCAGGCTTTCCCGACCAGAGACCAAAAAGCACCTACTGTAGCTAGAGTATTAGTGGAAAAATTCTTTGTACACTATGGCTTGCCAGCTCGGATCCATTCGGATCAGGGGCGTGATTTTGAAAGTCGTTTAATTAAGGAGCTACTGCGTGTCTTGGGTATACGGAAATCCCGAACAACACCTTATCACCCCCAAGGCGATCCGCAGCCTGAACGATTTAACCGTACTCTGATGTCTATGCTAGGTACATTAGACCCGGTTAAGAAACAAAGCTGGAGTCAGCATGTGGCGCTTCTTGTGCATGCTTACAACAGCACTAGAAATTATGCAACAGGCTATTCCCCATACTTCCTCATGTTTGGCAGGGAGTCACGATTGCCCGTGGATGTATGTTTCAATACTTTGTTGGACAAGGAGGAAGAGATGTCACATCAGCGATTTGTGGCCAACCTACAAAAGGACTTAAAGGATGCCTACCAGTTAGCTGTGGAAGCCTCCAATAAAAATCACCAGCGAAACAAGAAGGCGTATGACCTAAGAGTTCAACCACAGCCATTAGAAGCAGGAGACAGAGTTCTTGTTCGCGCATTGGGTGGTACAGGTAAACACAAACTCCAAGATAAATGGAACTCTCTCCCATACATAGTCATGCCTGTCTATCGAGTAAAGCCTGAGAATGGGAGAGGAGTGGTGAAGACTCTGCACCGAGACCACTTACTGCCCATAGGCTACCTAGTGAGGCTACCTGACCCCTCGGATGATAGCCGCTTCACTACACCGCCTGTCCACAGACCTGTCCGGACACGGAGTCAACGGACATTAGGAGCCAAAGAAGACTTGACATGGGCTACTGATCAAGACTCCTCTTTTTCCGATGAAGAGGAATACCCATATGTACCTGGCTCTGCCGGGACCAATGAACCCCACCAAGCTCCGTTGGGGTCTTCAAAGAGAAATGTTGTGGAGCAGACAGTTTTTGTCCCAGCAAGGCCTACAGATGGTCAGTCCCTTACTGAATCGGACAGTGACATCCAAAATGAACAAGATATACATGGAGAGGAAGACAATTTGCCAAGAGAATCTGAGGATGATAACCCAATAGAGGATGAGTGTGTTGATGCTCATAAGCCCACTCAAGCTCCAGGTGCCAGCTCACAAAGTGATGCAGAAATCATCCCTTGTGCTGATGACTCGAGTGGGAATGAAGTAGAATATGGTCCCCCTAGAGAGAGGAGGACTATTAAGCCAGTACTCCGGTTCAGTTACGATGAATTGGGAGAACCATCTGACCGGCCATTGGTCATACAGCACAGAGGAATGAAGATCTCTATCACCAAAGATGTGAGATACCCAGTTGCTGAAAGTTTGACCATTCAGATCATACCCAGCCCCAGTTGTCACCCACAGTCTGATGGGGACATTCAGACAATAGGGGAGTTCGACTTGCGGCAGATCTGTGCAGATCTGACTTGATGTGATGCATGCTGGGTTGAACACAATGCATACTGGGATGGACGCAATGCATACTGGTTAGAAATTCTGTCCGACTTCTGTCAGCCGGGGAGTGACTTACCACCGTGACACCATGTCACATGGCCTTAAAATATCGCGGGAGTCTTATCCTGCAGACAGATCTTGCAGTTGCCTTCCACGAGCTGCACGAGCTGAAACACGGCCTCATGACGTCAGTTCAAAGACGTGATAGGGCCATTTGGGAGGAATGTCCTCATGACGATTATGACTGGAGGCTCATGCTGCTTCCTTATGTTGGAATATGCGAAAATAAACAGAAATCGAAGGGATACCTTCTTATACGTGATTTCTGCAACAATGGTAGGCTAGCCTACTGAAAACGTTTGGATATTCTGTTATTTTCTGCTGTTGGCTAAATAGATAGACACACATATAGGGGAAACACTTGATATTGAATTTATGTGCTACAATGCAGGCCTGTTAACTGTATGACAACAGTGGTTTATTTAAACTACATCATAAGAATTTATTTCGTCAGTCATCATGCTCATTTTAATGAGTAAGAATGAAAGTTCTGCTGTGTTTATTGCAAACAACATTCCGCGATATCTCCCGCGATGTCTCCCGCGAGTCACGTCAGGCAGACTGTAGCCTTTCTGTCCGGGATGAGCTGCCTTCTGTTGTAGCTCCTCCCGGCTAGGCTCTGAAGATCACGTTTACGTAGTAAGCCAGACCAAGTCAGACTCATGGTGCATTCAGAGCACCTCGGAATGACAAGGACCGCCCCCATGGCTACTTTGTTTTTCCGACAGCAAGTGTTCATGTGCTTTGCCAACGGAATGTGTGACAAACACGGATGCCACAACAAAGGTTAAAACATACACTCACTAATCCTAAACAAACAACTGTATTTGCTTAAACTATAGTGTAAGATGCTCGTGAAAGAAAGATATGCAGCTTTCAAGTGATAAAAAGGGCAAATTCCCAAGTTCACATTAAAACTGTTGGACATAAAAGGCCACATGGACTACAAACGAACTACAACGTGACGACAAAAGTGATGACGAGCCCCTAACTGGGCAACTTTGTTAGCAAAATCTAGCCCCAGTTTCCGACCTCTGACTCACACATTAAGTGACGTGAATGACGCGGAATGATGATGTTTTCACTCGGAGAAAGGTTTTTACGAAGCCCATGAACGCTAGGTTAGCCGAAGTCAAACAAGCCTATTTAGAAAGGGGGGAGTGTAACCCGGGTGTTACTAAATGTAACAGGACAAGGTCCACGCCCCTTGTCTAGGTCAGGAGTGCCATTGCAAGTGGCTCTTGGCATTCGTAGGTGAGCCAATCAGCATATAGTAATGGCTATATTTTATGGCAGCTTTTAATTTGAAAGATGACGTCATAGCTGCATACTGTTTGTCCACCTGACTCCTGCCTTCACCACGGGATCCCTTGTGCTCTTTTGGCCTCCTGCCTGCTGTGCATGCTACCAGTGACATTCCTGGACTGCTGTCGGTCGCAGAACATGGGCCACATAACCAACCTGATCGAGCTTGGTGGTAACACAAGGAGCGGCAACATCAAGGCTACTTTGGTCCGGGTTTCCGAACGCTGCTGTTTTGTTTTTACCTAAGTTGTGATGGTCGATTTTACATGTTTTGTTCATTGTATGTTTGTATACGTTTTAACTTACAAACGGGAGAATAACTGTATACCGGACGCTCTCGTCCAGCATTAGGCCATAGCTCTATTGTATAAAATACGATGTTCACGACACCCTTTGTGAGTGCATACTGTGCAGTGTTTGTATTGGGTGTATTGGCTCGTCCTTTGATTTTCCTCTTTTGCCGGACCGGAGCTGCAGGCCAACTGGGGTGGCTGGTTATCTTGAGGGGGTGGCGTCCCTTCACCTTTCTTGCTGTGGTGCATTCGAGAACTTTACTATTGACATGTTCACGTGTGGTGTGTCTGCAGACCCTCCCTCTGATATACTCTCCAGCCCTGGGTAAGCTCCAGCCCTGTTCCTGGCTCCTCCCATCCCTCCTCAGCCAGTACTCTAATGATCACACTCTGGTGTATGTATGTGTGTGTCATGTGTGTGTCCAGGCCTTGTAGGCCGTTTGTGTCAGTGCCTTAGTGGCAAAAGGTCTGACTGTCTGGAGAGAACTCACTCCCTATATGTTTTTAATATTTGTAATAAAGACAGTTTATTTTTGGAACCACGCCTCTGGTTTTCTGTGACCACGAACCTGTGTTGCCTGGTTGGGCTTCATATACCAAGTTATAGTCCAACTGATTTGATTTGAATATTCTGAGGGGCAGGGCCTCAGATGGCGTAGTCGACATTACTATTAGAGAGCTAACCTACCACTTGCCACATAAAGTTCATCTTTTTCTATAAAATTAGATTAGTGGGATAAAAGCAGTCAAAAAGTACAATGTTAAAAATTAAATTCTAAAATAGTTAAGTTAAAAATAGTGCCCATTTATTTACATTTCATGTTGTGCGCTTAATTTATGCTTTAAAAATAGAGATAGTAAAAAAGAGGTAAAATAGAAGTATGGAAATACCATAATCTATAATAAATACGATTCTAGTAGTTAATGTGTAATGATGTTGGATAATCAGTAGTCTTATTGGCTAAATAGTGGTTAATTTCATGCGTCACGCCAGCCTATTGGTTGGGGAAGTTGGAGACAGGAAAGGGAAGAGGGAAGAGAAGCTTGGGTATTAATGAGAGGAGTTGCCAAAAAGACGTATGTTTTCAGTTGAAATCGAGTGGTTTGATATAGAAAAGCCACCATCACACAGTCTGAGATATAGTGCTTTAATGCTTAGCAGAAGGCATTACGGGTACGTTCTTGTTTAGTCTTTTTGATTGTTTACTTTTATGACAAAGTTTAGCCCTCACAGCGAGGAAGAGTAATCTAGCCTCCTGCTAGTTATAGTGTAAGGTGGAGCCTAGTTGCCGTCTCCAGGTACAGCCTAATTTTAGCACGACCATTAGTTTAGTAGCCTAAGTCATTTCGCTGAAGTGTTTTATCGATAGTGAAGAAAGCTGCTCAGTTAGCGCCCCACGTTTCCGGACACGTTGGGGTTCCACTGAGTAGCCTGCGAGGGACAACAGCCACCCGGATAGCGCCACTGGTGAGCCAGTGGTTCCTCCGGCTACGAGGGAAAAATCACCTGGTCGGCGTATGAAGGTATATTGGGTGCAAAAGTGGCGAGCACATTTAACTGCAGATTTTGCATGTGCACACTAAAGTCGTAAATGTGTAACAGTAAAGTTGAAGTTGTACATATTTTTTTATATCTTGTTAACACAAAATAGGGGCTACGGGTTCACAAATCCTTTTTACAGGTACACAAATCCTTTTTACAGGTACACAAATCCTATCCTGTGACTCACAACTTTCAAGAGTCACGCACTCCACACTTTTGCTCCAATCGTTGCAGCGCAGTAGGTGCGAAACACATTTGCACATCCGTGTTTCATAATCTGAGAACATGCACAACATTCGTGCATTTGTAAACCCAAATGTGAACTAATGCATCCGAAGTTGTGCATCTGTGAAATAATTTCTCATTAATAAAATTCTACAGATCGCTTTGATTTTCTTGCACGACTACAAGTCAATTGATACAAGTGCTCGAATCTGCTTCTACGAGTGACGAGTGACTTTTGCTCCTGGCTAGGTGATATAATAGGTGCAAAAAGATTTGTATGTGTGCACGTCGAGCAATCGATCGAGAAAACAAGGCGGCCGGATCTGGATCACGCTCAGACTACCATTGCCTGCTCATAAAAGTAACCTCAGCATGTTTCCTTATCAATGAAGGACACACGATTTATAGTTTTTCTTTGCACAAAGCGAGGAAAAAAATGTTGCGGTGTTAAGTCGACCTTATTATTCATAATGTCTGCACAGCAAACAATTGCTAACTTGCCTTGCACTATCCAATAGTCTTCGTGCAAGATACAAGTCAGCTGTTCGAAAATTGCAGAACGATTGTGTCAGATTGTGTGTCCTAACGATTTTGGACGGGCAGTGTTATATTTCTGTACTTCTAAACTAGTTATTTATCTAGCGATAGCTAGCTTGATCTGGCACTGGAGGATTTAGCAAGCAGGTAAATTAAGCTAAACAAAGCTGTCATGATAATGTAAACCAACAAACAAGATAACTTTCTTCATATTATTATCATGTTACTTACCTTATGAGCAGGCAATGGTAGTCTGAGCGCGATCCAGATCCGGCCGCCTTGTTTTCTCGATCGATTCGCTCGACGTGCACACATACAAATCGTTTTGCTCCTATTATATCACCTAGCCAGGAGCAAAAGTATCGTCACTCGTAGAAGAAGATTCGAGCACTTGTATCAATTGACTTGTAGTCGTGCAAGAAAATCAAAGCGATCTGTAGAATTTTATTAATGAGAAATTATTTCACAGATGCACAACTTCGGATGCATTAGTTCACATTTGGGTTTACAAATGCACGAATGTTGTGCATGTTCTCAGATTATGAAACAAGGATGTGCAAATGTGTTTCGCACCTACTGCGCTGCAACGATTGGAGCAAAAGTGTCGAGTGCGTGACTCTTGAAAGTTGTGACTCACAGGATAGGATTTGTGTACCTGTAAAAAGTATTTGTGTACCTGTAAAAAGGATTTGTGAACCCGTAGCCCCTATTTTGTGTTAACAAGATATAAAAAAATATGTACAACTTCAACTTTACTGTTATACATTTACGACTTTAGTGTGCACATGCAAAATCTGCAGTTAAATGTGCTCGCCACTTTTGCACCCAATATACCTTCATATCGGCGCAGCCATTTTGAGTTGAAGTTGCAAGAAGAAAGCGACGGGCACGCACGGTTGTAAATTAAGAGACTGTGAGTAGCCTACAACGTACCACCGTTCAATACTAACAGGCCTGCAACGTTTTATTTCTTATTGTTTTATTTGGTTTGATACAGCCGGCTTTTGTATTTTAATTTCAAGGTGAAATGCTAAATGTAAGATAGCCTATAGCTCAGTTGTGTTGAGAGTGGCCACTCGTTTAGCCTAATTACAGTGCTGACTATTTGTTTCTTGGTTTTCAATGCAATGGTTAAGAGTGTATTAATGCTGTATTGTATGGAGTATATTGCCAGGTAAGACCAATTTTGAAAACGGTCAGTTAGTTTCAGTTTTTTCAAAAGAATACTATTATCTTTAGGAGAGTAAAGGTGCTAGGCACTACTCAAGTTAGTTATTAGCAACTATATGCCACACTAATACAGTCATATTATGGCCTCCTTACACCAAGCAACTTTGACAAGATTTGGAAAAGATTCTTGAAAGATTGGATTCTTTTGAGTAAAGCTTGAATGGGGGGCATTAGTTAAAAGACTACAATCTTTCAAGAATCTTTCCCAAATCCTATCAAAGTTGTTTGGTGTAAGGTGGCCATAAGTTACATGCCAATATATGTCATATTATCCATTCATAAACTTTGGTGTTTAATAAATACTTGTTTATGATAAAATTGGTTAGTCTCCACTCACTGTGTGCCTTTAAAAGTTAAGACGAGACATTATTCTAGACATTAGTGTTACAAACCCAATTCTAGTCCACTTATTGACCAGTGCGAGGATAAGAGGGGCTACATATTACATACTTTTAATTACTTTTTTCTGCTGTTAGTGAATGTGTGTGTGATGTCTGTATGCTACTGAGACCTTGAATTTCCCCTGGGGATCAATAAAGTATCTATCTATCTAGCTATCTGTGTACGTGAATGCTACTGTTTTTCTAAACTATCTTTTTAATAAACTGTCTGTACACTTACAAATTTCTCAATGCTTCGGTTTACAGGTAGGGGTCCTCAATATGCTACCGTGGTGGCAAGTAGGGGTGTGACTTTCGAAACCGATGTCTCGAATCAGTGTCGAGGCTTCGAAGCACAAGTGTTTCGAAACACTGCTTCGAAACGTGGTTCAAAACAGCCATGTCATGTGACCACTGCTTCGAAACATTGTTCAAAATCCCCATGTCATGTGACCAAAGTTAAGTAAACCTTCGGTACATTTCACCGGTGTCGGCAGGCGTGCCCGCGCATTCAATTAACAGTGTAGACTATTCTTAAGCAATAACCATGATGGTGTGGTGACCGTGATTTGTTCAAGTAAGAGTTGTTCCTGGACCAACATTTTAAAGACTGTCCTGGACCAACAACTCTTTAACCAATCACAGCCTTGTGATGTCATCAACGTGAGCCTTCTGCTTCTCCCATTGCCATTTTTAAATTTCACTCCAGAAACAACCAGTGGGTCACCATAACTTGTATCTCAATATGGGTAGGTCCTTGCATATTTGTGTGTAAAATAGTTGTAAAATAAAATAATTCTGAGTGGAATCTGAACATATGCCCCTTAGATTTTTTTTATTTTTGTTTTAGCTGACTTGGTTCTATGTTTCTCTAATGTTAGCTGCTAGGCTAGGGACCATACATTTACTGTAATACATTAGCTTCCTAATAGGTAATTCAGTGGCTATGCATCTTTTAAACTTATATTGCAGGGATACAGTAGTTGAAGTAGCTTTGAAGCTCATTTAGCAATCTTGGTGCCGCTGTTATTCGTGCAAATGATAGAGGCTAGGCTAAGGAACATACATTTATGCTACCAAATTAGCTTGCTAATAGGTAGGTGCAGCATGCAACTACTGTATGTGAAGTGCCAAGCCAGTGTAATTTTAGTTCACTGGCTAAGGAGCACACTTTTGGACTACTAATGTAGCTTGGTAATAGGCTAAAGCAGTCGCTTTTGTTTGTACATGGTCCTGAAGCGATGTTGCCATGTTGGTCCAGGACCGCTATTAGAATGTTGTTCCAGGACCGCCTTTAGAATGTTGGTCCAGGACTGTCTTTACAATGTTCGTCCAGGACCCACATTGTCATGTTTGTCCAGGACCGTCATTAAAATGTTGGTCCAGGACCCACATTGTTATGTTTGTCCAGGACCATCATTACGATGTTGGTCCAGAACAGTCTTTACAATGTTGATCCAGGATCCACATAGTCATGTTTGTCCAGGACCGTCTTTAGAATGTTGGTCCAGCACCGTCTTTACAATGTTAATCCTGGACTAACATCGCCATATTGATCTTGGACCAACATTGTGATGTCACTCCTGGAAAATGTACAACAAACAAAAGTGACTGCTTAGTCTATTACTAAGAAGAGACCCAATAGTTGAAATAGCTTTGAAGCTCATTTAGCAATCTTGTTGACATGGTAATTCATGCTAATGTTAGCTGCTAGGCTAGGATACAAAAAATAGCTTACCCAGCTAACACAGTTACGTCGCCGTTACGTGGCGGTTACGTAACTTTATTACCAAACATACGTTGCCGCCACGTAAGTTCTAACGTTGCCGACACGTGCGGGTGAAAGACGCGATTACGTTGCCGCAACATATCTTGGCAACGTTTCTCGCACGTAACCTCCACGTAACCGCCACGTCGCGGCAACCAAAAGACATACTGGCGACATTGTAGCAACCTTCCTGAGAAAGGTTGCCATAATGTCGCCAGCACGTTAGGGCGGATCTGCATGTGCAGTCCTCATTTGCCCATAGAATCCACAAAATCTAGTCACATTCATATACCTGCATTCTGGCTGGTGGCTGTTGCTAATGTTGACCCCAAGCCTATTCAAGACAGCTGCACTAACAAGTATCAATTCATGACTGCCACGCACAAAATCTAGTTGAGATAGCCTAGACAAGCCACATTCATATTTTACCTGCATTTTGACTGGCTGTTGCTAATGTTGAGCCTATTCAAAAGAAAAGACAACTGTACACTAACAAATGATATTTTATTTAAAATAATGTGGAAATTCAATTTTGCGATGGTCTTCCACCTGCTGTTCCATCCGACCCTGTGAAGAACAAATAAAAGAGAACAGGTGAGTGCATTTATATTAATTTTACATTCAGTCAACAGTCATTTTACATTTAGTCAAAACTTAAATAGGATATGCTAATAGCTGGTTACGCTAGACTTTTTTGCTGCTGCTGGGTCATTCCTTCGCCCCTTGCACTTGTAGCCTAGATCAAGTGTGAGGATGCCGGCGCCGACGGTAGGCTACCAAGTCGCGGGAATAACGGAGCAGTGCACTGGAGATGCGGATGGTGTTTCTGTATTAATATTATTATTATAACTGTGCGTTCAGATAGCCTACCCGGCCGTAAGTATTGATACTGCTCCTTTGTTAAGTTTAGTTCATACTGTTATCAGTCTGTGCTCGTTAGAAGCATTGAGGATTGTAAATGCGTTGATATAACGCGAGTGTGAGAGTGAAATGGTCGCGGTATGATCCGGTATATGGTATGCACATTTAATGTACGATGTCTGACAGTTACTTTATAAACATGGAGATAATCTTGTGTTGATTCACCAGCATATTGCAGCTAAACTGTAGGCCTACAGTTTACATTGCTGCTATAGCTGTAATGTTAGTGAACCATGATTTCATGCGTTTTTGGCTATAAGCTTAATTGTTTTGGAGTTTTGTAGCTTGTTGCACTAAGATGTCTCGCCTAGAATTGGGCTATGTCTACACAAAACCATCGGGTGTATTTCCTCTTACCGCTTTTAACGATAGGCCTACCGGTAAGGAAAAAACGGCTAAAAGTACTGTAGTGCATATGCCAGACCAGTCGATGGCGCCGCGGGCCGTGCAGAGGCTTCACATTTAGGCCTAATTCGCGTAGAAGACAAAACATTGTTGAAACAGTTTGTTAAGCTGTCGCATAAAATAAGGAGACTACATGCAATTCGGTTTTCAATTCAGCTGTTAAAGTACTAAAGTTAATTTTCAAGGTATGTGACTTATGTGGAATTTCAAATGCTTAGGCCTACGTATTGCATTAGGTCTGAGCACTATTGGAGAAAACATTAGCATGCGTCAGTCAGTCATAGGTTGTAGTAAGCTTAGCTAATGTTTAACTAAGTTAAGCTAATGGTGTGCTTCAGTAACTTGGCCACAAAAGGCTGATACATTGTGCACATAAATCATGACAGGGGAAAGTAATAACCGGTTTAAAAAAAACAAAACAGCGTTGTGTAGATGGTGTCGAGCCGCCAAGGTTATTGCTTGAAGATGAAGACGAGTAACCACGTTTGTGAACAAGCTTAAAAAGTAGGGCATGGATCTGCATGGATCTGCATATCATTTTGAGGTGGTGTACAAAAATATGATAATTGTTCCCTAATAGTCGGAATATTCGTATAATTGATTTAGAGGGATATTTGCCTCTCTCGTTTCAACTCACCTTAAACTTTTGGTGTGGGCTGCAGGGGCATGTTTTAAGACCTCAGCTATCAGGAGCTCCACCTCTTCCAGCTCTGGCTTCCATTTCATGATCGCTTCTGTAATAAGATTGAATTTGTGATCAAATTTCAGGCAAACGCTTACAGATATTAGACACTTTATTTTTCTGAAAGCATACGAGTCCATGAACCACAGGACAGGCCCAAAAATGGGCGTGTTACCAACACTCAGGGAGAGATGAAGTGCACAGCTAACTGTCTGTATCATAGAAAGAAAACTGATAAACTCACCTGCACAACAGGCCATAAAAGTAAATAAAACACTCAGTAAATAACGTTAGTACATGCCATTTCCCTCGCCACTGACTGTATCGCCATGGCAACACCAAACGGTCTCACAAAACGCTAAATTAATGTAACGTTATTTAACCGTAAAATAATCCACGAAATGTCAAAAGATAGGGAATAATCTTAAACACATTTCCCTTTCTAACATAAAAACATCAGAAAACAATAAAAACACTTACAGAACTAAGCTGTATTTGGGTAATGGTGATGGTTTTATACAGTTAGCAGCTAGCATGTTCTGTAATATCTTCATTGAACTTTAACTTATTACAGATAGCCTACACTTTAGGAAATAAAGTGAAACTCACCAAAATACTATTGAAAGCACCACGAAATTGTCGCTTAGATGTGATAGAACAGACTCGGTTTGGTGATAGAAAAGACGTGAAAGGTGTTTAATAGTTCGGTGCTGTATGTTGTCCCATGATGAATGATTTTGCGTCTTTTCGTTTTTTTCCGTTAGGTGAACTTGCTCGCGTCTAACTCATACTAGCTCGTGGCTAGGAAGGCGTCTTAAAGGGGCAGTAACATTAATTTAAAAGTGGTGATCAAATAAAGTTGAAGGCTTTTGGTAACAAGTGTATTTATTAAGAAATGTCGTATATATTTATTACTATATATTAATTTGTATGTTAATTTAGTCTGTTTATTATTCTATTTTGAACCATTCAGTTGTGACCAAGCATGGAGATTACTTGGTCACACTTATCTGTGAGCTACAGGCATAAAAACAAGACCAATTTGTCAAACCCAGCTAGTTAGACACAATTGTTCTTTTATAGCTGCCCTCGCACACTTTTTCATTTCGCTGGATATTTTATTCAACTGTTTCTCAGCATAATGTATGTATGTGAACAGAAAGTAAGACACTTACCTTTTTTTTTCCTTTTCCAGGAACCGAACTGAAGATGCTGGGATCCACCATTTTAAAGACGACTTGAGGCAAAAGGACATCTTGACAACCCTCAGCTGCAACAGCAGAACCAGCCCCTCTGCGGCTTAAGGACAACGTCAGCTTGATAGAAAACTGGGGGCAGTTACCTTTGGGGTCTAGTGTTTCCCTGTCCCTTATATGCCTTGTGAATCACTGTTTTAAATCGGAGATGCTGACCACAGTCTTTGTTTGTTGTTTCCGATAGTATTTTGAAATAGCCTCTTATATAGTTCTGTTAATTGGGCAAAATGTCCTGCGTGAGAGTGTTCCTAGTCTACCTGTTCAAGTGGAAGCATTTGATGGGTTTACTTTCTTTCTATGTAGTGCTACTCTGTGTGCTACTTTGTGTGTTTTGTTGGAAGGTCTGTGGACAATTGTGTTTATAAGGCTTAGCTTGACCTAGGACCTTGGACCATGGCGAGTTTTAGGGTGTGCAAGTGAGTTTATGCTGTGTAGCCATCTTTTTTTGGTGGTCTTGGTCCTTTGTAAAATAGAAACTTTTTTTTATTTTGCCCTCTGTGTGGGGTTGTTGAGGTGCCAGTAGCTGTCCTCTGAAATGGAAAACAAAAACAAACAAAAAACCCTCACAACAGCATTGGTGTTTTGCAGAACTTGCATAGAATTTGTGACATGATTGACATAAAGGTTTTTAGCATGTATTCAACATTAGTCGGAGTACTAAAATTCAAGATCAATGACTGTTTTGAGGTGACTGAAACAAAGTACAATCAAGATTCCTGTTAGGGAAAAATAATCTTCATGGCCATTCTTCATGACATTGCAGTATGTTGTCATTTGTGCTCTCATCAGAGTATTATCATTGCAATTTTTCATACAGACACAATATTTTTTACTGTAATTTCTCTGTGTTTGATTACAAAATGAGTATTGTGGAGTTTTGGGGAGAAAAGACTGTTATTGTGGCCAGTAATTGGATAACAAGAGGGAGATCTAGACAGCATTAACATTAGGATTGGATTCTGATTAGCAGTCACTGTTTTAGCTACTCTCCACCTCAGCCGCTCCAAGGCCTTCATGCTCTGTACTGGTTGACTAATGCCTACCCTGCAATGTGGTTTGTTAGTACATCACTTCAATCTTTGAAACGCATGAATTTGACTTCAAATGTTGTTTTAATAGAAATAATTGTCGTGATTTATTTATGTGGTCCTTGTATATGCATTTAAAATAAATGCTTCATCAATTCAGTATTTGAATATATGTCATTGCTATTTTTTCAACTGGGTCAGAGTTTGTGGAACTGAGAATTGTTATGTAGTTCTGGATTAATCCTAGTTGAGCACAAATAGTTTCTGTGGGAATTGAGTCATCCCTAGGTAGTGAATAAACAATACAAACCAGTGGTTAATTTTTCAAAATAGTTTGACTTAGATGAAAAAATCTGTTATTTTATAGCATGTTAGCCTATGGGTTTTGCTTTGCTGTCTGAAGGTGAGCCCTTTATTGTCACTATAAAATGGAAATACAAATTCTAAACTAGAAATTGTCATACATATCCAGCATAGCATTCAAACCTAATCTTTGTGCTGGACATGGAAACAACCTTTAATACTCGTATGGTGTAATTCTGAACTTTGACGTATCACGGTAAGTAAATGACCACAACACTATGTCGCCGCAACATTACTTGCGTTACCAAGTGGCAAAGTTAGCAAAATTACCAAGCCACTACGTTGCGGCAACGTAATTTGTTTACTTAATGGCAACTTCCTGTAGGCAACGTTGTGGCAACGTAATTTGTTTACTTAATGGCAACTTCCTGTAGGCAACGTTGTGGCAACGTCACTTACACTACCAAGAGGCAACGTTATCAAAATTACCAAGCCACTACGTTGTGGCAACGTCATTTGTTTACTTAATGGCAACTTCCTGTAGGCAACGTTGTGGCAACGTAATTTGTTTACTTAATGGCAACTTCCTGTAGGCAACGTTGTGGCAACGTCACTTACACTACCAAGAGGCAACGTTATCAAAATTACCAAGCCACTACGTTGTGGCAACGTCATTTGTTTACTTAATGGCAACTTCCTGTAGGCAACGTTGTGGCAATGTTGCCACAACGTTGCCAGAAAGTAATGTCGCCATGACCAAATGGCAACTTATAGGCAACGTTGCCATTTGGTCGTGTGTTAGCTGGGTACTAATAGCAATACAAATCTGTCAGTTGTTAGTTTTTTTTTTTTTTTCTTGCTACATTTCTGAGAAACTTGCCATGTTTAAACCTTTATACAATAAGCTGCAAAATAGTTTTGTCTGCTTTGTTTATTCCAGGTCCATTATAGGGAAGTTTATCCAGGTACATCACAGGGAAGTTGGTCCAGGTCCATCACAGTTAAGCTAGTTCAGATCCATCACAGGGAAGTTGGTCAAGGTCCATCACAAGGAAGTTGGTCCAGGTCCATCACAGTGAAGCTGGTCCAGGCCCATCACAGAGAAGTTGATTCATGTCCATCACAGGGAAGTTTGTCCAGGTCCATCATAAAGAAGTTGACCCAGGTCCATCACAGTGAAGCTGGTCTAGGTCCATCACAGTGAACCTGGTCCAGGTCCATCACAGTGAAGTTGGTCCAGGTCCATCACAGGGAAGCTGGCCCAGGTCCATCATAAGAAATACCAGTCTGCACACACTCTGCTCTGGTCTGGACCCAAATGGATGGTCAAGAGCCTTGTGCAATGGCAGCAATGTCTGCTACACAAGCGACACTTCACTGTTTCAGTTTAATTTTCTCCTCATTCATTTGTTTATACTGTAATTTAAGGGGGTGGGACATGGAACAGCAGTTTAAGAAAGATGTTTAGAAGGGGATTGACTTTTACCATGTTAAGCTATGGAGACTGATGGAGTGTGGGTCTTTAAGGGCACTTATTTGGAAAAATATATTGAAATATATTTTAAGTGTCAAATTGTTTTTTTCCTGTCAATTTTGAATATTTACATATATTTCAAAATATATTGTGAAAATATATTTCAAATATTTATTTGTGTATGGGGAACATTATATTAATGGAAACACTTACTGTTACAGCTATAAAAATGGCAGAATCATCGATATGCATGATATTTCCATTCCATAACCGAGAGGTGGGCTACACGCTTCACAATGACGGCAAATAGTTGTTAACGTTATGTGGTTTGTCCTTCACACAACGCAGATTTTTGCGGCAAGACATGTATGCTGCTTGACTTGGTTCCACTTGGTACTTCCAAAAGGTTTTATTAGATAGATTGGTGCTGGGTAATAAGTCTTAGTGAACGTCTGATAACAACTCTTTGCCGTCATTGTAAAGCGTGTAGCCCACCTCAAACATGGGACAGGGACAGTTCTGTTGGTTAAAAAAAAAATGTTTTCTGCTGTTGACCTGTTCATCAACACTGTCATGTGGCTCACACTGTCCACTCACTTCCCCCTTTTGATGGACATTACTAGGCAAGCTTCAAAGTGCCTCATAAACAAACCACAGTATATCAGTTTCTAAATCTGTAGTCAGCAAGTCCCCAAATAATGTATGCAAGACCAGCCACTGTTTCCAAATAGGAAATGTGACTCAACTGTACAACGGTTCAAAGATTACTCAAAAAGTTAAAGGCTATATTGGGTAAAGTTATACTGATGTCCCTGACTTTATAGCGATAACTGTTCTTTTGTGACACATCATGTTACAATAAATTGTGAATGCTATTCTATGTTGTCAAAGTCATTCCAGACAATGATAATGTACCCAAACTCTTTTGCAACCAATAAATATGATTCTCTGAGATTGTAAAATAATTATATCTGGCTTGGTGACACCTATACAGGTAAATTCAGATAAATCTCTTAGAAAAGTGTATGGCTCCATTCTCTAGCAACTTGTAAAGAGACTTTGTGCACAATCCCAGATGCATGACAAAAGCAAGCAAAAGTTTTTAGGAAAAAGTCCACACACTTCTTGGTATTTTCTTTTCTTGATTTTATTTTCTCATAGTTTGGCAAGAATTACACTATGACCTTGATTGGTCTTCCTCAAATTCACTGCAAACACAGGCATTGCACATGGTCTAAATCACCTGGCCTATAGGGGGGAGCCAGCTCAGTGACACATTAACCCTTACAGGTACAGTATGGCAGGACAGCTTGTGGCGTGAATAAATGCCAAACAAATGCAGATTTGAAAAAAATATAGAGTTCATTCACTAGACTTTCTGTTCACAGTCCATATTACAAGTTCATATTACAGAAAAGGTCTGATCATGAAATCTTCATTGAGCCCTCTTGGGGCCAAAGTTCACTGGTGGTAGATCTAAAAAGCCTCTCTTTTTAAAAGCTGACTGTTTTTTGACTGTTCTATCCCTATGAACCTCAGAGCTGAGAGTGGGTGTTTGTTAAAATTAACAGCCAGGAGACTCTTATCATCATTGTTTCTGATGTTGCTTCTGTGTTCACATCCTTGTCTTCAGAGCCCTGCATGTTTTTCCTACATATGCTTTCCCACAGGGACATTTGATCAAATATACCTAATTAGTAGTGCTGCATGTGATTTTTCCTTTAACCCATAGTTCTTTTCCTGTTATAGGGTGATTGAAGGAGTGACATTTGTGTGTGAACTTGTCCTGTGCACAGTGTCCACATGGATCATTTCCATCTGGAAATATTGCGGTGTTGGTGCAGGTGGGCAGTCTGTTTTCATAGTCTCTGAAAATAGAAAATAAAATATATACAAAAAACATATCTTTAAAAAATATATATTGACAAATATGACAAAAATATATATTTTTGACACTTAAAATATAATTCAATATATTTTTACAAATAAGTGCTCTTACCGACCGACACTTGTCATAACGTCAGTCTCCATAGCTTAACATGGCAAAAGTCAATCCCCTACTTGAACTGCTGTTTCATGTCCCACCCCCTTAAATTATAGTATAAACAGATTAATGAGGAGAAAATTAAATTGAGACTACGTTTACACGAAGCAGGGTATTTTCCTAAACGAATATCTGGCCATCTACGTTTGCAAATAAAACTGCATTTACACGAGACCGTTTATTTTTAAAATGTGTTTACACGAACCCGTGTACATACATGCCGTCATGAGCACGCCAAACCACAGTGGCAGTCTAACGATAAGCTCAAGCTCACATTAACCAATCAGAACCCTGAAAAGTCGCACGTGAGAACATGTAAATGTAAACATTGGTCGCACATTTGGTGTACTTCGTATACTGTGACGTTGGCTGCCCAAAACTCCGTTTACCACAGTTTAGAACCAAACACATAAACAGAGTTTTCCAAAAAAAACCACTTCTCCGTTTGCGTCTAAATGAAAGGCTCAAACGTAGGGAAATGTCTTCGTTAATAAAAATACACATGCTCGTGTAAACGGGGTCTGAAACAGTGATGTATCTCGCGTGTAGCAGACGTTGCTGCCATTGCACAAGGCTGTTGACCATTCATTTAGGTCCAGACCAGAGCAGAGTGTGTGCAGACTGCAGGTCCATTCTTATGATAGACATGGGCCAGCTTCCCTGTGATGAACCTGGACCAACTTTCTTATGATGAGCCTGGACCAACTTCCCTGCGATGGACCTGAACCAGCTTCACTCTGATGGACCTGGACCAACTTCCCTGTGATGGACCTGGACCAGCTTTACTGTGATGGACTTGGACCAACTTCCTTATGATGGACCTGAACCAGCTTCACTGTGATGGACCTGGACCAACTTCCTTGTGATGGACCTGGACTAGCTTCACTGTGATGGACCTGGAAAAACTTCCCTATAATGGACCTGGAATAAACAAAGCAGACAAAAATATTATGCAGCTTATTGTATAAAGGTTTAAACATGGCAAGTTTCTCAGAATTGTAGCAAGAAAAAAAAACAGTCTAACAACAACTGGCAGATTTGTATTGCCTATTAGCAAGCTATTTTTTGTATTTTATCTAGCCTAGCAGGTAACATTAGCACAAATTACCATGGCAACACAATTGTTTAATTAGCTTCAAAGCTATTTCAACTATAGAGTGTCCCAGTGACGCCACTTCCGTTTGCCTCCATGGGACCTATCTTTCAAAAAATTTTGAACGCCAGTCTATGGCGAAAAAGAAATTATTTTCTGGTCCCGGTTGACTTGTGCCTTGAATTACCCATATGATGTTTGTCAATTTTAAAGACAATTTTTCATGTAAAGACATTTGCAGTTTGTTTCGTAACTATTGAATTACAACATTGTGAAAGATCGTAATTCCAACGACTACAAACCCATCAGTCGCGCTAGTGACGTTAGCTCATTCACAGCCACACTAGATTGTACAAGCATACCAGCAACAGGTCTTAATTGGGCTTTCCTTGCCGATGAAAATACCATGAGTCAGAGGATTAAACACATCAGGTAAGTTGTATTCGTCCATAGACTGTACATTAGATACTGTTAAGTGACATAGCAGGCAGCAAGATGCAACCGTTAACTAGCATAACAGCTAATGTTATCGTTTCATTACGTTGGTGACGTACATCGTTCGAGACGAGAGATGTAGTCGACTGAGCGGATTCGCACAAAACCAACATAACTTTTGAAGTCTATCGAACAACAGTACTTTCTTGACGTGAAAAATTATCTTTTAAATTCACACACATCATATGTGAAATTCGTGGCACAATTCAAACTGGACCAAAAAATAATTGTTATCTCTCCATTAACTCCCGTTCATATTTTTTTGAAAGATAGGTCCCTTGTAGCGGAAGAAAAACGGAAGTCACTGGGACACTCTATTGGATCCCTTCTTGGTAATAGGCTAAAGCAGTTACTTTTGTTTGTTGTACATTTTCCAGGAGTGACATCACCGTGTTGGTCCAGGATGGCGATGTTGGTCCAGGATTAACATTGTACAGACGGTGCTGGACCAACATTCTAAAGCCGGTCCTGGACCAACATTTTAAAGACAACATTGTAAAGCCGGTCCTGGACCAACACTGTAATGACGATCCTGGACAAACATGGCAATGAGGGTCCTGGACCAACATTGTAAAGACGGTCCTGGATCAACATTGCAATGACGGTCCTGGAGAAACTACGGTCCTGGACCAACGTTGTAATGATGGTCCTGGACAAACATGACAATGTGGGTCCTGGACCAACATTCTAAAGGCGGTCCTGGAACAACATTGTAGTGATGGTCCTGGACAAACATGACAATGTGGGTCCTGGACCAACATTGTAATGATGGTCCTGGACAAACATGACAATGTGGATCCTGGACCAACATTGTAAAAGACGGTCCTGGAACAACATTCTAATGGCGGTCCTGGACCAACATGACAAACGTCGCTCCAGGACCATGTACAAACAAAAGCGACTGCTTTAGCCTATTACCAAGCTACATTAGTAGTCCAAAAGTGTGCTCCTTAGCCAGTGAACTAACATTACACTGGCTTGGCACTTCACATACAGTAGTTGCATGCTGCACCTACCTATTAGCAAGCTAATTTGGTAGCATAAAAGTATGTTCCTTAGCCTAGCCTCTAACATTTGCAAGAATAACAGCGGCACCAAGATTGCTAAATGAGCTTCAAAGCTACTTCAACTACTGTATCCATTCGAAATAAGTTATTTAAAAGATGCATAGCCACTGAATTACCTATTAGGAAGCTAATGTATTACAGTAAATGCATGGTCCCTAGCCTGGCAGCTAACATTAGACAAACATAGAACCAAGTCAGCTAAAAACGAAAATAAAATAAAATCTAAGGTGCATATGTTCAGATGTTTTATTTTACAACTATTTTACACACAAATATTAGGGATGTGACGCTCGAAGCTGACGTTTCGAAAGAGTGTCGAGCTTCCAAAACGCCCATGTCACGTGACCATGGCTAAGTGAGGCTTCGTGGTGTTTCAATTTGGTTGGACAGGTGGCAGCACACTTACCGCGCAAGCCAATTACCCGAGTAAACACCTGTTTGATCTAAATTACAAAGTCCCAGAATGCTTAAAAGTCATTCAAACACATCCTATCTTTGTGGGTTTTTTGTGAGGAGAGAGATTTTGAGAGATATAGCGACATATAGCGATTGATAGTGCATTCTTGTGATTGATAGGTTAGTGATATAGATTAATTGACAGGCTAGAGATCGACAGTGAGCGATAGTTTAGATAGTCTAGTGACCCTTTGAAATACTGGCAGGAGAGGAGAGTGGTTTATCCAAACCAAGTGTGATGGCAAAAAAATATTTGTGCATGCCAGCAACAAGTGTGCCTTGTGAAAGAATTTTTTCCAAGGCTGGGGAGGTTTATTCAAAAACAAGAAACAGATTAAATGCCAAGACGGCAGAACAAGTTATTCCTAAATAAAAATGTATGTTGACATACAAAAAATGTTTATTATTTTTCCCATGTTGAACCTGATTAGTCTAACCTGCTTCATTCATGTATCCTTTATTTCCCTACAACATATTCCCAAAAAAAACCCTGGGCCATAAGCATAGCCTACATTTTAAAATCATTGTAGCATTTTCCTCCAGCATATTCCAAAGGATAATGTACTATGAAACTGAAATAACAAAACATTTGTAACTGGCAGATATAAAAATGTTCTAGTTAATGAAGGCATAGTCTGAACGTTTTAAGCACAAGCAGGGAGTCACACCTGCCGCTCCGGCCGAATGCAAGTGTGTTAACCACTGAACCACGTGGCTGTGGACGTAATCTTGTGTTCCGTGTTGGCTATTTATATTCTTCGTCTGAAGCAGTTGTGCTTCACGGTCAAAATGTGATGTTAGCAAAACTGGCCACTAGATGTCACCATGGAGTTACGTGTGTCGAATTGTTTCGAAGCCTCGACACAATTCCGGCGCAATTGCTTCGAACGTTTCGTTGTTTCACAAAGCCTCGTTCTGCCCATCCCTAACAAATATGCAAGGACCTACCTGTATTGAGATACCGCACTGTCTAAGGAAACCCCATTCATTTTTGAAGCTGATCAGACTCAAAGGGAACTTTGAAACAATTCCATATTGTAGCCTATTTTCTCGCAATGATAGCGAAAGTGAAACGTAGTGTCCTTTTATTTGAATTTGTGCGTGCCTGTGTCATTCATTTCTTTCACATGTCTTACAACATAAATAATGCATTTATATGCTAGTAGTAATGTCAGAAATGAACCGGTTTATAAGCCTCTTAGAAATGGTTGTTGCATCTTGCATGTTACATTTAGATGCGCGCTCAATCGCGCATCCATGCAGGCAAAACGTATCACTCAAATGTGGCGACGGCACAAAAGTTGAAAAAACTTTTACAATGGCGGTGATAGCCTACAGTTAATGTGAATCGCGGACAATAACCAAAGAAAGGAATTTCCACCTCCATTCACCAAATAAAGGCTGTCTTTCTACATGTTAACACAAAACGTAATTTCTGTCAGAAACCAGCCTATAATGCATAGGGTAACTTGAGGTGAGTCAGACAGAAGAGGGACCTGACTTATTAGGCTAGTCTATCTTGAATCCCATCCCGTTCAAACTACCTTAAAATTGTGTGATTAGCCGCCAGAATAATAAAATCAAAATCCAAAATATGATTGGGCTATAGGTCCAAACCTATGAGTAAGCATTCAGTGTAATATAGAGGTTATCAAAGATACTCTAGTTTGTATTTTTTTTTTTTAAATATACATTTTGGAGACAAATGGAGTCATACCACAGGTCTAAATCCAGGGATGGATTATTGAATGGACCTACTGGGCCCAAGAGCTCAGGGGGCCCTGAAGCCTAAGACTGTGTGAAGTTGCTTCTCCGCCCTTCTCTTCTATTTCCACAAAACTCACAAGTCGTCATAATATAAAGGGTCATTTTATTTAAGTCTTCTGGGGAAGTATGCCCCCGGGCCCCCCTATCTTAACTGGGGAGGGTTTTTTTGCATCTATGCCCCAGGGGTTCATAATCCATCCGTGCCTATGTCCGTCAAAAGTTTGGTATATCCTAATTGACTGACTTAACTAATGACTTGTTTGTGATTTTAATAATATTTTTGCATGGCAGGAAATGTATTGAAATTCTGTTATTGATTTCATACCGCACCACAGATTTGGTGCCCCCCAATGTTGACCTCATGGCTACGGCCTTGATGACATCACAAGGCTCTGATTGGTTAAAGAGTTGTTGGTCCAGGACCGTCTTTAGAATGTTGGTCCAGGAACAACTATTACTTGAACAAATCACGGTAGTGAGGGCGTTTTTTGCAGGGTAGGCCTAGCCCAGGCTGCTCAAATGTGGTTCGATCCCCGTTTGATTTAAGGTATTGTTTTAGATCGTATCTGTTTTTGTTTTCTAACTTCATCATTAACCCCACAGTTTCAACTAAACTCTCAGAATGGTCAAAAATCGAGAGTTTTTATAAGAAGAAAGTGATTTAGAGAACACTTCATGTGGTCTCCCATCCAGTAATTGACCAAGGGCATGACTGCTTAGCTTTTAACAAAAATTATCCAAAAATTATTCAGTGGAAATGCATGGATTCAGTTGCTTCCAGTAGCAGCAACTGGAATCCATGCATTTTTACGGAATTATTTTTGGAATCTGATCCCTTATCATACTTGTTCGTTCGTACTCGTCGCTCGACTTATCGTGACTAAATTCAAGATGGCGTCGAACGGTAAAATTCCTTAAGGTACTGTCTGTATAAATCGTCTTGTAAATAAACTACCAGTGCTTTTTCAAAGTTCTCTATGTCTCGTTTTAAATGTCAAGGCCCTCGGAAGTCTACTAATGAAGTATGGAGCTACTTTGAGCCTCGTAAATGGTGTAAAACAGTGATTTATTTGCATGGCTTGGCCGATGCCCGAGGCACCACAACGAAACACTGTGTTGGTAGCATTGCCTAACTAGTGCCAGATTTCTGAGTGCAGGGGACAAGCCGAGGTGAGCTATGAGACATACATTCACACTCGGTATCATGTTTCAACACACTTTAGGTCAAAATCACACCGGAATTATCCTTTAAATACTCACAAACTAATTAAAACAAATGAAGAACAGGTGTGCCTACAAAATGGCGGGAAATCAAACAAAGATAGGACATACGTGGGTGGAGTCAGAAGCACATGGCCATCAAAAACAAACTGAAAGCACATTACACCACCACATGAAATCCAAAATATAAACAAAAAGCACAATGTTTGGCCCTATTTTTGCGATGCAAAACCTGGCGCAAAACAGATTATTATCCCGACGCAAAGTTTATTCCTATTGTAGTCTCAGATTTTTTGCCATGTGCTTTACTTTTTTTAAAGGGGACATATTATGCAAATTTCACTTTTTGCATCCTTTTGTACCTCCATTTGGGTCTCTACTGCTCCTAACAACACTCCACGCGTGCAAAAAAGCCATCCATGCGTTTTCTGTGAGTCAGTTGAACGATTTTGGTGTCAGGAATCATAGGCTTCTATGAGCCATTTTCTGGCTCCCTTAAAGGGTTGGTTCAGGATTTTGGCCTGCCACTAAAAACAGTCTTACCCACTCCAAAGTACACCCGAGGCAAATAAATTATAACGCCAGCACTTATCGATGTAAATGTCTATATTGATGAACGTTATTCTATCCTTACATTTCAACGATCGCATTACATTTTGAGGGACTAGTTTCTTAGCAGCGGCGGAATTATACTTGCTCCGGTTAGTAGTACTGCGCCGAAAAGTAAACAGTAAAGCGCACTCCAATGGGGATACCTAGTAGTAGCCTTGGTAATAGCAGTCCGCCGCTGAGTTGCAAAATAACTACTAACAACTTCAGGGACCAAAGTATAACTATTGCAATGCGATGCAAGGGTAGTTGTATTTCTTACACTATTCTATCAACACAGACATTTACATCGATTGTCTGGAATTTGCCTCAGGTGTACTTTGGAGTGGGTAAGACTGTCTTTAGTGGCAGCTAGCACATACCGTTGACTTGCGCTAGCCTAGCACCTGCGAACTCTGCAATTAGAAGGACTGGATGAAACGTGTTGAAAACGGTCTCCACTGATAAATATCACACTTGCTTACTTGGAAATGAGGTCTTATGTCCAAAATCCTGAACCACCCCTTTAACCTGACATAAGGGAATTTGCATAGAACCACCCTGGCGCCACCCCTCACCTCTCAACCCCCATATAGCCCCACCCACCCAATTAGTTGAAGATCCGCCATTAGTTTGCTGGTTTAAGGAGCACGGATACTAAGCGCAATGACTACAAGCAAGAGCAAGTCACAAATGAAGTGCTGTGTTGTTGGCTGCACAGAACAACACAAATCCTTGCACTTTCTCCCAGCCAAAGACGACAGAAGAACCTAGTGGCTCCACTTCATTTTCGATGGCCATGTTCCAGCAACAGTCGGCAAAAATGTTGTGGTGTGTGCGAACCACTTCAAGGCAGACTGCTTTGAAAACTTAGGACAGTACACTGCAGGATTAGCCATCAAACTTCGTTTGACAGAGGGATCTGTACCTACTGTTCGTGGCAAGTCACAAGATGAGACATGTAAGTACTTTCAAATAATGACTTTTGTGTTTCTATCGCAGTTAAGCATGAACTAACGTTAGGCTGTTCGTGTTCTGCCATTTAGCACAAGCTAACGCAAACATTAGGCTAACTTTAGCCCTGCATCTGCTTGGAGTGAGCATTTCCTCCATTCCAAATTGCAAATGCAGCACACAGCCGATCGCGTCATATTTGACAATCCCAGTCAATAATATCTGAAAGTAATGATTGTTAAAATGTTGTCTAGAAGCTAGACCTCCATTAAATATTGTCATGTTATTCACAATGGAGGCCACCGACAGCTAAAAGCCCTTAGTATAAGCTAATGTTAGCGATTGTAGCCTCACTTTATAACGTTATTCAGTGTTTGCACATTTCCCCTATAGCTCTATTTCAGTTAAGATGCAGGGTTTGTCACAATTTGTAGTCGTTTTGTCCTTACTGATGATGAGCTAGATATGGTCATGTTATCTACAATGAAGGTGGCCAGTAAAAGCTCTTAGTCTAGGCTAATGTTTGCTGTTGTAAATAAAGAGAGATATATTACCGACATAGTGCAAGAAGTTGTAGGCTCAGTTTTTTAGCTCAAAGTAAACGTGCATTTCCTGTACTCTAGAATTCATGTACAAGGGTTTGTCACAATTGGTACTCATGGTGAAACAATATGACTGATGAGTGTATGCTCTGATTAGATGAAATTCTGATAAGATGAAATTCAAGACCTCAAGAAGCTATACGTTTTATCAGTCTTTAGGCTTTGTAGCTGCTGAATGCAAGCTTTTTGTCAGAATTTGAGCATAAATTGTTGTACTGTACCCATGCAATGTATCAAAATGTTACTCATCTCTCTGCTCTCATCCCTCTTCTCTTTCCTCCTACAGGCTTGCACTTCACAGTTTCCGGCAACAAGAGAAATTGGTTGTCAAACAGATCACCCAGAGATTCTGAAACGTACTGTTGGTACACAGCTCTCTCTGCGGACTCTTCAGCCTCACAGGTTAAGCCTCTAGCTGTTACCTCAGTAACTTTTTGTCATTTGTTTGTACCCAATAAAACATATCTGTTCAAGGTATCCAGGCTAAGACTGTGGTGTTGGCACGTCCACTGTTCCCCTCACTGCCCCGCCGCCTTTTTTAACGTCAACACCTATAAAGAGACCTCGTCTGGAGGAGGTGGAGGAGGAGGGAGAACTAGATCTTGAGGGCAGCCCTTCAATGGTGGCTTCTCAAGGGCTGGATGCCACTTATGATCCGGCTGACTCTGTTAAATCTGATCCGGCTGACTCTGATATTTCGTGAGTAACTCCGATGTCATAATGTGTGAGTTTTCATGTGTTATGTACCATCACTTGTTGCGTTTTATTTCTTTATTTATTCAGTCGGCATGCGCGCACCTATATTGAACCTGCCATTGTCACCAAATGGAAGGCCTCTCAGGATGACATGCTGCTCCGCCTTAGTAGGGAAAATGCCATAATTGGTGGCGACATGAGGGCTGACTCTCCAGGTATTTGAATATGTGAAGCACAACAATTACTATGTAATGACGTGCCTTAGGTTACTTTTTACTATATAAACTATATTACTATGTAAATGTTTTCAAAGGCCACTCCGCGAAATTTGGTAGCTACACCGTGATGGACCTGAAAACAGTTGGTCCAGGTGAGTGGGAATGAATTATACTGTAAGAAGCTTTTATTTGCCCATGTGGCACCTGCTACGTATAGACACATGCATCTGATTTGTTTTCATAGAGCAACGAGGTAGGCGGTAGCTACCACATGGAGAAGGAGGGCCTGAAGAGAAGCCTTGCATTGTTGAACGGGCGCAAGGTGACCCTTGACTGTATAGTGACAGACCGACACCCGCAGATACAAAAGTTCCTGAGGGAAGCTGGCATCAACCAGTACTATGACGTCTGGCACATGGAAAAAGGTGTTTTATTATTATTATTATTATTATTATTATTATTATTATTATTATTATTATTTGTGATTAACATATATGAATGTGTTGGTCCCTCCATCCTCCCTGTATTCTCAGCTCATCTCTTATCTCTCAGGCTCAGCACCTCTCAGGTAATCAGACAACAACTGCAGTGAGTTGGGAGAGAGAAAGGAAGAACACATAGGCTACTACTGGCAAATCCTCTCCAATTGTTTACAATTGGACTCTGGGCGTTTGGAAACAGCTGAGGGAGGAGGCTACTTGAAACTGCGAGTTTCGGTCGGTGTGAGCGAGCGGACTTTCAGTTGACAGTAATTAACACCCTTTTGAACAATCTAAGCTGTGCGAACGTCAGAGGGCGGGATCAGACGTGACTAGCTCCTTATAATATCGGAGCACCTCTCAGGTAATCAGACAACAACTGCAGTGAGTTGGGAGAGAGAAAGGAAGAACACATAGGCTACTACTGGCAAATCCTCTCCAATTGTTTACAATTGGACTCTGGGCGTTTGGAAACAGCTGAGGGAGGAGGCTACTTGAAACTGCGAGTTTCGGTCGGTGTGAGCGAGCGGACTTTCAGTTGACAGTAATTAACACCCTTTTGAACAATCTAAGCTGTGCGAACGTCAGAGGGCGGTCTACGCTGATTCATCATTAGTGAGACGCGAGGACAGCTGCAGGCAATTCCTGTCAGCATAACAATAGAGGCTGTTGCTGAAGCGTCAGCGTAAGCGTCAGCCCTCGTTTCAGCCGTCCTCGTTTAAGACGGACGCGGTCAAGACAAGCAAGTTTACCTGTGCAAGTTCACCGAGCACAGGCGCCGACAAAGGCAAAAATGTGCCATTCCACCATATCTGTTATCACCGGCCATCGCAGAAAACGGCATCATGCCAAAAGGGGCAGAAATCGCCTTAACCTACAGCAACTTAAACGGTCCTCACCTACAGAAACCTCTTTCTCCATGGGCTTGTGGAACTGTCAATCCGCAGTCAACAAAACGGACTTCATAGCTGGCTATGCCAACCATCTTTCGTTGGAACTCCTTGCTCTCACTGAGACTTGGATCAAACCAGAGAACACAGCCACCCCGGCTGCACTCTCCACTAACCTTACACTATCCCACACCCCTCGTCCATCTGGACGAGGAGGTGGGACGGGCCTGCTGATCTCCAACAAATGGAAATTCACCCCGCTACTGCCTTCAAACAAATATGTCTCATTCGAATTCCATGCCATCACAGTGATCGCCCCAGCAAAACTCTACGTGCTGGTCATCTACCGCCCTCCAGGCCAACTAGGCGACTTTTTGGATGAACTTGACACTCTGCTGTCCTCCATCCCTGAGCATGACTGTCCGCTTCTTCTTCTCGGCGATATCAACATCCACTTAGATGCCCCAGGCTCAGCGGACTTTCTGGCCCTGATCCACTCCTTTGACCTCAAACTGGTTCAAAGCCCACCGACACACAAAGCTGGCAAAGAGCTTGACTTGATCTTCACTCGGAACTGCAGCACAGACACCCTCACGGTGACACCTCTCCATCTTTCTGACCACTTCTTCATCCGGTTCAACGTCAGCCTGACAGAACAGCCTCCGGCTCCTCAGCCGATGGTCACGTTCCGCCGCAACATCCGGAACCTGTCTCCAACGCACTTTTCCTCTGTGGTTGCCTCCGGTCTACCTCCACTCAACACCTTCTCCTCTCTGGAGGTTAATGAGGCCACAGACTCGCTCTGCTCCACACTGAGCTCGTGTCTAGACGAGCTGTGCCCTCTTACCACAAGGCCAGCTCGATCCAAACACTCTCATCCATGGCTAAATGATACCCTCCGATCGCAGCGCACCAGACTCAGAGCCGCGGAGAGGAAATGGCACAAATCCAAACTAACTGATGACCTCAAAAACTACCAGACACTCCTGGCCTCCTTCTCAGCCAGCATCACTGCTGCTAAGACGGCTTTCTACAATGACAAAATCAACAGTGCTACAGACACTCGAAAACTTTTTTCAACCTTCAAATCGCTACTCAACCCTCAGATGCCTTCTCCTCCATCCAGCCTTACTGCAGACACCCTCGCCTCATTTTTTACAAACAAAGTGGCGGCAATCAGCAGTCAATTCTCTACATGCCCACTCAACGCATCGGACTCAGATACCGCACTCCTACAACCTCTAGGGACTGCTAGATCATCTTTCTCAGCATTCACGCCTCTCTCTGAGAATGAAGTATCTAGACTCCTGACATGCAGCCGTCCTACCACATGCTCGCTGGACCCTATACCTACGAGCCTACTTCAGTCCATCAGCCCGACCATCGCACCAGCTATCACACACGTGATCAATGCCTCGCTAACCTCCGGCACATTTCCAACAGCGTTCAAAACGGCCCGGGTAACACCGTTACTTAAGAAAGCTTCTCTCAACCCTGCTCAAGTCGAGAACTACCGCCCTGTCTCACTCCTGCCTTTCTTATCCAAAGGCATTGAACGAGCAGTCTCCAAACAGGTCTCTGACTTCCTTTCACAGAACAACCTTCTGGATCCAAATCAGTCTGGGTTCAAAAGCGGCCACTCTACCGAAACGGCTCTGCTGTCTGTAACAGAAGCCTTAAAAGAAGCCAGGGCGACCGCTCGGTCATCAGTACTCATTCTGCTTGACTTATCGGCTGCCTTTGACACGGTTAATCACCGTATCCTTCTCTCTATACTCGCTAACATGGGAATCTCCGGTTCTGCTCTCTCCTGGTTTGAATCCTACCTCACAGGACGCTCGTTTAACGTATCATGGCTTGGTCAGCTATCTGCACCTCATCATCTCACCACAGGGGTCCCCCAGGGCTCAGTACTGGGCCCCCTTCTCTTTGCTATCTACACCACCTCCTTGGGACAGATTATCCGTTCGCATGGCTTCTCATACCACTGCTATGCAGACGACACACAGCTCTATCTGTCCTTTCCACCTGATGACCCCTTGGTTTCAGCACGGATCTCGGATTGCCTCTCAGACATAGCTACATGGATGAAGGCACACCACCTCCAGCTGAACCTCTCAAAGACTGAACTGCTGGTCCTCCCAGCTAAACCTACCATACACCACGACATCAACATCAAATTTGACTCTCTGTCTGTTTCACCTACCAGGACTGCAAGAAATCTAGGAGTTGTTCTCGACAACCAACTAAACTTCTCAGATCATGTTGCCTCAGTCGCCCGGTCATGCCGTTTCGCACTCTACAATATACGGAAAATCAGGACTTACTTAAATCAAGATGCCACCCAACTTCTGGTTCAGGCAATAGTCATCTCACGACTCGACTACTGCAACGCCCTCCTGACAGGTCTCCCAGCCTGCGCAGTGAAACCACTTCAGATGATCCAGAACGCGGCGGCGCGCCTGGTCTACAACCAACCCAAGAGGGCACATGTTACCCCGCTACTCATCCAGCTACATTGGCTACCTATGGCGGCCCGCATCAAATTCAAGGCTCTAACGCTTGCCTACAAAGTAGTCTCCGGTTCTGCTCCCACCTACTTGAATGCCTTCATACAGACATACGCTACCTCCAGACCGCTGCGCTCCTCAGACGAACGACGTCTAGCTCTACCTCCGGTACGCTCAGGCCAATCCAAACTTTTCTCATCTGTTGTTCCTCGCTGGTGGAACACACTGCCAGCTCCTACTAGGGCAGGGACATCCCTCTCCATTTTCAAAAAACTCCTGAAGACCCAGCTCTTTAGAGAACATCTCCTCTCATAGCAACTCTTACAACAAGTCTTGCTGATCCTAGCACTCACCAGCCGTCTTAAACTGACACGTAACTGTTAAAAACAGCACTCACTGATGCACTTATTCTTACTGTACTCTAATGTTTTTTAAATTGTCCTAATATTGTTGAGAATTGCTCTAAACTTAAACTGTTTACCATGTTGTTAGTCGCTTTGGCTAAAAATGCGTCAGCCAAATGTAATGTAATGTAATGTAATGTAATGTAATCTCTGGCCAAGAACCAAGGCATTTTAAACATGCAATAGTCCACCCCCTCCTAAAAAAGACAAAACTTGAAAACACTGGCCTGAATAATTGCGAAATAGCATTTTCTTTCTAGAATTATAGAAAAAGCTGCCTTTCAACTACTTCAATCTTTCTATCTGACAATTAGATATTAGACCTGCGGCATGTTATAGTTATGATCTGAAAGAGTTGAGGATCAAAAGTGAAAATGTTTTTTGAATTCCAGGACTTTCAAAACAGCTGGAGAAGATCAGCAAAATAAAAGACTGCCAGAAGCTGAAGAAGTGGATGCGGGCCATAAGAAATCACATTTACTGGACTGTGGCAACATCTGCGTCAGGACCAGAGAGGGTGGCAAAATGGACCTCCATCCTCAACCATGTCCGGGACGTCCACACCCACGAGGACTCCAATTTCCCAGCCTGTCTGCATCCAGTTCGCAAATTCCGCGACAAGAACAAATGGCTGACAACAGGTATCTTTTGTTATGTATAGGAAATCACTTCAAACACATTGTACAAGTCCTTTATAGTTGACAATCAGAACTAGTGTATTGGAAGTCAGTCATATGGATTCAACTAATTTGGTTATATTGGCCCATTGCAACTGTTGGCATATCATTGTTTTGTGATAGAACAACAATGTTTTTTGTCTGTTGTAGGAACTCCCCCACCACCAGACCTCATCATTAGAGTCATTTCACAGTGTGATATTGCAATTTGCTCCAAAAAATGTGGTGTTTCCTTTCCTTGGGATGCTTTGCAGGTAACGGGAACTTAGATTGCACAGATGGTAATGATACATATTATGTGCATGCCATTATTTTCATGTTTGGTTTTCTCTTTACTGCGCAAGACTCTACCTGGCTGCTCTGCATTACAATGAGAATGCTGCACGAGACCAGGCCACCTCATCCTCTGGGGACCCTCTCTACAGGATGCATTTCCCAAAGTACAGGAAGGGAGAGTGCAGGGTGAAACCCATCAAAACTGAGACAACATTCCGTAAGTTACATAATCTTTTATTTATCAACAATAAAAGATCTGTTCATTATGTATGCTATTGCACTATAGTGGCTTTACAATGAACAAAACAATAAATAAATGTACAATGAAATACTTTACAAACTATGTACATAGTTACAGAAGTGTTTGTGAAATATTGCACAGGGTATGTGGAACACTTGATGGGCTTCATCATTGGCGAGGTCTTTATGGACCCAGAAGCATACAGGGAGGAACTCCTGAAAATAAGCATTCCTCCGGACCTGTCCTCAGAGTTTGAGCACCCAGAGAAGGAGGAGGTGATCGCCAACTACGTTTCTCGCTTCAATCCAGGGGAGGCAGTTTGAAGCCCACGTATTGTCCTTGGCTGTCAGGAAACTCCCGACGAACACGCAGGACCACACATGACGGATTGACGACCCTTATTCTGCGTCCAAGGAAACCCCAACACCAACTGACAAAGCTCCTGTATGCAAGATACCTGTAACGACTAAAAAAAACATTGCATTAGTTAGCAGGTTACATAATCTGTCAGTTCTGTCAAAAATGCAAAGTGCAATTGTCATATTTCAAGGAAATATTATGTTTTATTTCTGTTTTTTTGTAATAAATATATTTTGTAATGTCTTATGTGTGTATGTTTGATACCTGCTGAATTTGCAGACAATAGCCATACATAAAAAGAAAGACAACAACAATTGGGGCATGTGTTGGTGTGTAAGGCCATTAGTGACCTATGAACATAGACTAACATCTGCTTTTGCTGATAAAAACAGTAGCCTGTCACTTCTCATGAACACTGGGAAAAACTAATAAGTAGCCTAATAAATAACACGTACTGCTCTATTCCCCGGAGCCGTAAGGCCCCATGGTCAGCTCTGTAGATGTTCAGTGCGTTCTGAAGAGAATAAACATTCAGGCACACCGGGTATAAACATGGATGATCAATTATGCATTGAGGGATCTCCTCCAGCTGCTGCAGACGTCGTGTGATCTATAATGGTAAGGTGAGTGCACAGTCGCTAGCATTATTCGTAAATGAGTGAGTAATATGGCATACTCGCTAGCTCATTTGTAAATAAGTTAGTAACACGGTGACATATCTACAGGCCTTTCTGTAGCTTAGAAATGTTACCTGTGGAATCTCCTGGCAGCATATACTCTGCCTCAGTTGGCATTGCCCCACAATTTCCACACGCACACCTATATAATTAATAATATAAGCTAATCAAGTGCTGTGAATCTAGTGAAGTTTTTAAATGCAAGCAAATGTTAAATATTGTAAAAAGACTGGCTTTATGTCACTAAAAATGACATTACGTTTACTTCATAACAGGCTGAAAAGGGTCAAGGCTAATAGCCAAGCCTAATATGACACGTAGCACAGATGGAGGATAAATACATTGATTTAAAAAGTTAACAAACCATTCAGCAACTGCTTGCAGCATTCGTGGAGGTGTTTCTGCAGGTGGCTCCTCTTCATCTTGATCTGGGTCAGACTCTGGGTCGAACATGTTGGGCTGGAGTGCGCCTCTGTAATCCGTCATTTTCACTCAAGCGGTGGAGGTTTTCACGTGAAGAAAACGAGCAGTGTAAACATCTGACAGGTGGGGCGTGGCCAGCAATAGCTTATTTGCATAAAAGTGAAGGAGCCCTAAAACGGCTCATTCTGAAAGGGACTGAAGCTGGCAAGAATTAGGCTGCAGAGATCTCTTTATGTGAGATTGATTTTGTGCAAAAAACTTTATGAACATGTTTTGTATGGCCCATAGACCTATTCTAACTTGTTTAAAAAGAGGTATAATATGTCTCCTTTAAGCTTTGCACCCAGGGGTGTGGCAGGTGTGTTCTGGCACATGATCCAAAATTGCTATCTTACACCCTCTAAAAATCATTACGCCACTGACCAAGAGAAACCTGTGGGGTATACTACGAAGCATGTTAGACATATCTAGGCTATGTAGACATATTGAGGCTTCACAAAGCCTTGACTTGGGGTATACATTACATTACATTACATTACATTACATTTGGCTGACGCATTTTTAGCCAAAGCAACTTACAACATGGTAAACAGTTTACGTTTTAGAGCAATTCTCAACAGTTTTAGGACAATTTAAAAAGCATTAGAGTACAGTAAGAATAAGTGCATCAGTGAGTGCTGTTTTTAACAGTTACTTGTCAGTTTAAGACGGCTGGTGAGTGCTAGGATCAGCAAGACTTGTTGTAAGAGTTGCTATGAGAGGAGATGTTCTCTAAAGAGTTGGGTCTTCAGGAGTTTTTTGAAAATGGAGAGGGATGTCCCTGCCCTTGTAGGAACTGGCAGTGTGTTCCACCAACGAGGAACAACAGATGAGAAAAGTTTGGATTGGCCTGAGCGTACTGGTGGTAGAGCTAGACGTCGTTCGTCTGAGGAGCGCAGGGGTCTGGAGGTAGCGTATGTCTGTATGAGGGCATTCAAGTAGGTGGGAGCAGAACCGGAGACTACTTTGTAGGCAAGCGTTAGAGCCTTGAATTTGATGCGGGCCGCCATAGGTAGCCAGTGTAGCTGGATGAGCAGCGGGGTAACATGTGCCCTTTTGGGTTGGTTGTAGACCAGGCGCGCCGCCGCGTTCTGGATCATCTGAAGTGGTTTCACTGCACAGGCTGGGAGACCTGTCAGGAGGGCGTTGCAGTAGTCGAGTCTTGAGGTGACTATTGCCTGAACCAGAAGTTGGGTAGCATCTTGAGTCAAGTAAGTCCTGATTTTCCGTATGTTGTAGAGTGCGAAACGGCATGACCGGGCGACTCAGGCAACATGATCTGAGAAGTTTAGTTGGTTGTCGAGAACAACTCCTAGATTTCTTGCAGTCCTGGTAGGTGAAACAGACAGGGAGTCAAATTTGATGTTGATGTTGTGGTGTATGGTAGGTTTAGCTGGGAGGACCAGCAGTTCAGTCTTTGAGAGATTCAGCTGGAGGTGGTGTGCCTTCATCCATGTAGCTATGTCTGAGAGGCAATCCGAGATCCGTGCTGAAACCAAGGGATCATCAGGTGGAAAGGACAGATAGAGCTGTGTGTCGTCTGCATAGCAGTGGTATGAGAAGCCATGTGAACGGATAATCTGTCCCAAGGAGGTGGTGTAGATAGCAAAGAGAAGGGGGCCCAGCACTGAACCCTGGGGGACCCCTGTGGTGAGATGGTGAGGTGCAGATAGCTGACCAAGCCATGATACGTTAAACGAGCGTCCTGTGAGGTAGGATTCGAACCAGGAGAGAGCAGAACCGGAGATTCCCATGTTAGCGAGTATAGAGAGAAGGATGCGGTGATAAACCGTGTCAAAGGCAGCCGATAAGTCAAGCAGAATGAGTACTGATTCTTTTAAGGCTTCTGTTACAGACAGCAGAGCCGTTTCGGTAGAGTGGCCGCTTTTGAACCCAGACTGATTTGGATCCAGAAGGTTGTTCTGTGAAAGGAAGTCAGAGACCTGTTTGGAGACTGCTCGTTCAATGCCTTTGGATAGGAAAGGCAGGAGTGAGACAGGGCGGTAGTTCTCGACTTGAGCAGGGTTGAGAGAAGCTTTCTTAAGTAACGGTGTTACCTGGGCCATTTTGAACGTTACGTTAAGTGATACTACGATAGCAGTTGTGTGATATATTCATCAAACTAGGCTTTCAGCTCAGATCTGTGCGCGTTCTCGGTGTTGGGATGACGTTGGCCAATCATGAAACGTGGAGACGCACAAGACCACCTATATTTAAAAACAATTACTTCCGCATTTATGAGCGATAGTGTAATCTACACTGTGGTCATTTTTAGTGTCTAGCCTAACATCAAATAAATCGATTGTCATCAGATGTTGTATGGTATGCACGTCTAGTGGCATATTTGCACGCACAACACTATTAAAGCGCATAAGATATCCAAAATGTGTGTAGAGGCGGAGCTCCACCTGTAAGATATATGACAGAATCCTACATGTGAGATAACTTCGTTTTTCAACACAATTGATTGGTCAGTGGGCGGTAGATTACACGATTTGAGCTATAACTTCAAGCACATAACCTCCTTTAGTTGCGAGCATAAGATACCATGGTGAGATAGCGACGCTAAAACAAATCGAGTTTCGTGTCACAGCATACCCTGGCTTTGAGCGCAACATACACCTCGCTAACCCAGTAATCGAGATTTGTAGTATACCCCACTGGTCAGAAATCCTTAACGAGTTGTTTATATGTTATTTTGAGAGTGCATTATCAACAGTGATATGGGCGGGTGCACAACGCTTCTCTCATCCACCGGAGGGGTATTTCACAAAAGCAGAATTAAGACATCCAAGATAAGTGATAAAGCGAGGTTTGACATAGCGTTGTCTGGTCATCCTAGCTCAACTCATTTCACTAACGCCAATCCAGGATGAGTAGGAGCGACTATTCGGTAAGGTCTGCTGTTTATTCTGATATATGGTTTGTCATGTGTTGAGGGAAAAGTTTGTGATGAGATGAATGGGTAGGGAGGTGGGTGCAGAATGTAATATGATTAAATTAAAGTTACTTTTCCCGCGAACCGTGAATTTGGTGAATTTGGACACACCGTGCGCTGCCATGCGCTGTCACTTTCTCCACTGCGTAAGACTTAATTAACTTGCGCTGTGAATGCTAAGCTTAATTTGATAGGCCATAGGCTAAATAAAATCACTAGTCGGACACAAAGCAGAATATTAAAAGAAGGGGGCACCAGGGCCACTGTGGCCTGTGAACCTCCGATTTTCAAAGGGGCATCACGGCCAATGCAAGGGGCAACGACGGCCATGGCCGTCCTGGCCGCTGTGAAATTCCCACCCTACCATAATTAAAATGATAACCATATGGTCTTAGGCAGGCAATTTTTGTGTTTTGCGAATAAATACATGTAGCAAATAGTATACAAATGGAATAAAGCTCCTAAAAAATTCACATGGAGGTCTGATTTGAATGTCAGCTGGCTGAACCAATAAGACAACATAATTCACATTAGAATTAACTAAGCCTGGCTGTTAGCCTGATCGGGACAAGGCTAGGTGCAGAGAATAAATCCCCATGGTAACTTATGCCATCTCTTTTGTGAAACCAAGTCAAGGCTAAATTCATCCAGGATAACCAAATATATAAATACCCCTCAGCTCCTCCAACCCCAGCACGGAGAATAGATTAACCAAACGTGACAGTACAATGAATCCTTGCGATACTGGGTTGGAGGAGCTGGTAGGGGGGACAGTTGGTAGTGTTCTTAAATCTTCTGTAATAAACTCCAGGTTCGCTAACTACGGTGGTGTTGGTGCTTTGTTTTATGTGTACGGACCCTGAGCAAGCTACTGACTGGGTTTGGGGCTGTTTTGAACAATATTACTGGTTAAAAAATGCTATTTGGGTAGTGTTTCGCTCATAAAGCTGCAGTTGGCAAGTCTGACTGATTGAGGGGACTCCAAAATTTTGAATGTTTGCAACTCTCATGCCCCTCCCCCACTACCACCGAGCACCCTCTCATTGAGTTTGCCTGTCGTGTGCACCAGACTGCACAAAGCTGTGATTGACAGTCAGATCAATCACACAGCCCTGCTCTGATTGGACCAGAAGAACCGGGAGCTGTGGATTTTTGCAAAACAAATAACAGGCTCTAGCTGGAGGTAGAAGTGCGGGGTTTTTTCTAAAACCGGCTTATTTATGTTGTTCTGTCAGAGCATAGTGTTGGTTTCAGTGAATATGATCAAAAAAATCTTGCCAACTGCAGCTTTAATCCACTGTTTGCGATTTGGGGCTATAGCGTGTACTGGAGCAAGCTCTGTAGTGGTTGATCAACAAAAACATACTGTCTCTTCACAGCTTATTTGATGTGTTTTAATGCAGAAAAAGAGCCTGGGGAGTTACACTTTAGAGTTTTAATTTTCAAATATGACATTCACAAAACATGGGCCTGATACTGACATATTCAAAACACAAAACAAAAGGAGTGTATATTTGTTTTTCAACAGGGCTTCCTCCTATTGTGCTGGCAGTAAAATGTGTCCAGTACTTTTCAAGAGATGTTAATGTTTTCCTGTTTTTCTGTCTCTTCCTGGCACTCCAAAAATCCAGTTACAATGATGCTTAAAACAATACTGACAAATACATTGTGAAAAGTGTGCTCTTCAGATTCACTATGTTGTGATAATATATTTGTATACACAAGATTCAAGGGAAGACCGTATCACACATGTACCTGTATATTTCACACTCATTGATGTATTTTTCTGTTGACATACAGCCTTGCTGTATTGTTGAAGAACTAGGATGCTCATTGAGCAGATATCAATCCAGTCACAGAGGTCATTGGTTCATTGTGATGAGATATTGACAAAATGGAACAAAAGAAATTTGCACATATCTGTTAAATTTGTCTCTAAATGTTAACACTCTTCACTTATGCATAGTAAAGATTACAACCACAACAAAATAGAGATACTGGTGTTGCCATTACATAAACATAAACATACTTGTTTCTTTATAAAGCTTTAGTGTGGTTCTGATGATGAGTAAAGTTGACAAACTTCCATCGACTAAAGTTGTGACATTGGTCCAAGTGTTCAGATTTAGAACAGACATTTTTAACATTTGACTTAACTCTGTTCCTCATAACAAGCAGTCATATACATTATTTTTTTTGTGATGACCAGGATATTCTCAAGGCAAGTAAAAAGGCTCATGGTATTGGAGCTCAGGAAGCTCAAGAAAGCAGAGGAAGGAGATTACAAACCAAGTCTACTTGTTTGGATTCCAACACAAGAAAGACAATGAAGTATTCCCCTCAAGCAACAGGGACTCAAGGTCAAGTCAGTGTACAGGGGAGGCGTCCGAGCAGTGTACACCTCACCCCTTTCCTGTGGTGCAGACACTTAACCCAGCAGAAGAGTCTCCACCCCATTTGTTGTGATACAGACAATGCCCCCACCTTGTATTTCATAAGAGTCAGTCATTTTATTTAGGCAGTAGGCCTACATTTTCAACAATGGTCATGTTTGTGTCGATTGAATAATGATGTTGACATTTGTATGAAACGTATACAGGCACAGGGCCTCAAAATATAACTTAAATATAAGCTAAATATAATATAAGAAATGTAAACTCACAGAAAGACAGCTTCAGGGTATACAATACCAGACAATACAGGCAAATTCACACTTTATACACAAGGGACAGGTGCACACAAATGGACAGGCATAAACATATCATTATGGGATGGCCATAGAAATCATAGAATTCATTGGTCAAACCTAACCAATCTTACTTCCTACTTTGCCTAAATTTGACAAAAAACAGCATTAGCCTATAACAATCTATGTGAATACAATTGTAGGTTATACTTATTTTATGACATTTTAGAGGTGGTGGAGCTTTCTTTGTAGTCTTTGAACAGCCTCTGTATGTTGATGTCTTACACTTCATCCATAAATCAACCTTTTAAAAAAAACTCCTCAAGATGTCTCCATTTAAAATAGCACACAAGGTGCTGAAAACCTGTTGCCACCATTCCCATATGTGACAAGCCGTGATCATCAAGGTCCAAACCAGTACGGAAATATGTCGCAACTTAATTTCCTAATTTAACAACGTGCGTCTGTGGAGGGAAAATTCCGCTGTGCGTCCAATGCAAAATAGGAATGATACCAACGCCAGTGTACAAAGACAATTGCGCTACGTGCAAGATAAAGCCCTCCATGTTTTATCTGGATTTTCTAGTTGGATTAGCCTACATTATCACCTTGCCTATCCTGAAAACATGTCACTGGTCCAATGATTCATTAGGTAATGCACTAATGAAAACTAGATGTAACGGCGGCGAACTGAGCTAGCATGCTAGTTGCCCGTGTAAATCCTCGCCACCACTAACCTAAAGAATGCTTCTAACCAGTGGTTAGAGCGTTCGACTCTCATGCTGGTGTGTGTGGAGGTATGCGCGGGTTCAAGGGCCGTGAGCGGCGGACGAATTACGACCTTGGTTACATAGACCTCTATGTTATGTAAACGTATGAATAATATTCTATTTCTGCTTATGGATCTCCTAAATCCTGCAGAGAGATCATGCGGTCACTTTACATTTATTTGAGGGCATGGCCTTAAAAACATGGTAAAATTGCATGTAATATTGTTGCTTAACTTTGTTGAGTATTTCCAGCATATTACTTATTGATTGGTTTGCTGTCACTCTCTGTATGCACCATGGACTTTTGCCATAAATTTGTAGGGCAGCTAGCTAACCAAAACAACAATGGCCTTGTTTACTTTGTAAGGCGATGGCTAAGAAATGAAATGTACTGTTATTATTGTTATTATCATTATTATTAGATAATTAGCCACATAATGTAAAAAAGGAAGTAAATTCACATAGAAGCATATGACAGCATTCATTTTTGGCAGATAACTATCTCCTTTTAATCTTTCCCCTTTCAACACCTTTGGGCCCACGCCCACACATGTCATAAAAACACTGCAAAAACCCTAATTCATCATGCAGATTTTATAAAACAGTAGTTACATTTTCAACATAAAATAAACCCTCCTGGTAGGCCTACTGATGATGATGTATTTTTCAAGGCTTAGCCTGTGTCTTTTTTCAAAAGAGTTGGTTCACAATCACCATGTCAGTGCCATCCGGGTATATGCCAACAGTTCTCATCTCAACAGAAAAACGAAGCCTCCATTTATAAGCAATGATTAACTTTCTCTGCATTAGCCTATGCCTACTACAGGTACTTTATTACTCACACAGGGTTGAGTGACATTGTTACTGAGCTAGTTATTTTGGAGCTCTGATACTTGTGGATGTATTTCAGAGATTTCACATTCCCCCTTTAGTGAAATCCCGCCCTAAAATCAGTCGATCAAATACTGCATCACACTCAATGACGTTTAGCCAATCACAGTGCAATGGGGGTGGTCTTCAGATGGTGGTCCGTGACAGTCTCAGCCAATAGTACACCGAGTTCATTAAACAAAAGCGATTACGAAAAATGTCGTTGTCGACTGGAATGGCACATTATTCATGTGGCCGGAGTAGTTCCTTAAGGAACCCCACACAGCGGTTTGCAACTTTTGCGAAAATGCAGTGAAAAATATTCATCCATGTCATGAATTTGACGCTTCTCTGTTATGACCACTCTCGTATTTTGCTGGCGTACTATTTGCATTAATGCGGTTGATGAAGCATACACGTAATCCCGAAATTAGCCCGGTTTCTGTGGAACTTAATAAACTTAATAACGGTTCGAAACAAACAGACAGAAAAAAACAACAACTCACAATACGAGAAAGCTTTCTCTTTAATACAATATGTGAACCTATTGAAGGAACACACCCACTCCCTCAATCACCCAAACGTCTCTGCTCGCATGACCGACTTCATTTAAATTAGTAGGGAGGGAGCAAAGGTGTTCCTCCATCCACTGCACTATCAGCTGGCTTTCTCACAGCTGCTGCTGAAACCACTGAAGAAGCATGTTGTGACTGTGAAGACTTGAAGAAGAAAACACATTTTTAAGCAAAAGAAAGAACAGGGCGGGTAGAACTACACGGCTAAAGGAGCAGTCGACCGGTACAGTTACTTTGCTGAGAGACGAACAAAAAAAACAACGAATTCAAGAGCGAAGTTGTAACGTTAAGCTACTCACAACGTTAGTATCAGCTAACTAGGCATAATTTGCGTCAACGTTACTCATATTCTTATATCAACATGACGAGAAGATCGTGTGCCATTTATGTTACGGGAATTGTCTGCGCTCATCTATTAATTCTTGGGATCGCGCTGCTTGTGGCTCAAGTGTTTCAAACGATGATCCACAGTCGCTTGAAAAAGGTAAGATGATCTCTGTGTTCTATGATCTCTATAAGGCGAATTAATTTCGTAGTTTAAGGTAACGACAACCTTACAATTCAAGTAATGTTACGGTTAACGTTAAACCTAGTAAAGGTAGGTTGTAACGTTAAAACCAAGCCTAGCTACATTGAACGGGCTTCTCCACTCTTTGTCGGTTAATGCGGAAATTAGTGTTAAAGGTTCCAACGAATCTGTTTAGGTTCAGGTTGTAACTTAACGTTAGCGCAAGAAAATGTCTAACGTTATTTCAATATCAGAGAGTTTGGCCAAACACTTTAATACATACCAATTAACTAACATTAAGGAAGTACGCTTGTGTGGACGATTAACTGTCTTGTTAACGTTATACCACGTGTATGAGCCAGCTACGTAACGTAATGTGACCGTTTTAATGTACAAAACCAGTTCTATCATTGTGTTAGGGGTTGGGGTTTTAATATTAACCTCGAAGTAACTGGTACTTCGTCTTTCGTCGTATTTGTGTTAGCGGCTCCATGTTTAATGTTACTCCTAGGCTAGCACTAGTCCATTCCAAGGAAGTTATGGTTGGGAGGTGTCTCGGAGAATGCGTAGGGGGAAGGGTCTTAGCAGCTACTGCAAACGAATGGGAGTTACCTTCCTCTGAAATACTTGGAATTTTATTGCCTTCCAACTTTTTATTTGTGGCTGGCACCGGCTCAAAAGAGGAATCTCCAAATACTGTGTGTTTGCGAGGTCAAATTGAGCCTCCGAGATCTGATACCAATGTCCAACCAAAGTAAGAAGTTGCTCTTTTTAAATGTAAGGTCGACAAAAAAAATGCAGGACCGACCGCCTTTACACGATAGACAGACAGACTCTTATGCTTATGTGTAGACTATGAAAAACACGAGAGGTCTTTGCCACCAAATTTGATATTGTTGTCATACAACATTTAATATGACTCCCGGGCATATATTTGGTAGACGCCAGGCGCAGTTCGGTCATGCAATTGGTTAGGCCCATATGAGCTTGAGGGCTATAACAAGAATAGTAAAATATTTATTGCAGTGCTGTTGACCATACATGTCTAAATGTCATGTTTATTCAGATTTTTATGAATGAATGTATTTGAAAATAATTGTAGTGTGTGCATTATAACACCTCCACAATGAGATTTAACTGAATGCCATATCAGTTAAAGGTGTTTGTGTGTGTGTGTGTGTGTGTGTGTGTTTGTGTGTACTTTGAAGGCTTACCTTATTCATCACGCCATGCTCATGTCAAATTGAGCTGTACTTATTTATGAAGCATTTCCACTGTGCATGAGACAGCACAGCAGGCCTGCAAAATCTGTTGTTCTTTTGGGCATTCTATGAGTGATGTATCATTTTCTATCTTTAATGAGAGAGCCTATCTTAATATAACATTTTCTTTCTTTCTTTCTTTATGCATTAACCACTATGCTACCACCTCCTGATTTATCTCATGCTCTTCAAATTCCTTTCGCAGTCCTCACATCATGATAGTTATTTAACATACGAGAGCAACTGGTAGTCATGAGAATTGCATGTAGTTTGGATGTTTCACAGTCCAAGCTCTGTAAATGGGTAAACAAAGGGGCTTGGACTGAGACATAGGCCGATGATTCCCGCTAGTGTAGTTTGAGGAGCATGGAAGGGAGTCATTTGATTGGTTTTCAAGCTGAAATATCAACTACCTTTCGCCTGAATTGTGGACGGTACCTTTTTAATAGGCTTAAATGTATTGTATTGTAACCATTTTTAGTTTGAACACAATGTCATTTTTTTAGTAGATGCACTAACAAGAAAACATTGACCGTTATGTGCCTTGACCATTTTTTTATTGTCCCCCCTCCCCTAGGAGATGACTTTGACAGAGAACAGTCGAGTATTAGATGCTTGGATCAACCCACCTCCTCCAGTTTACATGCAGTATTATTTCTTCAATGTCACCAACCCTGATGTTGTTATGGCTGGTGGAAAGCCTTCAGTTACTCAAATAGGGCCATACACTTACAGGTAGGGGCATTTTTAATGCAGGTGTTTCATGTGTGTCGCTCAGATTTTGTATAAAAACCAAGAATCATAAATTAAATCTAAAGTTTTAAAAACACTTAAAAATTAGAGTATTTCAATGTACGTGAATTTGTATCTGAGTAGAAATAGTACTGCTTGACAAAACCTGTAAATGTAAATATTGCTTCTGGTATACAAACCTTTGGCTGGTTGTGTGTTCCAAGGATGGCAGTTCCAAGGAAATCCTTTTGCACTGTTTGTCCTTCAGAAATGCCACTCATCTTTGTTGTGACTGCCGAGAACATCAAGATTATTATCAAGGTTTCAGTGTAAAACATTAGCACACTGTCAAGGACTGGCTGTTTGAAACATAAACAACAAAATCCTTTTCATTCGTGACTTGAACAGGATTTATGACTTTTTATGGTGTTTGAAGTGTGTAGCCTATTCCCTTTTACAAATATTGGTCGTACTCTTTCAGGGAATATCGACCACGGGAAAATGTGTCTTTTCTGGAGAATGGCACAAAGATTTATGCCTTGAATCCAAAAAGCTTTGTGTTTTTGCGGGATATGTCTGTGGGCGATCCTGAGGTTGACCTCTTGACAACAGTCTACATTCCTGTTGTGGTGAGTGTGCATTTGTATTTATTGTGATTCAGTTCTCTACAGTCTGATTTGGACATGACCGGTTCTTATGCCTAATGACCTTTCTCTAGAAACCCTCTGCTCAGCCTCCCTGTCTTTCTCATGCCTTGTAGGCTGTGATGAACGAGTTGAACTCCTACTCCTTTTTCCTTCGCACTTTTGTGTCCATGTGGATGAACTCCCAGGGCCTCGACCTCTTCATGACCCGCACAGTTCATGAGATTCTTTGGGGTTTCAAGGACCCTCTTATGTCGAAGATACACTCCTTGAAACCTGACGTTGATGAATATTTTGGACTCATGTATAAGGTGAGCATCTGTATTACATTTTGGCTAAATTGTGGTTTTTGCCGTTTCATCACGTTGAATGTATGTGAAACATGTCTCGCACAAGTCGTCACTTGCGAGTAGAAACACATGTCAGTGTAGTGCTCAATGAAGTGAACACACAGACTCATCCTTAAAGTCAAGATGAATGTGTGAGGGGCTTTTCTACCCTTTCAGAATGGCCTTTAAGATGTGGGCAGATATTCCCCCACATGAAAGTATGGTATGAAAGTCCAAGGGTGCATGTGCAGTTTATCCCAGCATAGGATTGGCCCCTGGAATCTGAGCAGTGTTCTTGAGTCGTTTGCTCATGCTTGTTGATTACAAGCCATATTATTCAGATACATTTTGTAACAAACTTAAAGTTTCATGGCATTGGATAGGTACAATGATTGAAGAGCATTTCTGCAATTCCTAAGAGGTTCCAACCCCTGTATTCTTTTATGTTTGCTATTGGTATGATTTTGTATTCTGTGAAGTGGTGGTGTTGATATTTCTAAATCTATTCCTTTTCATGTCCCCCTGACCTTTTTACTAGTCAAAATGCATTGTCATCTCTACTTTTTGACCGTCTTTGCATGTGTTTCCTCTTTTACTCGTTTCCATTACACACACTGTTCTCATTTCCTTATTATAATTTAACATGTAAAGTGTCACCAATAGTGATACTTAATCCATAATCAAACAGTTATATATATTCTTCACTTATTTTTTGAAGTATGTGAGGGACCCCTGAGACCATATTAGGAGAGCATGACATTCAACAATGAATGTATTGCATGTGGATTTGGAAATGACTAGGATAGTTTTTATACAAATAAGTTAATTTTAACCTACCATTTAAACTTTATGAGTAATATTTTGTTATACGGCAGGCTTACAAGTTAATTTAGCCTACTATTTACACTTATAAGTGATCTTTTCTTCTACGACAGTCCTAACATTTTTTTGTCATACTTTGACAGTTTCGACTGCTGACTCTGCAGTCATTTTTCCATCATGGGACTCTTCTGAAGATGACTGCAGTGTCAGCAGTCAAAACTGTCAAGGAACAACAACACTTTCGTATAAGAAAATATCACTTATAGGCTAGTTTTTCATTCATTTCAATGAAATTACAAATACAGTAATTTTCCACGTATTAGCCACATTATGTACTAAATGATGGTGTTTTATGCAAATTAAAAAAGACAAAACTTTGCATTGACCACACCTATGTATTAACCGCAGTGTCCAATAGCCAAATGAATCAGATCAGAAGGAAGAATGACGAAAAAGGCATTCCCATGTATAGCCTGCCCCGATGTATTAACCTAATAAACTTAACACAAAAAGTAAGGGAATTTGTGTTTAGTAGATTATTTCTCTGTTACAATGTTTTTTGGCAATAAATCTTATACCGTTGGAAAGCCTGTTTAGTTTCCTTTCAAATGGTGCCCTATTTGTAAGTAACATGCACTTGTGGGATGAGCAGTAGAGCTGAGTATGTGGGTTGCGCCCATGAAAAATTTGCCAAATCTTCTCTGCCATTGCCAAATGGCTCATCCCACAAGTGCATGTTCCTTACAAATGGGGCACCATTTGAAAGGGAACTAAACAGGCTTTCCAACGGTATAAGATTCAAAGAGCATTGTTAAGAGCCAAAAAGCATTGTTACCACAGAGAAATAATCTACCACACACAAATTTCCTTACTTTTTGTGCTAAGTTTAGATGAGGAAATTTCGCAAAATCAATGTAGATACAGCGGGGAAAATAAGTATTGAACACGTCAACATTTTTTTCAGTAAGTATACTTCCAGTGAGGCTATTCGCATGAAATTTTCACCGGACATTTGTATTAACTTAGGTAATCCACACATATATAAAAATCCAAACATTAATGTCTAAAAGTAGTGTTATGAGTAAAAAAGTGGAATGGCACAGGGAAAAAGTATTGAACACGCTAAGATAAAGCAGTACACAAACGCAAGGAATGGCAAGGAACAAACTGGAATCTATAAGTAGTTAGAGAAATTATCCCTCCTATCTGTGCAAATTGATATAAGCTGGGTTAGTACATACTGGTGGGCTATAAAAAGGTTTTTTGTTAACAAGGTGTCACACAAGAAACATTTCATGATGGGTAAAAGCAAAGAGCTCTCCCAAGATCTTTGCAACCTTATTGTTGCCAAACATATTAATGGAACTGGTTACAGATGCACTTCAAAACTTCAGAATCATCCAGCAAGCAGTATTGGAGCCATTATTTGCAAGTGGAAGGAACATCACTACATCATCAACTGGCCATGCACAGGATCTCCTTGCATGATTTCTGACCAGGAAGTCAGAAGGATAGTCAGAAGAGTAGCCCAAGAGCCAAGGACCACTCTGAGAAAGCTCCAGAAAGATTTGGAGGCAGCAGGTACAATTGTTACAGAGAAAATCCACCGCCATGGCCTCTATGCACGCTCATCCAGCATGATTCTATTGCTGAAGAAAATCATGTCGAAGCTCGTTGAAAGTTTGCTACACAACATTTGAACAATCCTATGAAATACTGAGAGAATGTATTCTGGTTAAAAATGTAACTTTTCGGATGTCATACTACACACCATATTTGGAAGAGAAATGGCACTGTGCATCACCCTAAAAATACCCTACCAACAGTGAGGTTTGGAGGTGGTGGCATCATGGTGTGGGCTGTTTTTCATCTCATGGTACTAGCAGACTTCATACAGTTGAAGGAATGATGAATGGAGTCATTTTTTTCTGGGAGAATCTTTACATCCACCAGGATGATGAGGATGAGACATGGCTAGACCTTCCAGCAGGACAATGATCCTAACCATTCAGCAAAGGAAACTCTCAATTGGTTTCAGAGAAAGGAAATCAAGGCCCTGACTTCAATTCAATTGAACAGTTTTGGAAGTTAACTAAAGATCAGGATTTACAAGAGGGACCCCTGAAATCTTCAATATTAAAGGACTATCTGTTTAAAAGAATGAGCCAAACTCGCACCAGAATACTCTGACTGATTAGTTTCATCATACAGGAAATACCTTGAAGCTGTCATTACGAATAAAGGCTTTTCCACAAAGTATTTAAGAAATTTCAGCAGGCGTGTTCAATACTTTTTTCCTGTGTCATTCCACTTTATTGCACATAACTCTACCTATGGACTTTTAATGTTTGGATTTTTTTATATGGGTGGATTATCTGAGTTAATACTAATGTCTGGTGAAAATTTCATGCGAATAGCCTCATTGGAAGTATACTTACTGAAAAAAATGTTGACGTGTTCAATACTTATTTTCCCCGCTGTACCTCTTTTAATAGACAGGAAATTACAGTAACTATTATGTTATCAGGTTTGGGTGCTTGGTTTATGGTTATACCATAGGTATATGAAACCTCCATTTCATTAGAGGATTTAGGCGTTTAGAGTTTTAGAGTTTAGAGTGCCAGGATACAGCACTAAAAAGTCAAGGGGATTTTTGTGTTTTGATTTCCCTTTTTCCATTCTATGTTTGTAATTATTATGTATGCAGTGAATGTTCATGTCAATCTTTTTTTTTTTACTATGACACAGAAAAATGGAACCCATGAAGGTGAATTTGTCTTCCATACCGGTGAACAGAATTACCTGGACTACGGCAAGATTGACACATGGAATGGATTGCGGTAAATATCTGAAGGACTAGTTTTGTTGGCAGATTTGTTTTGTACCATCTTGCTTTTAAGTTTTCCAGAGTAAGCCACACACATCCCATTACAAAGGGCCACTCACACCAAGAACGATAACTATAACGATAAAGGTAAAAGGTCTAGCTAATATGAATGATGACGTGCACACATAACTGTAACGATAACAACTATATTGTATAGTTCCAGTTATCTTTGTACTTATCATACCTTTTGTGAATGGCACTTCTGTTGATGTTTCAAACAAAATAGCAAGCTAGCTCACCCCTCCCTCCCATGCAATTGAAACTGACATGAATGCACATTCTGTGACTATATTTTTTGTGGTTGTTTCCTGCAGACATATGTCATGGTGGTCATCAAATCAGAGTAACATGATCAACGGAACAGATGGCAGTGTGTTCCACCCTCTTCTATCCAGAGATGAACTACTGTACATTTTTGCGGCTGACTTGTGCCGGTATGTTCTATATCTCATCTCATTTATACCATTTTGCATGGTTTCATTATATGTTGCTATTCACACCAGTTTGATTGTGGCTAATTTGTGTACTTTTGGTCATGTTTGCTTAAACTTAGGGGCCTTTATGTTCCAATGAAACACAAAGTGCAAAGTCTGTCAACAAGTTCTTGTGAACTGTAGCTATCGTGTGGCATAAGGGAGCATTGAGTTGACTCATCAATGTTTGCGCTTCAATGTCTTGCCCGTGGTGTTGATATATTGATTTGGCCTAGTTAAATTAGCCTTAGTTACACTTAGGATGTTTACACTTTGGGATCTTATTTGAATGATGAGGAAAGTGCAAACATCCAATAATTGCCCAGATTTGTATTTGGTTTAAGAACCGAACACACCCAGTCCTTCTGGAAAACCTGGCAATATTTTTTTATTTTGTTAAAAACATGTATAATAATTTCAGTGGCAAAATGTTTTCTGTTAACGAACCATAGACACCCCCCCCCCCCATTGCCTCACAAACTGTACAGTACTGTGCAAATGTTTTAGGCATTTGAAAAACAAAACATTTTTTCTCCATCTTCTCCATTACTGTCATTCAGAAATATGACTATTTTCACTGTTCTTTTTGAAAATGTTGAAATTGATTTTAAGTGCACTTTGTATGTTGTTAATTAAGTAAAAGGTATTCATATGTCAAATTCAACCTCTCACTGATATGGCTTCCTTACAAACTCTACAAAAACAGATCTATTCATCTTGGGTATGTGAACGATGAGGTTGTAAAGGGCATTCCTGCTTACCGCTTTGCCCCACCTTCTGATGTCCTGGAGAGTCCAGACAAAAATCCTGCCAATGCTGGCTTTTGTGTACCTGCTGGTGATTGCCTGGGCAAAGGTGTACTCAAAGTCAGCGTCTGCCGGGAAGGTAAAAAAAAAAAGACCCCTCACTGACCCTCTTAATACACCTCAGATATAACCTGCTGTGTTGTATGGGATTTCTCTTGGCTTTAACAACTTAAAAAGGCAACTCATTTTAAACTCTGCAAATCACTGGTGCTAGTGACTGAATGTCAGGTCTTACAGGGAGGCTACACCGGGCACGTAACTGCTGCAACAATTAGCTTCCACTATGATCAATGGAACTGGCTACACCAGCTGTGATGGTGGCGTGTATGTAAAAAAATAAATAAAATACACCGATCTTCTAAAACTGTTTTTGCACGTCGCCAACGGAATGCTTCCATTACGTGCAAGGTGCATCTTCCTAGTTGCACTGGTGAAAGGGTGAACTATTGCAATCCAATAATAGCAATAGTTCACCCTTTCTGTGAAGGTTTTGAAGTAAGCAACAGAATGTAGGTTTCACATTCTGTGAAGACTGGCAATGTGTTCTTTTTCTGGTGCTTAGATCAGTTTGATTAAGATGCCTTATATTTAGTGTTTAACATATACTCTGAAAGACACAGAATGATCTACAACTGTCTGCACTGCAAAATTGCTGTGGTTTAATCATGACCCAATTTCCCCTTTACCTAAATGATGGCAATGCAGCAGTTAGGGTGCAACATGTCAACCTGCTTTGACCTTTGGCATTCAGTGTTAAACAGTCAGTGTTAAAAGGCAAATGGCATAAACCAGTAGTGGGCCATTTTATTAATAGGTGCAGACTTTACTTAAACAGATCTAGACAAATGCTTAATTTTTCAAAAACATGTTGCCACTGATATCACTTCAATTATGACTAAACCAGCTGTTCAATGCAGGCTGTATTACATTTGTGTGCATTGCTTTTTGTGTTTCAGGTGCTCCAATAGTTGTCTCCTTCCCACATTTCTATCAGGCTGAGGCCAAGTATATAAATGCCATCGATGGGATGAACCCAAACAAGGAAGAGCATGAAACATATTTGGACTTGAATCCGGTAGGTTAGGTCTGATTTTCTAGATTATGGATGATTGTACATATAATGTTGCAGAAAGACACATCTGGAGTTTCAGTCACAGAGAATAACATTTGTGAGGCACAGAACACATGGAAAGAGCATGGAGGAGTGATTGATACAAGTGTTTCCTCTAGATTTTTTTTTAGCCGTGGGGGCAGGCCATCACCCACCCACCCACCCCCCCCCCAAAAAAAAAAAAATATCAGAAGGTTACATATAAGGCTACAATATGGACAAAATGGCATTTCATTAGAATACAATATCTTTCTTAACCTCTATTTATACACAACACAATGGCTCTGACTAATTTGTAATTAGTTTTTTTTTAGACTCCTAGAATCTATAGCTTAATTTGAACCTATAGCATAATAATAATAAAACGGGGGTCCCCGGGATTTTTTTTAATTCTAGTTGCTAATCACACCATTTAATGTAACTTGAGAGGGACAGGATTCAGTCTGACTCATGTCACGTTAACCCACATGTCACTGCTTGAACACGTTCACATTGACAGTGGAGAAAACGCTTAGCCTACTTGGTCTCTGACAGTAATTACGTTTTGTACCAATATGTTGTAGAAACACAACCCACGACTTAAATTACTGGGCTATAACCGCAAGTGCATACAAAATGTTTTGGCCAAGTTTAGAGCCATCCCCACATTTGCAAAATTGCTTTAATCTAATTTACCTTGGTTACTACCAGTCATTGCTTTTTTCCTGCATCAAAGCGTGATTAAGTGCGCATCTAATGTAACAGCGGAGTCTCCACGGAGAGACATCCATTCTCCAGTTTTTATTTTCGCTGTTGTTGCGAGCTAATAGGCTACGATATGGGAAATACTTTGAATACGATCAGCTCCAGAAATGAATGTGGTTTCCTTAGCCTGTGCTACACCTTACCAAGTTGTGCGAAAATTGTACCCGCAGTTTTTGCGATGTTGACAAACATGCGTAGAACATGGAAGCTCTTGATGGCGCATGCCACTCACCTCTATAAAACCAATATATTTATGAAATAAAACTAGACCTCGGATTAAAAAAAAAATTAGCATTTTTGTTTATCAGTTTTGTTAAACTGAAATTGTCTGCAGCCAGCGGAGGGCATTTTGCCTACCATGCGTCCGGACAATATTGTGCGTCTGCACTCATTCGGAAGCAGTGGCCACCGCTACAACGGCGGGCCATAATAACCTCCTGAGTAGTTTTAGGCTACACATTATTAAATTGCAGTGTGTGTTTCAGCCAGAGGGGGAGGATACCGTCGGCAGGATTAATTAAAAGGCAACCGCAACTACATTGTGCGTCTGCTCTGATTCTGATACCATGGCGGCATTAATGCTAATGCATGGCCGCCATGCTAAAATCAACGTAGAGGAAACACTGTTGATACTGTCAAGCACTGTGATAGAAATGTAATGGACCTTTCTGGTCTGTCAATTATAATAATCTAAAAAAAACAATCAAATTGTCCAATTTTCCTGAAGCTCCTCCTTTTGTCCCACAAACAAATGGTGGCTCTGGTAGTGTGTACATTTACATTTATTCATTTAGCAGGCACTGTTGTCCAAAGTGACACATATATTAACTATATTACAAGGAATTACATTGTCCCCAGAGCAACTTGGGGTTAAGTGCCCTGCTCAAGGGCACAAGGGTGGAATTGAACCCACAACTTCCCGTGGGGTCTTAAGACCTTAAAAGTATTGATTTTCATTTGCAAAGTCTTGAATTTGATTAATTGTGACAAAAAATGTTTTAGCTTAGAAACTGCTTAACATCGCTTGGAGCACTTTTAATATGCTTTGGTTTATAGCATGTGATTTGTGTGGGATAACGTTAGTTGTGGTGTCATGTCTGGCTGCGTTAAAACATTCACCCGTTTTTTAGTTCAAAGATTCTAATTGTAAGCCTGAAGTCAATGCCTTGCTAGCGGTACACCTTGATAAGTTTCTGCCTGTTCTGCCTGTCAAAACAAGTTAATAACCAAAATTAATTGTTAAACACTGGTTCTCTGGTTAAGTTTAACATTACCACTTCAATAGCTTGTGGGACCTTAGGAACAGTAACTAAGGAGGCGGGAAAAACTGCTCAGAAGAGGAAAGGTCCATTGTCAGGAATTGCTTGGGTGCTGGTAAAGTTTGTACCAGTAGTTTTAAGTTAAAACAAAGAGCGTCATCACTGTTTGGCAACATTATGCCATACCCTGTGAATGGTACTTGACCGGAGCCAGTTTCATCCTGCTACAGGACAATAACCTTCAAATTACGCAATGACCTATGATGATCTATTTATGGAAAAAGCAGTCAGCTGGTATTCTTTCAGTAATGGTTTAGTCAGTGTAGTCACAGGATCTCAACCCTATTGCCCAACCCTCAGCACATGTACAACCAGTCCTTCAGGACTGTAATGCTTTAAGTGGTGCAAATATAGGATCTTTACTTTGTCTTGTATTCAAAATGATAACCACATTTTGATAGATAACTATCCAAATAAACAATAAGCGATCAGTGCATGTAGTCTAATAAGCATGTCTTTTCCTCCAGACAACAGGTCTGCCTATTCGTGCCTGCAAGAGAGCCCAGTTGAACATCATTCTGAACAGAGTGAGCGGATTCCCGTAAGTGATCACAGAAATCACACTCACATACACTTACCGTGATCTCCAAATGTAAATTCTTTACTTTGTTTTACGTTGATAGCCTTGTATTTTAACCATATTAGATTTGACTTTATTGTCAATGTGCAGAGAAACAAAATATTGTAAACAAAATATTTCCTTCTATTTTCAGCAAAACAAAACATTTCAATGGTACCATTTTCCCCATCATGTATGTAAATGAGGTAAGACGTACTCTTTGAGCATTTTTAGTAATTGATTGATACCTAGTGAAATGAAAAGAACAGTTATCGAAATATTGCAAACAGTGTAATTCTTCCTAAACCTACCTGTAAATGTTGCTGTGTCTCCAGACTGCAACTATTGATGATGAATCTGCTGCCCAGATGAGGACACTGCTGCTCATTGTCACATTGGTGTCCAATTTCCCCCTCATCATTGTTGGAATGGGTGCTATCCTACTATTAGTCCTCATCTTTCTAGTGTGTCGCTCTCGACAGAGGAAGGTGAGTTAGGACAACTATTTTATAGAAAAAGAGAATCTTATTTTTTTTGCATATGACTCTATGAGCATTAGTTTGATAGTGAACAGCTGATAGAAATGGACAAATATGCCTAGGCAGGTAATCTTAATCTGTCATAAATTAAGCTTTACACAGAGGCGGATGTTTTGGATTGAGGCATAGCAACATGTTCTTTGATGACTGGGAACATTTGCTAATTACAAGCTACAGGGTTCCCACAGTCTTGGAAAGTACAGAAAAGAAAGTTCTTTCCCTGGGTTAATGTAATTCCTCAACCTCAGATATCCTAGGTAGATAACCAAGATATAACCTGTTAGACTGTAATTATATATATTATCATATATATATATATATATATATGATATACACATTTTTTTTTTAATAGTGTCCCCCCCCCCCCACTGCTTGGTTGAATTTCCTATTGTCCTGCGTAATTTAGAATGTGCATTAAACATACATATATATGTATATATGTGTGTATATATATATATATATATATATGCAAGTTCTAAATTACGTGCTATATATGTGTGTGTGTGTGTGTGTGTGTGTGTGTGTGTGTGTGTGTGTTTATTTATTTTAAAAGGTAAAACTGAAACTAAGGTCCCTATCCATGAATAAATGTATATGATTACTGAAGAAGGAATAGAGCACTTGTGTGCCTGAATGAATGTTATTGCACGTAACATTTTATCTAAATGAAAAGGTGGCTATGTAGCTGAATGTGCCCGAGTTATGTTTTTAATTCAATACTTTTTTCCGTTCCTATTCAGAGTGAAGTAAAGCGTATTGATTTTTCTGAAGCTTTTCATTCTTTTGCTGTAAGTCTTATTTTTCCCATTTTGTTCATTTTCATTACTTGCCTTGAATTAGATTTTAAAATTATAATGTTTTGGTATGAGTAGAGATTCAGACAATACAGTGATTTTGATCATTTCCTTTGTTCTTATTTTGTTTGATCACTGAGTTGTTTTTGGCACCAAATCTGCAAAGACTGCGTTTCTTTAAATACTGTAGTGTTTGATATGTCAATTCTGGCATCTTTGTACTGTAATTAGCCAAGGTTTATAAATTGATTTTGCTTTCTTCAGCTATGAGGTTAATACACGTACAGTTAATATGGTTTTAATATGGTTTTGTTTTTTTAGCTTGCAGAAAAAAATATTGTCCTGCGGTTTATACACAGTGCAGCCAATACACAGGACATTACTGTAAACTTAACTACTTTTTCATGCATTGTCTCTTCTACAGACGGCCAAAGATGACACTGCTTATACTCAAGTCAGTGATAAGCCAGATGATTCATCTGAAAACCGCACAAGCCAACCAATGAGGAACGGCTCCTACATCGCCATGTCACCTGTGGAGGCACAAAAGTGTTGAGGTTTTGAGGGATTTGACCAATGAGCCTTTGCTTCCAGGGGTGCTTTCTCTATTATTTCTATTCTCCTCAGTGCGCTTAATTTTGTGCTTGTCTGGAAACATGACGGCATCATTCCAAGTATTTTCTTGGACATATTTTTGATTTACCCTCTCATTTCAGTGTTTTTATGGAGTATTGGCCTCTTGATTCTCTTTACCATACTTTAAAAAGTCCCACATTCAACTGTGTCGGTGTTCAAAAGTTACAGTAGCCTGTCCACAGACTGAGATGGCCATGCACGATGGGGTATAGTACTTTCTCAGAAAATGTGTGACGTGCTCAATGATCAATACCATCTGTGTGTTTTCTTAGTAGAGGCCAAAGAACTCTAGTGGGTCATGAGGTTAATAGAGAAAAGGTTACATTCTTTGGCCACAGTCAGATAAGCAAACATGACATAAAATCCTGTGAAGTTAGTACTATGACTGGTGTATCTTCACACTACTGTATCCAGATTTGCTGAGCGATCAGAGCATTGTCCATATGCAGTCTGCAGCCTTTTTTACTGTAGGAGAATTAATCCACTGAAGGCTAAATCATCTAACTTTTTGCATAAGTCGGGGATTGGGACACCATCTAGTCATGGCATTGTGTTGGTATGCGTGTGCATGTGTATGTGTGTCCTTTTGCCAATTGCATTGGCAGACCAAGAACCACTTAAATGTAGCACTACTGACCTAAATATTTCCCTAGCCTTTTTTATTTCTCTTTTTACAAGTGCTTTTACAAAACAATGATGCCATTGCCTGGACACATTAACCCATTTGTTCTCCATCATGATGAAATGATATCCTTGTCAAAAACAGGCAGGCACCCTATAAGGTTACCTTTAAAATGTCAGAGGCATGATCCTGGAATCATGATGTATTTGTAAACTTCTTTCACAATGAAAAATGGGATATTTGTTCAGAACGTACAAGCAAGACTTGGAAGGATATTATCTGCCTTATGTCTTCTGCATGGCAATAACATAACATCAAGTGGACAGCCACACTGTGTCCAAACCCATCCAGAGAAGAGCCATATTGATGTTTTTGTGTGTGAATGTGTGTATATGTGTGGTTCATTCTTTCAGCATACATTTTGAATTTTTAATAGAAGAACTTGAAAGCACAATAGAACTCCATTGGTGTGGGGTCCATGTGGCCAGGTGTTTACAATGTCTTAACTCTACACTGTTTTAGGGAATAAGCATGTACGTTATCAAATGGAAGTGGTATGAAATGAGAGAATTTAATATTTTTTTGTTTCATGCCTAATCTCTGGAGTACATTTGACCACCTGGCCAATATTTCTTATAATTGTAAAATAGTCAACTGGAAGATACGTTTATTTCCCACTTATTTCCTCATAATTTTGATTTGTGGATTTCATGGTCGTATCATTTCATCTTCAAGCTCATGTTTCAGGTGTATTTTCACAATTTATGAATGGCTCTTCAATGTATCATTCCTTTACTTTAGTGATCCTTATACTACTTTGCTGCTAATGAAAATATTCATGCTTTTCTTTGAGCTGGGAACTAATCTTCATTAGAAATCAGCAGAAAAGCTACAAACTTACTGCACTGGACCAGATTTTTGTAAATCGGTGGTGAGAACAAAAAGTTTGCATGCCCTTTGCTTTATTTGATCATCTCTGTCAGCCACACGTGCATATAACATAACTTTTTTTAGAAACACATATTTCATTATTATAACTTTTTTTTAATTTTATTTCTGAGGTATACATTTTGACAAGTATTGAAGTATTAGAACTGGAACATTAAATGTGTTTATTGAGACTTAATTCTGTTGAAATCAAAGGGAAGTAGTCTGAGTGTTGGTGCAGCTATGGATTGTTATTTGGGATACCTGTCAGCCTTTTGGCCTCTGCTCTGTATTCTGCAGTGCTGTGCACAACAATCAGTGCTAGGAATAGCCTGAATGATGAGCCCTTATGGAAGCCTAAAGGAGATTGTAGTTGCTGGATTTGGTGGTGCACCAAGGTGCAGATGCTGTAAGACGCTTTGTGACTTGAACCTTTAGACCTTAACTTTGAAGCATGTTAAAGAATTCCACACATGCTCACTGGACCATGGCAGACTACTTTTTTTTCAAGTAGTTCTTGTTCATTCACAACCCCAGCACATTTGACCAAAGATATCCTGACAGACCAGTCCCAATGTTGTTACTTTAAGTAACTATGTCTCCATTGTTACACCTTCTTAAATGGAGGCACAATATGAACAGTATTAATGAAAGATTACAGTGCAAGTTCTAAAATGGATGCCACTCAGTTCAGTTCAAATTTGTGTAAATGAAAAAGTGTTGCCAATGTGATAAAACATTCAGTATTATATATTGACAGCAATATCAAAATGATTTTCAAGACAAACATGTTTTATGCTAAACCTTACCCTTGGTTGTGATCATTTCAATGTTTTTCATTATTTTATATACCTGCATTTTCGTAAACTCAGCATTATGATGGTGTTTTTGTTATGTTATGTTTTCTTGAAGGCCAGATGTCTTGCTGTGCAAAAATCAGTGTAAGCAGAGAGAATTACAGACAGAATGCCTTGCCATGTATAAGTATGTGTGATGGCCTTTGTTAATCACAATTGCTAAAGTTTGTTCAAGTGTGTCAGACTGGTGTGGTTGTCAATGGAAGGCTGAATGTCTTTGAGGAAGACTAGTAGAGATTGCTGAAGTGTCATGATTTGGGGATGCATAAATTTTGCAATCTAACCTTCTGCTTAGATGAATGAAGCCTGCCAATCAGGGATGTACTCTTGGTGCCATATCCTTGTTTACTTAATCTGCTTTTTTCAGTAACACTATGGTATTAATAATGTAGCATTTGGATTTTTTTATTTTCATTTTGACACTCTGGTCCATCAAAATTTCACCTAAAAGTCCTGTAGATTGGTTAAGATTTTTTGTTGTTGCCTGCAATGAAGTTTTTGCTGCTGAAAGTGACAATCTTAATGTCATGATAGGTGCAAAATCATTTCAAAATGATATCCATTCTTACTTTTGATAAATTACACTGCACAAATGTTTATACAATGCTTTTGTAAACATTTTTAGTGTTATTTGCAAAAAATAAATAAATAAAATATCATTGTCATTTTTTAACATGTTTATTTATGTATAGCATGTTTTCTGTATGTTTTAGTATGCACATTAGATATGTGCGAATATTAGCCTGGCTAACGTCATACCCTCATCTCAAATGAGACTGAGTCTGGGAACTAGGCATAGACCTCTCCAGAATAAGTCCCGCCTCCTAACTTCAGTATCCATCCAACCTTCGGTCGTCAAATGTCTATGGGAAATAACATGGCGTTTTGAAAGATCGTACCTGTCAAAGATTGGCCTACACACTTCTGCCATCTAGTTTCCACTGGATTTTTTTTTATTTTCGGTGCCGTTTAAGTAGTATAGTCTATAGCAGTGGTTCTTTTTTATGGTAACTGTCCATAAAAACAGTTCAACTGTTTGTGATGGACAGTTACCATAAAAAAATAACTATAGGGATCTTCTAGTATTTTGGGACAAAATATTGTAGTAATCCTAATCCTACAGGAATAGGTTACTACACAAAGCTCCTTATTTTTTTTGGACATAGGCCTACTACAAAAGTACTATAAGACAAATTATTAGAATATGAAATATTCTAATATATTATTGGTTATATTATAATATATAGAAGGTTAAAATAGAGACATTACAGAACATCATCGAAGTGTCTCTTCTTGAATGCAACTATTGCGAGGGAACCTATTGCCAAAGAGTACAGAAGTATTGCGAGGGAACCATAGACTCCATGGGCTAAATTATTCACCCCTGATATCTGAATGCATGAGTCTATGTAATCAAACGGGTGGGTTTTCAGTCCGCTGCCGCCGCCACCACCACCACTGGCCAGTCTGTCAGAAGAACTCTAAAAACCACCTCTAAATGGTTTTGAAATGATTCTTACGGTGTCCCCAGAGAATGTCTAATAAGGGGAGAACCGCCACTCTCGGGAAACTTCCGGTTTCTGAACTGGTTGCAGTTCCTGTTCTGGTTCCACATGAGGGCGCTCACGAATAAGTGCAGAATGAATGGAGGTCTATGGAGCTGTACCCCTCAAATCCACTTTTCTCGGGATATAATTTTTTGGCCAGAAATTGGAATGTTGCATGCGAAAGAGGGGGCAGAGAAAATATACACCGCTGAGTATTATATTTTTTGAGTCACTTATTTGTTCTAAAAAGCCTTTCAAATGCGTCAATGACGTCATTCATTAGCAGCAAGCTAGTGAGTTGTGGGCAACAACGACCCAACCTGTAAGAAATCGAAAGGACGTAAGTACTCGTTCATTCAACTTTTGACCTATAATCCATATTGATCTTGCAGAAACCACAATCCAATCTTCGATTTGTCAACGACAACCAGGTGAAAGAGACACATTTAGCCGTCTAGCTCCATAGACCCCCATTGTTTTTGCACTTATTCGTGATCGCCCCTAGCGGAACTGCAGCAGATTGCAGGTACAATGGAGTTAATAGGGAGTGATCCGGCTCTCCGTAAACGGGCTCTGATGTCCCTTTGAGGGTTCCGTAGGTTTCTTCTTCTTTTATCCATTTTTATTGACTGGTGATGCTTATACCGCCATCTACTGGTAACTATTTTATACAGTATGACTGGTACAGATAAGAAACCTATTGTGTTCTTATTGCCTTATTTCATATTCTAATAATTTGTAACACTGTGTTTTTACGGTGGAGGTTTAACCGAAATCATAACTTTGAATCTGATACAGCAAACTCCTATTTTGTTTTATTTCCTGAAGATCTCATGATTTGAACCAACAGTGAACAAACTAGTGCATGGCAGATTAGTCTACTTTTATTATGACGACTGAAGGCCATTCTACGCACTCTGGGAGCTTCACGGAATCAGCTGACCATCTGCCAAAAAAGGTACGACAAGTCTGTATACTGTAACGCTAACCAAATCTGCAGTCATACCGTGACTTAGTTAGTTTTTGTTAGACGTTTGTTAGAAGATTGGACAACTGACGAGTTGTTCACAAAGATATGCAGGCAGTTCGCTAACTAGAACGCCGCCATAACTAGCTGGTTTAGCTAAGTTCGCAGAGTCCTTGTGGTTAACATGTTAAATATTTAGATTGACTCCTACACGTGATTTAATACAATACATGTGATATTTTTCATGATCTAACGAAGTTGTTAATTTGCTAGTAGATTAGAAAGTGTAGATGTCAGTGCTAACGTTAACTAACTTCTATGACTGAATGACTGGTCACCCTTTGCGTTTGGGATTGGAGCGTGTCATACACTAACGTTAGGTCGAGAAATTAAAATCATCACTAGTAGTAGGGGGGCCTATGTGTCTAATTTGGGGGCTTGTGGGATTCGCATGTTCATTTTTGGAGTGTATTATATCTTTGTTCTAGGGGTTCTTAAGAGTAAAAAAAAAACATGTCCATTTTTTTTGAAGGTTTTGAAGGACCCAAATCAAAGATCAAATTCAGAAAAGGTCAAATTTGGTGTTTTGTCCATAAACCTCACATTGCTGGTATTATAGCATAGGGTTTGGTGCCAAAAAGCAAAGATATTCTACAAGGTAGTGTGCAGAAGTGGACCACATAAACAATACAACGTTATAAAAAAATTTTCAGAGCACAAAGTGCAGAGATCTCTGTTAAATCCAGTTTAATAGACTTTTACATAGTACCAACTGAAGTCTGTAAGGCCTTCTGAAGCCTATGTAAGTGTGAAGAAAAGAAAGGGTAAAGGATCAGCTAGACAAACAGACAGGTGTGTGTGTGTGTGTGTGTGTGTGTAAGAGAGAGAAAGAGAAAGAGAGACACTACCAGCATGGACGGATTATGAACTTTCAGGCCCCTGGGCCCAGATGTATTAAGGCCCCCCCCCCCCACTAATTGTTGCGGGGGACATTTTTTAAATTTATTTGATGTGATTTCCTGTATTCTGGTGCATTTTGGGGGTGGCCAATACTTTATTTCAATCAGATTAATAGCCTATGTGTTGATATGATGTGTTGATATTGAGGCAATGATTCCATGCAATGGCTTGGGCCCTCTGACTCCTTGGGCCTCTGGGTTTGGGCCCGGTAGGCCCGTGCAGTAATCCATCCCTGACTACCAGTGACAGTTGGCTGTTGATAGCTGGCAGTGATAGAATTTAGAATATCGAATAACTTGAAGCACATAGTGCTCTGTTCTTCATGGTTGGTGATATTAGTGACCTTCTAGCCTTCTACATTTAAGCAAGCACATTTTCATAGTTCATGGTGGCACAGTCTAGTTTCTGAGGTGTGTCTTTCTGTTAGTCAGGTGATGGCACACATATTCTAAAAGAAACAGATTTTGGGCTATGTATCCAGTGGCAGATATGTGTGGACTGGTGAATGACCCATCACTAGAGACATATGCCAAATGTATTGTTTTTGTCAATGAGAGAGTATGGAGATGGGTATCACAGATCAGCCAACGATTACGTTGTTACAGTGCAGTTATTTTACAACAGAACAAAGCAGTTTGGCACAGGAACTGCTACAAATCCACCTGTAACAGTGAGCATCTGCAGCATGCTAAGATTCGCTACTAGAAATCATGTGAAGCAGGCAGGACTCAGTGTCTTCAGAAAAGACGCGGTAGACCATCTTCTGAACCTGCAGCAACACCTGCAACTGCATCAAGTCCATCTAGAGGGACACTTGTTCAGCAGCAGCTGCTTCCAGCATAGATAAGTGCTTCTTCTGTCAGAAGCAGACAAAAGAGCGTCTTCATGAGTTGTGTCCTCTTTCAATGCAGGCAACCAACCAAGAACTATAAGTAATATTTTGAAGTCAATGACTTTTAACAGGTAGCCAGTGTAAAGATGCTAGGATGGGGGAAATATGTTCATATTTTTTGTGTGTGTGAGCAGCTGCATTTTGTATAAGCTGTAAGCTCTTTAGACAGGTATTATTACAGCCAGCATAATAGCATTGCAATAGCATTGCAATAGTCTATCCTTGAGATGACAAAACATTAATTTCTCGGCATCTGGTAAGGATAAGGACTTCCTTATCTTTGAAATGTTCCTTAAATGGTAAAATTAAGTTTTGGTGATCTGTTTTATGTGATTACTTAGTGCTAGGTCCTGGTCAATTATAACTCCTAGGTTTTTAACACTTGTGGATGAGGTCAGTGGAAGATCACTATATGTAGCCTGTGATGTGGATAGGATATCCCTCAACTTTTTAGAACCTAAAACCATGACTTCTGACTTCTGAGTTCAAAAGCAAATTGGAAGGAAAAGGAAATTATTCGTCATCCATGTCTTTATATCTCTTATACATGTGTCAAGTTTGGCTAACGGTGTTAATTCATCAGGTTTTATGGAGAGGTATAGTTATGTATCATCTGCTAAACAACAGGGGCCTCAGTACTGAGCCTTGAGGCACTCCACATTTTACCATAATCTGGGTAGATGGTTTATTATGGACCTGTACAAATTGTTGACGGTTAGGAAGGTATGATCTAAACCAGTGTTTTTCAACCTTTTTTGTGCCACGGCACACTTTTGACACTTAAAATGTCCCACGGCACACTAACACACTAATCCTGTGTGAAGAAAAAATAAACATACCATAGCCTAGAATGTCAAATAATACACAGATATGGCCTTATTATGGCTTCTATTCAAGACCTGCTCAATATAACAAGCACCCTCTGTTTCATTTGTAGGTGACTATATCTAATTTAATTGTTGTTTTGAACTGGATATGTGATGATTCTGTGAATACTGGATATGGGGCCCCCGTTGTACAATGCCTGCATACCACAAATGTAGACAAGTGCAATCATACAATCAATGAGAGTAAGTGGTTATAAATTCTTTGATGCAACAGTTGCTTTTCTGGACCAGTGAGTGACATTTGGGTAATTTTCTGCGGCACACCTGATGATCTCTCAGTGGTCGAAAAACACTGATCTAAACCAAGCGAGTGCTGAGTCTTTGATGCCTATCAAATTTTCAAGCCTAAGTAGTATGTCATTGTCAATGGTGTCAAAGGCAGCGCTGAGGTCCAGGAAGACCAGTATCGATACAAGGCTAGGTTTTTTGAGGGAGGGCTTAATAACAGATGTCTTAAACGACTGCGGTACATGCCCTGATAGCATTGAATTATTTATAATCTAGAGCAAAACATTATCCAGAAAGGCGAGAGCAGTCTTAAGAAGGTGAGTAGGAATATATTATAAATATATATTAAATGTTGTTTGAGGTCTCATCTGTGATTCTGTGATTTTGCTATCTTTCAGCAATGGAGTATGTGTATTTGGTGAAACTGATTGGTTATTGATCTTATCTCTAATTGTTTGACATACAATCATAATACTGACATACAATCATACTGTTAAAAATAAGAAAATAACTGTTTTGTGAACTTTATTCAACATAGCCAGTGATTTAGGCGAAATGTATGGTGTTAATTATAGTGATTTATAGTGTGTTTGAGCTGGTATTCAATGGTTTCATAAAATATATACATCAGAACTTAAATCTACGGTGGAAGTTAACGTGCAAATGGTGTTTGGCATAGGATTTTCAGAATCTAATGCAGCTGTGCGTCTCATTGTTTTTTTACGATCAAAACTATCCAGAGACCTTTGATAACTAAAGTGTCTTTGCTAAAACGTAGGATATAACGTTAGCCTACTTGCTTTTTGACCAAGTGTTCGTGCACTTTCGCGTACACAACTGGCTGTGTTGCTCTAGGGATTCCCAAACTGGTACGTGTACCATCGGTGGTAGGCTATGTGAGGTTCCATTAGGGGGTACGCGAGGCGAATGTCAGAGAGGTGTAAATTATTTTTTTTAATCTTAAGCTTATTTTATCTTTGTTCTTTGTGTTTCATAATGTTGTTCTCCACACTGGGTTTTTTTTTTTTTTTTTTTTTTTTTTAAATGAGAGTGACAGGAACCGAATGGGAGAGAGAGCAGGGGTGGGATCCGGAAAGGACCACGGGGCGGGAATCGAACCCGGGTCGCCGGCATACGGTGAAGGTGCCCCAGCCAGTTGCGCCACAGCTGGGTCCTCACAGTTTTTTTTTAGTGTGAGAGCTCATAGACCAGTTGCACATTTTGTTTTTTTTAATCATGATGACTGGAATGCGTCAATAGAATGTGACCAGGTATACATGGTCACGAAAACATGCATGCGCAACTAAGGGGCAGAAAGCACCATAGAACAGCATAGAGCAATGCTCTCCATGAAAAGAATAAAATGAGTTTTTGTGCTGAAAACTGCACCAATTTGAAATCACGATGGTTAGAGAATGTTAAATATGTTCAATATCCCTAACGGAATGCATGTCTTCGCCAAAAATGACAAAATACGATGTTATATTAATAATGCAAATGAACGGCGAACTTTGAAAAATAGTCTGAAATGAGATGTTATTATCATTGAGACAACAGTGGTTTACAAAAAAATCAGATTGTAGCTAACAGCAGCCGACTATTTAGGTTAAGTGTGTAACGTTGTGGACGGCCACAAAGCGTCTTCTGCCCCACGGCTGCGCGTGCATCTAGTTTTGTTGGTAAACGGGAAACCCGTGTATTGACCTCAACAGTCCGCCCACTGCCTATTCTGGAAGTAAGAATTCAATAGGCCTACAATTTCTCCATTGACAACTGAGGTAGGGTAGATTCAGGCTAGAGGTAGAGTATAAGGGCCCATCCACACGAGGCCGTTTTTTTTTTTTTAACCTGTGATTTGGTGATTTTTTTTATCGGTTAGGCCTTGCGCCCACACAAGGCCGGCATTTTAGGAAGCTGTAATCTTTTTTGTAACTGGGTTCCAAAGTGGGTTTTTTGAAACCGGTTAACTTTTGCTGTGTGGACAGCGTGGCAATGTTGATGAGGACATAGCCCTACCCCTCAACTCAGCTACCGCACTCGACCTGACACTCTGCTTGTCAGAACAAACCAAACCATTTGTTTGTCATATTAAAATTAGGGCTGTCAAAATGAATGCGTTCATCACCGCAATTAATTTGCGATTAATTTTGAAATACATAACACGTTACAATAGGGCTGGGCAAAAAATCGATGTAAATCAAAAATTTGTGTGTCTGTATAGCATAGGCTATGTCCAATGTGTCTAAACTTTATCCAGCTGCCATAAGCAGGATCTGATGTCAAAAGTAGTGGCGCTCATTAGTGAAGTCATCCATAAGCATAGAGGCTTATGGTCCGTTCATGCCACCTGGGAATATCAGGGACCACCCCTGTGATTATGTTGTTTTTCCCACTGTGAGTGGTCATGAATGTGTGAAAAACATGGATGCCACAACAAAGGTCAAAGCATACGCTCACTTAAATAAACAACTGTATGGTGTAAGATGCTTCTGACATTTGAGATTCCCCCCCCCCCCCCATATCGCCCAGCCCATATGTTACAAAATATTAATCCATAAGTGACATCGCTCTGTCTGCCACTTGTGAGCTGTGTGGTACGTGTTCTGAAACGTTGTTAAATTCGGGAGCATTAGCCTATCGCTTGTTTCAATTTGGGACCTTGCAGTCAAAATTGTTGTTTGTTTATTCAAAGTGTCAAGTCCAAAGTAGCCTGGGCTATTCATAGCGTCAGTTTATTGTACTTTTTATGTAATATTGAATAGCCACTACATACCAGTGTTTGTTGGAGTGTTGTTACAAAATCCACGTAATCATTTTATGCAAGCAAACTGCATACAGAGAGTCTTTATTGTTGAGGTCAGACATCCAAACATCTTGCATCTTAAAGGGATATTCCACCATTTGGGGAATTACACTCATTTTCCACGTCCCCTTGAGTTAAACAATTGATTTTTACTTTTCTCTAGTTCATCCAGCCTAGCATAGATCATTGAATCGGATTAGACCATTAGCATCTCGCCTGCTAGCATCACGTTTAAAAGTGACTAAGATTTCTGGTAATTTTCCTATTTAAAACTTGTCTCAACTCAAGTTAGAAAGTGTAATAAGACCAACGGAAAATGAAATGTGGTGATTTTCTAGGCTGATTTGACATGGAACTATAGTTTCATTCAGGCGTAATAATCCAGTCACTCACAAATTTGTCTGCTGCAGCTCAACCTTGTTGCTGGAAGTTCGCCTACGGGGACTATTTTCAGGTGTGCATGATATCATTGTGCTGCATGCGCCCATGGTGTTCCTTGATCATTACGCCATCTTTGCCCATATAAGGAGATCCGGGTGTTAATTGAAGCTAACTAACTATGGCAAGTTGCATTGTAAGTTAGCTCTGGGGTAGCAAAGATCAAAGTGTGCTGTCTTCACATACCGAAGATCACAGTACCCGCTCGAAGGCAGAGGACAAAACTGTGTAGAGCAAAACGTCTGCATTTCCGATTTCTTCGTCCCCGCGAGAGAACAGGTTCGATAATTCAAAATCCCCATGTTATTTCCCCATAGAAAAAATCAGATACCAGATCTCCTTATTTGGGCAAAGATGGTAGCTTTTTTGTAGGTGAACTTCAGAGGTCTATTGTGGTCTTTAGTCCGTTGTGCTGCATTGCCTCTAAGGCCACGTCCACACGAAACCATTGGGTATATTTTTTTATTACTGCTTTAAGTATGCATACCGTGTCAACAGATCGACTGAGGATGCCAGATCCACAGCCCTCCACTCTGCCCTCACCCATCTAAACAATAGCAATTCCTATGTTAGGATGCTATTCATCAACTTCAGCTCAGCTTTTAATAGTGTCACACCATCTGATTTGATCATGAAATTACAGAGGCTTGGCATCAGCATATTCATCTGCAACTGGATATTGGACTTTCTGATCAACAGACCCCAGAAGGTGAGGTTAGACAACCTCTCCTCCACTACTCTTCCTCTAAACACTGGTGTGCCACAAGGGTGTGTGCTCAGCCCATTACTGTGCACCAGCTTCACCCATGACTGCTCCCCCATTCACAACACTAACTCCATCATCAAATTTGCAGAAGACACAACAGTGCTTGGCTTGATCAGGAACAATGATGAATCAGCCTACAGGGAGGAAGTGCAGCACTTGGCAGCATGGTGCGCAAATAACAACCTAGCGCTCAACACCTCCAAAACCAAAGAACTCATTGTCGACTTCCGGAAAGCAAAGGCGGGCATCCACACACCCATTCAAATCAACAGGGCTGAAGTAGAGCGGGTCTCCAACTTCAACTTCCTGGGTGTCCACATTTCACAAGACCTCTCCTGGTCACTCAATACCTCCACTGCTCAAGCTCAACGCCTCTTCTTCCTCAGAAAACTGAAAAAAGCTGGGCTCACCCCTCAGATCCTCCGCAACTTCTATCGCTGCACCGTCGAGAGCATCCTCACCAACTGCTTCACGGTGTGGTATGGGAACTGCACAATGGCTGACAGGGAGGCCCTACAGAGATTGGTGAAAACTGCTCAAAAAATCATTGGCACATCACTTCCGGCCATCACTGACCTTCATCACTCACGGTGTCTGCAACGTGCACACAATATCATCAAGGATCACACACACCCAAACACCATAACGCTGCTCAACACCAAGACCCGTCACTAGCCTCTGCTCTACCCCGCTGAGTCCTGTCTCCTTTTGCACATGGACTTTGGACTGTCTGTCCACTCTGCACTTTATTAATGCAACTCAACAATGCACTATGATCATACTGCATTCTGTCTATAGACTGTCTGATTCCTCAGAACTATGCACTTTATTTGCTAATACACCTTAATAATGGACTAACATGATCATACTGCATTCTGTGTTTTTATGTCTTTTTAAGCACTGTTATAAAGACAAGCACTTTTAAAGATTGCACTACTGGTTAGATGCTGAACTGCATTTCGTTGTACTAGTTGTCCTTACCTGTGCAATGACAATAAAGTGGAATCTAATCTAATTTGAATCTAATATGCTCTTGATACATCTGACCGTGAACGATGGCGTACGCAACATTTTTGTGCGTACACAAGTTTTCTACATGAGGCCCCAGGCCTCTATTTGATTTTGAAACCTAGCCACACAAGGCGTGTAAAAGAGGCAGGCGTCTATTTGGGACTCAGTTTTTATTTGAACTTTTACGGAGAGTCAAGATTTAATAAGAGCTTTGCCACTTACCCTTAGAGCTTTGACTGGTGTATAACTCGTGCAATAGTTGTATGCACAGTTTCTCTTATCTCAGCTGCTGAAGCTTTTAACTCCTTCAGAGTTGTCATAGTCATAGGTGCCTTGGTGGCCTCCAGTATTCTTCTTGAAGTATTCTTCTATTTCACTGAACTCCAGGGGATTCAGTGACTTACATTTTTTGGCATTTATACCCTCAATCACATTTTCTCTTAGTTGCTTTGAGTGCTCTTTTGTGTTCATGGTGGAATTGTAACCAGGAATACTGATTGACCAGTGACTGGACCTTCCAGACACAGGTGTCTTTATAATACTATACTATACACATTCACTGCACTGCGATCTCCATTTCACTAATAGATTACTAGCACCAATTGGCTCGACTTTTGTTGATTGAAGTCAGTATATAGTTTTGCATTATATATTTTTATTTAATTAACATTACTTTGTAGAAATCTGCTTTCACTTTGACATTACGGGGGCAGCCGTGGCCTACTGGTTAGCGCTTCGGACTTGTGACCGGAGGGTTGCCGGTTCGAACCCCGACCAGTAGAAAGCGGCTGAAGTGCCCTTGAGCAAGACACCTAACCCCTCACTGCTCCCCGAGCGCCGCTGTTGTTGCAGGCAGCTCACTGCGCCGGGATTAGTGTGTGCTTCACCTCACTGTGTGTTCACTGTGTGCTGAGTGTGTTTCACTAATTCACGGATTGGGATAAATGCAGAGACCAAATTTCCCTCAAGGGATCAAAAGAGTATATATACAAAAAATCTATTTATTTGGCCTTTTTTACAGTAATTTACAAAAAAATCCCCTCTTTAATATATACTCATATATATTAAAGAGGGGATTTTTTTGTAAATTACTGTAAAAAAGGCCAAATAAATTGATCAAGATTCCATTGATAAAAGCAGTAAAAGGGGAAATATCCAAGGGGGGTGAATTTGTTTTTTTAGGCACTGTAGTCCAAACTTGCTCTACATCGGCATACACCCAGAAAAACAGTTAAGATCACAATACTTTTGCCCATAATTATCATTCATGCAGCTGTTAGTGTGAACAGAGCCTATTGTCTTTAAACTAGATGGTTGATGACTCATTTTTATTTTTTACCAATGGTATCCTATCAGCCTCTACAGGGATTACAAGCAGGTATGGAAACAGTCAGTCAGAAGGACCGATCTTTCCAGGAATCATTGCATCCCAAGAGAAAAGGTCAGTCCTTCAGGTTGTATAAAGGTCTTAGTTGTATTGGTAGCCTATACTTGGCCTACTCAGCACTTCAGTTAACTTAAAATTTACATTGAATTTGTTTTACCACCTTATTCATAAGCTGTCCTGATGTTTTTCTTTTGAAGGCAAGCAAGGCCCCAGGTTGAATTCTTTCTCTGTGCATCAGCATACAGTTATGGCAGGGAACATAGCAGCCTTTGAAGTACATTCATCAGACTTTCCAGAGCTGGGGTATGGAATGGCTGGCTGTCCCGTTGATCCTCAAACATGCAATAGTCCATCTGCTCCATATGTTACTCCTGCAGTCAACCATTCAAAAAGCAAAGGCTTTAACAGTAAAGTAAGTAAATCCCATCTTCCTTATAACAAAACGAAATGCAATTATGCAATTGGGGGAAGTGGGTGTCGTTACATCTGGTGTAAAGCTAACACAGCATTCCAGAATAAGAACATCATATTCAACAGTCAAACACGGTCTGAGGCGGCTTTACTGCTTCTTGACATGTTGCATATTCATACTTTTACCATACATTTCCCAACTTGCATCACATTCTCAGACGTGCAACGTTTCAAAGCTTGGAACACTTGGAGCGGGGGTGGTGAGTTGATGTGTGTGTACAGGGACATTGTTAGTATTTTGTGAGAAGGGGTGCGGATCATATTAGCGGGAGTCTGTGGGTTGCTCCCCGGGAAAATTTAGAAATTCTGGCTGTTGAATACACCATTTTTACACAATTTGAGAGGGACAGAAATACCTAAACAGTGCAAGCAGGGCACGTCTTCTGTCTGATTCAGGTGATGTGAACATTGGCTACCTGGAGGTTATTAGGGATGCACAATATTGAATTTTAGCAGATATCCGATATGCCGATATTTACAAGCTCATTTTGGCCGATTGTCGATGCCGATAAGTATAAGTAAGTATAAGTATAAATATATATACTCTTTTGATCCTGTGAGGGAAATTTGGTCTCTGCATTTATCCCAATCCGTGAATTAGTGAAACACACACACAGCACACAGTGAGGTGAAGCACAGACTAACCCGGAGCAGTGAGCTGCCTGCTACAGTGGCGCTCGGGGAGCAGTGATGGGTTAGGTGCCTTTCTCAAGGGCACATCAGTCGTGGATGTGGACATGGGAGAGCAGTGCTCAACCACTTCCCCCGCCCACATTTTTCCTACTGGTCGGGGATCGAACCGGCAACCCTTCGGTCACAAGCCGTAACCCTTACCAGTAGGCCATGGCTGCCCCACTGATACTGATATAAGATATCTCATGTGTTACGGGTCTTTCTCTCGTCCTGCCCCCTGGGTCACCCCTGAGCTCCGCAGGATGAAGACCACAGTACCACAGTAGGCTCGAGAGACGATACAGAAGATCCGGCCTTACTGTCCATCATGAAACATTTAAAGAACACATCACAAACTACAAATAAGCCCTTTCTCTGGCAAAATCAAGGTATTACTCCACACTAATCAGTAACCAACAAAAACACCCCAAATTGCTTCTTCTTCACTCTGCTAATGCCGCTAAACCCTCAGATGCAGCTGACCTCTGCTCCAGGTTCCTGGATTTCTTCCAGCAGATAGTGGACACCATCCACCGGCAGCTCCAGTCTCCTGGGCTCTCGCCTGCCCCACACTGTCCCAACAGGATTCTCACCACTCAGCTGCCCACTCGCTCACCTCAGTACTGCCTATCCGCCTTCTCTCCACTGGATGCCGACCAAGTAAAAAAACTGGTCACCTCAGCTAAGACTTCAACCAGCAGTCTTAGATAGATACAGTGGGCATCCCTTTAAATGGCCACTTCAGTCGCGCATTACGAGCCGTGAAGCTGCGTGAAGCTTTAGTACCACTTTCAGCCACTGTGCATCGCTCTGCCACTGTACATCGCTCTGCCTGCTGCCCCTTCTGAAAAAGCTCGATTTACCTCGATTTAGGCTACTTGGGTATGGCTTAAGGCTTGACCTACTGGTAACCAAAATCGAAATCGAAATTTGCTGTCTACATTATTGTCAGTGTTGGGGTAACGCAACTACGCAAATCAAAACGGTGGTGTGATAATTGAGCCAGTAGAGAAATAACTGTTCAGAATGAATCTGTAGCCTTGGGTAGGCTTCTGCAACGTTTTTAACAGGCTACGCTATAGAGGCTTAGACAACTATGACCCACGTTTTTGTTTCGTAAATTAATTTGCCCTACTTCTTGACTGCAGTGTAGTCAATTGACTGCTTGACATGTCATTTTTATTTTTCTGTACAATAAACAAATACATCTGATTTATGCCGCAGAATTACATTCATATTTGCAACTTACATAGGCCTAGTCCAATGCATCGTTACACTACGTTAGTGTTTCCCAAAACCATAGTAGCAACGAACGTTCACAACCACTATCGTAAAGTTGTGTAGTTACAACTACACCTCTCGACCTGTGGTAGAATGCTAGTAGAAGCATAGTTCCAGGGATCTTCATGTCAAAGACGTCACTGATGCCAGTTATTTGTTTGCAAATTAATAATTATAAATAGATTTAGGTTTCTAATTGATATTTACACTTCTAACCACCATACATCCATATTTTGAAATGCCCAAGGCAGAAAATACATAAATTAAAAGTCAATTTGCAGCCATGTGCACGTAAGTAAAAGTCCCACACCTGCAGATAATAAGGTGGTGCGCACTTTTTGACGAATCAGCTGAGAATATGTAGCCTTTGATTTTCATGGAGGGGGGGGGGGTCCTTGTTAGTTTACGCAAACCAAGCCAAGAAGGCGGATTCTGATTTTGATAATATGATCTGCACAAAAGATAAACTTAGGTAAACAATGATGTCAATATTGTTGTCAAAATCTTAACCCAGATTCGAACTCTTGGACAGGGGACTGATAACTGCTGTGCAACGGCGGCTGTCATCTGCCGGCCTTAACGCAATGTGCCACAGAAGTATGTGCAGGTGCCCGTTCACGTGCTACTAAACGTCATTAACCACCTTAGTCCAGACTGAAGTTTGGAAACTATCATGGTCCAAACTTACAGTACTATGTAAGTACGACAGTTTTGGGAAACAGTCGTAACTTACATGTTGGTTAGTTGAACGATGCATCCTGTTAGTAAAAAGTTAACCTCCGTAGTTGTACGGGAAACGCACCCCATGTAGGCCATTAGCAATCTGTTTATTTTATTTTATGAAGCCTACACAGTAGATCACATGCCACATTCTCACTTTCAATAGACAGATGCAATAGCCATTGGTCAAGTATTGAGTATAAAGCAATTAAGATAGTATGAAGTACTTTTTGTATAGGGTACTATCATAAAAATTCGTTAAAACGAATAGCATTTTGCAACTTGATAAAACACTGGATTAAATATCGTAGGCCCAGGAGAAAACTTGTGCATCCATTGGCCCGTGGGGAGATCACATGCCAGTTGCCTCTCCCTTCAGTGCTATGACTCGTTCGGCTGTGAGCTTGTTTCGCCAAAAAAAACTCTATTGCAGATATCAATGCGTCTTTGTTCATGGGTTTGGCCTCACAGCAGAGGCTTAGACAACTATGACCCACGTTTTGGTTTCGTAATTTGCCCTAGTTATTGACTGCAATGTAGTCAATTGACTGCTTGACAGGTTAGTGTGGCTGGTTACCAGCAAACAATGTTTAATGCATTAACTCAAGACGTCAAACCTTTTCTAAACAATACAAACAGAAAGGATGCAGCAGGCAGCAAATATAGAAGAGTCATTTCCAGTGGAAGAACAAAATGCTGAATGAAGCCCAAAGATATGAAGGCATATCAGGCAAGTTGTTATTTTTTGAAGACGTAAATGGTTGGGCTATAGGCCTAGTTTTCAAGAAGGAGACATAAAGCGTGAGCATGCCACACTATCCACAGCTGTGGTAGCAGGGGATAGGAGGATTACTGTTAGCGCAGGATTTATATAAAATTCTTCAACAGAAGGCCTCCCTCGAATGCAGGCTTGCCCAAAAAAAAGGCCTGTGGTTTGCGCAGCCTACAGTAAGTAGTTCAGTGAGTTAGGAGTCCTCTAGACTTCTTTTAAGCTGTCTCAGAGGTGGAAAGTTGCGTTCGTTGGGGGCAGGGCCGGATTAACAATTCATAGACCCTTGGGAACAAATGTCTGATGGCCCCCCCTGCCCCCCAGCCAACGTGAATCGGGCGGTCAGTTAATAGGCCTATCTGTGAGGCCAAGCCTCACCAAGTAGCCCGTTTGTTTACAACTAACATTAGGCCCTACATTTAATTAAACTGCTTATAGGCTATGCCTTATAGCTGAAAGCTGCTTGGGATCTCCCCTGTCAAGCAATAACCATACAAAAAAGTTAAAAACTGATGAAGACATGATGCGCGTCACTGACATAATGCGCAAATAATATAGCCTAGATATTCCAATATATTCGAATACATGTGTTTATTTTAGAGGGGATATTCGAACGTCATTTTTGAGCAATTTTGACAGCCCTAGTACACTGTAGGCTACGCCAATCGTCTATTAACACCTTCCACCTAACCCCGGTGAGTGGGGGTCGCTATAATGCGTGTGAAATAGCACCATTGAGTAGCCTATATATGCGAAATAGCCTTAAAATCGTTCCGGTGTTGTGTGCCTTCTGGTTTCTCCACCTAATGGTTTCCTTGCGCGTGCATGTGCTGCAGCAGTTGTCAGACATTCACAAACAAGTTGTTTTAGGCGGTTTGAAGTCGCTTTTCATACGCCATGAGCGCTCGGCTACATTACAGCCACTCGGACAAAAGACATGTAAAAAAATATATGTTTTGAAAACTAGCATTAAACTGGATTCGATCCCGCAAAAGCAACACACGCGTGACTCTCTCCATCCTGATTCCCTACTCTTTGAGCCAACTAATATGTTACGCGAATCAATTAACTATTGTAGGCTACCATTAATTAATAACGTAGGCAACACCCAGGTAACATGTTGTCCAGGCTATCTGAAACAAGGGGTTGCCTCTCATCTACAACAACTGGTTACCTTGGGCTGCTACAGTCGTCAGTGCACTGTGCACAGTAGGCCTATGCTACTCTTTGTGGTTGATCAACTAAAAATAAAAGATGTATTTGGTGATGACGTTATTGTAGGCCTAGTAGACCTAAATTCTGAGAAATTAAATGGTACGAGAAACAATCTACATAGCGCACAGTGTTGCGCGGTCTGCCCGAAATTAAGCGGTAAAATATTTTAATGATATTCGGGTCATTTGCGGGTGGGTCAGTTAAAATTAATTAAATATATTTTTTCTACAAATAGGCCTACTTAAAATATCACGAGAAGGCTAGAATCAATACAGTAAAGCATCAATACAGTAAAGTCAACAGTAAAGAAGCTGAAGACGCGAGTTAAAATAATAAAGACACCCCTTCAGGAAAAGGGATATAGGATATGGGAAATATTGGAAAAAAGTTCTTAAAGAAGATGACAGTAGTACAAGTTATAGGCCTACTTATTGCGAAGCCATTTAAAAGTATGACAGCCAAAACGGGCAGCCTGCAGGAATAAATGTTATGGCACAGACTACACAGCCATATCTACCGGTATGTATAGGTTCGCGCATGCATAAAAGTTACCTTAGTTCGTTGTGTTTGTGACTTTAAACAGTGGATGTGCTTTAGTAAATGTGCTTTGTGCTTCATTCAGCATTATAAACCAGTTCTTACGCTAACGTTTTGACCAGCAATGTATCTCTCTTGTCTATATCTTGCCTCACCATTTCTGTTTTCGAAAGAAAGATGTATGCATGGCCTTCAAATCTTATCCTAGTGTTATAATCCTTGGTGGTTGCGTGCGTGCTTGCGCTCGTATTCTCATTCTCTCTCCTGCGCAAACATTATGTCCTGCAAGCCTACTGCGTGTAGTTCTACTGCATAAAGTTTCGCAAATAAATTAGTTTGTTATACAGAAATGGCCTACTGTCACACTGCATGCAGGCTATAACCAAAAGCACACATTTTGTAAATAAGCGGGTCGGATCGCGGGTCGGGTATAATTTTGTCCTAATTAATATTCGCGGTCCGAGTTGTGGTCGGGTTGATTAAAATATCGGGCTACCGCGGGCCGCTTGTGACCAAACCCGCGCAACACTGATAGCACCAGACCGCGATGTCTTCAAAGGTTGAATGAAGGGAGTTTGCAAAAATTAGTGTATTTTTCAAGTCAATAAACATTATTAATTTTTGAATGTCTTTGTCAGGGATCATCTGACTTTTAAAAACCATAGACCTGGTAGTCGCGCAGACAAGGAGTTCTAAGATAAAGGCAATACCATTTGTGTCACCTAATGCAGTTCAGTGAATTAGCAAGATACCATCAGAAGCCAACAATCATAAAGCACCTGTGCACGCGCTCTCTCTCCTGCGCAGGTCTTTTTACAGAGGCACCATTGAGAGCATCTTGACTGGGACCATAATCGCATGGTATGGGAACTGCTCTCAATACAATAGAAAAGCACTTCAGAGAGTTGTGCGTACAGCACAGACCATATGCGGCCACACAACTGGGCTATTCACACCCTGTTACATAACAACAAAAACATGTTGCTCGCGTGCCCAACAAACATGGCCGACATTCGTTTTTTCGTCAGCAGAAAGTGAAGAATTCTGAACGGTTTCAGCACTAATATCTGTTCAAATTAAAGTTGAGATGGAAAAGTTGTGTTTTATTTTCATAATCTTTGTTCAGTGAACACATACAACCGTCAGTTTGTTAGCTAACAGAAATTTCGTGAATATGACGTTTCAACTTTTTGAAGAAGCAGATAGTGCAGTGGTCACAGGCAAGGGCTGACACGCGGGAGACCGGGGTTCGATTCCCGTGTGATGCGTTTTGGGGAGTGAGTGTGCATGTGTACCAACGTCTCTGGAGAGAAGGCGCGCAATTTGAAAGAAATCAAGAAAGAAATCGGTTCTCAAACGGAAGTTTTGATTGCAACAATTAGCTAGTTCATGCACCAGGGTGTAAATAGCATGCAGTACTATAAACACCTGGGTACGAATAGCATCTACTTCTAACTGTACATTGATGCAAACAGCATACCATATTCAGAGTGTCTATTACACAGCTGAGCTATTCACACTCTGTTATGTAACAACAACAAAAACATGTTGCTTGTTTAAAAATTGTGTGATCAACATGCCAGATTAAATGCACAGGGGTGCAAATAGCATACACTGATATTTGTACCAGACAAGGTACTAATAGAACACTTTGCTGTGTGCACCGGGGTACGAATAGCATACATTGATATTTGTACCAGACGGGGTACTAATAGGACACATTGCTGTGTGCACCGGGGTACGAATAGCATACATTGATATTTGTACCAGACGGGGTACTAGGACACATTGCTGTGTGCACCGGGGTACGAATAGAATTCACTTCTTATTGCACCAGGGTACGAATAGCATACACTGCTAATTGTACCAGGGGTACAAATAGCCTTACCCAAAAAATAAACGCCAATGAAGTAAACGTGTGACCATCAAAAATCGTTTATCGCCTGTAACTCTGTGATAACAGGAAGGCATTTGTCTGAGCAACGGACGTTAATATGCTCTTTATTTTGTCCAAATGATGTCTGTCTATCATTTTTGCACTCGGAGAAAACCAGAATGTTTAATTTGTCCTGCGTTTCTTCTACGGCTGCAAACGGGATTCACTCGCCGTTAACCAAATATTTCTTTATTAGGGCAGGGCAGGCATATTTCTGGCTATTAAATTATTTCTAAACCAGTCTGCTAAAGTCTGTAGTGAAGTCTGTGTAGGGTTTTCCAGCTCCATTTCTTTTTACGAGACACCCTGCTCGCGTGATCCCGTGCGCGGACCGCAAGGGAAGCTGGCCAAGTCGAAGCACTGCCCACTGTAGGTAGATAGATAGATAGATACTTTATTGATCCCCAAGGGGAAATTCAAGACTTGACCCAATGCCCACCACCCTGGTCAAGGCCTGTCTTCCCATACTCTGCCATCCAGTGGAAAACATCATAAATGCATCTCTTGCCTCTGGTCTGGTACCATCCAGCAGTAATGACTGGCCTATGTAGCCTAAGTAATGACTGGCCTATGTAGCCTACTACACGGAAGTAGATGTTCTATATAGGGCAGTTCCAGCGTGACAATTGGATGTGACAATTGGACTCATATTGGTAAACAAAATGCCTTAGAGTGGGGGCAAAATTAGTATCAGTGAATTCATTTGCATAACTTTTAAATTTCATATAATCAATTTCATCCTAAGAATACAAGGCATTTTATCAGCGTTATGGATGTGACATGAAATGGACACACTTTTGTGAGAGATTACAGGTTTTCTACAAACTCTGTGAATTTTGAAGGAAACTGACAAAACTGACGAAACTATGATATATGTAGCATGAAGGAGACTTGAATGAACACAAAAAGTGTGTTTTTGAAACTATGCGTCATTTTCGTAATGCATTATGTAGGAAAAACTGGCGTTATGGATGTGACTGTTTCACGTTATGGATGTGACGTGTCTGAACCAGTCCTCGACAAACTGCATAAAACATATAATTAAGTAGTGAATTTTGATATGAAACAATTGAAATAGTAATCATGAAAAACTAGCGATGAAATTATTGCTTCCTCAGTGCCCACTAAGATCCACAGGAAGAACACACACACACGCACAGTCGCACACATACAGACAGGCAAGCACACACACACATAAACACATACAGACAGGCAAGCACACACACGTACACACACATGCACAAACACCCACCCACATGAATGCAGACACATAAACACACATACACAGGCACACATACGCATGTGCACATGCAAACACACACACGCACACACACACACACACTCTTGTAAACAAAAGTAAACTCACATTTGGGTGGTTGACGTTTTAGGCCAAAAAAAAGTTTTTGAAAAAAAATTCAGATATTAGGCATGGAAATCACTTAGTCTTGTTGTACTGACCCTTCCATTCCCAAAAATATGTATGGTCTTTTAGATTTTGTGTTGAAATTCATATTTATTCACTAATTAGTTGTGGTAGTGACTAAAATTGTCATATGGTGTGACATGAAAGTTATTGTTTGTAAAATTATAATGGGGTATTTTGTTTTTAATGTGAGCAATGTATTATAATCTTCTATCATTACTTCATCAAGATCTAGCATTTCCTTATGCAAATGTATTACATTTTACAGTATATTTCTTCATCAATACACAGAGTAAGGCATATGTCTTCAATCTTTTAATAAACGTCATATTCATTTTGACATACCTTGATATAAAAGAAAGAAAATGCTTGTGACTTTTGCTGACCCTATTTTCTATCTGTTCCATTGAGATTTGTATGACACAGACCCCAAAAGCCTTTTTATTTTCATAATTTCTTGATGTCACACCAAATGATATGGTGTCACGCCATATGGTAAATAACACCACATAACAATCTGTTAATACAAAAATGTGTATTATATGTATTTCACAAGCAACAAAAGACAGTTTAAGACAGGTATATCATGTAAAGGTTCACTTTTAGAAATCACAACTATGCAAAACAGAATGCCACCAAATATTGTATAGCTCTTGGGTTCCCTGAGTTTTTCTCTTCTCAATGGTGGGCTTCAATCTGAATGTTTGTAGTTCCCCTTTGAGTTTATTTCTCTTTATATCGGTTAAGACAAATTCAACAATTTATTCAGATAATTTAAAACGTTTTCCTGCATTATAATCAGATTAAATTGTTGCAATTACTTATAGTGCTAAAGACAACATTAATATTACTGTTTTCTTTAACACCAGAATTAATTTTTTGTCAGACTACTATTGATATTTAGAATGTCAAATATGTATCTTTTGTATCCAAGGCTGTAGAGTGAGTGAGTGAGTGTGTGTGGGGGTGATTTCTGTGTTTTATGTGTGTGTGATTCGCAATTACATGCAATAGTTGCACATCTTAAATAATAAATGTTAAATCATGTTAAATATGTCCAAATAAATATTACAGTTAATTATGAGTTAAACATATGTATGAAAAAACATTATTTATGCAGGAAAATGCAGTTTCTATCATACAGTGTGACAAATAAATCATATGGTGTGACGAGAAAACCCGGTCACACTATATGATATGGGGTCACACCATATGAGGTTTCATGTACTTAGCATGACATTAAGCAATGTGCTTTCATGCTAACATCCTAAAAACATGGTAACTGCAATATGACAATATAGTTTTAAAGGTAATATTGACTGAAAAGTAATTTTATTTGGGCATTTTTGCGTAAAATGCGTCACACCAAAAGACAGTGCAAAAGGGAACTGAAGCAGGAGTGCCGGATATACTTGATTTCTTTGAAAACATGAAGAGAGAAAACTCACCTTGTAACTTTCAGTGTCCTTTTGAGGTGTTGTTCTTCCTCCTGAAAGAAGGAGGACCCCTACTCCCCAAAGGTCTCCAAACAATTGCCCGTTTAAAAAAAGTAATATGGCGTCACACCATATGATATCCATTTCTGGGACAAAGTGTTTTAGTTAAGGGTGGCTTCACAATATTATGCCTGAACTTTTAGTCAAGCAGACTCACAAGTAGGCATCTGGGTTATCAATATATGATTGAATAAACAGAAAATGAATTCATTTTCTTGTTTTTATTCAAAATCAAAATTTGTGAAATGTGACTGGGACAGTCACGCCATATGAGCTTTTTCTGGTTTGGCTGAAAATTGTGAAAAAATGGAAGATTAATCCCATGAATGCTCTGTATGTTCATATAAAACAGCATTTTCTGAACAATATCACCATAGTTTTTGATATATTTTTTTTATAATTTACCTATCTTTGACACATTGGACCAAAAAAAGGCCATGTCATGTCAACCACCCACATGCACACACTCATTTACATGCACATGAGTTGCAGGCAGTGTTGCCACAGTTACCTTGAAAAAGTAATCTGATTACCGATTACCAGTGTTGGGCAAGTTACTTCAAAATCGTAATGTACTATGCATTACTTATTACTGTCATTTCAAAGTAATTTGTTACATTATAATATTACTGTCTCTGAATTGTAAGGCATTACACTACTATTGCATTACTTTTAAGTTACTTTCACCAAAATATCTAGAAATATGGATTTGCCATTCTAAATGCAGTTTATTACGCTCAATGCAGCTTGCTCTTCCAATGGAGGGAGATGTGGTATAGCATAATGACTGAGCTAGGCTTAAGGCAACAGTAGAATGCAATAGGCGCAGTGCTCATAATGCAATACAAGGAACAATCATAGTCAGAATTTTGTTAAAAACCGACAAAAGGTCAAAGTCTGGTAAATTGTGATAGAAATACTGTAACTTTATGGCCTAGGCCTACTCATTAAAATCAATAGAGAGCCTACTATATTGTAAATCAAAGCTTAAAGGAACCGTATGTAAGATTGTGGCCAAAACGGGTACTACAATCACTTTCAAATTACTGTAGAGCGGTGTATCCCCTTCCCCTCCCCTCTGACTGGCAGAGTTGGCAACCGGATGACGAAACACTACTGACTTTGTGATTAGTAGATAGGTGGAGGGTGGCGCATTAGGCCAAAACACAACATGACAACATCAACATCAGTTGAGGGCTGCAACTTCACTTTTTAAATGACAATATCCTGGCCAGACTACTGTTGTCAGTGATATAAGTATTTGAAATGAACATGATTTCTTAATGTCTAGTGACATATCAGGGCAATTTTATGATTAATTGAAATACAATTTTTACATACGGTTCCTTTAATAAAGACATGTCAAGATGGTGGCCTGCTGGCCATTTCCGTGCCCTGAGTGAGTGGCTTTGAGTGAGTGACATTTAAATGATAACTCAAACACCTAAAGTAAAATAAAAGGCCTATTATTTACAGACCATTACTGTGTATTTTTAAACATTAATTTCTGAAGAAATTCTGTTTTACTTATAAATGGTGCACTGTCACTTAAAGAGCATTGATCTTTACGTTGGCATAATGCCCTTTTGCCAGCTCTTGTTTACAAGCCTTATTTGTTTGAGTTACATTGATAGCACAATATTAACAATAATATGCACAATGTTAAGTTGTTTTAAGCAACCTTCATTGCTTTGGAAATGGAAGTATGCAATGACATGTTGCTTCACATTTCGTTTTGCGAATAAAGTGAATTATGAGCCTGGTATCCACCTAGCTATCTGAATGGAATGCGTTTCAGTCGACTCAGCATATCATGTCCTTCATGTAGCCTAAATGCTTGGAAAACGAATGATTGAAGACCCACCAATTCTAGTACTACGTGGTGATTGAGAGAACCCAAAAGGTATCAAACTTGCATGTAACATCGTGTGCATTTTGACATTGTAAACGTTATTGATGAAGAGTGAAACGCAGTTTGCAGTAAAGCTACTATTCATTGGTTACATTTGGGTGCTCCCTCTGTCCTTTGGTGCCCAATGCAAAGTGCGTGATGCGCGTGGTGGGAGCGGTGGCACTGCCAGGCTACACAATCTTTTTCTGCATTTCTATCCCATATTCTCTTCAATTTAAGTTCACAGCACAAAGCTGACATGCACAACAGCATAGTTTGTGTTTTATCAATAATCAAAAAGATTAGCGTGGCACTATAGATGTTTCATTAATTTACTTGTGCTATTTCGCGAGCTGAGAGATCTTTCGGTTTCGCACACAAAGTGCACTAACTATTATGTTCTTCATAGCCTTGTCTCTGACAAGCTGAAAATAATGAGCGTAGGCTTATGTCCATCCCGCAAATAGAGTCCGCCTGCGAGTCTGCTGCAGCCACAGTCATATTCAACCAGTATCAGGAGATCTACTATTTTGCGCGGATTTTTTCTCCTCTGTTGTTCTCGCGTGGTGTTTGCGAATATGTATCAAAACAAAACAAGCGCTTAATTTTGGGTTAAACTGCATTGTAACGCGCGTTACTGAAGTTTGTACCGAGTAAATATTACCCAATTTTTTTTTTGTAATGCCTTACATTACCGCGTTACCGCAATCAGCAATATATTACAGTAATTACATTACTTTTGTAACGCATTACTCCCAACACTGCCGATTACTAGAGTTGCAAAGGGGCGGAACATTTCCGGTAAATTTCCGGAAACTTTCCAGAAACTTACCATGGGAAGTTAATCTGGGGAATTTTGGAAATATTCCAAATTGGAAACTTTCATGGATTATAAAGGAAATTATGTGAATTAATGGGAATTTACGGGAATTAACATGTAATTTTGGGTAATTCATACAAACTGTTTCATATACAAACATTAACATTTTGTTTCGTAATAAGCAATATGATTTGTATGTTTGGATTTTTGCTTAGCTTAGCATACAAAGCTAGCTAGCATGCTAGCGGGAATCCCATTCTCTGCCTATGGTTTACTAGCGTGCTAAACTAGCAACACTGAACTGCCCAAGATACACCACACCACTCAACAACAAAATCCAATTGGTTGGAAAAAAATTTCCCCATGCATATGAATGCACCATAGATTTCCTTTATGTCTAGCAGCCTATGCCGATTGCTGTGTGCATGTGATTGACATATGTGCAGGGTAGAAATTTGACTGAAATTGCATTAAATCAGGTTGTTTTAACTAATATTATGCTGCAAGATGGGGTTTTGTCCATTACATTTAAGTTCCCTGTTATAGACTAACTTGCCATATTACAAATTCCCAGTTTATTCCCATTAATTCCCGTTTATTCCTGTTAATTCCCATATATTCCCGTTAATTCCCATGGAAAGTTTCCAACTTTGAAAATTCCCGGAATTTTGCAACCCTACCGATTACTTATTACTCCTTTAAAAAGTAACTTAGTTACTTTACTGATTACTTGATTTTAAAAGTAACTAAGTTAGATTACAAGTTACTTTATTAGTTACTTTCAGCAGCTGCCGACAACACCCCCACCGCCTCAACATAAAAATGATAACCGGTTTTGCCAATACTCACTATACTGGAAGTGCATTTTAACAGTAATGCCAACAATGTATAGCAGACATCCCAACCTAACCTACTTAGATACTGAAATTCAGATGTTTGTTCAATAATGTCTAGTCAGTACACCAAATAAGGAAGGCCTATTGATATAAATTGTGATAGTAAAATATGTAGATTTTGTAGTTTGGCCTTTTCATGTAGCCTTGCCAACTAGCCATCTAGTATAGGCCTGAGTAATATGCAAATTAAATTACACTTGTTAAACTCACCTCAACAAGTCTTTTGCAATCATTTAACCCGCCGTGAACAATGCTAAAGTCACTGTTACAAACAGTGCAGTGTGCAAGATTATCATTATGTTTTACTCTTATGAGACTATTGGGTACACTTTTTGTAGTCTGATGTGAAATGGGTCTTAAATGTTCCTTTTTGAGGGGCACTGACTCTGCCATGACGCTCCTGTTCCTAGATACACTAACTGAACTGATTAATTAAGTTTGGGAGAAAAGAGATATAAGCTAAGCCCACCTACACTGAAAACTGATTGGTTGATTTAGCAAAACAGACCATGCTCTATGTCTTGAATGCGCTTGCAGGCACACACGCACCACTCCTCTCTCTCTCCCTTGTGTGCGCGTTTAACTCAGATGCACACGCGATTTGAAGTCCGGTCTGGCTTGCGTGCTCTTGTTCGCTCTAGGTTCCGGGAGATTTTATGTAGGTAATTTGCAGTCGTCAGGATATCAATATGTGGGAGACTCCCAAAACTTCGGGAGACTTGGGATGTCTAGCTAGACAGCACTTTGTCGCCAGCACAGAATGTACAATGTACCTTAATGTTGTCATGTTTAGCTGACACAAACTCAAAATAATGACTGTATATATAAAATGTGCATTTCTCTCCTCCCTCCATTGTTTACGTTTGTGTCGCTGCGTGGTTTTACACGTGAGTTGTCCTCATGCTGAAAAGGTTGGCATAGCCTACATGACGTTAATCCCCGAGACAAGAAGAAAGCAAAGAATATATCTTTTTACTAAGAAAAATGACAAAAATAGTAACGCACAGTGACTTAGATAAGTAACTTTATTCTGATTACTGGTTTGTAAATAGTAGCGCGTTAGATTATTCGTTACCGAAAAAAGTGGTCAAAATCAGGGCTTGAAAACAAAATTATTTTTCAAATGTTCCGTTCCGAACGGTTCAGGTAGGCCTATGTTTAACGTTTTCGTTCTTGCATGCGTTCCGCCACCAACATATCGGTCCTGAACCGGTTCGGAACGCAAAATATCATTCGTTCTTAAAGTTCCGGCAGTGTTTGGCGGGCCTATCTATACCGTAGCTATGCCCAAAAATAATAAATCACAGGCGGCATCCAAAAACATTCAGATGGGCTATCCATCCCATAGCCTACAGACTTACTGTAGGCCTAACCTATGCCTATAAATAATTTCTAGTGCTGTCAAACGATTAAAATTTATAATCACGATTAATCGCTGAATTCCTATAGTTAATCACGATTAATTTTATCGCATGATTAAAATTATATTATTTTGCATTGCTGAACTTTCCAGGAGTCCATATTAACAATATAAAGCAATTATTGTGTATCTTGATTAGGATTCAAATGAAAGCAAAGCAAGTTACTTCATTAACTTAACTTTAAGACGTAGGTCTATTTGATTATTTCAAATCAAATGTCAAAAGATGTGCAGCAGACCTGAGGCAATACAATATATTCTTCAGAAATATAGCTAATAAAGGGCATAACAAACATAAAATACTATATTCATTATCTTTGAGTTCAGTTGAAAATAAGGAACTTTTCGACATTAGTGCACTGCCATTTTATAGGCTTAGGCTACAGTCTATGGTGCACTGTCACTTGCCACACACATCAGCGCCGAAGTTTTTAACACGCAAACACTGGATGAACAATGGATTTTATGGAGCGGCGTCGACCAAATATAACTGAATCGTGATTTAGGCTACACGGCGGCAAAGTGCAATGCTGGTGTGCAGAGTTGTATTGAAAAGAATGGAATTTAATGTAGGCTACAGTAGGCTCAATGAATGTCGAAAGCAGAGTGCATCGCACTAATGTCGGCATCGGTGTCCACAGCAATTTAAAACAACATTCAGCTGATGGGGAGTTCAGAACTGCGTTGGTGTTTATTATACGAATCTACTCTTTGGCCGGCTCGTAAGCCCAAACAAGTGTGTGCAGCATGCCTTTACGTAGCCTACTAAAGGCGCATCATAAAGATAGGCTACATTTAATCTGCATCACGCCCCATTTTAGCAGAAAACAAGTTAACATTATATCATTGATTTTCACTGAAGACAGCTAGCCTAATCACACCTTGATGTTACATCTAGTTATTAATTTACAGGCCATTCAATCATTTTACTAACAGGGCAGTTATGAAGAATTATGTGTATGTAACTTACTCATATCTAAACTATGTAGCCTACATTACAACCCATTCAGAACGTAGCTACACTTACCATATCCCATAAAACGGTTAGCTTGCTAGCTAGCCAACTGTGGAACTTCAGTACAACAGGCATAGCCAATTATCTCACCTAGTTGTAGGAAAAAGGCTACGTTCATATTACAAGTGATAGAATGAATGTGTGACTTATGTTTAGTTGATGTTATGACATGTAACTTAAATGACATGTAAGCTTGCCGAACTTATAGTCAGCCACGGGCAGTTTGACTGTGCCTACATTCGTGACACTCCTGTTAGTAGGCTATAAACTGGAAAGAGTATAATGGTCACATTAATCCCATAAACACACAGATAACTCTTACACCAACCTTATTTTGTGCCTTTTATTCACGTTTGTTTCAAGATTTAGTAAGTATAAGCCCTTTTCGCTCCCCACTTTGATGCAGCATAGGTTTCCATTATCCAAACAGCTCCCTTTCCCCTAAAAGGGGGCGTGTACATGCAGCACGGTCTAGCTAGATCCAGTGTAGTGTTGTAGTTGTTCTAACGTTACTAGTTGTTGCAACAGCATGTGAAAAAACTACAAAGTTTGTTACACCAAAAAGAATGTTAATCTCGCGATGAAAAAATTGACGCCGTTAAAATAGGTTTACGTTAACGCCGTTAATAACGCGTTTAACTGACAGCACTAATAATTTCTTATGAAAAATATTTCTGGATACGTGCTAAACTCCTTACCTGGTTGTAGCCTAAGTTTTATCCTTATGGAGATCTTCAAAGGCTTGCGCTATAATTCCGACCCTGTTTATAAACGAACCTGTCTGTTGCTGACAAGGCCTATCTCAAATTTCCCGTTTAACTCTTCTACATAGAATAGGCTATAATTGCGCAAACATTTCAAATCCCGACTTTAAAACGGCAAGGCGTGGACAGGCAAAATAGGCTATTACGCATAGGCTACAAACAATTTCCAAATCCGTTTCAGTAGCCTACGGCCCTACGCTACGAGCTGACCTAAGATCCGAAGTGGCAGACGAATAGGTTACATTACAACAGCAAGACAAAATATAAACATTTGGACCAAAGGTCCATTTATTCGTTTTTTTTTTTTTCAAACTGCAGAAAGTTAGGCTGTTCGCCTACAATCAAACGAGTAGAACACTTAGGATATGCTTTTGTGAAATTTTATAAAATATATAGAGAACGAAATAAAAACGTTATTAACCGGTTTTGTGGATTTCAGAATAAAGTTTCTGTTCCGGAACAGTTGAAGACCATTTTGTTTTTGTTTCCGTTTCCGCTCCTCGTAAAATTCCGTTAGTTTTCGGTTTTCGTTTTCGTTCCTTGAACCGGTTCGGAGCCCTGGTCAAAATAGACTAACGCGTTACTGGCATTACTGGTTGCAGGAGTAGGAGATGGAGACAAATTGACAAGCGTGATTTATTTTTGTGAAGAGAATATGCAGGACTGAGAGGTGGTCATATTTTGTACCGCTATGCGGTACATCTAGTTTATTGCTGTCGTTACTCTGTGGGTATTAGCTACAGAGGACCTGACACTTCAAATGCTGGCATATCGCGTCACATTTAAAATTAAACTGTGTTAAGCAGATGTGAACGGCAGGCTGAACAGATCTGCAACAGTAGGAGGTTGCTATGTTAACTCCAGCTGCAAAGTCAGCCATCTTCACCAGCTAACACGATAATCCAGTTACTGTACAACAACAGTATGACAGTTACAGGAAGATAATCGCTCAGATTTTCGTTATTAGGCCACTTGAAAATAGTCTATGGCTAGGCTAATCACTGGAGGTATTTTAATATTATGTTTGTTTTGCTAATGGTTAGGCAAGGCCTCCCTGTGGTTTTAATCAACCTAATAATCTTTTAAATGTCAATTGTAAACACTAAGGTGAAATGCGTTGAAACTGATATGCCACCAGAACAGACGTTTTATCGGCTTTGAGGTATAATAAAGTCTCCAGTCTTGTAAATTCACATTATGTAACATCCATAACGTCACATCCATAACGCACCATTAAAGGTTTTAAAAGTAAGAAAGGGGCACAATTTGGTCATCACACTTTACCTTGATATAAATCAGCTTTGCACAGACACTATGGACATTGTCGCATCAACACTGTATGTGTAGCATAAACTTTTCCTATAAAACGTTATGGATGTGACATGGCCATGGAACTTGCTGACTTAAAAACAAAAGCCTTACAAATGTAAGGAGTTGTGCTCTTAAAGGCAAGCTGAGCATAGACATTGCTCTACCATTCCCTTGTCAATCTGGAATTTGTCAAATGACACAATTTGTTTGAACCTTGGGTCCATTTATCCACTTTTTAAATATGTATAATATTACCATGTGAAAAATTTTGTTTCTGTATGGTTGCACACCATATTTATGATGCAAAAAGAGTGTAATTCTCCATCAAATTCAATCAGATCAGTTACAAACAATAACATATAGACCTAAATGAAGATTTCTATTTGCGTATGTACAACCTTTTTTTTCCATGGTAAGGATGACCTTTGCATGGAATTGCCCTATATCTAACAGCTCAGTTAACGCAATGACGTCCTGCCAGCTGCTGCATCTTCTGGTGAGACTGCCAGAGTAGCAACGAGACGAGAGGTATGACATGACATGGAAACTTTCGCCTATATTCATTTCTGGCCAGCATCGTTCAACAATCACATTGGACAAGGAAAGTAGGCCTTTAACTTAATCTACAAGCAGAGCAAATGCACTGGAAATCGAGCACACAAGTTAGAAAAAACCTAGCATTTGTTTAAGTAGCCTTAATGTTGTAGGACATGAGAAGGTCGGGTGAGTAAACAGAGCCTGCTCTGTCGCTCTGTCCGAGTTGATATACCTAGGCTATATGTAGCCTAAATATAGGTCTACCCATAATATAGCCATTGTTTTTAGGTTACATTGTCTGTATAGTTTAGTTATAACCAGACTTATGCAATGCAAAACAAAAGAATCACCTGGCAATGGATTGGAAGTGACTGCTTTTCAATCCATAGCTGGCTATAAGTATATTAAATAAAATATATTTGAATTGGGCTGTTAAAATATGTTTGCCTATATGACTAGCCTACAGAGGAGGAGAAAAGCAAACAGGCGTAAAGGATACTTTTGTATCTCAATTTAAAGGGCCATCGGGCGCTGTTGAGCAATTGACGATGTGAGACGTGTTTTACAGTGGCTCCTGGAAATGTGGCATTTTATGATATAATTCATCAACTTTGACGTCTATTCGACATATTTTGTGTGCTGAGAAAAGATAACTTCAACCTACACTGAATGTACAGCTTACAACATCGAAGAAGACTGGTAAACCACCGAAATCAGACTCTTCCAAAACAGGCCGCAACACCAAGCCTTGAGCATCTCCGAGGAAGAGACCTCAGATGGTAACCTTTTAGTCAACATCAGGGAAATGATGGAAGAAATGCGTTCTGACATTATTAATACATTTTACATGGTCGACTCGTGTCTCAGTCTGTAAAAAAGGGAGATAACAGCGGTTCTGGAGCCCTTTGAGAGAAAACTCCGCTCAGTGGGTGAAACTGTTAGCGAGCTAGAACGCGCTGCTAATGATCACAGTGACAGGCTAACGGGCTTACGTTGACCACATTGGCTGATTCCCTTACTAAGAAATGCGATGACCTCGAGGGGTGTGCGAGATGGAATAACATACGCTTTTTGGGTCTGCCTGATGGTTCAGAGGGGAAGCAACCCACTGACTTCACAGCCCAGCTACTCCAAGATGTCCAAAATGCATCGCCTACAAGATCCTCCTGCTCACCTACGAATCTCTCCATGGACTCTCACCACAATACCTCACAGATCTCCTCCACTTCTACACTGTCGCCTTCCCTGTGGCCTGTGGAAAAGGGGAAAATATCAGTCAGATTGAGGAAAAAACAACATCGTCCTCCCCTTCCTAGAATTCTCCTTGCTAATGTCCAATCACTGAATAACAAGCTAATAACAACGGGATATCAAGAATTGCAATGTCTTTGTTTTTACAAGACGTGGCTGGACCCCTCGATTATAGACATTCTACCAGAGGGACTCTCCATCCATTGGCAGGACAGAACAACCGAGTCGGGCATGAACAGAGGAGACAGTGTGTGTATTCTGGTTAACAAATGCTGGTTTGTTGATATACAAATGACATTGACAGGCTGCTGTCCTGACCTCGAACATCTCATGGTCAAATGCAGGCCTTTCTATCTACCCAGGGAATTCTCAGCAGTTTTTTTCATCACTGTTTACATTCCACCACATGCTCAGTGGCATTTCTAGACCAATTTGACTGGGGGCCAATGTTTTTATCAGGGGGTTACAGTTAACCCACGGCAGCAAAGACTATTTACATACGTTCAAAACTTTTAGTTTAGTTTCTTTGGAACATATGAAACTACATACATTTTTTGGTACATAAGACAGGTTGTTTTGTACATTGAACAAACTACGCTACGCTACGTTTGCATCATATAAACGAGCAAATGAAAAGAGAGCTACTTCAGTAACACATCATTCTGGGGGTGGAGAGCTTGGATGCTCTTCAATAGATTTGTTTTAGTTTGTTTTAGAGAAACATCTATTTAACTCCTTGAGAATGTGATCAATGACTTGGTATAAAAAAGGAAGAACACAACCAAGCATTGTCATGTTCTGTCTCTCTCTGACCAACAGTACTCAGTACACAATGCTCACTGAATTTAGAGCTTAGCTTTACTTGACGTTTTGCAGCTGGCTGTGTTGCAACATAACACTGATCAGAAATGTTCAACACCTCATCCCACAGGTTATCAAAATAAGACTTCTGCCTAAAGTTCTTCAACGTCTGCACTAAAGCTTCCACTCAATCAACTGCCCTTGAGAAGTCAAGAGTTGAAGACTAGCATATTAGAGAGAAGTTTTGTTTCCCCAAACACTTTACAGAGTGTAACAAGATGCACGACAAACGGAAGATCAATCTGTGCCAGGAGACCTCGGGCACCAACAGATCTATCACCACTGCATTCTTGGCTTATCTCTTGCTGTACTTGGGCTGGCAGTCTATCCATAATATTGTGTAGAGCTATAAATCGACATGCCCAACGTGTGTCACTTGCGTGGGAGTTCTCTTGGTGTGCCATACATCTCGTTTTGCAAAGACAGCCATTTGGGGTGCACATACTGTATGAACCAGGAGTGAGTTTTTCCAACAAAGACAAGATGTATGTAAAAGGCATATTTGACTTGCTCGTTGATCCTAGCCTGAACCCCTGAATGTTTACCTCTCATTACGGCAGCACCGTTGTATGCTTGGCCTACAAGGTTGTTTTTGTAGGCCACGGCTTTCTAATATGCAGATTATGTTTTTCTGTGAGCCCTGCTGCATCAAGCCTCTTAACAGATTCAAAATAAAGAAAACTCTCATTCTCATCTTTTTTTTAAAACATATTTTGTTTCATCTGCCATGATGCTGAAGACTTCACTGCTTTTCACTTCTTCTATAATTTTGGACAGAACCATTTCTGCTAAACAACCCTTGCATTTGGGTTGGAAGTTAATCTTTTTTTAACAATTGGGCCATGGTTAGCAAATGCTTGCAGAATTGCCTTGAAGTTCCCTTTGTTATCGGACCCCACAGACTCATCATGTCCTCTTTGTGCAATATTTTGTGTAGCTATAGTAACAGCACTTCACCTATTGTTTTAAAGTACTGTTGTTTTTCATGGACTTGCTTACTGTGTTCTTGTTAAGGGCATTTGTCATTGTGGCGTTAGATTTTATAGCCATCTGGTAATCCCTCCATGCAATAATTGATGATGCATGTGGCGATGCGACACTGGTGGCTGGTGTTGTCAGATTGGGTGTTTTTTCCGCTACATATTAAGGCCTGTTTACGGTGTGTTTTAGCCAGGTTTTCACCTGGAAGGCTCTATAGAAATCTGGCACCCTATTGAACAAAGTTAAACTGAGAGAGCGTGTTGTTCACAGACACCAGAATGAACGAGTTCACAGTAACGTTTATCAGGCAGAAATACGGTACGTTCAGTTCACGTTTGCCCAAAATATGAACTATCGTTCATGAACTATTGTTCAGGCACAACACTGGTTGTAGGAAACATTTTTAACATTTGCACTGGTGGGTCATTCTTGCACTTGCTGATAGCTGACACAAGGGAGACTGTAATCTAAACGTATCCATGGAGCTGTACTATTACACTGCAAAAACTGTTTTTCTAATAAAATCTAACCAAGTGTTATTAATCTTATATTAAGATCAAAAATTCTATTATATTGTTTTCAGTATAAAGAGACTTACCTAGCTTTTTTCCTCATAAAATCATTTGACTTAATTTAAGAAGAGTTTGACTCCTTTTAAGACGTCTCATCCTGAAAACAAGCACATTTTTTCTGCCAGTGCGTTAAGTACATTTGTCTTGATAAGACTCCTTAAAATAAGTCAAAGTCTTCCTAAATTACCGTATTTTCCGGACTATAAGTCAACCTTTTTCATAGTTTGGCTGGTCCTGCGACTTACAGTTGGGAGAATAAGTATTTGAATCCATGCTAAAGTTGACTAAAAAGAGGAATATAAAATCATCTGTTAGCAATTGATCTTAATGCCTTAATTAAAAAAATGAGTGAAAATCCAACCTTTAAGGACACCAATTTTCTTAGTGAATGAAGAATGTATCGTAAATAAATAAATGTTCTTCATTAAATCACAGGGGCAATAAGTATTTGACCCCTATGTTAAATTCTCATAGAGGCAGGCAGATTTTTTATTTTTAAATGCCACTTATTTCATGGATCCAGGATACTATGCATCCTGATAAAGTTCCCTTGGCATTTGGAATTAAAATAGCCCCACATCATCACATACCCTTCACCATACCTAGAGATTGGCATGGTGTGTTTTTCAGTTAGCCTATTAGCTGGTTTGATTTGCATTGAACCCAATGAGGGGGGGGTGTGTGGCTCAAGGTCATGGTGCAAAGGATCCTAGGGTGAAATTACTCTGAACCATCGCTTTAATTACTCTTAGAATTAAATTAACATCACTCACTCTTGGATCTAGATCTGCACCTTATCTTAATTCCATGATCCAGCTATACGTTCTCTCTTGCCATCTGCCTCTGAGTGTCAGCCTTCCATCAACACTAAGAGGTCCCTGTCAACTGTCAAGACTTTTTTTTTCTGTGATTCGTCATTGGTGGAATTCTCTTTGTTGTAGCAATAGTTTTGGGATCTTCAAAAAGTGTCTACAAACTTGTCTGTTTACCTTATCTATCTATCTATCCATCTATCCATCCATCCATCCATCCATCCTCCCTCCCTACAGGGATATGTTTTTATATGTTTGTGCTTATTGTTATTATTCCATTAGATGATATTTAGTCTATTACTAATATATATATTTATTTAAGCTATATGACTTACATTCACATTAAAATGCACAGTTTAAAGTAATGTTTATTGATTTGGACAAAAGCTGTAAGAACTATAAGCATTAACATAAACATAAGAAAAGCTATAAAAATGGGATGGCCTTCCATGAAAAGCTTGGGAAACACTGGCCTGAGTACACATTTAAAACCACTTTGTTGTGTTAACAAACAGAAAAAATAAAGCTACTGCATAACAAATCCATGTAATATTTCAAGCCATGATGTGAAGAGCTGTAGCACTTATAGACTTCTAATAACTTGCTTATTAACAGGGAACCTATGATGTCACGGTTAACCATTTGGATTGCAAAGGATTGCAACCAGTGCTGCAGGAAAAAGGTGATTGCACTTTCTGTTTCTCTTACAGTATTTGATACTGCGATGTACAGTATTTATTTGTGTAGAAGTCAAAAATGTGTCATCTTTGATTGGAAATTGTGTGACTTCAAAGGAATTCATGCACTGAGAACTTCATCTGTGCGTGACCTACCAGTGTTTGCAGGGTTTCTGTGGGGTCTAAAAAAGTCTAACATTTAATTATATGAATTGTAGGCTTTAAAATATAGATCTGAAATCCATTAAAATATATTGATGCTCATTTAATGCTACGTTTACAGTGGCCATTTCATTATTGTGGCAGCATAGATTGAAGTTTGACATTGTAGTTCTTTCTTTTAACGGTACAGAGATATCACAATGTAGTAGACTAAATCAATTTCACAGAACATGGTTATTTGTGTGCTGCAAATCTCAAGCCCAGAACAAAGTGTATAAAGGCCAGTGCACACCAAGCAGGGAGTCAAATGTCTGATAACATCGGGCCGGTTGATTAGCGCCTATGAACCAAATGTCTCTGACTCCACAGTCAGACAGCTAGTGGTTTGAAGTGGGCTTTGGGCACACTACTTAGCTTGTACAATAGACTAAACTAGCAGTGTTCAGGAAGCAAATCACAAACAAATATCCATATATGTCTTCTTTTGTTGAAGATAGATTTTTAGGATTCACCAATTTGTCCTTTTTTTTCTTTCTCAGGTTGAGAGCACTCTTACCAAGAGTAGACAAAACCTTACCATTTTCACGGCATGAGTTATATGTCCAATGCAAGGACACGTATGTTTTAAAGTTGAGGAACGAAAAAAATAAATGGGTATTCACCTTATTCATGCGGCGGCCATTGTGTAAACCAAAAGAATGCCAAAAGGGTACACTGACTAAATCATTAATGTGTTTTCGCCACCTACTGGCAAATTCATAGAACTCAACAATCCTATGGTTTGTGGTATGGTCTTAGTTTACCATGGCCACTGCATGACTAATTGTGAGATACTTGCTGGTAAACGCTGGTCAACGGTGGTCCACTCTAATTGATTGTCAAAAATGACTTTACACATAGAGGGGTATGTGAATTTTATTTCTAAAAACAATAGTCACGCTGACAATTAGAGATAGACCTGAGTCTGTATAATACAACTGAAGTCTAGCTCAACTGTGTAGCCTAGCTTTCCTCAAGATTAGTGTGAGACATGAGCTAGACACTTTTTTGCAGTTTCTTTACATTTCGTCCCCTTAGAATTATAAGGGTCTATCTGACATTTTTGTAAAAATTTAGTTTTTGACCTATTCTTCATAAGGTGAGGTGTTTCTTGAAGTTTGCATTTTTGCATTTTTGGACTTATATGTAAAGAGGCTTGTTCCACTTCATATAATATATTAAATAATATTTTGTTACATTGTAAAACTTGGAAGATCAATATTATGACTTTCTGAGGTAATCATGTCCATGTTGCCCAGCACTTGTAATGACATGTAGAGCCTTGTCAGTGCCGCACAAAGCTATGACGTTAGCTATAGCATAAAGTGATCATGGAAGCTAACTTTTGTGGGGTGGCTGTCTTTTTTGGACAGTTTTACAAAAGGTTATACTGCTTTGTGCATTACCCAGTGAATGATCAGTGATGATTTTGGTCTTACTAACCTCAGTTGTCCTCAATTAAATTTTTGGAATTTTACCTTCCTCCTACAATTTCTTCGCAACAAACGCCTAAAAACACAGCAACTTCCATCAAATTTTTTAAAAAAAGTTAACCTGAAATGCGAAAAGTTAACGCATTTTAGGTCGCAACAATCTCAAAAAATACCTGTGAAATCCTGGAGGGACTGAATACCATACAGGGGCAGCCGTGGCCCACTGGTTAGCACTCTGGACTTGTAACCGGAGGGTTGCCGGTTTGAGCCCTGACCAGTGGGCCGTGGCTGAAGTGCCCTTGAGCAAGGCACCTAACCCCTCACTGCTCCCCGAGCGCCGCCGTTGTAGCAGGCAGCTCACTGCGCCGGGATTAGTGTGTGCTTCACCTCACTGTGTGTACACTGTGTGCTGTTTGTGTTTCACTAATTCACCGATTGGGTTAAATGCAGAGACCAAATTTCCCTCACGGGATCAAAAAAGTATTTATACTTTATACTTATACTTAAAGCTGCAGTTGGCAAGTCTGACAGATTGAGGGGACTTAGCTAGTGATGGGCAAATGAAGCTTTGGTGAACCACTGAACCACAGCAGTGTGAACCTAGCGACACTAGCTGAAAAGCAAAAAGATGGCCGCCACACATACATTTTTCAACATAAAAGTCCTTAGCAAACCAATATTTTTGGTTACATATACTGGTTTGGGTAAGGACTTTTATGTTGAAAAATCTACATGTGGCAGCCATATTGGATTTTTTCATTAGTGTTGCTAGCTTCACACTGCTGTGGTTTAGTGGTTCACCAAAGCTTCATTTGCCCATCACTAGACTTAGCCAAAATTGTTAATGTATACATTTTGAATGTTCTCTCATGCCCCTCCCCCACTACCACCGAGCACCCTCTCATTGAGTTTGTGCTCGTCAGTGCGCACCAGACTGCACCAGACTGTGATTGACAGTCAGATCTCACACAGCCCTGCTCTGATTGGACCAGAAGAACCAGGAGCTGTGGATTTTTGCAAAACAAATAACAGGCTCTAGGTGGAGGTAGAAGTGCGGGTTTTTTTCTAAAACAGGTTGATTTATGTTGTTCTGTCGGAGCATAGTGTCTGTTTCAGTGAATATGATAAAAAAATCTTGCCAACTGCAGCTTTAATGATTGATTTAAAGGAACTCTAATGATTTTAAACTTGGAACGAGTGTCCACCCACCAGGAAGGAGGTAGACACTATATTTTTGGCCTTTGGGGCCTGTAAGTAGTTAAAATAGCAATGACCGCATACTTGGTATAATTTGGGAATTGGGACCACATGAGACAACATGCTATTTGATATATGTAGCAATTTTTTAAGCTCTGTTGCACTGGTAATGAGTCTGTTAAATGTGTGGAAATTATGCACACAGGGTGAGTTGGTTGGTTATCTAGGAAATATGCCCATTTTGCACTAGCTAGCATAAACAAATCCATAGCCGTAGTAAACATTCATTGTGATGTGTAAGCACTGGGGCTTGGAGCTGTGGCCCTGACTGTTGGAATGGGCTTGTTGCTAGGGCTTAAGTTCTAGGTTGAGCCTGGTTTAAGTCTAGCACAGTGCAATATAATGCTCCCTGGGCCAATAACTAAGTTCAAGCAGGTTTGCCCCACAGTTTAAACAGGGCTAATGACATTAGATGTTTCACTAAACCCTTTTGTTTGTATTGGTATAGAGATGTTCACATCCTAATTTGTCTAAAGTCCTATAACAGCTTGTCTAATGTTTGTGCCTCATATTGCAGTGAGGGATTCACAGTGAAATTATATCTCACTTACTTTTCCTGTAACAACAGGAAGACTTTTGCTGATGTAGCCTACTCTAAAGTTCCTGATTTGGTCCATTTATTACCATCTAAGGCCCTTAACAAACTACCAGTGTGAATGGAGGGGTAGTCGATAGTTCAAATAGTTAGCGATATGTGGGATGGTAGTGAGTTGCTGACTGCTCACAATATCAGTAAGTAGTATATTATTTTGGAATGTGTGTTTGTGCAAAGCTGTTGACTATAATCATTGAAATATCCGTCCTTTTTTACACAAGCATTCTGTATGTTATAATCTCCAAGGACAAGATACCCATGGGATATTTTATATATTACAGAAAGTCATCAACAGACTTCCTGGGCCAATGTTGCGTCCCTGCCACCAAAGAAAACTTCTCTCAATAGTCCTGCCATGCCAAGTGGAACAACTGAGGTAATCATTTCTTTGTGAGCTGTTTTTCAGTGAAGATACTGGTGTGTGCTCTGTATTCTGCTACACAAGTGATGATATAGCACAACGGATACTGATTAATTTGTGATGATATGTCTGTAAACACAATCAATAGGTGGAATATTGAAGTGCATGCATAAAATGTATTCAAGGTACACTATGCAAGACTTTCACCATAATATATCCTCTACAAAGCCAATTTGATGGTAAACAAACTTGTAATAGGGGAACTGTTCACCTAGCATAGCCATACAGCATAGCCGTAGCAAGTCGCTAATGAGAGAATCAGCAATACAACTTCAAGGATTGTCGACCCGAAGACATCTCGCGAGAATTGTAAAACATTACCTTCAGTAGATATACAGTAGCTCTTTGGAGATGGTTTTTGCCTGTTGTTAGTCCTTCGCCTCTACAACAGAAAGGTCTATGGGTTAGGAGGGGTCCACATGCACCACCCCCATCCCCAACTACTACACTTAAGCGGTATTTTCTTGTAGCCCTGGTCCCAGAGTTTAAGAAAAAAACATGTTAACAAGCAATAAACTCATTCCCACTGTACCTGGTAGACCACTAAGTAAATTTCCCATTGAAATGAATGCGATTTTATGGATTTAGGTGTAGAGAGTAGGGAAAAAGGGGGAAACTGATTCAACTATATAAACCATATATTTTCTGAAAGCTTAGACCCTCAGGATACCCAATGTATTATGCATGGGCAGCATACTAATGAGGAGGGTGGGACATGTTTCATGTCATGTTAGATCACATCCTGAGGGTGTAAGATTTTTTAGAAAATATATGGTTGAAACAGTTTTTCCTGAATGGCACAGACCCAAAGGTATCAGCCATATACCTGATTTACTCATACCCTAATGTATTATGAATGGGCAGCAAAGTAAAGGGGAGGGTGAAAAAAGGTCAAAACCTATGTTAGATCACATCCTAAGGGTATATCTTTCAGGATATATATGGTTTAGGTGGTTGAATCAGTTTTCCCTAAAGGACTTTTTTTGCATATTGAGACAGCATACGGCGGTCATATTATCTGTGTATCATCTAATATGTTGTGTATTTAGTTACCCAGTGCAGTTTTTGACGTTTGAGACCTTTGTGGCTGATATTTATTGTAAGTTCTATCTTTAGGTATGTAATAACTGTATTTTATATTCCTCTAATATTTATTAGATGTTCCTGACTGGTAATTCTATTTGTGTGATTTGAAGTATTTGGCCTGTGCTTTAGTGATCTAGATAAACAAACAGTTTGTATGTGACTGGGCAACAGTTTAAATGACACTGCAAGGACTAGTTATGGGCAGTAATTCTACTTCTACTAACTAGTCTTAATTATAGGTTGTCTATTACCTTAATTGTGATCTGCTTACATCAACCCTATTCTTTCTAAGCTTCACTGGTTAATGGTTCTTTCCCAAATCAAATTCAAAATTCTCCTAACTTTCAAAGCCCTTCTTGACCTTGCTCCTCCTTACCTCTGTGACCTTCTGATCCCTACCCTCCATCCCACTCCCAAATCCTCGAACTAAAATTTCCTCACTGTCCCCCACACCGAACTCTCTACCCCAGGTGGCAGGTTTTTCAGCGCCATGGCCCCTAAGCTCTGGAATTCCCTCCCTCAATCCCTCCGTGACTGTCCCTACTTTCCTTTCTTCAACGCTCATCTCATGACCTTTCTGTTTCAGGAACACTTCTCAGCTTAATAGACTAATCGCATTCTTTGCCTTATGTTGTCTTGCTCTGACCTTGTAAAGCAACCTTGACTTTGAGAAAGGCGCTATATGAATACAATTTCCGTTTTGGGTGGAGAGATATAGCTATGAGAGCTCTCTGCCATTTTGTCACATAATGCATTCTGCTCAAATTATGCTACACTACATTAGGGCCACACCTAGCCTATTGCAAGCCTGAAGGCCTGAAAGTTTTTACATGCTTTCTGTATATAGATTGCAACAAAGATATTTACCTTCATATAGCAATCAACTAAAAATGTAGCACCAATTTTTAGACTATATACCCTGCATCCTTTTGTCTTATTTATATAGCCTGTACCACAACTATTTCTATCAATCAACACAGAAACGGTTAAGAAATGCTGAAGAAAGACACTGCATTGTGTTAACTTGTTTAATAAACTATAGGCTAGCTATAGGCTAACTGGTCTAACCTATTTCCAACGGCTAACTGTGTCAGATTGGGTTATTGCATGCACAGAGAAGAGATAGCAATAACAAAGTTATTACAAGTTTATTAGAATAGTTCATGTTGTTTTTTCTAGAGTTTGGATAAAATATCTCAAAATACAAAGGCAATTTTGAAGAAGAAAAAAAAAAGGAAGAAGAAGATACATCAGTTGACCTCAGAAGATACTGACATGGAGAAGGTTGATGTTTTCATACTAAAAGAACCTCCCAAATTTGAAGTAAGGCAAACATTTTTTTAAAAGTACAATCTTGTTGTCAATTTTTTACATAGTACAATTTTGCTTTGTTTGTCAGTTATATTTCTAAACACTTTCCCCTTTTCCTCTAAAATAGTGAAACATGCGGCATTTCTTATTTGTGGAAAAAATAACCTCTGATCTGATATTTAATTACAGGATAAAGAGGAGTTCCCTGAACTGGTTGTATCACCTGCATATCTTCGCAAAGTTCGAAGAGATTTCCAAACAAGGCCACCCAAAGATGTAAGTATTGACCAAAAATTAAAACCATTGTAGTTAACATGCCACAGCCATTGCAAATTAGCATTCTTTTACAGATGGCACAACATGATGGATTACCATTGTCACAAAAAGAGGTCACTGCACAGCAATTTGAAGAAAAAGTGAACACAAGACAGAAGGGACAAGGGCAGGTTGGTCTTAAAGTTCTATTTTCTGTTCATTTGATGTCTTAACTGGAGAACACAACTGTTATACTGTAAGCACTGGCTAGAGAAGCCAACTTGTTGCTCACAAAAGGCTGCTTTGTTGGTGATGTTAGTTATTCTGTTTGACACTCAGGCTACTGGCAGCAGATGTTGTATTATTAAGGAGGGCCTTTACGGATCCTGGGTACAGCATGCAGATGTTGTATTGTTAAGGAGGGCCTTTACGGATCCTGGGTACAGCACGCAGATGTTGTATTGTTAAGGAGGGCCTTTACGGATCCTGGGTACAGCACGCAGATGTTGTATTGTTAAGGAGGGCCTTTACGGATCCTGGGTACAGCACGCAGATATTGTATTGTTAAGGAGGGCCTTTACGGATCCCAGGTACAGCATGCAGATGTTGTATTGTTAATTAGGGCCTTTACGGATCCTGGGTACAGCATGTGGTGTGAGGAAAAGAGAAATTCCAAGGCACCCATCTTCTACAAAAATATATATAAAAAAAAACGTTATTTTAATAGCTATATCATCATTGAATAATTAAGAAAAAAATATTATAAAAATGTAAGTTAGCTGGATAACAACCCACGAGCAGCGGCACAAACAGCTTTCTTTACAACATTTAGCTATTGTCATCTGCCAATTGTGAATTGCTGTTGTATCCCGCGTCATCTTCTATTATATAGGCTACATGCAAATGAAAGGCAAATAAACAGGTCCAACTCTGAAATGAGATTATTATTATTATTATTATTATTACTATTATTATGTTTTTTTAATTAGGCCATGCATAATCTAGGTTATGACAGCCGACTATAGACCGCAACAGTCCCGCCCACTGCCGATTCTGGAAGTTAGAATTCCATACAATTTCTCCATTGACAACTGGAGTATAAGCCATAAAATCGTAACCTACCATGGTATACTTAAAACCAGCTACAACATGATTAAATGATTGTACATGCTCATATAGATGGCAAAAGTTAATGGGGCATCAACCTTGTTTTGAGAAAAAAAAGTTTTATTCACGATTTAACAGAAAAGTACTACACTACCCAAAATCCTAACGTGTAAAAGCCAGTAAAAGCAGAGCCTTTGATTGGTAGAGATTGACATTGCCATGGCAACGTTTATGCCACTTTTCCCGCACCTGTCGTCTCTTTACGGCTCCCACACACAGCTGCGTGCATCGCGTTGCTGGAGACGCATCCCATTCACTTTAAATGGGCTCACGTGTTCCGTTGCCGAACTGAATTGTGGGTCCGTCGCGTCTCTCCCGTCGCTCGCGTTGAGGAGTTCAGCTGTTGCTGCACCGACAGACGGCACCGGCCAATCAAGCCAATCTACGGACGGCACCAACCAATCACATTACGGTTTTACTTCAAGTCATTTGCATAGCTACCGTCGGGAACACCCACTGGCATGCGTTGACTGAACGCAGCTGTGTGTGGGAGCCGTTACTCGCTGGAATCAAGATGGATACCAAGGCTGTCAGAACCGATGTGTGGCCGTGTACAGTATGGACACAGTCTTGTACCTTTGCCTTTTTTTTGTTTTTCTGTTTTTTTGCTGGAAATGATATGTTGTATGAGTCACGTCGTAGCTGGTTAGCCTAAGGCCTAATGCATGTCTACAACTATATATAGATTTTTCCAGACGTAGATTGGAGAAATTCATTGGAAACTTATTTCCGGAAACTAAGCTCTCGGAGCAGGGGCAGGACTGTTGAGCTCTATTAGGTTAAGTTTATAACATTGTGGCCGGCCCCTGACCGTCTTTTGCCCTGTGGCTGCGCACCCATTTAGTAATGTTGGTAAACGGGAAACCCATGTATAGTGTCCTCATGACTCGACATATTTGCTTATGTATACAGATTGCTAAGGCACCAGTTTAGGAGCAGCTTGCTGTTACTTTGGAAGTTATTCATCTTCATCATTTAATTGGAGGATGCATTTAATTGCAGTATACACTTATACTCTGTAGTTAAGATGACCAAAATGGCCAAGTAGTTAAACTGGATAACAAAGTGTACTATTGGGAATTAAGTTGTCACTATTCAGTTTAGGTTCGTATTTAGAAATGTTACTAACTAACATGTGCATTGGTTCACTATTGCCCTTCACAGCAATTTACATAGTTCTTATTCCTCTGATTCTCATCAACAGCGAGCAGAGAAACCCAGTGGCAGAAAAAGTAAGAACCCTGTGCAGTTGGATTTGGGGAATATGCTTGCTGCATTGGAGTTGAAGCAGCAGTCCCAGAAAGGGAAACCAGAGCAAAAGCCGGTTACATTATCAGGTATTGCAATATTGCTTCATGTAGAAATTTGTCTTCTTTTTCTTAAGAATTTAGATACTTAAGATATTTCTAATTCATTAATTCATTTAAACATTATTTGACTCCTGGATATACATTGAGGGTAGCCCTCATTGTCAGTGCTCCCAATAAATACATCAAACAAAATGCTTTTACAATGTACAGTGTAAATGGGTAAAAGACAAGACGTGGATTGTTTTTTGTGAAAACTGACTGAGTTTAGCTTTTTATTGTGCTATTAAGTTATTTAAGAAAATGTTATGACATACATACATATTTTAGTTTCAAAATCCAATTACAAATAGACCTGAAAGAAACCTTCCTTTACCTTCCTTTAAACCAATGAGAATGACATCTGTCATTTCCTTTAAGAGCTAGCAGTGCAACAGCAAACATCCCATCAGTATTTTAACAGTCAACGCATCTGAAGGAATCTGCTTGCACAATTCCACTTGTAGGCTATGTGCTTTACTAAAACCTGTGTGTGACTAGCAGAGTATAGCCTACATGCATTCTGCACTCGCCTATTATTTGAACCTACAGGCAAAGACAGTGGGCCTGTACTACGTGGTCTCATAGTCAACGGCAAAACAGGGGCCTGTACTACGAAGCGGGGTTACTGGCTTATCTGGGTAACTTCGAGAGTAAATTGATCACGTGTGGCGTAACTTCCCGATTAACCCGTACTACGAAAGGTGGATAGGTTTTAACCGAGGTATGCTGCCATGGCAATTTACGCTGCATCTCAAACCTGCTCCGAGCAGGTTATGTTCTTGGTTAACCCGAGGTTTCCGTTAACCACACCCTTTATAAGTACCACCCCTCCACTAACAATTTCTCCCGAGACAATGTCGGCGTACCTGGATGATCCATAAGACATTGGAGCGCAAATCGTGAGCGGCTCTCTTCGCAGGGCGAGGGGTTTTAGAGACCGCCAGAAAATATATATAGGCTACCCGGGCGATATTCTCTATGAAGATATAGATTGTCAGCCAAGGGAATTCGTTATCTTTGTCAGATGATCTAGGCAGACGTCTCTAATGTCACCCGTCATAGCAATGCCCTTACGTGGACATGTATTCCGTGATGCTGAACATCTGAGCAAGAATACTGTATGTCCGAAAGAATAGCCAAAAATAAATCGGACATAGCCTACAGTAGGCCTAATAAATTAATTTTAACCATTTTAACAAACTTGTTGAATTGAATGTCATATTACTGTACCCTGCACATAAAGGCTACACATTTCCACAGCACCAGAAAACCCGACCGAACGCTCCCTCAATCCCTTCCATAATCGGCCTTCCACTATTATTTGCGATGGCCAACTCCTCTAATGTAAAACACTCTGGTGCCTTTCCTCCTACAGTAGTGTTCAAAGACACCTTTTTGTTGTAAAACAGAGGCCAGGTGAAGGCTATAAGCATACTAGGCCTACATGTTTTCATAATTAAGAAATATTAATGCAAGCTATATAAATCAGTCAATGGGGGCTACTTAAACATTCAATTATCCTTATTACTGTAATCTATATGCCCACTTCTGAATTGTGTTGCATCTGTAGGACTTTCTATGAACTCAAAATAGGCAATTTAATTATTTTAACTCATTTCAGACATTGTGCAAGCTATTAATCCTCCATAACACATATTTGAAGAACATGTGGAAATAAAACTTTACTTTTAGGCATTTAGGCTACCCGAATACGTTGCCAACAGCCTTGTCTTGCTTTGTTTGCTGCCGACGTATATTTGATTTTTGTCGTAGAGTGGGTTTTAATTCCTCGTAACTTGTCATAATAATTGTGCATTCCTCATCCGTAAAATAAGGTGATCGCGTCATCATTGAAAGTGGTGACTTGCGCTGCAACCCACCCCTTTTATGTGAACGCGCACACACTCCAATTAGGTTAACCCCGGCTCAACAAATCAACTTCATAATCAGCGTCGTAGTACCGATTAACACCACTTAAGATAACCAGGTTTTGTCAACCCCGGTTTAACAAAGTAACCCTGGTTTACATCTGGGTAGGTTAAGCTCCCTTCGTAGTACAGGCCCCAGTTCTACACAGTTATTTACTTTCACTATTGACTGACAAGGGGTTATAATCGAAAACGTAGCCTGAAAAAAGCAACACTTACCCCAGGAATGTTCAAATGACTGAATAAAAATCCTAAGGATAATTATACTGCAGAGGAGTTGTTTGGGACTGGTAGCTAAGGGCTGCTTACATCTCGTTTTCAGCTGTGCTTTATATGCTTTCTCTATAGACCAGGTTTTTTTTGGTCAGTGGCGGAAATTTTTTAGAGGGTATAAGATACCTTTTTTTTGATCATGTGGCAGACTACACCTTATGTCGTTAATTGCCACACCCTTGTGTGCAAGGTTTAATAAAAGTGGAGTGCATGGTGAAAAATTAATTACTGACTGGGTGTATGATATGAATAAGACTTTGCGCCGCATTGTGCCGGGTTCAAAATAGGGCCCCTTATTTCAAAGATCACCAGTGAGTTTTATTTTGGACATACAATATTACTCGGCACAATTTGTCCCTATAAGATATAATTTCCATTGTCATTCAGTACAAGAAAAATAAGACTCTAATTTTGATATAAAATCAAATCAAGTGGCTGCAGTCATCATAACAAGAAGAATTCCTGATGATCCTTAAACACCGAAGCAAGGTCAGTTCATCTCAACAATATTCTTAAAAATGGCATGTACTGACTTGTCTTTTCTAGGTACAAAACTGTCAGTCAGTACAACACAAATTTTTTTTTAATGTAATTATTTTTGTAAGCATTCTAAACATGTAGTTATGAATAGGCATACAAATGACTTTGAGACAACAGTGTTAAATACAATGCTCTACACCGGTTCATGAAATGAAAACTAGAAACTATTAACAAAAACGAAACTAGAACCTTCATAATGACTGCCGCTAGCAGTCATATAAGGACATCCCGGGACATCGAAACACCGGGGCATGTTGTGTCGTACATGTACAACATGTACAATGTTGTGTTGTCTACAGTACAACAGTACTATTGACATAAAACTGCTAGGTACACTTTTCTCTTATAAAATGCACATAAATTAACTTCTGAACAAAAGGCAGTATGCTGTTAAAACTTTTTGTAAAGAAACTAGCAAAAGACCAAGAGACCCAAAAATACCGAAAAGCCTTGAAAATTAAAAAGAGAATACATTTTTTGATGGTCTTTGGGTGTTTAGGTAGAGTCATTTATTTCTATAAAGAACATAAAAAATGTAAAATAAAGGCAGCAAAAACGGTTTCAAATTGACACAGGAAGGTTTATGAGTGTAGGTTTAAATTGTCCATTGGAAAGTGCATTGAATTTTATTCCAGGAAGTTGGGGCATTAAAGTGAAAGGCTGGACCTTTTTAGACACTAATGGAATGCACATTTTACAGCATGTAGCAGATCAAAACTTAAAATGTTAAATATAGTGCACAATGTATGTTTAATCACTGTTAATACTAACACATAATGATGTTTTAGTTGGAGGTGCGCTATCTGCGACGCAGAGAGAACCATCCCATCAAAAGAAGCCATTGTGGGCACAGGACAAGATTGCTCACAATCCATTGGACTCTACTAGTCCTCTTGTGAAGAAGGGAAAACAGCGGGAAGTCCCTAAGGCAAAAAAACCAACTCCTTTAAAAAAGGTAAGGTAAACATTTGAATCATGCTCACATGGAATTAGATTTATAATAAGAATGTATCATTAATGTAACAGATCTGCAAGAAAGGAGCCAGTGCGTGGGCTGTGACTGTCCTTAATTGGATTTAGAAGAGGCTAGAAGTTAAAAAGCAATAGAAGGACTCTACAACTTTGGACAGACAGACGTTCAGAGCATGGCAACATTATAACATATGACTGAGATGGCTTTTACTTGTTGTTCCATTAAGGACAGTATAGTGATTTTACAAAGCTAGTAATTACCACTGAAAACATAATACACTGTGTTCCAAATGATTATGCAAATTACATTACAGATTTTCCTAAATAGTTGATGCAAGTGACAGTCGGCAAGTCATCAACCGTTTTTTATTGATCAAACCTCCCAATCATAACAAATTTAAAAAAAAAAAAAAAAAAAAAATCAAAATGCACTGTTCGAAATGATTATGCATAACAGAGTTTCAAGACATTTTATAGGTTGTAAAGAACTAAAAATGGTAATTTGTTGGAATTTGCAGCATTAGGAGGTCATATAAATTAAATCAAAAGTTATTTCAATCAAAAAAATCAGGCCAAGTTACATGTTAACATAGGACCCCTTCATTGATATCACCTTTACAATTCTTGCATCCATTGAACTTGTGAGTTCTTGGAGAGTTTCTGCTTTAATGTTTTTGCAGAATAGCCTCCCAGAGCTGCTGCTTGGATGTGAACTGCCTCCCACCCTCATAGATCTTTTAGCTCTCATAGCCCTCTCCCCATGATTCCAGCCCAAAACATGACTCCGCCACCTCCTTGCTGACGTCTCAGCCTTGTTGGGACAAGGTGGCCATTCACCAACCATCCATTACTCCATCCTTCTGGACCATCTAGGTTTGCACAGCACTCATCCGTAAACAAAACTTAATGTATTCCTGAGCCCACTGCAACAGTTTCTGCTTGTGAGCATTGTTTAGCGGTGGCCGAATAGTAGGTTTATGCACACTTGCAAACTTCTTGAGAATTCTTGCTCTCTATGAATTTGTCTGGTAGAAACCTTCCTTATTATGCTTTTGTCTGCACGAACCCGCCTGTGCTCTGAATCAGCGACAAATTTCTTCACAGTACGATGATCACGCATACATTTTCGGGAAATATCCAATGTTTTCATACCTTGTCCAAGTTAGTGCACGATTTTTCAGCAGCAGAGAGATCCTAGTAGTTTTCCTTTGATTGGGCTCACTTGGCAAACTAATTATCACAGGTGTCTGAGATTGATCCAAAGAGCCCTGAGGCACAATACCATCCATGAGTTTAATTGAAAAACAAAAAAATAAATGTGACACTTAAATCCAATTTGCATAATAACTTGGAACACAGTGTAATGGCCGCTGTCAATGGATTCGCGCCTCTGATTCATGTCTTTTTATATCACTCCGCAAGTAGTCCGGTCACTTCTTGCAATGGAACTTCATTCAAAAGTGAACGTGTTCTAAAGAATGTTTGATTCAAGTTCAGTGTTTGTTGTGAACTATTTGTCTCTCAGCAAAAACCACAATGAAACAGTAAGAAATAAATGTGAAAACATAAAATAATGTGAAGTTTCTTTTTCTTGTTTTGGCAAGTAGCCGGATAATAAGCGGGATATTGTGTTGAACGCCGGTCATTATCGGGAAAATAAGTCCATTCAGGGCGAAGCAAGGTCCGATTTACCCTGTCGAGATTTTCCTGATAATGACCGGCATTCTATATTCATTATCCCTTACGTAAGTATGAGAGTTCACACTGGTTCTCAGTCATGTGTGCCTGCATAATTTCAGCTCCTATAAAATAAAAAAATCTTATGTCTTATGATCTTATGTCACTCATAATAATTATAATGATCTCATAATGTCACTTTTAATCTTGCTACTTATACTGATAAGATGTTGATTCATTCTTTGTGATCAATTCATATTTGTATGTAATTCAGGTCATTCTGAAAGAACGTGAGGAAAGAAAGAAAAAACGTTTGCTGGAAGAACAAGGTTTATCCCCATCTACTCTAGAATTTCAGAACACAAGCTTGGATGCTACAGAAAGCCTGTGTAATCTGGATCAACCTGATTCTCCAGGTACCGGCTCAAACACGTTTTTGTTTGGATTTTGGTCAACCTTTGACATTTATGGAGGTTCATATTCTATAATTCTGTATTGTGCTAGGAATTATTATGACCGCCGCAAGCATAGCTAGCGTAGTGGTCATATAAGGATTGTCAAAGTTTCGTCATCAACCTGAATTTTTGGTCAACGATTCCCGGGACACCGAAACACCGAGGCACATGAAACTTGGTGGGCATGTAGCCCCACTAGACTTTTAAGGAAAACTTTTTTTTGGTCCCTGGGGGCCATTCCCCCCCGCGCAGGGCCCCCAAAAACCCAAAATATGCAGTTTTTCCTAAATAACTACTTGAATCGTGGCATCGAGGATGACAACATTTTTATAGAATCAACCTAGCCCATGACCATTCATTTGTGATTTGGTACATTCACTCACACACAAACACGCACGCATACATACACACAGGCACACAGGCATGCACACACACAGGCACGCACACACTGTACAAGCATACACAAAAGTTGCAAGAGTAGGGGATAGAGTAGAAGATTAGAGGCTGACCGATTTATCCAAACTATCGGTATCAGCAATTATAACGGCAGATAAATAATTTTAAATTCAGTAAAGACAAAAAACGAATATTGATCCTCTATTTAGGCGGCATTTCCAGTATTGGCGTTAGTTTGTCCACCAGATGGCGCAGCGTCTTGCTGCAAGACATGTATTTCTTGACTTGGTTCTTCTGTGTCTTGACTCTTATTCCACTGTTCACTGTGACTTTATACATTTCTTTTTGAAAACACCAATTTGACTTGTCTTATGCAAATCTTTCTTTTTTATTTTCCACCCTGAACATGGGCAAAATGCCCCATTAAAAATATAGAAAAGAACGCACACCCTCCGAGGTGCTGGCAAGGGGAAATAAACTAAGAAAAAACTTTGTCGCCGCACACTCTTATCTCTTCATTGTTTTATTCCAACGTTTCGGCCTGTCAGCCTTTGTCATGGTTCCTAATGTGGACACTAGCACATCCAGTCTTAAAGCACCAGGTGTCAATCAAGGGCACTCTGGGTATCTTACCATGTATGTAATCAAGCTAGGTCCACACAATCAATTATGATGCACCTAACCACAACATACAAGGGGAGCCTATCATCAAGACGACCACAGCAACAATAGTGTTCACCAATCACAACATTTACAAAATTGACAAAATAGTCAGCATATCATACATCCAACAAGTCATATTATACACACTGTGTCTTCACCCAATTCATCACAGTCACCAATCACAGTACATCAAATACATGTTTAGTACAAATATCCAAGATTGTCACTTTCAATACATTCAACACTTTCAAACATGTCTATATGAAGTTTCTTTTAAATAAAAGGTCTCAAATCCAGTTCTTCATTCAGACCATTGGGTCTTAGAGTCCGTAGATGTGAAATCCAAAAAGCCTCCCTCTTTAATAAAATTGTTTCAAAGTTCCCTCCCCTCTTAAGTTGTTGCACCTTTTCAATCCCTGTGTATTTTAGGGATGATATTGGGTAGGGTTGGGTATCGTTTGGGTTTTATCCGATACCGGTGCTAAAACGATAATTTTAAAACGGTGCTGGTGCCGAAACGGTGCCTGAACCGGTACTTTGTTTTTAAAATATTTTAAATTAAAATGGTCTAAAGCATGAATTGCTTTTTTTTATTGATGAGACAAATTTGAACTGTTATATTCAATTTACTATCAATATCTCATTGCTCCTATGAATAATACATTTAAATGTTAAAACAGCTTGCCATGCATGCACACACAATGGTAAGCTCTGCTTTCAAGTTTACCTAGTGTAGGCGATTTGCCATAAGGTATGTTAAAACCGCTTGCCATAAAACTGCCAGGTCATGGACAACAGCATTTGCAAGCAAGCTAATCTAACAGGGACTCTACTTTCCAGTTAATTCAGTGTGTTGCCAAATGCTTCAAGAAATTGTATGTCTTAACCCATAACACGCAGTAGTTTTGAACATGTTAGGCTACATGTCGGTGTTGAAGTGTTAAGATTCCCAGCAGAAGGCATTTTAACAGCAACTATGGCTATGCGCTAACACCAGTCAGCTGAGTTTAATTAGCAATAACGTACGGAGATGGTTTCGTAGCCTCTTTGACAGCTCAGTGACATCAGGTATGTAACCTACATATTTGTTTTTGCCAGCTAACTTTTAACATGATCTTCATATTCATTGTGATGCTATATGGACCTCATGCACATGAAAGATTAATATCATGCCATTATGTTGTTTAACACACCGTGAAATAAAGTTTTCACCTTACAACTTTGCTGATAACATTTCAAATAAATGTCAGTTAGCGCATTAGCAAGGATATTGTATATAGGCTAGGCTAGCCTACTGTTGATGTTGTTTTATAGCCTTTTGCTTGTGTGTAGTTAGGCCCACTGCTAGATTTTGACAGGAGCTCGCGATATCGCTTTAAAGTAAGCTACTTGGGCTCACGCAAGCTGTCAAACACTGTCCACTCATGTGGTGCACCCCTCTGGTTTATACATCCAGTGTTTATCATATGTTAGCTAACTGTATCTGGATGTGTTGCTATCAGAGCAAGACGTTAGAGATGGCGCATGACATGCCTCGTATTAAAAAAAAAAAAAAAAAAAAAAAACGCTATTTAAGCACCGAAATGAGGCACCGAAATCCACGTTGTTATTCGATGCAGTTACTACCGTTTGTGTCGGCACCGGTGCCATATTAGAACCGTGTTTCGGTGCCCAACCCTAATATTGGGTGATTAAACTCCATAAAATGTTGGGCCACAGGATAGATGCTATTTTGGCATCTTATGGTACTTCTGTGTTCCGCAATCCTCTGTTTTAATTCCCGAGAGGTTTTCCCCACATACGCTTTTCCGCATGGACAGGTCAGCATATAAATCACCCCTTTTGTTTTGCATGAAATTATACCTTTAATATTTATCTTTTCGCCGGTGTGTGGATGGTTAAAATATCTTTTCTTCGAAGTGGAGTTGCATTGGGCACATGCTCCACATTTATAATTTCCATCAGGGATAGGTGTTAAGCGTGTTTGAGAGGGTGGTGGAGGGGTGGGGACATATTCAGACTGTACTAACTCATCCCTCAGATTTCGGCCACGTTTAAACACAACAGTTGGGCGATCCTTGTATAAATGTTTAATGGTCTCATCTTTTTGTAAGATATGCCAATGATTTTGAATAATTTTTTTAAATTGTTCAGATGTTTTGGTATATTTGGTAATAAATAAATTTGTATTCATATCTTTGTTTTTCTTAGGTTTAAAAAACTCTTCTCTTGTTTTTGAGAGGATCTTTTTGGTGGCTTCTTCAATACTCTTTTCACTATATCCACGTCTTAAACTTATTTTGTGCCTCTGTCAAGTGATGTGAGAAGTCAGATTCTTTCTTACAGATCCGCCTCAATCTACAAAATTGACTGTAGGGTAAACTGTTTTTTTAAGGGTAGAGGATGGTAACTCTCTGCCCTTAAAAGGGTATTTCTATCAGTTTGTTTAGTGTATAGATCAGTATATAGTCCATCCTCTCCTTTTATGATCCATAGATCAAGAAAATTCATTTTGGTTGGGTCCTTTTCCATAGTAAAAGATAGATGTTCAACTTTAGTGTTGAGGAGGTCATGGAGTGACATTAGTTCATTCTCATTTCCCTTAAACACAATAAAAATGTCATCTAAAAAGCGTTTCCAGAGTAAGATTTTATGAAAGAAAGGGTTATTGTTTGGGTTCAAGATTACTGTATGTTCCCAAAAGGCTACATATAAAGAAGCATAACTAGGTGACATTGGCGATCCCATTGAGCTCCCCCATTCTTGTAAGTAAAAGTTATCATCAAACGTAAAGAAATTACGCGTAAGTACAAATTCAGCCAATTTGTTTCATTAGATGGAAGTTTGTTTTTTCGTTGGCTCAAGAAGTATTCAATTGCCTTAATGCCTCCACTATGTGATACGTTTGTGTATAGGGATACAATATCAAAACTGGCAAGTATAACCTCATCTGTGATAGGTGGGAACTGTTCTATTGTTACTATCATGTCACCTGAGTCTTTAACATAAGATGGCAGTGATTCCACAATTGGTCTTAGGAAGAAATCCACATATTTGGACATATTGGCAGTTAAAGAGTCAATGCCAGAGACAATTGGACGGCCTGGTGGTTTTGTAAGCCTTTTGTGTATTTTAGGTAGTGTGTAGAAAATAGCCATCTTTGGGGATTTATTATTCAGAAAATCATATTCACGTTTTGTTATTTCACCCTGGTTTAGATAACTATCCAAAAGGGAAGTTAACTCAGTAGCAAAAAAAAATGCCCCATTGACATCAATATGTTTTATATAGTCACCACACTGCCACCTGTGGTTGTATAGAGTAACCTGTGGTAGCTTTATACAAAACATATTGATGTCAATGGTGCATTTTGCCCATTGTTACAGTGTTCTAGTGCCACTAGGTGGCGCTCTAAGGAATTATCTGTATATACAGCCTACCACTACAGAGCAAGCCAGTCTTAGATAACGCGGGAGAGCAAGCAAGCTGTAGTTGTACGTGCTGTAAGTTATCAGAATAAAGCTCACGGAATTCTTCTACATCTGCCTCATGACTGACATCTTTCAACATGGTGTCAGAAGTCTAACCCGGATGCCTTTTGGACACGTGAACGAACGGTGAGCAGACTAGAAATCCGACTTAAACCACAAGAAAGAAAGCAACTTTCAGAATGGCGTATCACATCCCAGTCCCGGAGCCCATGGACATGAAGGGCGATGTGTTCAACAATTGGATGTTTTTCCGCGCGCAGTGGGACAACTACGAAATCGCAACTGGATTAGACGAAAAAGACAACAACATTCGCTTGGCCACACTGCTATCAGTAATGGGGAAAGAATACCATCAACTGCAGCGTCACCTTCATATGCCTGACGCGGACCGGGCAGATCCAAAGAAAGTCCTAGATGCACTACAAAAACACTTTGAACCGACCAGAAACGTGATCTACGAAAGGTTTGTGTTTAACAATTGCAAACAAAGCCAAAATGAAACTACAGACCAGTACATAGCCAAGCTAAGAAAGCTAGCGGACACTTGTGACTTTGGCTGCCTGAGAGATGATTTACTCCGAGACAAACTTGTTATAGGCACAAAAGATACGAACGCACAAGCTCGGATGCTGCGCGAGCCGAAATTGACATTGACTCAAGCTGTTGATATGTGCCGTGCAAGTGAACAAACTTTAGCTCAACTTAAGAAAATTGTCGGCGATGATCAGCAAACCGTCAACTATGCGTCACGAGACGGTCGCCAGGGGCAAAGGGGAAGTAAACAGCCAAATATGCCAGAACACACCAGGCAAAAATCATCGCATACAAACACATGTCGTTATTGTGGAACTGTCCACGGCAAGGCCAACTGTCCAGCTTATGGTGTACTATGCAAAGCATGTGGAAAACGGAATCATTTTGCAAGAGTCTGCAAACAAGCACAGCGCAAGCCACAACTGAATCTAGTTGAAAAGGATGAGGAGAGGGAAGATGAAAATGATTCAATGCTTTACCTCGCTCACATACATTTCATGCAAGCCAACAGGAACAAGTGGTTCATACACCTGAAATTAGCCCCACACAATGACTAAATGCTTCAGTATGACCCCTCACATGTCATAAAATGCCAACTAGACACTGGTTCCACTGTCAATGTCATTGGTTTCCGAGACCTCCAGCGCCTGCTCCAAGATGGCAATCCGCCCCTGTCACCAAGCAAAGCCACTCTCAAGCTATATGATGGGACACTGATACAGCCAAAAGGGGAATGCAGTCTCAAGGCAGAACATGATGGCAACGCATACGTCCTGAAATTCCATGTAATAGAGACATCACAAACCCCTCTGCTCTCAGCAGACACCTGCCTACGACTCAACTTACTCCAGATTACCAGCGGCCACGTCGTACACAGTATTGATGCAGGACAAGCAGACGGCGCCACCACACCAAAGACAAGAGGAGCTCATAGCCTCATATGATGACGTGTTCGATGGCCTGGGATGCCTCCCTGGTGAGCTCCATCTGAAGGTCGACCCCGCCATAAGACCTGTGCAGCAACTCCCTCGCAGGGTCCCAATTCCTATCACAAAGGCCATAGAAGACATGGAAACAAGGGGCATCATTGCCAAAGTCACAGACCCAACTCCATGGATCAGCAATATGGTAGTGGTGGAAAAGAAGGACAAGCTCCGCATTTGCATCGACCCCACAGTACTGAACAAAGCTCTACTTCGATCGCACTTTCAGATGCCGACAATAGAGGAGATTCTACCTGAAATAGCCAAGGCAAAGACATTTTCAGTCTTAGATGCGAAAGACGGCTACTGGCAAATACAGCTGGACGAGGCAAGCAGCTATCTCACTACATTCTGGACACCTTTAGGGCGCTACAGGTGGCTCAGGATGCCTTTTGGGATTAAGCCAGCGGCCGAAGAGTATCAGCGAAGACAACAAGAAGTGTTGCAAGGACTTAAAGGTGTGGCGGTGATTGCTGATGACATCCTTGTTTATGGATGCGGTGACACCAATGAAGCAGCAATGATGGATCATGACAACAATCTGGCAGCCCTCCTCCAACGAGCCAGGACAGTCAACCTAAAGCTCAACAAAAGAAAACTCAGACTAAAGCTCCCTAGTGTGACATACATGGGACACCTACTTACCACTAAAGGATTATGTCCAGATCCAGACAAGGTAACTGCTGTTCAGAACATGCAAACGCCACATGATGTGAAGTCGCTTCAACGACTGCTTGGATTTGTCAACTACCTCTCTAAATTCTTGCCCCACTTGTCAGACGTCTGTGAGCCCCTCAGGCGTCTGACCAACAAGGATGTCGAATGGGCCTGGCTCTCACAGCATGAAGAGGCATTGTGCTGTATCAAACAGCTCGTCACACAGCATCCTGTCCTAAAATACTACGACCTTAACGAAGAGGTCACCCTGCAATGTGACGCAAGTAAAACAGGCCTGGGAGCAGCCCTCCTTCAAAATAGACAGCCTGTAGCCTTTGCCTCGAGGACGCTGACGCCAACTGAACAGAGGTACGCGCAAATAGAAAAGGAATGCCTCGCCATTGTCTTCGCATGTGACAAATTTGATCAGTACCTTCATGGCAGGGATCACATCACTGTTCACAGTGATCACAAGCCCCTCGAAGCAATTTTCAAGAAGTCATTGCTCATGGCACCAAAGAGACTGCAACGGATGTTGCTCAGATTACAGAGGTACCAGATACACCTGCTGTAAAAGCCAGGCAAGGACCTCCATTTAGCTGACTTCTTGTCCAGAACCCCACAGCCTAATGTGGAACACCCACAAATGCAGACACCATCCTCGGTATATGCCTTGGGACTGACGTCAGCAGACCTTGAACATGTCAGTCACAGCAGCAACACCAACATCACTACAAAGACACTGGAGACCATCAAGACACACTCTGCTCAAGATCCAGTGGCACAGGCGCTGAACAGACACATCAGCAAGGGCTGGCCAGAGCACAGGCAAGCTGTGGACCCTTTCCTTCGTCCATTTTGGACATACAGAGAAGAACTTACAACAGAAGAAGGCCTAATTTTCAAAGGACAGCGGATCTTCATCCCTGAAACATTGCGCAACAGCTTCCTGCAGAAGATTCACATAGGGCACTCTGGTATTGAGGCCAGTCAGAGGAAGGCCCGTGAGGCCATTTTCTGGCCAGGAATTGCGGATGACATCAAGAACTTCACAAATGGCTGTGCCACCTGTAATGCCACTCAGGGGAAACAACAAAAAGAAATACTCACCGCACACCACATTCCAGACATCCCGTGGTCCAAAGTCGGAATAGACCTTTTCAGCATCAAGAGCTGCACATTGAAGCATGAAACAATTTTGCAGACATGGCACGCCTCACACTGTCTTCTCGGATAATGGCCCCCCCTTCAATAGCATGGAATTCCAACAATTTGCAGAGGAGTGGGACTTTGAACATGCAACCTCATCGCCATATCATAGCCAAAGCAACGGTAAAGTGGAGTCAGCAGTGAAAATAGCCAAAGTGTTACTGAAACGCTGTACAATGGATGGAGAAGACCCATGGAAAGCAGTACTAGAATGGAGAAACACTCCGACCGAAGGCCTTGACAGCTCGCCAGTCCAAAGACTCATGTCAAGGCGGACCCGATCACTCCTGCCCAGACAGAGTGTGCTTCTGAACCCTGAAGTGACGACAGATGTAGTCGCAAAGAAAAGAGTCAAAGGGGCAGCAGTCAAACACAGATACGACCTTCATGCTCGTGACCTCCGACCCATCACGCAAGGACAGACGGTACGAGTCCTTCTTCACCCCAACCATCCAGACGGCACATGGGCGCTGGGCTTATGCATTGACCAGCTTCACGATTGCTCATATGTGGTTCTGGTGAATGGGAAGAAATACCGTCGAAACCGCAGAGACATTCGTCCAGTGCAGGAACAACTTACCATCACTCCAAACCACAGCAATCCACTGCTCGACGACACCGACAACTGGAACACTGAAGGTGGCATTGAGACCCCGACTAACATACCAGATACAGCAGCTGAAGATGCACCCATGAGCCAACCTCCATCTCCCAACCGCCCCCTCCCCCTTCCCCTCCCCTACAACATACCAGAACGAGGAGCAACATTCAGCGACCTGCAAGATTCACCACTGACTTTGTTATCTAAAAGAAAAAAAGAAAAAAAACAGGGCATGACAGTTATAGTACCTGCAGACAATGGGTACTGGAAATTTTAAAACTAATGCATTTATGTTTTGTTAATTGTGTGCTTTTCTCAAGAGTTTATATTAGTTATGCTCTTTCATAGCCAGTGCTTTAACACAGGAGCTGCACTGGTAAAGGGTTCTGGCTCCAGTTACATGTAAAGGGAGATGTTACAGTGTTCTAGTGCCACTAGGTGGCGCTCTAAGGAATTATCTGTATATACAGCCTACCACTACAGAGCAAGCCAGTCTTAGATAACGCGGGAGAGCAAGCAAGCTGTAGTTGTACGTGCTGTAAGTTATCAGAATAAAGCTCACGGAATTCTTCTACATCTGCCTCATGACTGACATCTTTCAACACCCATGTTCAGGGTGGAAAGTAAAAAAGAAAGATTTGCATAAGACAAGTCAAATTGGTGTTTTAAAAAAGAAAAGATCATGGAGAATAAAGAAAAAAATATTTAAAAAATCTTTGTATATTCCCACATAGTGTTGAACGGTGTATCGATACTAAAAAGGTATCACGATGCCTTAACGCAAAAAACGATGCGATTTTCGACGTTTTTAGAATCGATACTTTATTAAAATAATAACGTTCTGTGTTTGTGTGAACTGCTGCTCTCACTGCTCCTTGCACGCATCTAGGCAAGTGGGCGTGTCAAGCAGGCAGCTCTGAGTGAGTGCGCAGCCAACGTCAACATAGTTCTTTGCCGACAGTCCTCGGCCTTGTGGAAAAAACAAAAGGTGAAGTGAAATCTGCAACTATTTCGGATACATCGCGAAGAGGCCCGTTTGTAAAATCAAAAAGTCAAAGTTCAAAGTCATTTAAAAGCAGTAGCTACGCATGGAACTTGGCTAAACACCTCGCAGACATATCCCAACATTTTTAAAGAGTTCAAAAAACGACAGGTTAACGAATATGCTATAGAAAACAGGACTACATGGTTAGTGCCAAGATCTTCTCTTCTGTTTTAGTCTAGCCTAAGTGAAACGAGTATATGGTTCTCTGGGATAAAGCGAACCTTCCTTCATCAATGCATTTTGACGAGACATAACGAGCTGTAATCATAGGGTGCTAACGTGATGAAAGCGCAATGTTCACGCCAGAATAACATTACCATAACTTGTAAACAATCTATTTCATTTTCGGTCAGTACTACTGGTAATATTTGTCATGGCATGTAGACTGCAATTTCTTTAATAATTATTGGCCAGATGTAAGATAGGATACCCGAAATGTGCTAATTAAAGCCCACAGCATATAATACCACCAAAGCGTGTTGACCCCACTAACACAAAACGTTAAGGGAACGTTCGGGAACGTTAGTGTATGGTTCCCTAAAGGGTAGTTCGAACCAAACCAAAAACTAACGGTTAGGGAACGTTACCTAAGGGAACCAACCAACCAAAACGTTCTCCTATGGTTGCACAGTACCTTCACACAACGTTCCCGTTTGGTTGTTATTGGTTGTTTTTGGTTGTTCTGAGTGCTGTTTTGACATGTTTATTTTAACCAGCTCCGTTTAAGTTTTTGAAGTAGGCCTAGCATATACAAAGTTTGCAGTCACTTGATATTCACTAAAAATTATTGGCCTTATGTAATCAAATTAAGATAAGGAGTAAGAGAATATATTTATTTTTAGGCTGATATCAATTTTGCTATAAACAATACTTTTGTGCTTGATTTCAGTTTTGTAACCGTATGAAGTGAAAATGCTTAAAACACGAATCGAGTCCTAATAATTGTTACGTGGTAGCAAATCATGTTATCAAAGAAATAGACGTAATGTAGGAATGCACACCGATATATTGCAACAGGTAGGAGGTATGAGTCCTTTCTTTTCCAGATATCTTAGGATTTCGCCGTAGTATCGTTTCAGTATCGAGCATCGTGATATTTATGGCAGATATCGTATCGAAGTCATAATTTTGGTATCGTGACAACACTATTCCCACAAGGTGTTTGGGTGCTCTGAAAATGAGAACCAAAATGATTTTTTAGACTTGTAAAGTCTGCTGTTCAGACCCTGAAGGAATTTATTTTCTGTTCATTGTTTTTTGTGAGTAATTCTACTTATCTCAGTAAGGAAAATAAATCAAGAGCCTATGTTGAGTACAAATATGTCTTCTGAAGGCTTAAACAGAGCCCAGCCAAAAACTCCAATAAAATTTGTATCAACTTTGAGGGACGGCTATGGCCATGCAGGATTATCCAGACCAAACGTGACGATTTTGCTACATACTATTCCTATTTATGTACCAGCATGCAAAATTTGAGCCTCCTACACGGTTTAGTTCTTGCGCTGTGGGCTTGTGAACTTTGACAAAAAAAAGAGCCCGAACAAAATCGACACCCCCCTCCCCCTGTAAAACTGGCTGTATCTTGGAAAGTATTGATCTTACATACAGTGGGTCCCTGTTAAGTTTGGACGGGTTCCTTCAGGAATCACGATCCCCATTTTCTCGGCAGAAATGGCACAAACTGCAGTTGACACAAACAACCACAAGGTGTCACTTTGGTGCCACTACTATTTTTGATGCGACTTGACTTACTGCTTCCATGATGCAGTTTCCAAGTCAGTAGAACAATCAGAGAAAGCTGAGCCATTACCAAACATATATGATAATACAATAGCGTGAGTTTATATATCTTATACCCTATTTGTCACGGTTACTTATAGATTTGATAGTGAAACGATAAACGCATAAGAGCATAAGAGACTTTCAGCGGGGGCACGGGAACTTAAATTGATCACGGTAGTTTAAGCTTACACTTGACAAAACATTCTAATATGAAAATGTAGATGCAATTGTTGTAAAATGGTGCAGCTCCTTTAAGAAAGCACCGTGTGCAGGGATGGAGAGAGAGAAAGCGAGAGGGGATAGGCCTATGTGTGTTACAACTTAGCGTGTGGAAAAAGTACGTGCTGTTGAGACTGGAGCGAGTCATATTCAAAATAATGCAAAAAAAAGCAATTATCCTCATTCATTGCAACCAAAGCATGCCTGCTTGCCGACGTTCAAACGAAAAATATATCAAAGCACCTTTTGCGTTTGAATGTAGCACGAAAAAATGTTTAAACAGCTGGACAAATAGTTTAGCTAATTGATTATATAACCTGTACACCAGCAATTGTTGAACATTTACCTGTACAAGTACATTGACAGTAGCCCAGCCTAACAGCATGTTGTAGGCCTACTGTAGAAATTTCACTTAAATTGCAACCGCAACATGCCTGCTTGCCAACGTTCAAACGACAACGAAAAAGATAATAAAACAACAAGAGGGTTGAGTCTGAATGACACTGAGTTTTTGTAGTTAAGAAATATTTTCGTATAAAAAAATGGTCATTCTTCAATCTCCTTCACTGACGCCTATGGAAAAGGCTTAACGTCCAAAACCACGATCAATGATCATCAAATTTCTCTCTCACATTGCTCCTCATAACCATCTATAAAAAAGTGAATTTTCAGAATTTTTTGAGACCTAAGTGCGTGGGCCCTGGTTGACCCTAAAAGTAAAGTAAAGTAACTGATCATACCTACACTTACACTTGCATAAAGGGATAGAGTCATAAAGTATAAACTGCTCACAATGTAGGTTGTGGCAATGTGGTTATCACAGAACAAATACCTCTTTTATACTTTTACACTATACTTTTCTATTTCTATTCTTAAAAAATAAATAAATGACTTTGTTATGGGAGAACATTTTTACATTGTGTTTGTTAAAATGAGTAAAAAAGTATTTTTTTCGAGGAAGGCAAGTTTGTCCGCCGTTGGACCACCATCTCTTTAAATTTAACTTGTCATAAATATTAAGAAAAGTTAATAAAATTATATATGGAGTATAACTGTAAAAAAAGGAAAAAGATTTTAGACCAATAGTGGCAAAATATTGGGCAATTTATCTGCAACCCGCCAGCGGACCGCCAGAGAACCGATGAGCAAAATGCCAACGGACCGCCAGCTATGCCACCAATGACAGCGGTTTGCCAGCCTCTTGCTGTATGGGATTATAAATATTCGAATAGCAATTGGAATAGAACAATTGGAAAAGAAATACACGCATTTTCGCCAGGTGATCTTCCAACAAAAATGTGCATTTCTAGGAGAGAAGGAGATAGAGAGCACACGCGTAAGTGCCGATTATTTCTGGTGGTAAAGTAGCTAATGGATACCTACAATAATTGTTTCAAATAAGACAAAAAAAGATGTAGGCAACGAATAAAATGTTAGTTATTCACGCTGTATGTATCCGCACGCAGGGGGTTTGGACAGCGGCTTTAGTGAAATACATTAACCTATTCTGTTCTTGCTGTTTGTCTCACGATACAGCCCGTAGCCTACTGAAACTATAGAAAGCCCCAGACGAATAGGCAAGATGTTTTGTGGTGCGTCGGGAAATTTATTTTATTTTTTATTTTTCCCCGAAAAGTGGGGTAGCCACTGGCCCCGTGACCCAGTGACGAATTTGAATTTTCAAATGAAATATACTAAATAAAGAGTCTTACCATAGCCATTAATGCCATTGAGGGAGGGGGGAAAAAACAGCATTTCACAGTAATGGAGTTACAGAACACCATTTTTAAACGTCTCCTAAAACCCCTTTAGATATATTTTTTCTTAATTTTTTTCTCAAAACCATATTAAGGGAAACGTGTGCACCATAAAACAAGAATAGAATTAAAAAAAAGTTGGCAATATCTTTCACAATTACTTTCAGATAAATTAGTTTTTCAAGAGCACAAATCTATACTGCCTGACACTCCACTTGTCATCTTCAGAATGCTGTAACCTTTGATCTAGGGCACATAGAAACAAACTTTAACTTGTTTTGTAAATGTTAAGTAATTGGTAATCATTCCAGATGTGTTTTGTAGAGATGTTTTAAGTTTTAGTTTTTACCCTAGATGTATACATTTGCGTGATCTTCCCCTTTTGTCTTGTTAATATTCACAGTTTGAGTTGTGGTCAGGTTGATTTAAATATCCCTTTCATAGATATGGCTCCTGATCTTTTATATTTGGAAGTCCAGTGATCAAAATGGGTGAAAAATGGGTGATGTATTCACATCAACTCATCCCATGGATTAGGACACATAAGTGATATTTTAACCACTCAACGTGTATGTTTTTTGTTCATTTCTACTGCAGGTGAGATCAGCAATCTTTTTCTTGATGGTTCTGAAGCGGATCAACCTCATGAAAACACCCTGATGGAGGCCACCATTCCACATCATCCTAAAATCCATAGTAGAAAATTCAGAGAGTAAGTAAAGTGGTTATGTGTGTCAATGCTGTGGTCTAGGTAGGGATGTCATGGAAGACTATCATGCGTTCATGCAGCTGGGGAGTGGGAAGGTTCCCACTTTGGAATTCCATACCTTTGAACTGAGAGCGTTGACTTGACAACAACAAACAGGCAATGTTGCTAATGTTCATAGGCTAGCTAGCCAGAAGGCTAACATCACGTAGTTAATCAAAGTTACTCTGGGAAGTACTGTTCAGCATGCTGAGTGACGTCAAAACATTCTTCTGGGAGCTCTCGCAAAGCCCCCACTTCAAACTGAGAAGTCCCCAGTTCAGGTGTGATGGACAGGTGTGATGTACTGACATATATCCAATTAGATGATATTACATTTATGTTAACAGTCCACATAAACAGAGACCAATAAAACTGGAGAGAATCAATCAGACCAAGAACAGGCGAGGTATTTGGATAAATAACGCCCATCAGCGAGAAATTGATTTATGGTTAAGGAGTGGAATGGGCCTGTGTGTATGTAATGGGATCGTATGTACAACCCGAATGTGAATAAAAAAAAAGAATACTATGATTTAGAAATCATGTCAACCCTATATTTAAGTTCGAGTGAAATAAAAAATATGTTCATTTTGAATTTAATGCAGGCAACACGTCTCAAAAAAATTGGGACAGGGGCATTTTTACCACTGTATTGCTTCACCTCTTCATTAGGACAGCTGCTAGTGTAGTTGTTTATTATATTAAGTGTGCTTGCAAGCACACTTATTGTTCTTCTTAAGTTTTATTATTACAGTGCATGAAAATGCACTGTACTGTTCTTCCTAGGCTTCTTATTCTTATTCTTCCGCTAACAACCGTTTAACGTAGAAACTTCATTGTTACGTAGGGCTTACTTAGGACATGGGTGCTATGTATTTTTCAGCTTTGTAACTTTTATACTTTTTAAACTATTAATTAAAAACTGTTTTGGGCTGATGACATCACAATAGAGCCGTTAAGCAATTAGAATCCTATGGCAGGTGTTCGGGCCACCTGCTTCAACTGCCAGTCTCAGGCTTTAAGCATACAAACATGCTAGTTAGCATAACTACTAAAAATGAAAACATTAGCTAAGTTAAGTAACTTGGTTAACATTATTATCTTTGATAACATATAGTTAGCATAACTGCTAGCAAACATTAGAGCCATTCCAACTGTCAGTTATCGTCAATTATCTACCTAAGTAATTTAACCATTTAAATCAGTGTTTCCCAAACTTTTTTTCTGGCGACCCACTTTTTAAAAATGACAGACCATCGTGACCCATTTCACTTCAAATTTAACCATCAGCGTGAAAAGTTGGAAATGACTACTGAAAAGATACGTTTTAATGCGCATCCGAGAGTAGGGGAAATTCTCGTATGTTGCGCAGTCGTCATTCGTCAGCATAGTAAGCTGTTCCTGTATTTCTAAAAAATAAAATGTTGTAGGCTACGTTGCGTTGCAGACAAATGTGTCCATAACACTGTGGACGTCAATTCCAATGTAAACAGCAAAAAACTCAAGTCGTTATATTGTATTGTTGTATTATATTATATTGTATAGTCGTTATATCAGTACAAGAGGCGTTTGCACAATAGCCGGAAGAATGCGCCTTTACTTTGGAGTTAGCGAGGTAGAAAACGAGAGGAATAGTGTTTAAAATGCCCATTTAAATTGTAGACTATAATGCACTGTTGTTATTAACTTTAAAGATTTCATCTGCAATCGGAACTGCAAATTGAATGGCCTTATGTCCGTTCTATGGATGTCTGCTTTGACAGCACGGTCACTAGATTTTAATCGGTAAAGTTGAGAAGCTGGTATCTATTAATGTTCGTGCAAATAGGCGGATTCATGTCCCTTGCACTTAGCAACTGCGAGGTACATGGTAGGCGCCCCACAGAACGGTTTCATTTTGAGAGGTAGATATCCATGTTGGCACCCCCTCTGCGATGCGTTCGTCCCCCAGTTTCATGCGCCAGTTTCATGAGCTTTTATGACAAAACCATGACTGTGGTAGTTAACAATCTACATCCTAATAGAAAACTGTTAGCTTTCCTGGTATCAAATGACAAATGGTATCAGTTAGGCCTATAACACAACATAAATTGTGCTGGCGACCCAAATAAAATCTCCTGCGACCCACCCGTGGGTCGCGACCCAGACTTTGGGAAACACTGATTTAAATGATCCACCTATTTAACCGTTCAATCATTCCAACTATATTAAACCTTATCTACCAAGCAAATCATTTAACTATATAAACTATCCACCTATTTAACTGTTCAGTCATTCCAACTATATTAAACCTCATCTACCTAGCAACCAATATAGTTTGTTTTTACTCTGTATGATATTTTACATCATATTTTTTGCATTTTCATGCACTTTATTTCCTTCAGGAAATGCTTTTCTAGTTACAGTGCATGAAAATGCACTGTACTGTTCTTCCAAGGCTTTTTACAGTGCATGAAAATGCACTGTACTGTTCTTCCTAGGCTTCTTATTCTTATTCTTCCACTAGCTAAGTAAGCTAAGTCACATGGTTAGCATACTTAACATGTTAACATGCTAGTTAACATAGTTAACATACCTACTAAAAATGATTAGCTAGGTTAGCTAAGTCACATGGTTAACATAGTTAGCATGTTAGCAGTTAGCATAACTACTAAAAATGAAAACATTAGCTAAGTTAAGTAACTTGGTTAACATTATCTTTGATAACATAGTTAGCATAACTGCTAGCAAACATTAGAGCCATTCCAACTGTCAGTTATCGTCATTTATCTACCTAAATAATTTAACCATTTAAATTATCCACCTATTTAACCGTTCAGTCATTCCAACTATATTAAACCTCATCTACCTAGCAACCAATATAGTTTGTTTTTACTCTGTATGATATTTTACATCATATTTTTGCATTTTCATGCACTGTATTTCCTTCAGGAAATGCTTTTCTAGTTATTTTTCTTCTTCTAACGCACTTAATGCAGCTTCAACCGTTTAACGTTGAAAGTAATTGTGGTGAATAATTACTTAATATTCATCTTAGACTGGCGAACTTCAGGAAAAACTCAGGAATCAGGTTTATTCTGTTACAGGCAGAGAGAGTACAAAAAAAGGTCTATGGTCTATGTAGGCCTAGCCCAGGCCATGGCCTCTGTAAGATCACCCTCTCTCTCTCAGTTCTCCATGTCCTAATCTTGTGTCTTACAATGCAAGTTAATCACTTTTGTATGAGTTAAACAAAGAGGAAAATGGCGCCAAGAACAATCCCACATGATTGGTTCTCCAGTTGGCATCAGACACACCTACTCACACACCTATTTCACACCTATGCATTCTTATCAGAATAGCATGAGGGGAGATATCATATATATCAGAAATATCACTTATAGAATGTTCCAAACATTCTCACAATCAAATCATTACAATCCTTGTACTGAGACTATCAGAATGATACCAAACATGAATACATTTACATTTCATGACACATGGATACATTATATCAAGGTAAGCATCCTTTGTCTTGTGTACCTGATAGTCCTTAACCAGCACATTAGCATTCCATTGGGGGAGGGGAGGGTGTCTTTGTTTAAACCAAGGAAGGTTACATGGCTAACTAAAAGCAGTCTTGAAGTTAAATTATTATCCATTTTAACCATAAATTTATTGCTATCAACATAGAAACTTCATTCAAACTATGTTACGTAGGTCTTACTTAGGACATGGGTGCTATGTATTTTTCAGCTTTGTAACTTTTATACTTTTTAAACTATTAATTAAAAACTGTTCAAAATTTACCCATAGACTTAACATGGGCTGATGACATCACAATAGAGCCGTTAAGCAATTAGAATCCTATGGCAGGTGTTCAGGCCACCTGCATCAACTGCCAGTCTCAGGCTTTAAGCATAAAAACTGGCCCTATTAAGACTACACATCCTGTTCAACTGCTTCCTCTGCCAAAAACTGTTTCAAAATAAAAGTCCTCACTACAATATTTCACTGTTAAACAATTTAACCCTTTAAACTACTGAACTTTTTAACTGTTCAGCCATTGTAACTGTTACTTGTCATCAACTATGACTCCTACCTACTGTAGCTAGCTGCTAAACTGCTAAAAATGATTAGCTAAGTTAGCTAAGTCACATGGTTAGCATAGTTAGCATGTTAGCATAAAAATGATTAGCTAGGTTAGTTAAGTCATATGGTTATTATAGTTAACATTTTAACATTGTTAGCATGCTAGTTAGCATAGTAACTTGGTTAACATTATTATCTTTGTTAACATAGTTAGCATAACTGCTAGCAAACATTGGAGCCATTCCAATTGTTAGTTATCGTCAACTATCTGCCTAAATAATTTAACCATTTCAATTATAAACCTATTTAACTGTTCAGTCATTCCAACTATATTAAACCTTATCTACCAAGCAAATAATTTAACCATATAAACTCATCATATTTTTGCATTTTCATGCACTGTATTTCCTTTAGGAAATGCTTTTCTAGTTAGTGGGTTTGATCCAGCAAGACCACTATTGTTCTTCTTAAGTTTTCTTATTAGTGGGTTTGATCCAGCAAGACCACTATTGTTCTTCTTAAGTTTACTTTATTTATTAGTGGGCTTGCAGAGCAAGCCCACTATTGTTCTTCTTAAGTTTACTTTATTTATTATTCCTTTTCACCCACTTTTTGGCCGAACTACTGCTCCTAGACCGTTTGAGCTATCGACGCGGTTCGAACTCCAAAAATTCAGGCCCGAACCGGTGTAACTTGCTTGTTAATTTCGTGTCGCTGGCCCTTGTCGTTTTCGCGGTATTCCCGTTTTTCGGCGTTTTTGGGCCCCATTGAAATGAATGACGGAATGCTGGGGCTTTATGACATCACAGCACCTCATTACTTGCACCTGGTAGAGCTCTGCTGCTAGAGTTGATTACTTGCACCTGGCAGAGTTCTAAGCCATCTGGCAATGTCTAATGGGCTGGGCTGGGCTGTCTGTGTATATGAAGGTGTGTGCATGTAACTTTTGACCAGTATGTCCGATTTTCATGAATGAGGTACCGTTGGAATCCTTGAATGAAGCCCAGTTCAATGCCTTGCCAGCACTAAGTGTAAAGGTCATTGTCTCCTCTTTTTTTTAAAGCCAAACCATGTTCATATAGGTCATTAAAAAAATAAATAAATAAAGTATTTCACCAATCCATTCAGCCCAGTCCTATACCCAGCTAGCTCCATTTGAACTTAGTCATGTGTACAGTTGTATAGATTATTACATTGAGAAACACACTTTCATACAGATATCATGCATATCCACGCAGCATTACTAATCAAGTTACTCATCGTTGCCCAGCAAGAAGTCCACAATCAATTCAATTGTCTTGCCACGATCTGTGGAGCTTACAGACAACGTTATATTACTACAGGTTCTGTATGCTATTTAAAGCCGACCTAACGCTGAGTCCCTTCTAGACGGTGTGTTGCAATGCATTCTGGGTGCTGTGCTGTGATTCGACGGCTCGTCACCTGACCCACCAAACAACAACTCTCTGGGATGTGGCAAATATTGCGTAAAAACCTTGTTGCCGGAACAACAGGGAAAAGGCAACAGGATAGCAGCACGAAAGATACACAGGATACACACGGAATTTTGATGGACGTCCTTATCAGTCTATGGTCTAACTTATAAACGTGTCGGGTCAACGTCAACGATAAGTAAGTTAGGCTAACGTAAACGTTAGCTATTTGCTGTTGTCATATGCTAGTGCTATATGCTTTAGGCTACGTGATGGCCATTTATCACACTAATTTTAGGTACTACTTTTACGAGGTCTGTAGTTCTGTCAAAATGTATCTTATCGTTGAACAGACTACAAGGTTATCTTCCTTAGACTTCGTAGATGTAGTTACTACAATTTGGAAGCGAATTTCGAAGTGTAAATATGGTTTTAGTGTGTAAACAGACCAACCGCGATTTTGCAATGAAGTTAATGGAGCCTTTTATGTAGGGCTTCTAGGCTACTTTCACGAAGTCTGTAGTTCTGTAGTTCTGTCAAAATGTATCTTATCTATGAACAGACTACAAGGTTATCTTCCTTAGACTTCGTAGATGTAGTTACTACAATTTGGAAGCGAATTTCGAAGTGTAAATATGGTTTTAGTGTGTAAACAGACCAACCGCGATTTTGCAATGAAGTGAATATGGAGCCTTTTATGTAGGACTACTAGGCTACTTTCACGAAGTCTGTAGTTCTGTCAAAATTGATCTTATCTATGAACAGACTACATGGTTATCTTCTTTAGACTTTGTAGATGTAGTTATTACAGTTTGGAAGCGAAATTCGAAGTGCAAATATGGTTTAAATGTGTAAACAAGACGCCTGATGTTTAATATATGTTAATGAATGGGCACAGTATTATTGTGTACAGTAATGGGCTATCAGTAGTATGTAAACAGTTCATGTGTTATGTGATTTACATAAACTAACAACAGAAATGTTAAAAGCTGGTATTGTGTTTCCTGAATTCTTACATTCAGGCATTCAAATGAAATGTAATTAAATAGCATATCAATCATGCAACAATGCAAAAACAATGAAACTAGTGTAGGCCTAATTATATTTTACATTAGTAAAGCAGTACTCTGATGTGCATGCTTTCACAAACTTTTGTAAACAATCTTAGCACTTTAAACATTGACTGTTTTGAAGTGCATGTAGGCAATATAGTATAAAAATAATAATTGTGATATCATTACAATTTGATAGGGGTTGGGAGGAGGGGGTGGGTTCATGTAGGTGGGCCCTATGACCCCAAAGTATGCCTTGACTGGGCCTCAGGTCAAAGAAGTTTGAGAAATGCTGATGTAGACAACAAAGCAGCAAGGAGGCGTCGTGTGATCATTTAAACAAGTTTTATGACGAGGTCGATGAGGGTGGGAAAAATCGTACATTTCTGTGCAAACTTTGCCCGCACTTCAGTCACATTGTCTTTTAAGAAAATGCAGTCCTTTTTTCGGTTCCAGCAGCCAACAACCTCAGAACTGACCCTTCAGGCCTCTCAGGAGGCGCTGGCCTTTAACCGCAGCCAGAAGAGAGTCAGCAGAAATTTGATTGCCTTTAAAAAATCTGACTTCTTAAAAAATCTTAAACTGGCTGCATTACGTGATTATTTCTGAGATTCTGATACGTTTTTAACCATGACCTATACACAGTTCTGGTTTGAAAATGTATCTCTTAAAATAATCACTTTATGCAGTCAGCTTAAGATGGCTTACTAGCAACTAACTAATTACCCTAGCAACAACCTAGAAACCACCCCTGTAATGTCAACCTAGCGACCACCATAGCAACCAGCATAGCAACCATGTTATTTATGCGTTTTAGCTTATTGGATGTTGCGTTAATGCAGACAACTTTTGATCCGTGTGCCCGATTTTCATAAATGAGGTACCGTTGGAATCCTTGGATGAGGCCGAGTTCCGTGCCACTGATCAAACCCACTCTTGCAGTTCCTCGGAACCGCAATTCTAGTTTATTAGTGGGTTTGATCCAGCAAGCCCACTATTGTTCTTCTTAAGTTTACTTTATTTATTATTCCTTTTCACCCACTTTTTGGCCGAACTACTGCTCCTAGACCGTTTGAGCTATCGACGCGGTTCGAACTCCAAGAATTCAGGCCCGAACCGGTGTAACTTGCTTGTTAATTTCGTGTCGCTGGCCCTTGTCGTTTTCGCGGTATTCCCGTTTTTCTGCGTTTTTCGGCCCCATTGAAATGAATGGCGGAATGTTCAAGGATTCAGGTGACATCACAGCTCTAATTGTTTAAGCTTGCACCTGGCAGAGTTCTGAGCCATCTGGCAGAGCTCTAATGGGCTGGGCTGGGCTGTCTGTGTATATGAAGGTGTGTGCATGTAACTTTTGACCCGTATGTCCGATTTTCATGAATGAGGTACCGTTGGAATCCTTGAAAGAAGCCCAGTTCAATGCCTTGCCAGCACTAAGTGTAAAGGTAAAGTAAAAAAAGATGAGACCGCGCGAAGCGAACACTATCCAAGTTAAGTTACTCATTATTGCCCGGCAAGAAGTCCACACTCAATTCAATTGTCTTGCCACGATCTGTGGAGCTTACAGACAACGTTATATTACTATAGGTTCTGTATGCTATTTAAAGCTGACCTAACGATGAGTCCCTTTAAGACGGTGTGTTGCAATGCATTCTAGGTGCTGTGCTGTGATTCGACGGCTCGTCACCTGACCCACCAAACAACAACTCTCTGGGATGTGGCAAATATCGCGTAAAAACCTTGTTGCCGGAACAACAGGGAAAAGGCAACAGGATAGCAGCACGAAAGATACACAGGATACACACGGAATTTTGATGGACGTCCTTATCAGTCTATGGTCTAACTTATAAACGTGTCGGGTCAACGTCAACGATAAGTAAGTTAGGCTAACGTAAACGTTAGCTATTTGCTGTTGTCATATGCTAGTGCTATATGCTTTAGGCTTCGTGATGGCCATTTATCACACTAATTTTATGTACTACTTTTACGAGGTCTGTAGTTCTGTCAAAATGTATCTTATCGTTGAACAGACTACAAGGTTATCTTCCTTAGACTTCGTAGATGTAGTTACTACAATTTGGAAGCGAATTTCGAAGTGTAAATATGGTTTTAGTGTGTAAACAGACCAACCGCGATTTTGCAATGAAGTTAATGGAGCCTTTTATGTAGGGCTTCTAGGCTACTTTCACGAAGTCTGTAGTTCTGTCAAAATGTATCTTATCTATGAACAGACTACATGATTATCTTCCTTAGACTTCGTAGATGTAGTTACTACAATTTGGAAGCGAATTTCGAAGTGTAAATATGGTTTTAGTGTGTAAACAGACCAACCGCGATTTTGCAATGAAGTGAATATGGAGCCTTTTATGTAGGACTACTAGGCTACTTTCACGAAGTCTGTAGTTCTGTCAAAATTGATCTTATCTATGAACAGACTACATGGTTATCTTCTTTAGACTTTGTAGATGTAGTTATTACAGATGTAGTTATTACAGTGATTATTTCTGAGATTCTGATACGTTTTTAACCATGACCTATACACAGTTCTGGTTTGAAAATGTATCTCTTAAAATAATCACTTTATGCAGTCAGCTTAAGATGGCTTACTAGCAACTAACTAATTACCCTAGCAACAACCTAGAAACCACCCCTGTAATGTCAACCTAGCAACCAGCATAGCAACCATGTTATTTATGCGTTTTAGCTTATTGGATGTTGCGTTAATGCAGACAACTTTTGATCCGTGTGCCCGATTTTCATAAATGAGGTACCGTTGGAATCCTTGGATGAGGCCGAGTTCCGTGCCACTGATCAAACCCACTCTTGCAGTTCCTCGGAACCGCAATTCTAGTTATTCCTGTTCACCCACTTTTTGGCCGAACTACTGCTCCTAGACCGTTTGAGCTATCGACGCGGTTCGAACTCCAAAAATTCAGGCCCGAACCGGTGTAACTTGCTTGTTGATTTCGTGTCGCTGGCCCTTGTCGTTTTCGCGGTATTCCCGTTTTTCTGCGTTTTTTGGGCCCATTGAAATGAATGGCGGAATGTTCAGAATTCAAATTTCGATTGTGACATCACAGCTCTAATTGCTTAAGCTTGCACCTGGAAGAGTTCTAAGCCACCTGGCAGAGCTATAATGGGCTGGGCTGGGCTGTCTGTATATATGAAGGTGTGTGCATGTAACTTTTGACCCGTATGTCCGATTTTCATAAATGAGGTACCGTTGGAATCCTTGGATAAGGCCGAGTTCCATGCCCCTGATCAAACCCACTCTTGCAGTTCCTCGGAACCGCAATTCTAGTTTATTATTCCTATTCACCCACTTTTTGGACGAACTACTGCTCCTAGACCGTTTGAGCTATCGTCGCAGTTCGAACTCCAAAAATTCAGGCCCGAACCGGTGTAACTTGCTTGTTAATTTCGTGTCGCTGGCCCTTGTCGTTTTCGCGGTATTCCCGTTTTTCTGCGTTTTTTGGGCCCATTGAAATGAATGGCGGAATGTTCAGAATTCAAATTTCGATTGTGACATCACAGCTCTAATTGCTTAAGCTTGCACCTGGAAGAGTTCTAAGCCACCTGGCAGAGCTCTAATGGGCTGGGCTGGGCTGTCTGTGTATATGAAGGTGTGTGCATGTAACTTTTGACCAGTATGTCCGATTTTCATGAATGAGGTACCGTTGGAATCCTTGAATGAAGCCCAGTTTAATGCCTTGCCAGCACTAAGTGTAAAGGTAATGTAAAAAAAGATGAGACAGCGTGAAGCGCTGTCTCATCTTTTTTTTAAAGCCAAACCATGTTGATACAGGTCATTAAAAAAAATATATATATATATTTTCCAAATCCATTCAGCCCAGTTCAATGCCTTGCCAGCACGAGTTGTAAAGGTCATGTATCTTTTTTTTAAAGCCAAACCATGTTCATATAGGTCATTAAAAAAAAAAAAATAATAATAAAGTATTTTACCAATCCATTCAGCCCAGTCCTATGCCCAGCTAGCTCCATTCAAACTTAGTCATGTATGTGTACAGTTGTATAGATTATTACATTGAGAAACACACTTTCATACAGATATTATGCACATCCACACATTACACACCTAACACATTCATGTTAAGTTACTCATCATTGCCCGGCAAGAAGTCCACAATCAATTCAATTGTCTTGCCACGATCTGTGGAGCGTACAGACAACGTTATATTGCTATAGGTTCTGTATGCCATTTAAAGCCGATGAGTCCCTTTAAGACGGTGTGTTGCAATGCATTCTGGGTGCTGTGCTGTGATCCGACGGCTCGTCACCTGACCCACCAAACACAACGATGCTTGAACCAGAGCACTTGAACTAAACGTAGTAAAAATAAATAGCTACCAAGGCTCCAAATAGCAACACACTTACACCGTAGCATAATGAGGGTATCTACATGTAAACCGAAGCATTCAGAACTGTGTAAGTCTACAGGCAGTTTATTAAAAAGAACGTCAACGTCAACGGGTCAACGTCAACGATAAGTAAGTTAGGCTAATGTAAACGTTAGCTAGCTATTTGCTGTTGTCATATGCTAGTGCTATATGCTTTAGGCTACGTGATGGCCATTTATCACACTCATTTTAGGTACTACTTTTACGAGGTCTGTAGTTCTGTCAAAATTTATCTTATCGTTGAACAGACTACAAGGTTATCTTCCTTAGACTTCGTAGATGTAGTTACTACAATTTGGAAGCGAATTTCAAAGTGTAAATATGGTTTTAGTGTGTAAACAGACCAACCGCGATTTTGCAATGAAGTGAATATGGAGCCTTTTATGTAGGGCTACTAGGCTACTTTCACGAAGTCTGTAGTTCTGTCAAAATTTATCTTAACCATTTAGTCTGTTCATAGATATCTTCCTTAGACTTCGTAGATATAGTGACTACAATTTGGAAGCGAATTTCGAAGTGTAAATATGGTTTTAATGTGTAAACAGACCAACCGCGATTTTGCAATGAAGTGAATAGAGCCTTTTATGTAGGGCTACTAGGCTACTTTCACGAAGTCTGTAGTTCTGTCAAAATGTATCTTATCTATGAACAGACTACATGGTTATCTTCTTTAGACTTCGTAGATGTAGTTACTACAGTTTGGAAGCGAAATTCGAAGTGCAAATATGGTTTAAATGTGTAAACAAGACGCCTGATGTTTAATATATGTTAATGAATGGGCACAGTATTATTGTGTAGCTACAGTAATGGGCTATCAGTAGTATGTAAACAGTTCATGTGTTATGTGATTTACATAAACTAGTAAACAACAGAAATGTTAAAAGCTGGTATTGTGTTTCCTGAATTCTTACATTCAGGCATTCAAATGAAATGTAATTAAATAGCATATCAATCATGCAACAATGCAAAAACAATGAAACTAGTGTAGGCCTAATTATATTTTACATTAGTAAAGCAGTACTCTGATGTGCATGCTTTCACAAACTTTTGTGAACAATCTTAGCACTTTAAACATTGACTGTTTTGAAGTGCATGTAGGCAATATAGTATAAAAATAATAATAATAATTGTGATATCGTTACAATTTGATGGGGGGGTGGGAGGAGGGGTTGGTTCATGTAGGTGGGCCCTATGACCCCAAAGTATGCCTTGACTGGGCCTCAGGTCAAAGAAGTTTGAGAAAGGCTGATGTAGATGACAAAGCAGCAAGGAGGCGTCGTGTGATCATTTAAACAAGTTTTATGACAAGGTCGATGAGGGTGGAAAAAATCGTACATTTCTGTGCAAACTTTGCCCGCACTTCAGTCACATTGTCTTTTAAGAAAATGCAGTCCATTTTTCGGTTCCAGCAGCCAACAACCTCAGAACTGACCCTTCAGGCCTCTCAGGAGGCCTGGCCTTCTAACCTAGTGACCACCATAGCAACCAGCATGATTGCCCTAGCAACCAGCATAGCAACCACTATATTTATGCGTTTTAGCTTATTGGATGTTGCGTTAATGCAGATAACTTTTGATCCGTGTGCCCGATTTTCATAAATGAGGTACCGTTGGAATCCTTGGATGAGGCCGAGTTCCATGCCCCTGATCAAACCCACTCTTGCAGTTCCTCGGAACCGCAATTCTAGTTATTATTATTATTCCCGTCTCCCTAATTTTTTGTCAGCTCTAGCGCCTAGGCCCTTTAAGACAGAGACACCGTTCCAACTTTAAAACGTCCGGTCAGTACAGGTGTAAGTTGGTCGCGAAGATGACGTCAGGTGGCCGTGTCGTTCGTCCGCCATATTGGATTGAACAGAAAGCGAAACTAAATTTTCACAGGTCACAAATTTGGTCTGAAAACCACGAAAATTGACTTACATTATCCTTGGACCAAGCCTCACAAAAGTTACCGGAAGGATTTCTGATTTTCGAAAGCGTTTGCCCGTCACAGCCAAACGAAATCGGCGGCGAAGCTCCGAAACAGGAAGTCGTCCATATCTCAGGAACACTGTCACATATCGATACCAAATTTTGTATATGAACTGGGGACTCCAGTGTGAGGGTGCATAAAAAAAAAAAAAATATTCCAAAAGTTTCTATCATTTGGCAAACCACCCATCCATATTTGGTAACGATCAGCTTTCACATTTGCAGTTGTACTGCTATCACAATGCCTTCCAAGTATGCACAATATCTCTGGGCAGCCACAATGTCTCTGGGCAGCCTTGCCCAATCATGAAATCCTTGCTCTGCCGTGGGATAGTATGGACTTACGAACTGAGATAGCAAGGAGAACAGTAGCTATATATAGCTTACATAATAGAGTTGTTTTCACATTGACGGTATTCAAATTAAATTTTTCCTTATTGTTAAATGTCATGATGGGAGAGTATTATTAAAAATGTTACAAGTATGCAAATTCATATGTTTACGGGAAATTAGGTTTTACTGGGTTGTTTTGTTGTAAAGACATGCAAGGCATTCTGGGCCATGTAATAGACAAACAGTGGTCGGCAGCGTTAACTTGATTTCCTGTATTAATATGAATAGGTGTTTCTGTAAACCTAGGGACAATAAACAGCTATCTCTGTTACAAAAACGAGCTGGTAATCGCTCATTGAAGACGGAACTATGATAAAAAGATTGTTTTCCTAAAAGCATGGAGTTGACGAAAGAATAAATAAGCAATGTCACGTTAATGTTAAATAGCCTACTGAACGCTAGGTGGCAACGTTGTATTACATTTCACTAGTGTAGCCTACTTGAAATACGGTGTGAGATTCACAAGTAAGGTAGGTGCAAATATTATGCAATTTATCATGGGAAATTATTGGAAATGTTATTTCTTGTTTATTCTAATTGCAAACCACACACATCCATTCGGAATCACACGTACACATTTAATACTGAAAGACTATCATTTCGTTTATTTGATGTTGCCTAGCAACACAGCCTTCAGAGCAAAGATTCTAGAACAGGGCTTCAGAGAGACACGTTTTGAGTTTGTGGCCAATAACCTAAAATATCGGTTTCCATGTGTATGTGCTGGATGGTGTGCGTCCTTTATGAAAGTAAGTGTTTTATTAGTTAACGTTACAGACATAATGAGTCATGTTGTAGTGGTCAACATAAATGTGCCCCTTCTGTTATTAGAATGCTAAGCGGAGAAGCTATGGGAGAAGCATGCTAAGCAGAGATTTAGTATCATTAATTTCTTGTGTGGCTAGCTATAGGGAGGAGATGTATGTTGCTAATTGAGATTTATGTTGTTTAGCGTAATGCCATGGTCATTTGATATGAGATGCTTGCACTTGTAACTTCGTCACTTGTAACTTTAGGACTGCTATTTTTTTTTACTAATAGTAATTCACGAAGCATTTTAGCCCTAAAAGTAGCACCTAAGTCTGTGACAGCTTAAAAGAAGTGGCAAGGACTCCTAACGCGATGTTTTTAAATGCATCTACTATTGTCTACAGGAGCTTCCAATCGCGAGGGAACTTGCATTGTAGGCATAACTAAGGGATGCAATAACACCACCAACAACCAAAACTAGCCTACTCATTGTCCACATGTATATGAAATGTAACGTTTCATGTGAATCAAATTAAAATGTTTTCTTTGCAAACGTAAGCATAGGCATATGGTGACAGATTAATTTAATAATGCTGCTGTGTGAATCACGGTAAGCGCGAATGAAGTGGCCACTTCTTAATGGGACTCACTGTATGGAAGTGGGCTAAGTAAAATAGAGATGTTTTAAATAAGATAAGGTTAATCAGAATTCTACGATATGCCCGCTTGACAACGGCAGAGATACAACTGGCCTTTGGCCATAGCAACCATCCATTTAGAACTACTGGCCTTCATAGCAACCAAAGATCTGAGTTGTGTTGCAAAGGTGTAGAAAGGTGATGAAACATACAGAGACAGGTCAAGAAATATAGTGCAATGTAGACAGTAGTATACAGTTGATTTACAGACGGTGGTTTAGAGTAATATGAAGTATTCCTTTATTCTGAGAGAGGCTGTAGCAATGTATCAATAGGCTCTCAAAACAACCCCAGGCTCACAAAACAATCCCAAACAGACATAAGGTCCATATAATAATAATCCATATAGATTATTTGTCAAATAAACCAGTAAAACATAATTTGTGGGATGGAATATATAACATTCACACTCATAGCTCATATTTTAAAATAAATCAGTGAAAAAGTATCCTGACAAACAAGCAGCTTTTTAATGCCTTGGTCATATTTGATAATTTCAATTCCTCTGTAGGTTACCTGATAGCCCAATTTGAGAGGTGCAAGACGCGTGACATTATTTATTTTTGCAGCCAATCACTGCTGTCATTTTATTTTATTGATTTGATCTCAGTCATAGAAGCTAAATTCGAAGGCAGGCCAAAGGTAAAATCCAACGAATCGCATTCAACCCGCAAGCCAATAGTTGAATAGCCCTCTCCTAGAGCTTTTGAGATATTGCCACTGCTCCAAAACTGAAAGGCACTGTTACAATGCCTGGATCAAGCCAGGTTCAGCATAGCGTATGCCATTGTCTGCTCACGTTGCTGACCGGACCAGGGCAAGCACACTTTCGCAGTTCCCGCCGGAAATGCAGTCTAGTTTATTTTTGGTTCTGTCATCCTTTTTTCCCCCCCGGGTCCCTGAAACACCGGGGATCATGAAAGTTGGTGGGCATGAAGCCCCCCTACACTTTTGCGTCCCAGCGGGCAAACCAGTCATAAAAGCATTTTTATGTTAATTTTGGAGCAATATTGTTTTTAAATTTAGTTACTTATTTAATCTGCAAGTTGCTCAACAGCTAAGTTCTAGGGTGGCATTTCCGTTTTCATTTATGTAAATGTAATGCTTCATCCTGATTTTATCTAGTGTATGTTCACCCTGAAATCCATTCTGAGAAAACAACCCACACACCTCACATTCACTCAGACACTTCACTCAATCATTCGTACACATGTGCACACATGCAAATGTTACTGCTTTATTTGTGTCCACAATTCAGAATAAATAGACATAAGGAAACATATTTAATCGTTTGGCCTTGAGGCTTACTCGTTACTTGCCAAACAGTGACCTTGTTCCATCTCTGCACCAGCCTACCCTGAAGTGTTTGGTGCTTGATGTTACTGTGATCAGTAGTGTACTGTGATCAGTAGTGTGTATTTGATTTTCTTCGACTGTTACGCCATGCTGACAGTCATCTGAAATACAGCTCTTTATTCTGACAGCTACTGCAGCCAGGTCCTGAGTAAGGATGTGGATGAATGTGTGACCAACCTGTTGAAGGAGCTTGTTCGCTTTCAGGATCGCCTATACCTGAAAGATCCCAGGAAAGCCCGCATTAAACGCCGGCTAGTAATGGGTCTACGGGAAGTTCTCAAGCATCTCAGGCTTCATAAAGTGAAATGTGTTATCATCTCACCCAACTGCGAGCGCATTCAGTCCAAAGGTAAGATTAAATACACTCTTCAAAAAAGTAGATGCATATTTGAGTTTAACTTCATCAAAGCAGGTCTGAAAAAACAAACAAACATATATTTAGTACATCATTGTTATTAAAGGGAAACTGTGGTTGTTTTTTTTTTCAACCTATTTAACCTATATTGGCAAAATGTGGTTCACTATTGAGAAATGGACAATATTGAAAGATACATGGTGTGTATCCATGTGAGGATGCTTTTTAAAAAAAATGTTTTCACCCGATTAGATAGAAGCAGGCAGATTTTTATTTTTAAAGGCCAGTTATTTTATGGATCCAGGGTGCTATGCATCCTGATAAAGTTCCCTTGGTCCTTTGGAATTGAAAAAGCCACACATCATCACACATCCTTCACCATACCTAGAGACTGCCATGGTTTTTGTTTCAGTTAGCCTATTAGCTGGTTTAATTTGCATTGAGCTCAATGAGCATCCTGGATCCATGAAATAACTGGCCTTTAAAAATAAAAAAATCTGCCTGCCTCTATGGGAATTTAACATACTGTAGGGGTGCCAATACTTATGAGCCCTGTATTTTAAGGAAGAACATTTATTTATTTATGATGCATTATTCATTCACAAAGAAAATTAGTTTCCTTAAAGGTTGGATGTTTCCTCATTTTTTTACTTAAGGCATTAAGATCAATTTCCAAAAGATGATTTTACATTCTTCTTTTTAGTCAACTTTAGCAGAGGTGCCAATAATTCTGGATAATCCCCCCCCCCCCCATGAGAAATTTGAACAGAAATTGACAGATTTAGACATCTAACCATCAACAGATTCAAGGCATTTGCTGTGAAAAGAGATGGCAATCACAAATGATTATTGCAGCACATACCTTGAACTGGTCACAAACAGAAACCTTCATTTTATAACTTTAGACAGGATTATTCTTTTTTGTATTTATTGATTTTTAGCTTTCATTTACATTATTGGCATTTATCACATAATACATTGTTATTTACAATTATATCTGCCACATCCTGTCTGCGAGCACTGAATTTTTCTGGGGTTTTAATAGACATGCTCTAAGCCTCTGATAATAGGTGTTGCTAGGGTAGATGTGGTGGTTGCTGTGCTAAATAAAGCAGTTGCTATGCTGGTTGCTAGGGTAATCATGTTAATTTTATAGTGGTTGCTAGGTTGACATTATGGTGGTGGTTGCTATGTTGTTGCTAGAATAATTAAGATGGTTGTTATGGTAAATAAAGTGGTTGCTATGCTGGTTGCTATGTTGGTTGCTAGGGTTATCATGTTGGTTGGTAGGGTGGTGGCTAGGTTGACATTATGGAGGTGGTTGTTAGGTTGTTGCTAGGGTAATTGAGATGGTTGCTAGGGTGTTGTTAGGGTATGTATGGTGGTTGCTATGGAGGTTGCTAGGTAGGAATTGAAGAGGATGGATGGATACCAATGAATGTTGGATGTTTAATGGATTTTGAAAGGCAGATAGTGGTGCCTGTACCAAACATTCCATTTTCAGTGCTGCAGGACCACCTTACACAGGGTTAGGGTTAGTGTTAGGGTTATGACAGTGTCTTCAAGTAAAGTGTTACCAAAAATTCTTGGAACCTCAGATACAAACCAATAGGCCAGTCAATCTAATCCAAAAAGACAAAAAAAAATGCAACAGAAATGTCTCATAGTTTTTTATTGGTCCTAATACCCTCCTGAATCATATACTAAAAGTCTACCGCTGTAAATCGAGTGAAACATATTTTTTTCGAGATTAATGGCCAAAGATGTGCTCAACACTCTAAGTAGAATAGGGGAACATTTTCAATTAATAGCTATCACTATGAAACTTCTCTAGTTCATTAGTGACATCATACCAAAGAAAAAAATGTATTACAAGTTTTTGAGATGTTATGTTTATATGCAAATTAGGCATTTATTCATAAAATGTACCATAATCTGCATATTACTGAACACACAATCTGAAAATTGGATGAAGCCAGATTAAAAATGTATTGTTTCATTATGTTGAGAGAATACAGAAAGACAAAATTAAAGAAGAGACTGTGGCTATGTTTCTCTATCATCCCATACCATTTGGTATGAAAAGTAGAAAATATCAGGCTATTGAAAATATATCAACATAACTCCTCCCTAATCACACACAAAATACAGATAGGAAGAAATATGTAATGAATAGTTTATGTAAGTGTTACTGAAGTGGATATTTCTCCTCCACAGTGTATGGAAACATACTTTTGAGAAAACAAAAGATTATTATAATAATAATAATAATCTTTATTTATATAGCACTTTTCAAAACAAAGTTACAAAGTGCTGTAATTATAGTGAAAGGGAATAAATTTTTCAGCAGAAACTACTATTAACAGACAAGTCATTGATATTGAAATCTGTAAATAGACAATGGGTACCCAAAACCACAATTCAAGAGACAGATGTAGAGAAAGAGAAAGCCCAGTAGGCACTTTAATATACAAAATAGGAGGTAGGCCATAACACTTTTTTTTCTTCCAGGCTTACAGTATTAGAAAGAAATAAAACCACCAACTATGTTTATGTAAACAAATAAAGGCCAGGAAATTAGACCATTATCAAAAGAGAAAATAACCATTATTATCCACTGTGGCACGGCCGTAAAATCCACTTATAGATTTGACTCTGTGGCAACAACAAAAAAAGTTCAATCCATACTATGGATAGGACCAATAAAAGCTATGATACATTTCTGTTGCAATTTTTTTTGTCTTTTTTGGCTAGATTGACTGGCCTATAAGTGTTTTTCTTTTTCAAATGAACATGTCCCTCAAATTCACTGACTGCATATGGAAAAATAAAGGGATCATAACCGAGCTGAATTGACTATCAGTCAGTTTGAGAAAGCTGCTTTTGTGCATTCTGTTTACATCTCCTTTCATCCTCTTTTTTATAAACAGGTGGTCTTGATGAGGCTCTCTACACCATCATCAATACATGCCGGGAACAAGACATTCCCTTTGTTTTTGCTCTTTCTAGGAAGGCTCTGGGTCGGTGTGTGAACAAAGCAGTTCCTGTCAGTCTTGTTGGCATATTCAACTATGATGGAGCACAGGTGATTATAGCATCCTTATGGAGAAGCTATTATCTTATGAATGAATGATGACTATACATGACAATAGCTTAAAGTAGCTTTATTTTTGGAATCTGATCCTTTATCATACCTGTTCATTCGTACTCATCGCTCGACTTATCGTGACTAAACTCAAGATGGCGGCGAACGATAAACTTCCTGAAGGTACTGTCTGTATAAACTACCAGTGCTTTTTCAAAGTTCTCAATGTTTTGTTTTAAATGTCAGGGCCCTCGGAAGTCTACCAATGAAGTGTAGAGCTACTTTGAGCCTCGTAAATGGTGTAAAACAGTGATTTATTTGCATGGCTAGCCCGATGCCCGAGGCACCCCCATTGAAAACCTGTTCGTAGCATCGGCTAACTAGCACCAGATTTCGGAGTGCAGAGGACAAGCCGAGATGAGCTATGAGACAAAAGTTCACACTTGGTATCATGTTTCAACACACTTTAGGTCAATATCACATCGAACTTCGGAACACTCGGTGAGTTGCACAGTTTTGAAAACGAACGTTAAGGGTTGTTTTAGGACATGTTTGACTAGCCTACTACAGTATGCCCATTGCCAGCCACCCTGAGAAGTGAAAAGGCGATTCAAAACGAGTCAGAAAAGTCGAGACAGGACCAATCGTCAAAATTTCGGTGTCCACCACTCTAGTTCATCCAAAACAAACCAGAAAAGGGCCTTAAAGTGCTAAAAACCGGAATTTTCCTTTAAGCAAACATGTTATCCCTTCCTATTCAAATTGTCAAAGCATTCAAAGTTGGCTGACATGACAAACACATTTCATACATTTGATTTCAAGTCGCCAGCAGATGTCAATTCCCAGGCTTTGTTTAATCAGGCAAAAATACAGTTGGGTGCAAAAGTTTGCATCCCAACTGAAATATTAAAAGATCTAAAACATAGTAATGTATTTACATTTTTACAAATGTTTCTTAATCATCAAAAGATGCTTAAACTTTTGGCCTTAATGGAAATTCCTGTTCCGGTCTGTATAGGACCTCTATCATAAGATGATTGAGCTATCATCTGAAGCAAGAAAGGCCTATGATGATATGGTTGCAAGCTTGGAGGAAAAATCCCAAGACCAGCTAGCAAACATTACTGAACCAGCCAGTAATCCATCGCCAGAGGAGTCCTCTGCTTCACCATGTGCTGAGGAGCCAGCATACAGTAAGTCATAATGAGATGATGTAATGTCCTTTTCTTGTCTTCTGCAACTTTTTATTAGCGAACAAGAAGCTGATGGCGAGACTTGCTATAGAGAGATTTGGACACAAAATTAATTGGAATACATAATATACAATAATATCCTGATTTTTAGCATCTTATTTGTAAGGTGCTTTATGGTCTAGAATACACATTGGCAACATACGGGCCACTACTTCAATCTGGTCCGCAGCACCTTTAGGACGACAAAAAGCACTTGCCACTGTGTTCTGTGTGCAGATTTTATAGCCTAAATGTAGCCTACTGCTATAAACATATAATCTATAATCTATATATCTTTGCTAATCTAACAAAGGGCGCTGTCTGTGATTGAAAAATTCCTAAATGCCAGGTTTAATGGTAGCGCTTGCAATGCAGAACAGTCTGTGAAATTTAATTGGATATGGCAAGTAAGAGAAAAGTTAATTGTGAACTTAACGTGTGTAATAAAGAAGATATCTAAATGTTTTGTGATCAAAGAACACAATCACAAAATCAATACCGTTCAATTCCCCAAGAACTTATTGCTGTCTGCAAAGAATACAAAGTAACCGACATTTCAATATCTCAGCATGCTAAGAATTAAGAATGCCAGTGGAAAGTCCATTGCAGTAGTCAACCCTGCTGGTGATAAATGCATGATGAGTTTTTCTAAATTATGTTTTGACATCATCCCTCTAAGTTTGGCAATATTTTTGAGGTGGTAAAAAGCTGATTTATTACACGGCTCTGCATAATGCTGAAGAACGCTTCATTCACTTGAATGGGCCTTCCCAACGTTCGGTGGTCTGCTAATTCTCGATAACAGACCGTTGCTAAGTATAACAGACCGTTGTCAAGGAAAATGGGTTTTGTGCTTCTGATTCACGTCTTTCATATCACTACGCAAGGACTGGAACTTCATTCAAAAGTGAAAGCAGACGGTTGATCAGCTTTGTTCTAAAGAATATTTGATTCAAGTTCAGCGTGTGCTGTTGCGAACTATTTGTTTCTCAGCAAAAGCCACGATGAAACAGTAACAAATAGGCTATAGCCTAGGCTATGTAGGCTAAAGAGTCATATTGTGGGGAGTTAGGGAAAGGAAGGGAAATAGGTCCCTTCAGGGCAGAACAAGACCCCTCCGCTGTGCGTCGCCCTGTCGGGACCTATTTCCCGATAATGACCGGTGTTCTATACATTATCCCTTACTTAGTTATCGCTTTCATGTGGCTGTTGAAATTTAGATCACTGTCAATTAATACACCAAGATTTTTAACAGTATTCTTTGCTTTCAACCATTTTGTGTCAACAGTGGCAACCCTAAGTCTTCCTCCTTTTTACCAAATATAATTACTATATAATTACAGTTTTTTCTTTGTTCAGTTGAAGAAAATGTTGAGACATCAGGTGTTGATTTGTTCCATACACTGACAGAGATTCAAGGGGACCATAGAGATTCAAGGGGACCATAGTCGTTTGGCGAACTAATAACAGTAATGTTCTCCATTGAAACTAAACCAGTGCAAGTGGCACACACTTGATGGATAGTGTGTAATGATTTATTTATTTATTTATTTTTAATCAAATTTCAAAATATGTGTAGTGGGCTTGAGGCAACACAATGTATTCTTCAGTAATATAGCTGATATAATCAAATAAAAAAAAACTCCATATAGTCTATATTCATTATCTTTGACATGACATGGCCTTTTTTTGGTCCAATGTGTCAAAGATAGGTAAATTATAAAAAAATATATCAAAAACTATGGTGATATTGTTCAGAAAATGCTGTTTTATATGAACATACAGAGCATTCATGGGATTAATCTTCCATTTTTTCACAATTTTCAGCCAAACCAGAAAAAGCTCATATGGCGTGACTGTCCCAGTCACATTTCACAAATTTTGATTTTGAATAAAAACAAGAAAATGAATTCATTTTCTGTTTATTCAATCATATATTGATAACCCAGATGCCTACTTGTGAGTCTGCTTGACTAAAAGTTCAGGCATAATATTGTGAAGCCACCCTTAACTAAAACACTTTGTCCCAGAAATGGATATCATATGGTGTGACGCCATATTACTTTTTTTAAACGGGCAATTGTTTGGAGACCTTTGGGGAGTAGGGGTCCTCCTTCTTTCAGGAGGAAGAACAACACCTCAGAAGGACACTGAAAGTTACAAGGTGAGTTTTCTCTCTTCATGTTTTCAAAAAAATCAAGTATATCCGGCACTCCTGCTTCAGTTCCCTTTTGCACTGTCTTTTGGTGTGACGCATTTTACGCAAAAATGCCCAAATAAAATTACTTTTCAGTCAATATTAACTTTAAAACTATATTGTCATATTGCAGTTAGCATGTTTTTAGGATGTTAGCATAAAAGCACATTGCTTAATGTCATGCTAAGTACATGAAACCTCATATGGTGTGACCCCATATCATATAGTGTGACCGGGTTTTCTCGTCACACCATATGATTTATTTGTCACACTGTATGATAGAAACTGCATTTTCCTGCATAAATAATGTTTTTTCATACATATGTTTAACTCATAATTAAGTGTAATGTATATTTTTACATATTTAACATGATTTAACATTTATTATTTAAGATGTGCAACTATTGCATGTATTGCGAATCACACACACATAAAACACAGAAATCACCCCCACACACACTCACTCTACAGCCTTGGAAACAAAAGATACATATTTGACATTCTAAATATCAATAGTAGTCTGAGAAAATAAATTCTGGTGTTAAAGAAAACAGTAATATTAATGTTGTCTTTAGCACTATAAGTAATTGCAACAATTTAATCTGATTATAATGCAGAAAAACGTTTTACATTATCTGAATAAATTGTTGAATTTGTCTTTTAACAGATATACAGAGAATAAACTCAAAGGGGAACTACAAACATTCAGATTGAAGCCCACCATTGAGAAGAGAAAAACTCAGGGAACCCAAGAGCTATACAATATTTGGTGGCATTCTGTTTTTCATACTTGTGATTTCTAAAAGTGAACCTTTACATGATATACCTGTCTTAAACTGTCTTTTGTTGCTTGTGAAATACATATAATACACATTTTTGTATTAACAGATTGTTTTGTGGTGTTATTTATCATATGGCGTGACACCATATCATTTGGTGTGACATCAAGAAATTATGAAAATAAAAAGGCTTTTGGGGTCTATATCATACAAATCTCAATGGAACAGATAGAAAATAGGGTCAGCAAAAGTCACAAGCATTTTCTTTCTTTTATATCAAGGTATGTCAAAATGAATATGACGTTTATTGAAAGATTGAGGACATATGCCTTACTCTGTGTATTGATGAAAAAATATACTGTAAAATGTAATAAATTTGCACAAGGAAATGCTAGATCTTGATGAAGTAATGATAGAAGATTATAATACATTGCTCACATTAAAAACAAAATACCCCATTATAATTTTACAAACAATAACTTTCATGTCACACCATATGACAATTTTATTCACTACCACAACTAATTAGTGAATAAATATGAATTTCAACACAAAATCTAAAAGACCATACATATTTTAGGGAATGGAAGGGTCAGTACAACAGGGGCCTGTACTACGAAGGGAGCTTAACCTACCCAGATGTAACCCAGGGTTACTTTGTTAAACAGGGGTTGACAAAACCTGGTTATCTTAAGTGGTGTTAATCGGTACTACGACGCTGATTATGAAGTTGATTTGTTGAGCCGGGGTTAACCTCATTGGAGTTTGTGCGCGTTCACATAAAAGGGGCGGGTTGCAGCGCAAATCACCACTTTCAGTGATGACGCGTTCACCTTATTTTACGGATGAGGAATGCAAAATTATTATGACAAGTTATAAGGGAATTAAAACCCACTTTACGACAAAAATCAAATACGTCTGCAGTGAACAAAGCAAGGCAAGGCTGTTGGCAACGTATTGCAGATCGGGTAGCCTAAATGCCTAAAAGTAAAGTTTTATTTCCACATGTTCTTCAAATACGGAGGATTAATAGCTTGCGGAATTTATTTAATGAGTTGAAATAATTAAATTGCCTATTTTGAGTTCATAGAAATGCCTACAGATGCAACACAATTTAGAAGTGGGCATATAGATTACAGTAATAAGGATAATTGAATGTTTACATTGACTGATTTAGTGTATGCCTAATCCTGTGAACATTTCAGATGCAACACCATTGCCAAACGCACATGGCAGCAGGTGAAAATGAAACAAACACATTATTCAGAATAGTGGTTTATATAGTCATAGCTTGCATTAATATTTCTTAATTATGAAAACATGTAGGCTAGGTCTAGTATGCTGGATTCTGGTGCTGTGGAAATGTGTAGCCTTTATGTGCAGGGTACAGTAATATGACATTCAATTCAACAAGTTTGTTAAAATGGTGATTTTAATTTATTAGGCCTACTGTAGGCTATGTCCGAATTATTTTAGGCTATTCTTGCTCAGATGTTCAGCATACTGTAGGCTAGGCTTAGGCTATGTCCGATTTATTTTAGGACATACAGTAGGCCTAGGCTATTCTTGCTCAGATGTTCAGCATAACCGATTAGATGGAATACATGAATGCTCACATAAGGGCATTGCTATGGGGTCACATTAGAGATTTTTGCCTAGATCATCTGACTAAGATAACGAATTCCCTCGGCAGACAATCTATATCTTCATAGATAATATATATATATATATATATATATATATATATATAAATATATATAGTCTATATATGGCGGTTTCTAAAACCCCTCGCCCTGCGAAGAGAGCCCCTCACGATTTGCACTCCAATGTCGTATGGATCATCCAGGTACGCCGACATGTCTCGGGAGAAATTGTTAGTGGAGGGGTGGTACTTATAAAGGGTGTGGTTAACGGAAACCTCGGGTTAACCAAGAACATAACCTGCTCGGAGCAGGTTTGAGATGCAGCGTAAATTGCCATGGCAGCATACCTCGGTTAAAACCTATCCACCTTTCATAGTACGGGTTAATCGGGAAGTTACGCCACACGTGATCAAGTTACTCTCGAAGTTACCCAGATAAGCCAGTAACCCCGCTTCGTAGTACAGGCCCCAGGACTAAATAATTTACATGCCTAATATCTGAATTTTTTTTCAAAAACCTTTTTTTGGCCTAAAACGTCAACCACCCATGTGCAAAATACGCATAGTCCAGTCCAATCATCTATTAGTAAGATAGGAGGTCTAAGATAAGATAGGACACAGCCATGAGTTTAGGAATTGCTTCTGTAATAGGAAGATAAGATTTTTCCTATCTTTGAAACTTAAGTTAAGATAGGACAAGCAGTTAGGATATATTTCTGTAATGAGGCCCCTGAAGTCCAAATCACATCACCATTCATGCAATTATCAGCATTGTAAAATTCTGAATTTCTACTGTTCTACAAAAAACAGCATGGCCAGTAAAGCTTGTATTTCTCTTCCAGTTGGCATGCTAGTTTAAGGTTAAACTTATATGCCTGTGTGCCAAATCTTTTTTTTTGTCAGTGACACTGTGGAAGAAGATGCTTGAAAAGGGACACTGTGACCTATCGCTGGACAGAGATGAGAGGTTTGCCAGTATCAACACTGAAGATTTAGAGCCCTTGAATGAAAGTATGACTACTTGTTTACTGCCAGACACCAGATAAACTAGCTGTAAAAACTATGATGAACCTTGTGTGCCTCAGAATGTTTGAATAATGCAGATAATATGATTTAGTAACCAAAATACACACTCAGACATAAGTAGATGTGAAAGCACTGCATTCATGAGAGACTGTGATTATTGTAAAGAATTTAATGTGTTTATATTTAGATTGTAAATCTGTTAAAAGTGTAATAAAGTACAAGGAATACCTTGAAGATTGCCTTGACATTTTAGATAATGTATAGAGAAATGGGAATGCTGTGAAGTCTTTTTATTGTCTCCCATTCAACTGGGACATACAGTATTGCAAGTCTTTTTAGAAAGCAGATTGGGCCATGTTTAATATACAAGTAGATCTAAAAAATAATAATATTGTGGAAGATTGAAACTTTCATATATTTTAGATTAAATAAACATAGTGGATTATTTCAAACCTCTTTTTTCCAGTATCTCTAAATATTAATATAAAGAATGTATATGTATCTTTATTAATAATCAGGATTAAAAAACAAAAGGCATGACATATTTATATAAATGAATCAAATATATTACAGATTCACTTTTTTAAAATAAATTACAAAAATAAAAAATAAACTTTTTTTACAATATTTTAATTTCTTGAGATGCACTTGTAACATTTAACATTTCATCTCATTATTTAAAAAAAATTCAGCCTGAGAAAGTATTGGCCAATGACCACCATCATTCCCTTGATAAGTTATTCAATCAGTTCCTATCAAGATTATCTCTCTTTAAATGTACCATATTGTGTATAATAGACATTTCACATTTTTAAAATCTAGATTTTATGCACCCCCTTCTTCAAGCGAAGTATATGGCTATATGATTACTTTCTAGACTAAGATTTGCAGTGAATGAATAACCATGATTCTGTAAAAGTGATTTAAATGCAATCTGACTATAACCTTGTTTACATGGAAATTAGTTTTTTGTCATTCCGATTATAAACTGTTCCGATTAAAAAATGTGTGGCGTCTGAAGTAGGCCCTACATTAATCCGAATGACCGTATACATGGGTGTTCATTCGGAAAAGGAGCGGACTAGGCCTACACCACCTCTTTCATTCCGATTAAAATTCTGATCGGATCAGGAATTTCATTCCGTTTGAGGTGTTTATATGACCCTTTTTATTCCGATTGAGCCGTTATTCCGTTTCTAATCGGAATAGAAGTGTTCATGTAAACGTGGTAATAATGATCACAAGCTTTTCCTTGTTGATATGTGTCTACTCTTAGTCTTATTTGTACAAGCCGTTTATATGCATTACAGTGATGCAAATTTATATACTAATCAGATTGTTGGACTCCAGTGTAGGCCCTATTGCTAAACTTGATAGTTAGGAAACGAAGGAGTGCGCGCACATCACAGGAGTGCAGGTGCTGGACCAAAAAAATTAACTGAGAAGAAATAATAAAGGTCCGCACACTGATTAAAGCTCCCAAACGTGTCCGAAATGTCGTGCTAAATAAATCCAGGTTTGGGAGCTTTAATCAGTGTGCAGACCTTTATTAAACTTGATAGTTAACCAAAGGTGTTCCTGCTTTTTTTGGTCACCACTAACTAAATTTTTTTGTGGGGGGCGGTAACCTTTCCGAACCTCTTAACCGTCTGTATAGGCCTACTACGTGCACAGAGCAGCCACACATTTTTGGCAGATGTGGCGTTTAGAGGATTTGCATCTGAACTCTTGCACTAACTGTAAAAGTTAAATCTTCGTCTACAATAAATATATGTTTGCTGCACTTCTGAAACGATTTGAGAAGATGTTAACGCTCAAATTTAAGTCTAATTTCACTGCTGGGTATGCCTGTGGAAGTCATAAAATGGAAATGCGTCAATGGGCTCCTTTCCAGACATTTAAAAATTTGCCAACAGGTTTGTCTGAGTTCACCTTAAGCTAGTTCATGATACCATGCCCCAAGATAGCCAGGGTCTTTGCAGAGAAAAACAGCCCCACAGACCCTTCACTATACAGTAGGCATGGGGCTCTATTCAGTATAGTTATTCTCCCATGTATGCCAAATATGGCCAAAGCCTCAATTTGTATTTCTTCTGACCATAAAACATGGTTCCAGGCAAAGTCCCAGTAGCATCTAGTAAACTAGCTGGCAAGGCTTTTCCCTTGGCATGCCTTGGAAATAATCTATTATGGAGTTTTATCCCTCAATGTGCCTGGTGACAAAACATGGGTCCTTGACCAACCAATTTCTCACAGCTCCAGTTGATGTGATATGAATCCCTGAATTTGAAATTCTCTTGAATTTTGCGTATTCTCTTGTCTTTTTCATTTTGAAGAATACAGTAACAAGGGCATTTTTTCTCTGAGGCAACATAAAGTCTTTCAAAGTTCATTAACACTGACTATAAATAAAAATGGAAATTATAAATGAAAAAAGCTGGTTACCGGGTTCCTACACAGTATGGAAAAGTATTGCATTTGATTTTAATATTTTCCAGGTCTGGATAAGTATGGAAAAAATAGCAGAGAATATGGCAAAATATTTGTTTCCAGACTATTGCATCTAAAGCAGTGATCTTCAACCGGGGGTCCACGATCCCGAGGGGGTCCCCGGAGGTATTGCAGGAGGTCCGCCAAATTATTCCATCTGTAGCATTTTTTTCCTTTTCCAAAAATTAAACACGTCCAATAGGTTAAACATAAAGAACGTAGAAAATATGTTTTCTATTCATTGATATAATAACACATAGGCTACTCGTGAGTCTTCATGCAATCATGTGATCACCGTGGGAACATGCACAATTTAGCTTCCCTGCGTCAAAATTCCCAGAATAGACAAGCTCTGTCTCTGTAACACTCACAATGGTCAGGCTATGAGAGATTTCATTTCCCCCTCCTTAAAGGCTGTGTTGCAGGGTTCATTTTCCAACGTATTTGAACAATTTGCTTGTTGGTAATAAACATTTAAACTGTTATCCATTGTATTTGATGTTGTTGGGTATCACAAAATAGAACAGAATACGAAAAAGCCGGTACTATTTTACAGCGTTTTGAAGTGATTCTCCTTTCCCCCACAATGCATTGCATTACGTCACCTTGGGGAGACCCTTGAGAGTAACGAGAGAGGAGTAAAGAGAGAGTTCAGCAGTAGATAGATTACATATATAAATAGATAAAGATAGCCTATATATGTATATAGACAGGTAGATAGATAGCTAGATAGATCATGTCATATGCTGGGTGCGGGATGAGCTCCTCGACCAGCGGCCAAAACACACTCGCTTCCCTAGTTACAGCAGCTCTCCACCGCAGTTTCCATCGGGACGGCACAGCCCACACAAGCATCTGCCAAACTGCGACTTGCCCTTATTATCTCCCTCTTTCGTAAGCCGTACCCTGACTGAATGAATGTAAAACATACCCTCCAAAACGAGACCTCCCGAAATTCAGAAAAAATGTCTAAATTGATATCAGGCAACGTTATTACCATTGGTAGATCATAGGGTAGCTGTAATGAAATGCATTGAAATAAACTAGAAAAGCATTTCCTGAAGGAAATACAGTGCATGAAAATGCAAAAATATGATGAGTTTATATGGTTAAATGATTTGCTTGGTAGATAAGGTTTAATATAGTTGGAATGACTGAACAGTTAAATAGGTGGATAATTGAAATGGTTAAATTATTTAGGTAGATAGTTGACGATAACTATGCTAACTAGCATGCTAACTATGCTAACCATGTTACTTAGCTAACTTAGCTAATCATTTTTAGCAGTTTTGTTAAAAATGCTAATGATAGCAATGCTAACATGCTAATTATGTTAACCATGTTACTTAGCTAATCATTTTTAGCAGTTTTGTTGAAAATGCTAATAATGTTAGCAATGCTAACATGCTAACCATGCTAACTAGCTACAGTGGGTAGGAGTCATAGTTGATGACAAGTAACAGTTACAATAGCTGAACAGTTAAAAAGTTCAGTAGTTTAAAGAGCTAAATTGTTTAACAGTGAAATATTGTAGTGAGGACTTACTTTGAAACAGTTTTTGGCAGAGGAAGCAGTTGAACAGGGTGTGTAGTCTTAATAGAGCCAGTTTGTATGCTTAAAGCCTGAGACTGGCAGTTGATCCAGGTGGCCGGAACCAAATAGAGAGTTGCGACATCTCCATTGACGCTAATGTTCCATTTTTTTCCAACAATGGCGGCTAATGGAAGCCTCAAATAGTTCCCAGAAGTTAACAATTAATAATAGCAGCAGTGCAGTTACAGCAGTATAGACTGTTTGTAGCCAACATTTCAGACTCAGATTTACATTATTGGCTCATCCAAATAATAATAATAACAGTGATAACAGTAATAGTAGTAAAGTAATAGTATTAATAACCTAATTATAATAACTATTTATGTATCGACTATGACAGCTTTTCTACTGCTCAGTTTTTATCAGTTCCTTATCAAATAAATTAAAAGAGGCTGAAGCCCAATAAAAATTTGCCACACATAATAACCTAATACAAGATAAACCTTGCCTATCCCATTTCAATTCAATTAGGCAGCACTAGGCTACACCATGAACAAGCTGTCATTAAGTTTTTTGGTTTGTAGCCTACAACTTTTATGAAGTGACGTGTCTTGGGCATTTAGCTTATCGTCATGTCAACATAGTTGTAACGTTATGCGCAATGCTCATCTAGGCTATGGAAGTGGTTTAATTTTAAAAAGGGCAGCAAAAGTGGGATAAAGTGCAACTGCTTCCCCAAAACAGTTCCTCCATAACTGTGGATTTAATCGTTTGATATGTGGGTAACTTTCAGTGGACTAAACACATAAAAGGTAAGATTTTGTTATCACAAAGCTAGCTGGTTCGTTAAATATGGCGAAGCGTATTTAAAGCCAACTTTGTACTTGCAGCAGTGAAGCTGAGTTTGTTGTTAACATTGTTGGTAACGTAAACATTTCTTCAGTTAGGAGCAGGGCTGGGGTTTTTTTAAATAATTTTTTTGAATTCATTTTAATTGGCAAAAGCTAGCCTAATATGCATGAGAACCTAGATTTGAGGGAGCTGCAGCTGTTAGCATCAGCACGGTCATAGTAACACAGCAGGGCACACTAGCCCAGTGATGAAGGATCGTGTAAAATCCCCATCCCCAGAAAGTTTCAAACCAAGCTTGCGCTCATATGATGCATGATCACTGATCAAATTGCTATTTTCTGACACGATGCACAACCATTCCCAGGTGCTCACCTGTCTGAATAAGCTCTTTAGCCTAGCATCTTAATGCTGTTCACAGCACGGTGAATGACAAACGATGACTAAATGCTGTTCATGTTTATGAGTTCATAGCCTGGTTATTTATCGAAGGACTTACATGTCACATTTTATATTTTATTATGATCACTCGCATTACCATGGGGTTAGTGTGTAGGTAATGCCACGGTTAACTTAACATGCCCACCATCAGTGTTGGGCAAGTTACTTCAAAATCGTAATGTACTATGCATTACTTATTACTGTCATTTCAAAGTAATTTGTTACATTATAATATTACTTTCTCTGAATTGTAAGGCATTACACTACTATTGCATTACTTTTAAGTTACTTTCACCAAAATATCTAGAAATATGGATTTGCCATTCTAAATGCAGTTTATTACGCTCAATGCAGCTTGCTCTTCCAATGGAGGGAGATGTGGTATACAGTAGCATAATGACTGAGCTAGGCTTAAGGCAACAGTAGAATGCAATAGGCGCAGTGCTCATAACAATCATAGTCAGACTTTTGTCAAAAACCGACAAAAGGTCAAAGTCTGGTAAATTGTGATAGAAATACTGTAACTTTAAGGCCTAGGCCTACTCATTAAAATCAATAGAGAGCCTACTATATAGTAAATCAAAGCTTAAAGGAACCATATGTAAGATTGTGGCCAAAACAGGTACTACAATCACTTTCAAATTACTGTAGAGCGGTGTATCCCCTTCCCCTCCCCTCTGACTGGCAGAGTTGGCAACCGGATGACGAAACACTACTGACTTTGTGATTAGTAGATAGGTGGAGGGTGGCGCATTAGGCCAAAACACAACATGACAACATCAACATCAGTTGAGGGCTACAACTTCACTTTTTAAATGACAATATCCTGGCCAGACTACTGTTGTCAGTGATATAAGTATTTGAAATGAACATGATTTCTTAATGTCTAGTGACATATCAGGGCAATTTTATGATTAATTGAAATACATTTTTTACATATGGTTCCTTTAATAAAGACATGTCAAGATGGTGGCCTGCTGGCCATTTCGGTGCCCTAAGTGAGTGGCTTTGAGTGAGTGACATTTAAATGATAAGAGCATTGATCTTTAAGTTGTCATAATGCCCTTTTGCCAGCTCTTGTTTACAAGCCTTATTTGTTTGAGTTACATTGATAGCACAATATTAACAATAATATGCACAATGTTAAGTTGTTTTAAGCAACCTTCATTGCTTTGGTAATGGAAGTATGCAATGACATGTTGCTTCACATTTGGTTTTGCGAATACAAGTGAATTATGAGCCTGGTATCCACCTAGCTATCTGAATGGAATGCGTTTCAGTCGACTCAGCATATCATGTGCTTCATGTAGCCTAAATGCTTGGAAAACGAATGATTGAAGACCCACCAATTCTAGTACTACGTGGTGATTGAGAGAACCCAAAAGGTATCAAACTTGCATGTAACATCGTGTTAGTGCATTTTGACATTGTAAACGTTATTGATGAAGAGTGAAACGCAGTTTGCAGTAAAGCTACTATTCATTGGTTACATTTGGGTGCCCCCTCTGTCCTTTGGTGCCCAACGCAAAGTGCGTGATGCGCGTGGTGGGAGCGGTGGCACTGCCAGGCTACACAATCTTTTTCTGCATTTCTATCCCTTTATTCTCTTCAATTCAAGTTCACAGCACAAAGCTGACATGCACAACAGCATAGTTTGTGTTTTATCAAGAATCAAAAAGATTAGCGTGGCACTATTTAGATGTTTCAATAATTTACTTGTGCTATTTCGCGAGCTGAGAGATCTTTCGGTTTCGCAAACAAAGTGCACTAACTATTATGTTCTTCATAGCCTTGTCTCTGACAAGCTGAAAATAATGAGCGTAGGCTTATGTCCCGCAAATAGAGTCCGGCTGCGAGTCTGCTGCAGCCACAGTCATATTCAACCAGTATCAGGAGATAACGTTCTACTATTTTGCGAGGATTTTTTCTCCTCTGTTGTTCTCGCGTGGTGTTTGCGAATATGTATCAAAACAAAACAAGCGCTTAAATTTGGGTTAAACTGCATTGTAACGCGCGTTACTGAAGTTTGTACCGAGTAAATATTACCCAATTTGTAATGCCTTACATTACTGCGTTACCGCAAACAGCAATATATTACAGTAATTACATTACTTTTGTAACGCATTACTCCCAACACTGCCCACCATTACACTGGAGTTAAAAAACTTTTTTTTATTCTCCCGCGACGATAGGCTCATTAGCTCAGATCAGTGACTAGGCTACCAGAGAAAACACTGGGGAGAAAACTCAAAACAAGTTAATGTTAGACTAGCTGTGTTACAGTTTCTAGTTGCAAAATCAAAATTTCACTGGAGCTCCATGCCCTTTTGTAGGCTACAGTCTCAAAAAAACTGTTTACAGCTTTTCGAGTTACGTACAAGGTCATTTTTTTATAATGATAACGTTAATTTAGATACACTTGGGTGGGTGCAAAGCGTTTTCTAAAGAATCTCCCGTCTTGGTTTTGTACAGAAATTAGGCCAAATATTAAGTGACACATACGTAAAAGGGAGAAAAAAAGGTCACCTTCTGATATTTAGCAGGCTACGATATAAGGTCTGGAATTTAATTTAATATTGTTGTAATGGTAGGATAACTAGACAGTTTACACAATAAATACACTGTGTTATAAATATTGTATATCAATGCATTTATTGACTGTCAATTACCCAAAATCGTGTCTCTGTCTATCATTGAACAGTAGCCTATTTAATGCATTCTAATCCATTGTCAATCACTTCCGGGAACTTTTTGAAGTTTACATGAACCACGTGACCTTAACGAATTTTGAACACCCATTGTCGCAACTCTCTGGCCGGAACACCTGGCATAGGATTCTAATTGCTTAACGGCTCTATTGTGATGTCATCAGCCCATGTTAAGTCTATGGGGAAATTTTGAGTAGTTTTTAATTAATAGTTTAAAAAGTATAAAAGTTACAAAGCTGAAAAATACATAGCCCACATGTCCTAAGTAAGACCTACGTAACATAGTTTGAATGAAGTTTCTACGTTAAACGGTTGAAGCTGCATTAACTGCGTTAGAAGAAGAACTAGAAAAGCATTTCCTGAAGGAAATACAGTGCATGAAAATGCAAAAATATGATGTAAAATATCATACAGAGTAAAAACAAACTATATTGGTTGCTAGGTAGATGAGGTTTAATATAGTTGGAATGACTGAACTAGGTAGATGAGGTTTAATATAGTTGGAATAACTGGACAGTTAAATAGGTGGATTGTTTAAATGGTTAAATTCTTTGCTAGATAGATGAGGTTTAATATAGTTGGAATGACTGAACTAGGTAGATGAGGTTTAATATAGTTGGAACGACTGAACATAGTTGGATAGTTTAAAAGGTTAAATTATTTGCTAGGTAGATGAGGTTTATTATAGTTGGAATGACTGAACTAGGTAGATGAGGTTTAATATAGTTGGAATGACTGAACAGTTAAATAGGTGGATAGTTTAAAAGGTTAGATTATTTGCTAGGTAGATGAGGTTTAATATAGTTGGAATGACTGAACTAGGTAGATGAGGTTTAATATAGTTGGAATGACTGAACAGTTAAATAGGTGGATAGTTTAAATGGTTAAATTATTTAATAGGGAATTATTGTAGCAAGGACTTTTATTTTGAAACAGTTGTGGACAGAGGAAACAGTTGAATAGCATGTGTAGTCTTAAAAGAATGAGACTGTATGCTTAAAGCCTGAGAAACTGACAGTTGATGCAGGTGGCCTGGCCACCTGGCAGAAGATTCTAATTGCTGTGATGTCATAAAGGCCCAATGTTAAGTCAATGGGGAAATTTGGAATAGTTTTTAATTAATAGTTTAAAAAGTATAAAAGTTACAAAGATGAAAAATACAAAGCCCCCATGTCCTAAGTAAGACCTACGTAACATAGTTTGAATGAAGTTTCTACGTTAAACGGTTGAAGCTGCATTAAATGTGTTAGCGGAAGAATAAGAATAAGAAGCCTAGGAAGAACAGTACAGTGCATTTTCATGCACTGTAATAAGAAGCCTAGGAAGAACAGTACAGTGCATTTTCATGCACTATAATAATCAGAAGAAAAAGCCTTGGAATAACAGTACAGTGCATTTTCATGCACTGTAATGAAGCGCAGATCATGTAGTCCCCAACGTGACGTCATCACCGAATTGCGTAAAAAAAACCTGCTAATGCTAAAAACAACAAAAACTGATCAAAAAATTATATACATATATTGAGTGCTTTATGTACCCATTAATCAACAGTGGTGGTTAACTTGCAACATGGGCTTTAATTCAAATGTAATGGCTAACTGTAAAGCTGATGATACACAGGGCAATTTTTTGGACAATGGGAACCAGGTGAGTCACAGGGCAACAGACAACTTGCAACAGACGAGGGCAACAGGCAACTTGCGATAACTTTGTTAGCAAAACACTAAATCCCATTCAATCTCAATGGAGCAATGGTAGCTAACAGTTTACTGGAGGAAAACACAAGGTCTTTTTAACCTCGGCACATAAAAATAGATGTTAGTTATTTTATTAAGCATTTGATGAGGTAAAATGCCCAGTTTGGGTTTCAACATAAACACTTAACGAACTGTTGTGACCCTGCCATCTTTGTTGAAAATTTCAGCTCACAGATGGTCATGTAATTGTCATTGCTAGGACCCTGATTGGATGATCTCAAAACGTAGAAATTATGTTGCCCAATCTCAATGGTAAAGTGTCGCTCAGAAACATTGCCCAAAGAGTTGCCCCGTGTGCCCCTTTAGGTAGAAAATGTCAATATGTAGTGGAACTACAAAAATTATTACATTGCAAATAGATTTTGCCTCATTAACAATACTTTGCCCGTACTTTTTTTTTGTCACAGTCAGAAACACCAAGAAAAAAAGCATGGAATTTTGAAAAGGAAAATGAGTAGGAACCCTGCTATTACATTTTGTTTCTAATATTTTCTAGGACCTAGGATATAACTGTTTTTTTCTCCAAAGAATGTTGCCGTGATAGTAAATATGATTTGTACCTTTATATTAATTATATGCCAGCTGGCTCTTAGCCAGCACATATACTGTATTTCCGGTGGAGTGTCAGCTGGGTTGTAAGAGCATCTTCTGTTATATTCTGCTTCTTTTGTGTATCTATGCTAGCCTAAAAATCTAGACGCACCCATAGCGGCAGCAAATGTAATTTGCTGGCAGAGTAGTCTAGAAACTGTCCGTTGGCTTGTGAGCTGGTGGGAAAACGCATGGGACTCATAAGTTGTAGCGCTATCCTATTGCGTGTAGAGGGAATTTGAAAGACAACCCCTCGGACTGAGCACTGCGAATGGTGAGTCCCCAGATCTTGATGTGGGTGGCTCGTCAGGCTATCTTTATGCTGCATTACTTCTCTAAAAGAAAGGTAACATTAAAACAATAGCCACTACAACACATCTGATGCTCCACTGGAAATATATGTGCTGGCTGAGAGCCTTCTTCGGCATATAGTCAGTTAGAAAATATTGACCGTGGTCATAATAGGCCATGCCCACAAATGACGACACCATGGCCAGGCCATGACACATAATTTTGATATGGTTCAATAAGCAAAAAGCAAAACCTTGATTAAAATTCAAAAAGAAAAAAAAATACAAAATGTCTTTGTTTAATGTTATGCAAACAGAACATACAGAGGTACCACAAAAAACAGTAAATCCTGGTTTTCCTGGACTAGGCCCCATTCAAAAGAAACTGGATCAGGAGTCTTAGTACATGGTCATCTAATCCAATTACATCATTACCAATAATGTTTTCATAGAGCTGCATTCTCTTTGTACCCCAGCACAAGTTCTTCCTTGGATTGTCCACATCAGCTTCATCTGTCAAGGCTAAAGTATTCAGTTGATAACAGAAAAAGGAAAAGTACTTTCCATCTGTAATTACTGCCTGAGACACAAATGGCCTATCCAGGTCTTCATGGCTCCAGAAACCTTATGGAAGACAACAAAAATTAACATGCAGCAGTTAAGACTGTATTGAGATCAAACATACAATAGGCAGCTCATTTATTATTCAGGTACTGTAGCAATAATGACAGACTTACATTTTACCTGTAGTCTACTAATGTCATAATAACTACTGCGTTAGAGCAGGGGTTCCCAAACTTTTCAGCCCACGACCTCCAAAATAAACTGCCAGGGTCCACGTCAATTCAACCAGGGCCCACGCACTTAGGTCTCAAAAAAATCCGGATCATCCAGACCAAATGTGACGATTTTGCTATTCCTATTTATGTACCAGCACGCATTACATAGGTACACCTGGTAATTTTTTCAGATTTTTTTAAAACCTAAGTGTGTGGGATCTGGTTGAACTGACGTGGAATGACCCGCCAGTGATTTGTGAACCCCCACTATTCCCAAAGGTGGTAGAAGTATGTTGCGTGCAACAGCACACACACACCTAGAGGCAAAGAAATTTGAAAGGCTTTTATTTGAAATTAAACTACTATTTTTATGTTTTGTTACAATTTTGGTTAAAATAAAATATGCCATATACCTTTTATTTTCTGTAAAACAGTCCAGAGTAATTCATCCCATGCTAATACAACTCTGTAAAAAATCTATGTAGATATTCCGTCATATCCTGTTTAAACATAGTTTTCTGTGTTTTTTTTTTAGCATGGCTAGAGCTGGGACGATTAGTCGACGTAATCAATTACATAAATTCGTCAACGTGAATAATCTGCGTCAACTATTCGCAACGTAGATTTATTAATGCACCCGTGATCTAGCCTACATCCCGATTTAAGCCAAAGACAGAGCGCACTTTGAGAGATGTGTCTAAGGTGGTAGCTAAACATATTTGTAGCACATGCTACAAAAAATCATTCTGTGCCATGGATGATTAAGGCCCAATTCACACCAAAGATTCGCAATGAGACAAAACCCTTGCAGAAAGGAGTTGCAATGGTGTGAATTAGATGTTGCACGTCGTCTAGTCACAGTTGCAAGGTTTTAGAATGTTGCAGCAAGTTGCTGGTTTATAGAATGTTCTTTGGTGTGAATTGGGCCTTAATCATAGGTTAATCATTAGGCTACCAACCTAACACCGGTGCGATACAGTTTTGCCTATGGCTATACATGCGTGAGAATGAGACGCTTGTTTGTTTGTTTGAAGTGCGTGTGTAGGGTAGCCTACATGAGGAGAATGTGCTTTGATTCCAATTTGGTCGTAATAGTCTACACGATTAAAAAGCATGCCCACGTGTGTGTACATAGTAGGCTATCCAAATAATCCTGCAACAGCTTGCGAATTATTCTCCCGTGCCCAGCAAGTGTTTTGCCTAAAGCGAGATCTGTTGTAGGGACTGGTGCATTCACAAATTTATTTTTTATATGTGTATTGTCTCCAAAGACAAAGATATGGCCTAAATCATTACTTTTACTGATGGGTTATGATTCACCATTTTTTTTGTAAAAAAATGTTGGTTATTCATGTTCTTTTATTCTGGATATTAAATCAAATAAATATAAAAAAATCTACATTAACAATGAATTGTTCTTATTTGCTTAATACAAACTTAACTTATTACTTAATACAAGGGCAAGTTATCATATGTACAGGCACAGCTCACTAAGTTAATGGTCAGTAATATTACAATGAAATCATTTGAAAATCGAATCAAATTAGAACACATCTCACAGATTGATGTCTTTCATTTGGTATTATTATTTTTCATTCACGTTACTTTTTAGTCATTGTGAGACAAAATAAAAATCTTAAGTCTGGCAAGATGCTTATTCCCCCTAAATATTTTCTCTTTACACTGAACACAAATGATTAGAAGTATCACATTTTAATAACAAACACAGTCATGCATTAATTTCTCCATAATGCATTCTACATTTTGCAGAGTTAGGTTTGACTTGCCTTGATACATTGCCTGAGCTCCTGTCCAGGCAAAGAGGCTGGCAATGGCATTTGCCCGCAAGGTAACTTCTACCTGGTCTTCGGATGTTTGTTTGCTCTTCTGTGCTCTGTGCAAATGAACTGGTACTGTATGAAACTGTGTGTGTCCGTAACAGCATGGGTCATCGACCTTTGAACCTATGACACAGAAAACACTTTTAGAATACTCAGAGCAGGAAAGGACTAGTACTGAAGACCATTTATGCACCCAATACTGTTCTTTTTTGGTTAGGTGAACATACCTAAATAAATATTGTTCTCATACTGCCTCCTAAACAATGGTAGCCGGTCAGGCAGTAGATTCATGACTGGGACTTCGACAGGAACTTCACTCCTCAATGGGACAAACTGGTGAACAAATAAAAGATTAATTGTTTTTTAATTGAGACAAATAAAATAGCCCATCAAGCCGGTTTATCTTGAGTGTAACATAAAACAATGATTGTAGAAAATAACATGAATGAGTCCCTCTGTGTGGTAACGTTAGTTCCTGAGGGAGTACCCATTTATGGCAGCAAAGCAAAGTGAATTCTGAGAGTTATTGGCTTTCATCCACGAGCCAAAAATACATTTTCCGCTTTTTCTCGGTCAAGAAGGTACTGACTTCAAAATATATTTCACATTTCTACTACATAAATGTCCCAATGTGAATACACATTCATCTTTCCAGCGGTGAAATGCTCCTTTAAGTATGGGACAGTGGAAAGTAGAATTTGGGACAGAGGTGAAAAAAAGTACATTTAGTGACCCGTCTATACCATAGACTGTATATATAGAACTGGACAGTGTGCCATCTGTTAAGAGTGATGCGAGCGCCTAAAACAATTTTTGTATCAACAACTTTTTATTTGAAAAAATAGTTTTCAAGATGCTTCAATACACAATTTTTCTTTTCTCGCTGAAATTATTTCTTTTAATGTTATATTAACAAATCTAAAAAGGGCGTGTTTACACCTATGATTGACAGCTGGCTGGCTGCAGACACAACGCTTTGTCCATTAAGTTTTACCGTCTAGGCTGCAGACACTACCACGTCATCGCTCACTTATTTTAACGACACCTGATTTCGACACATAATCTAACCTAAAGAAGCGTTGCTGTTATCATCATTAGGCTATATCTTATCACAGTCTGACTAAATACATATTGATAGCAGTGTTGCCAACTTAGCGACTTTGTCGCCATATTTAGCGAGATTTCAGACCCCCCCCAAGCGACTTTTTTTTGTAAAAAGCGACTAGCGACAAATCTAGCTACTTTTTCTGCCGTTCTTGGAGACTTTTTGAGAGCTGTGCAAAGCAAATGCAGCAGTTGGGAATAGGTTGGAAATGACTGCTTTTCAGCCACTTAATGCTCATTCTGGTGTATACTATGACAAGATGTACAGAAGTGTAAAGTGTATCAATTACCACAAGTATATTAAATTAAATATATTTAAATTAGGCTCTTAAAGTTGCCTATTTCAGTAGGTCTAGGAGAAAAGCAAACAAGTGTAAAGGGGAATTAAAGGGCCATCACCGTTTTTTTTTTTTGGGGGGGGGGCAGGGTCACGACCTGGTGACGTAATTGATATGTAAATTAGTGTGTGACTTTTGGAGCTGGCTTTAGCTACTTTAGCGACAACGTTACTTGTGTTTTAGTGAACACATTATTGGACCATAGCTTAACGTGAGGAGGGATTCAAAGTTACAAATGGCCAATTTGCTTAGTATGCTCAGAACAGCGGTATCTGAAAATGCGTTAAGGTATCGTTGTTACCTGCGATTGCACTGCTGGAGAAGCATTTTGCATTGGTATGATTTGATCAGGTCTTGCCAGTGATGTACGTCTACGGGAGGATTTACACATCATTTCAAAATAATACGTCTAAATTGAAAACTGCGACAACTCATTGATAGGCTCTCTCAATATGTCTGTAATCGTATGCCTCTACCACATGCTTGCTAGTCTTTCACCAGAGAGGGTGCTCCATTATAAATCAAAAATGTAATACTGCAGCCTTCATGTCAGCTGTAAAAATATGAGAACATGGATCTACTACATCAGGATACTCTGTAAACATTTTACACATAATCAGGAAGCTACTTTGCTGTTCAATGTGTGATGTGTTTAAAGTGGTACTACGTTTAAAGAAACATTTTTATTCTTTGTTTCAAGTGCATAAGAAAATACCACATTATGATGATGATGGTTAGGCCATCCTTAAAAATATTCTTGTTTGCAGTAACAGACAAAAAAATAAAAAAATGGGTCGGTAGGTAGGTCAATATTTTTTTTTTCAAGATTCAAAGTAAAAAAAAAGTAAAATTTTGGTCATGGTGATTACGTAGGTATGAATTTAAACAATTGTATATATTGTGACGTAACTGACTGGGTCCTCAACCCGTGCCTTCAGGCGCATCACTGCAAACCTCAATCTGATGCAGGTTATGTAGACCAGCCTTTCTCAAACTTCTTTGACCTGAGGCCCAGTCATGGCAGACTTTGGGGTCATAGGGCTCATCTACACGTACCCAACCCCACTCCCTCCAAATCAAATTGTCATTATCATTATCACAATCATTATTATGCCTAGATTGTTATACATGCACTTTCACTTAAATATTTTGTGACATGCACATCAGAGGACTGCTTTAGTAATGTAAGATATAATTAGTTTCATTACTTTTGCATGGTTGCATGATGCTTGCATAAGAAAAGAAATACTTCTCAAAACAGCAGCAATTATATGGGTGCTATTGTTTTGGGATGTTTCCCTCATGCAAGCATCATACATTGGTATGGAGAAAAAAAAATACATGTTTTTTTAATGAAGTTTAATTTGAATGCCTGAATGTAAGGATTCAGGAAACACAATACCAGCTTTTTTGACGAGCAGATAGGCGTAAATCACTGATCTGTTGATCTGATGAACAGATAGAAAGAAGGCTACAATAGCTATTGGCCACGTTATATTCAAATTTGACTATACAATACTCAGTGCTATACAGTGTATTATACAGTCTCTGCTCTGTTTCTATGGAAGTTCCAAAAATCAATGTTGTTCTATCAAGTGTCGTTAAACAATTAAATAGCATTCAACAGGTTGAAGCAAAGCTTTGATACCAACGTTATTGATTTGTTTCAGTTTCTCTCGCGCAGACGCCTGCATTGAATGAACGCTCATACCACCACTTTATTGCATGGCTCCATGTTTAATGACATCGATAGCAGAAATGTTTGTTTTCTTTTTTTTGTCGGCCCGCGGTATCTTGATCAACTTCGCAGCAAATTATCAGACGAAGCACCGGGCCTAATTTCACTCCACGACTCCGCAGACCATCAGTCTCCACGTTGCAGACCCATATTTTGAGAAATACTGAATAGACCACAACCAATTTCAATTCTTCAACACGGTCACCGTTAGACCAGAGGGGAGACGGGATGGGAAAAGATTCTGGGCACAGTTCTTCCAGAACTTCGTGCCAAGTTCGAGCGTTGTCGAGATGTTTGTGTAAATGAAACGAAGCGTATAGGCCATAGTGTGACATGCGTAAACCAATGGTGTACAGATGACGCCACAGGGTTTTATTTAAGAGAGCCTACGTTTGTATGTAGGCAATTTATATTCACAATACTTAGGCCTACTAAAATAAATAATTAAAGTATTTTATTTGTATTGGTTGTTTAGAGTAAAAAAAAATATCGGTCGGTCTTAACGCAAGTTTACAACCGGCAAGTCGGTCGGACTAAAAGGGGAAAAAAATAAATATGTGGGTCGGTTCTAAATTGACAGAGTCGGTCGGGTTACGGCAAACGAAAATATTTTTAAGGATGGCCTTACCCTTAACAAATACAAAACAATAATATAGCCGCAAGCGGCAATGGCGGGCCCGAGCACCTGCGGGCCGCAACCCATGACATTTCAGAATCCAACAAAGCACCGACGTGGTGCATTTGTAAAATGTACATATTTGATATGTGTGTTATTTGTTTTTGCATGTTATTTTCTGGCACATTTACTTGCTTGGCCAGGTGGGGCAATATGCAAGGCAGGCCCATTGTGTGTCATCATAATCATAATATATATTAACCTGAGAAATTTCAGATTATTCATTTTAAGCAAAGAACATTTTTGATACACTTTTTGGCCAGATGGTGGCGCTATATTAGGCATGTGAATTACACATGTGAATATCATCACAATAATGATATCCAATATTTTGTAAAGTTTCAGATCAACCAATAAAGGCATTACCAATTTCTGGCACATTTTCCTGCTTGGCCAGGTGGTGGCGCTATGCCAGGCAGGCCCATAGGGTGTCTGGATATCATCATAATTATAATATCTATTAACCTGAGAAGTTTCAGACCATTCATTCAAAGCATAGAGCATTTCTGGCATATTTCCTGTTTGGCCAGATGGTGGCGCTATGCTAGGCATGTGAATTATATGTGTGAATATCATCACAATAATGATATCCAATATGTTATAAAGTTTCAGATCAATCACTTAAGGCATTGTCCATTTCTGGCACATTTCCTACTTGGCCAGGGGGTGGCGCTATGTCAGGCAGGCCCATTGGGTGTCTGGATATCATCATAATCATAATATCTATTAACCTGAGAAGTTTCAGACCATTCATTCAATGCACTGTGATTATATGACACATTTCCAGTTTATATGGTGAGATATTAAAATCATGACATATTACAACATATCAAAAATCCCTTCGCAATTTAACATCAGCAACATCTTGGCATAATGTTAGCCAAATTTCACATGAATCCGGCAAACCGTCTAGGAGGAGTATGTTAAAATTGATCATGTAACATCAATGTAATTGCCATTCTTTCTGTTGCCAGGTGGTGGCGCTATGCCAAATATACATTATGGGCATGTGAATATCATCACTACCATGGTATTCAAAGACCTGTGAAATTTAAAACATTTCAAGCCATGCATGGTGAATTAAGACACATTTATTGTTAACGTGGAAGGGTATTAAAATTCATAGTTTCGCCATTTCGTCAAATTACAACATATCAAAAAAAGCTTCACAATTTAGAATCAGAAGCATATTGGCATCATGTATACCAACTTTCACATGAATCGGATCAATCGTCTAGGAGGAGTACATTAAAATTGATCATGTCCACAATGCACAAAATCCCAATTACCTCACTTCCTGTGGGCGTGGCTAATGGCATGTTAATACAAAAGTTGATTGTTTTTGGGAGTTACACACACCCACCAAATTTGGTGTGTGTATCTAAAACTATATTCCAACCACAAGTCACAGTGACATAAGGGGGCGCTATGGAGTTCCTGGGCCAAGCCCAGTGCCAAGGCTTTTCCCCTGTGTATTCATGGTACCCTTTTGACGTGTGTGCCAAATTTCATGCGTTTTCACCGATGGGAAGAACGTCTTCTGGCATCACAATTCATCACATTTTAGTCCGCACAAAATCCCAAATACCTCACTTCCTGTTGGGCATGGCTAATGCATTGTACATACGAAAGTTGTTCATCTTGGGGAGATACACATACCTACCGAATTTGATGCGTCTAGCTGAAAGTATGTGCCAACCACTGCCTCAATCACCTAAGGGGACGCTACTGAGTCCCTGGGCCACGCCCAGGGCCAAGCTCTTGTACCTAACTGCTTTGCGTGACACCTGATATGTGTGCCAAATTTCAAGCGTTTTCGACCATGTTAACCACCTCAAAAAAGGAAAAAGGAAAACGCTCTGAGACAAAGTTAATATAATAATAAATATAGCCGCAAGCGGCAATGGCGGGCCCGAGCACCTGCGGGCCGCAACCCGTGACATGTCGGAATCCAACAAAGCACCGACGTGGTGCGTTTGTGAAATGTACATATTTGATGCGTGTTCTATATGTTTTTGTATTTTATTTTCTGCCACATGTACTTGCTTGGCCAGGTGGGGGCGCAATGCAAGGCAGGGCCATTGGGTGTCATCATCATCATAATATATATTAACCTGAGAAACTTCAGACCATTCATTTTAAGCAAAGAACATTTCTGATACACTTTTTGGCCAGATGGTGGCGCTATATTAGGCATTTGAATTACACATGTGAATATCATCACAATAATGATATCCAATATTTTGCAAAGTTTCAGATCAACCAATATAGGCATTACCAATTTCTGGCACATTTTCCTGCTTGGCCAGGTGGTGGCGCTATGACAGGCAAGCCCATAGGGTCTCTGGATATCATTATAATTATAATATCTATTAACCTGAGAAGTTTCAAAACTGTCATTCAAAGCATAGAGCATTTCTGGCATATTTCCTGTTTGGCCAGATGGTGGCGCTATGCTAGGCATATGAATTATATGTGTGAATATCATCACAATAATGATATCCAATATTTTATAAAGTTTCAGATCAGTCACTTAAGGCATTGTCCATTTCTGGCACATTTCCTACTTGGCCAGGTGGTGGCGCTATGCCAGGCAGGCCCATTGGGTGTCTGAATATCATCATAATCCTAATATCTAGTAACCTGAGAAGTTTCAGACCATTCATTCAATGCACTGTGACTTTGACACATTTCCTGTTTATGTGGTGAGATATTAAAATCATGACATATTACAACATATCAAAAATCCCTTCGCAATTTAACATCAGCAACATCTTGGCATCATATTTGCCAAATTTCAAATGAATGTGACAAACCGTCTAGGAGGAGTATGTTAAAATTGATCATGTGACATCAGTGTAATTGCCATTCTTTCTGTTGCCAGGTGGTGGCGCTATGACAAATATGCATTATAGGCATGTCAATATCATCACTCCCATGGTATTCAAAGACCTGTGAAATTTAAAAATTTCAAGCCATGCATGGTGAATTAAGACACATTTATTGTTTATGTGGAAGGGTATTAAAATTAATAATTTCGCCATTTCGTCAAATTACAACGTATCAAAAAAAGGCTTCACAATTTATAATCAGGAACATCTCGGCGTCATGTATACCAACTTTGACATGAATCGGTTCAACCGTCTAGGAGGAGTACGTTAAAATTGATCATGTCCACAACGCACAAAATCTCAATTACCTCACTTCCTGTGGGCGTGGCTAATGGCATGTTAATACAAAAGTTGTTTGTTTTTGGGAGTTACATACACCCACCAAATTTGGTGTGTGTATCTAAAACTATATGCCAACCACAAGTCACTGTGACGTAAGGGGGCGCTATGGAGTTCCTGGGCAACGCCCGGTGCCAAGCTTTTATCCCTGTCTATTCACTGTACCACTTGATGTGTGTGCTAAATTTCATGCGTTTTCGATTATGTTAACCACCTCAAAATATTTGCCAACCACGGGATCAGTCACCTAAGGGGGCGCTAGCGAGTCCCTGGGCCACGCCCGGGGTCAAGCTCTTGTACCTAACTGCGATGCATGACACCTGACGTGTGTGCCAAATTTCAAGAGGTTTCGACCATGTTAACCACCTCAAAAACAGGAAAGCAAAAAAGTGGAATAACAATAATAATAAATATAGCCGCAAGCGGCAATGGCGGGCCCGAGCACCTGCGGGCCGCAACCCGTGACATGTCAGAATCCAACAAAGCACTGACGTGGTGAGTTTCTGAAATGTACATATTTGATGCGTGTGCTATTTATTTTTGCATTTAATTGTCTGCCACATTTACTCGCTTGGCCAGGTGGGGGCTTAATGCAAGGCAGGCCCATTGGGTGTCATCATATTCATAATATATATTAACCTGAGAAATTTCAGACCATTCATTTTAAGCAAAGAACATTTCTGATACACTTTTTGGTTGGCCAGATGGTGGCGCTATGTTAGTCATGAAAATTACACATGTGAATATCATCATAATAATGATATCCAAAATGTTTGTAAACTTTCAGATCAATCACTTAAGGCATTGTCCATTTCTGGCACATTTCCTGCTTGACCAGGTGGTGGCGCTATGCCAGGCAGGCCCATTGGGTGTCTGGATATCATCATAATCATAATATCTATTAACCTGAGAAGTTTCAGACCATTTATTCAATGCATAGAGCATTTCTGGCACATTTCCTGCTTGGCCAGATGGTGGCGCTATGCTAGGCCTGTGAATTACGCATGTGAATATCATCACAATAATGATATCCAATATTTTATAAAGTTTCAGATCAATCACTTAAGGCATTTTCCATTTCTGGCACATTTCCTGCTTGGCCAGGTGGTGGCGCTATGCCAGGCAGGCCCATTGGGTGTCTGGATATCATCATAATCATGATATCTATTAACCTGAGAAGTTTCAGACCATTCATTCAATGCACTGTGATTTATGACACATTTCCTGTTTATGTGGTGAGATATTAAAATCATATCAAATATATTACAACATTCAAAAATACCTTCACAATTTAACATCAGCGACATCTTGGCATAATGTTTGCCAAATTTCAAATGAATCTGGCAAACCGTCTAGGAGGAGTATGTTCAAATTGATCATGTGACATCAGTATAATTGTCATTCTTTCTGTTGCCAGTTGGTGGCGCTATGCCAAACATGCATTATGGGCATGTGAATATTATCATTAACATGGTCTTCAATGACCTGTGAAATTTAAAACATTTCAAGCCATGCATGGTGAATTATGACACATTTATTGTTTATGTGGAAGGGTATTAAAATTAATAATTTCGCCATTTCGTCAAATTACAACATATCGAAAAAAAACTTCACAATTTATAATCAGGAACATCTCGGCATCATGTATACCAACTTTGACATGAATCGGATCAACCGTCTAGGAGGAGTACGTTAAAATTGATGATGTCCACAACGCACAAAATCTCAATTACCTCACTTCCTGTGGGCGTGGCTAATGGCATGTTAATACAAAAGTTGTTTGTTTTTGGGAGTTACATACACCCACCAAATTTGGTGTGTGTATCTAAAACTATATGCCAACCACAAGTCACTGTGACGTAAGGGGGCGCTATGGAGTTCCTGGGCAACGCCCGGTGCCAAGCTTTTATCCCTGTCTATTCACTGTACCACTTGATGTGTGTGCTAAATTTCATGCGTTTTTGACCATGTTAACCACCTCAAAATATATGCCAACCACGGAATCAGTCACCTAAGGGGGCGCTAGCGAGTCCCTGGGCCACGCCCTGGGTCAAGCTCTTGTACCTAACTGCGATGCGTGACACCTGACGTGTGTGCCAAATTTCAAGAGATTTTGACCATGTTAACCACCTCAAAAACAGGAAAGCAAAAAAGTGGAATAACAATAATAATAATAATAATAATAATAATAATAATAATCCTTACAAAAACAATAGGGCCTTGCGCCCTTCGGTGCTCGGGCCCTAATAAATATAGCCGCAAGCGGCAATGGCGGGCCCGAGCACCTGCGGGCCGCAACCCGTGACATGTCGGAATCCAACAAAGCACCGACATGGTGCGTTTGTGAAATGTACATATTGGATGCGTGTGCTATTTGTTTTTGTATTTTATTTTCTGCCACATTTACTCGCTTGGCCAGGTGGGGGCGTAATGCAAGGCAGGCCCATTGGGTGTCATCATAATCATAATATATATTAACCTGAGAAATTTCAGACTATTCATTTTAAGCAAAGAACATTTCTGATACACTTTTTGGTTGGCCAGATGGTGGCGCTATGTTAGGCATGAAAATTACACATGTGAAGATCATCACAATAATGATATCCAAAATGTTTGTAAACTTTCAGATCAATCACTTAAGGCATTGTCCATTTCTGGCACATTTACTGCTTGAGCAGGTGGTGGCGCTATGCCAGGCAGGCCCATTGGGTGTCTGAATATCATCATAATCATGATATCTATTAACCTGAGAAGTTTCAGACCATTCATTTAATGCACTGTGATTATATGACACATTTCCAGTTTATATGGTGAGATATTAAAATCATGACATATTACAACATATCAAAAATCCCATCGCAATTTAACATCAGCAACATCTTGGCATAATGTTAGCCAAATTTCACATGAATCCGGCAAACCGTCTAGGAGGAGTATGTTAAAATTGATCATGTAACATCAATGTAATTGCCATTCTTTCTGTTGCCAGGTGGTGGCGCTATGCCAAATATACATTATGGGCATGTGAATATCATCACTACCATGGTATTCAAAGACCTGTGAAATGTAAAACATTTCAAGCCATGCATGGTGAATTAAGACACATTTATTGTTAACGTGGAAGGGTATTAAAATTCATAGTTTCGCCATTTCGTCAAATTACAACATATCAAAAAAAGCTTCACAATTTAGAATCAGAAGCATATTGGCATCATGTATACCAACTTTCACATGAATCGGATCAATCGTCTAGGAGGAGTACATTAAAATTGATCATGTCCACAATGCACAAAATCTCAATTACCTCACTTCCTGTGGGCGTGGCTAATGGCATGTTAATACAAAAGTTGATTGTTTTTGGGAGTTACACACACCCACCAAATTTGGTGTGTGTATCTAAAACTATATTCCAACCACAAGTCACAGTGACATAAGGGGGCGCTATGTAGTTCCTGGGCCAAGCCCAGTGCCAAGGCTTTTCCCCTGTGTATTCATGGTACCTCTTGACGTGTGTGCCAAATTTCATGCGTTTTCACCGATGGGAAGAACGTCTTCTGGCATCACAATTCATCACATTTTTGTCTGCACAAAATCCCAAATACCTCACTTCCTGTTGGGTGTGGCTAATGCATTGTACATACGAAAGTTGTTCATCTTGGGGAGATACACATACCTACCGAATTTGATGCGTCTAGCTGAAAGTATGTGCCAACCACTGCCTCAATCACCTAAGGGGGCGCTACTGAGTAGTCCCTGGGCCACGCCCAGGGCCAAGCTCTTGTACCTAACTGCTTTGCGTGACACCTGATATGTGTGCCAAATTTCAAGCGTTTTCGACCATGTTAACCACCTCAAAAAAGGAAAACGCTCTGAGACAAAGTTAATATAATAATAATAATAATAATAATAATAATCCTTACAAAAACAATAGGGCCTTGCGCCCTTCGGTGCTCGGGCCCTAAATATAGCCGCAAGCGGCAATGGCGGGCCCGAGCACCTGCGGGCCGCAACCCTTGACATGTCGGAATGCAACAAAGCACCGACGTGGTGCGTTTGTGAAATGTACATATTTGATGCGTGTGCTATTTGTTTTTGTATTTTATTTTCTGCCACATTTACTCGCTTGGCCACGTGGGGGCGTAATGCAAGGCAGGCCCATTGGGTGTCATCATAATCATAATATATATTAACCTGAGAAATTTCAGACCATTCATTTTAAGCAAAGAACATTTCTGATACACTTTTTGGTTGGCCAGATGGTGGCGCTATGTTAGGCATGAAAATTACACATGTGAATATCATCACAAAAATGATATCCAAAATGTTTGCAAACTTTCAGATCAATCAATTAAGGCATTGTCCATTTCTGGCACATTTCCTGCTTGACCAGGTGGTGGCGCTATGCCAGGCAGGCCCATTGGGTGTCTGGATATCATCATAATCATAATATCTATTAACCTGAGAAGTTTCAGACCATTTAATCAAAGCATAGAACATTTCTGGCACATTTCCTGCTTGGCCAGAAGGTGGCGCTTTGCTAAGCTTGTGAATTACGCATGTGAATATCATCACAATAATGATATCCAATATTGTATGAAGTTTCAGATCAATCACTTAAGGCATTGTCCATTTCTGGCACATTTCCTGCTTGGCCAGGTGGTGGCGCTATGCCAGACAGGCCCATTGGGTGTCTGGATGTCATCATAATCATAATATCATAATAGAAGATTCTGACCATTCATTCAATGCACTGTGACTTTATGACACATTTCCTGTTTATATGGTGAGATATTGAAACCATAATATATTACAACATATCAAAAATCCCTTCACAATTTAACATCAGCAACATCTTGGCATAATGTGTCAAATTTCACATGAATCTGACAAACCGTCTAGGAGGAGTATGTTCAAATTGATCATGTGCCATCAGTATAATTGTCATTCTTTCTGTTGCCAGTTGGTGGCGCTATGCCAAACATGCATTATGGGCATGTGAATATTATCATTAACATGGTCTTAAAAGACCTGTGAAATTTTAAACATTTCAAGCCATGCATGGTGAATTATGACACATTTATTGTTTATGTTGAAGGGAATTAAAATTAATAATTTCGCCATTTCGTCAAATTACAACATATCAAAAAAAGCTTCACAATTTAGAATCAGAAACATCTCGGCGTCATGTATACCAACTTTGACATGAATCGGATCAACCGTCTAGGAGAAGTACGTTAAAATTGATCATGTCCACAACGCACAAAATCCCAATTACCTCACTTCCTGTGGGCGTGGCTAATGGCATGTTAATACAAAAGTTGATTGTTTTTGGGAGTTACACACACCCACCATATTTGGTGTGTGTATCTAAAACTATATGCCAACCACAAGTCACAGTGACATAAGGGGGCGCTATGGAGTTCCTGGGCAACGCCCGGTGCCAAGGCTTTTCCCCTGTGTATTTACATTACCTCTTGACGTGTGTGCCAAATTTCATGCGTTTTCACCGATGGGAAGCACCTCTTTTGGCATCACAATTCATCACATTTTAGTCCGCACAAAATCCCAAATACCTCACTTCCTGTTGGGCGTGGCTAATGCATTGTACATACGAAAGTTGTTCATCTTGGGGAGATACACACACCTACCGAATTTGGTGTGTCTAGCTGAAAGTATGTGCCAACCACTGGATCAATCACCTAAGGGGGCGCTACTGAGTCACTGGGCCACGCCCGGGGCCAAGCCTTTATGCCTGTGTAGCCATTGTGATACCAGATGTGTGTGCCAAATTCCAAGACTTTTCATCCATGCTAACCACCTCAAAAATAGCAAAAAGGTGAACAAATAATAATAATAAACATAGCCGCAAGCGGCAATGGCGGGCCCGAGCACCTGCGGGCCGCAACCCGTGACATGTCGGAATCCAACAAAGCACCGACGTGGTGCGTTTGTGAAATGTACATATTTGATGCGTGTGCTATTTGTTTTTGTATTTTATTTTCTGCCACATTTACTCGCTTGGCAAGGTGGGGGCGCAATGCAAGGCAGGCCCATTGGGTGTCATCATAATCATAATATATATTAACCTGAGAAATTTCAGACCATTCATTTTAAGCAAAGAACATTTCTGATACACTTTTTGGTTGGCCAGATGGTGGCGCTATGTTAGGCATGAAAATTACACATGTGAATATCATCACAATAATGATATCCAAAATGTTTGTAAACTTTCAGATCAATCACTTAAGGCATTGTCCATTTCTGGCACATTTCCTGCTTGGCCAGGTGGTGGCGCTATGCCAGGCAGGCCCATTGGGTGTCTGGATATCATCATAATCATGATATCTATTAACCTGAGAAGTTTCAGACCATTCATTCAATGCACTGTGATTTATGACACATTTCCTGTTTGTGTGGTGAGATATTAAAATCATATCAAATATATTACAACATTCCAAAATCCATTCACAATTCAACATCAGCGACATCTTGGCATAATGTTTGCCAAATTTCAAATTAATCTGACAAACCGCCTAGGAGGAGTATGTTCAAATTGATCATGTGAAATCAGCATAATTGCCATTCTTTCTGTTGCCAGTTGGTGGCGCTATGCCAAACATGCATTATGGGCATGTGAATATTATCATTAACATGGTCTTTAATGACCTGTGAAATTTAAAACATTTCAAGCCATGCATGGTGAATTATGACACATTTATTGTTTGTGTGGAACGGTATTAAAATTAACAATTTCGCCATTTTGTCAAAATACAACATATCAAAAAAAGGCTTCACAATTTAGAATCAGGAACATCTCGGCGTCATGTATACCAACTTTGACATGAATCGGATCAACCGTCTAGGAGGAGTACGTTAAAATAAATCATGTCCACAACGCACAAATTCTCAATTACCTCACTTCCTGTGGGCGTGGCTAATGGCATGTTAATACAAAAGTTGTTTGTTTTTGGGAGTTACATACACCCCCCAATTTTGGTGTGTGTATCTAAAACTATATGCCAACCACAAGTCACAGTGACATAAGGGGGCGCTAGCGAGTCTCTGGGCCATACCCGGGGCCAAGCTTTTTTACCTAGCTGCTTTGTGTGACACCTGATGTGTGTGCCAAATTTCAAGACTTTTCGATTATGTTAACCACCTCAAAATATTTGCCAACCACGGGATCAGTCACCTAAGGGGGCGCTAGCGAGTCCCTGGGCCACGCCCGGGGTCAAGCTCTTGTACCTAACTGCGATGCGTGACACCTGACGTGTGTGCCAAATTTCAAGAGTTTTTGACCATGTTAACCACCTCAAAAACAGGAAAGCAAAAAAGTGGAATAACAATAATACAGAATAATAATCCTTACAAAAACAATAGGGCCTTGCGCCCTTCGGTGCTCGGGCCCTAAATATAGCCGCAAGCGGCAATGGCGGGCCCGAGCACCTGCGGGCCGCAACCCGTGACATGTCGGAATCCAACAAAGCACCGATGTGGTGAGTTTGTGAAATGTACATATTTGATGCATGTGCTATTTGTTTTTGTATTTTATTTTCTGCCACATTTACTCGCTTGGCCAGGTGGGGGCTTAATGCAAGGCAGGCCCATTGGGTGTCATCATAATCATAATATATATTAACCTGAGAAATTTCAGACCATTCATTTTAAGCAAAGAACATTTCTGATACACTTTTTGGTTGGCCAGATGGTGGCGCTATGTTAGGCATTGAAATTACACATGTGAATATCATCACAATAATGATATCCAAAATGTTTGTAAACTTTCAGATCAATCACTTAAGGCATTGTCCATTTCTGGCACATTTACTGCTTGACCAGGTGGTGGCGCTATGCCAGGCAGGCCCATTGGGTGTCTGGATATCATCATAATCATAATATCTATTAACCTGAAAAGTTTCAGACCATTTATTCAAAGCATAGAGCATTTCTGGCACATTTCCTGCTTGGCCAGAAGGTGGCGCTATGCTAGGCCTGTGAATTATGCACGTGAATATCATCACAATAATGATATTCAATATTTTATAAAGTTTCAGATCAATCACTTAAGGCATTGTCCATTTCTGGCACATTTCCTGCTTGGCCAGGTGGTGGCGCAATGCCAGGCAGGCCCATTGGGTGTCTGGATATCATCATAATCATGATATCTATTAACCTGAGAAGTTTCAGACCATTCATTCAATGCACTGTGATTTATGACACATTTCTTTTTTATGTGGTGAGATATTAAAATCATATCAAATATATTACAACATTCCAAAATCCATTCACAATTTAACATCAGCGACATCTTGGCATAATGTTTGCCAAATTTCAAATGAATCTGGCAAACCGTCTAGGAGGAGTATGTTCAAATTGATCATGTGACTTCAGTATAATTGTCATTCTTTCTGTTGCCAGTTGGTGGCGCTATGCCAAACATGCATTATGGGCATGTGAATATTATCATTAACATGGTCTTTAATGACCTGTGAAATTTAAAACATTTCAAGCCATGCATGGTGAATTATGACACATTTATTGTTTGTGTGGAACGGTATTAAAATTAACAATTTCGCCATTTTGTCAAAATACAACATATCAAAAAAAGGCTTCACAATTTAGAATCAGGAACATCTCGGCGTCATGTATACCAACTTTGACATGAATCGGATCAACCGTCTAGGAGGAGTACGTTAAAATAAATCATGTCCACAACGCACAAATTCTCAATTACCTCACTTCCTGTGGGCGTGGCTAATGGCATGTTAATACAAAAGTTGTTTGTTTTTGGGAGTTACATACACCCCCCAATTTTGGTGTGTGTATCTAAAACTATATGCCAACCACAAGTCACAGTGACATAAGGGGGCGCTAGCGAGTCTCTGGGCCATACCCGGGGCCAAGCTTTTTTACCTAGCTGCTTTGTGTGACACCTGATGTGTGTGCCAAATTTCAAGACTTTTCGATTATGTTAACCACCTCAAAATATTTGCCAACCACGGGATCAGTCACCTAAGGGGGCGCTAGCGAGTCCCTGGGCCACGCCCGGGGTCAAGCTCTTGTACCTAACTGCGATGCGTGACACCTGACGTGTGTGCCAAATTTCAAGAGTTTTTGACCATGTTAACCACCTCAAAAACAGGAAAGCAAAAAAGTGGAATAACAATAATACAGAATAATAATCCTTACAAAAACAATAGGGCCTTGCGCCCTTCGGTGCTCGGGCCCTAAATATAGCCGCAAGCGGCAATGGCGGGCCCGAGCACCTGCGGGCCGCAACCCGTGACATGTCGGAATCCAACAAAGCACCGATGTGGTGAGTTTGTGAAATGTACATATTTGATGCATGTGCTATTTGTTTTTGTATTTTATTTTCTGCCACATTTACTCGCTTGGCCAGGTGGGGGCTTAATGCAAGGCAGGCCCATTGGGTGTCATCATAATCATAATATATATTAACCTGAGAAATTTCAGACCATTCATTTTAAGCAAAGAACATTTCTGATACACTTTTTGGTTGGCCAGATGGTGGCGCTATGTTAGGCATTGAAATTACACATGTGAATATCATCACAATAATGATATCCAAAATGTTTGTAAACTTTCAGATCAATCACTTAAGGCATTGTCCATTTCTGGCACATTTACTGCTTGACCAGGTGGTGGCGCTATGCCAGGCAGGCCCATTGGGTGTCTGGATATCATCATAATCATAATATCTATTAACCTGAAAAGTTTCAGACCATTTATTCAAAGCATAGAGCATTTCTGGCACATTTCCTGCTTGGCCAGAAGGTGGCGCTATGCTAGGCCTGTGAATTATGCACGTGAATATCATCACAATAATGATATTCAATATTTTATAAAGTTTCAGATCAATCACTTAAGGCATTGTCCATTTCTGGCACATTTCCTGCTTGGCCAGGTGGTGGCGCAATGCCAGGCAGGCCCATTGGGTGTCTGGATATCATCATAATCATGATATCTATTAACCTGAGAAGTTTCAGACCATTCATTCAATGCACTGTGATTTATGACACATTTCTTTTTTATGTGGTGAGATATTAAAATCATATCAAATATATTACAACATTCCAAAATCCATTCACAATTTAACATCAGCGACATCTTGGCATAATGTTTGCCAAATTTCAAATGAATCTGGCAAACCGTCTAGGAGGAGTATGTTCAAATTGATCATGTGACTTCAGTATAATTGTCATTCTTTCTGTTGCCAGTTGGTGGCGCTATGCCAAACATGCATTATGGGCATGTGAATATGATCATTAACAGGGTCTTCAATGACCTGTGAAATGTAAAACATTTCAAGCCATGCATGGTGAATTATGACACATTTATTGTTTATGTGGAAGGGTATTAAAATTAATAATTTCGCCATTTCGTCAAATTACAGCATATCAAAAAAAAACTTCACAATTTATAATCAGGAACATTTCAGCGTCATGTATACCAACTTTGACATGAATCGGATCAACCGTCTAGGAGGAGTACGTTAAAATTGATCATGTCCACAACGCACAAAATCTCAATTACCTCACTTCCTGTGGGCGTGGCTAATGGCATGTTAATACAAAAGTTGATTGTTTTTGGGAGTTACACACACCCACCAAATTTGCTGTGTGTATCTAAAACTATATGCCAACCACAAGTCACAGTGACATAAGGGGGCGCTATGGAGTTCCTGGGCAACGCTCGGTGCCAAGGCTTTTCCCCTGTGTATTCACGGTACCTCTTGACGTGTGTGCCAAATTTCATGCGTTTTCAGCTATGGGAAGCACCTCTTTTGGCATCACAATTCATCACATTTTAGTCCGCACAAAATCCCAAATACCTCACTTCCTGTTGGGCGTGGCTAATGCATTGTACATACAAAAGTTGTTCATCTTGGGGAGATACACACAACTACAAAATTTGGTGTGTCTAGCTGAAAGTATGTGCCAACCACTGGATCAATCACCTAAGGGGGCGCTACTGAGTCCCTGGGCCACGCCCGGGGCCAAGCTTTTATGCCTGTGTAGCCATTGTGATACCAGATGTGTGTGCCAAATTCCAAGACTTTTCATCCATGCTAACCACCTCAAAAATAGCAAAAAGGTGAACAAATAATAATAATAATAATAATCCTTTCAAAAACAATAGGGCTTCGCACCTCTCGGTGCGCAAGGCCGTCCCGGCCTCGCGCACCGTCGGTGCTCGGGCCCTAATAATAATAATAATAATAATAATAATCCTTACAAAAACAATAGGGCCTTGCGCCCTTCGGTGCTCGGGCCCTAATAATAATCCTTACAAAAACAATAGGGCCTTGCGCCCTTCGGTGCTCGGGCCCTAATAATAATCCTTACAAAAACAATAGGGCCTTGCGCCCTTCGGTGCTCGGGCCCTAATAATACTTAAAACAGGGATCAATCAATAGCCTAATGAAATAAACAATGAAAATGAGGGGGGAAAGCAATAATAAATGATAATGCCCATTCAATCAATAATATAATAACAAAAACATGGTAAGACTACATTAAGGAGAATATCAATAATAAACAATGTCAAATTAATCAACAGCCTATAATGAAAATAAAACAGTACTACTGCATACAAACCATAATGTATAAGAAGTGCTTAAAAGACCAAAAACTATCACAAGAACGAAGAGCACTGGGCAACTCATTCCACCAACATGGAACCACTGAGGAAGACTTTTGAATTTGACCTAGCATTTAAGACTGGTCGACACAACAGACGCTCATCAGAAGACCGCAGTGGGCGGTTGGGGATGTATATCTTGATCATTGAATTAAAATAACAAGGAGCAGATCCAGTCAGTGTCCTATAGGCCAAAGTGAGAGATTTAAATTTAATTCTGGCTACTGTAGGGAGCCAATGAAGAGTAACTAGGAGAGGAGTTACGATGTGTCCTCTTTGGCTGATTGAAGACCAGTCATGTTGCAGCATTCTGAATGATATATCACACAAAAGAAATAAAAAAAAAACATTTAATATTGATTTAGTATCAACCAATAATTATTCTGATATTAATATTCTTGTAATGTCTACATCTTTGTGCAGGCTACAGTTAAATACTAAGCAATGGCCTCTGACTTAAATACCAAGGCAGTTAAATGACCGTGGTATGGTATAGTCTACGTGATACACAGGACTACACAGTAAACCCATTTAAAAAGCATAATCATCTCAGTATACCCATTTAAAATAGGCAAGGATACGTATTTAATAACATTTGGGGTTGCTCACAGTATACCCACCACTACAACTAACTAACTAGACTACACCACTGGTTAAATGGCGTATTGCAATTTACAATTTGTGTGAGTTCAGGGGCATACAGAAAGTTGAAGTTTGGGTGACATCAATAAAGAAAATAGAAACAAAGGGATGTGTACAGCCTCAAGTATGAATGATGTCACATTAACAGAAGGTTCAGAGCAGCGGCAGACCTTTCTTGGTGCCACGCAAGTTATTGAAAGTCATGTGTTTTCAGAACGTAGTGGTGCTGTGCCATGTCCCATGTATAAGGGGCTTCAGATTGATCCAGTGACGGTGGATGATAATGTCAGGGGACTTGGAGAAAGGGGGAGGACATGCCACCTCAGACCACCCCAGTCAAACCACTTCACGTAGGCATTCCCTTGCTTGCAGACTAATGTAGACCATGGAGACCACCTTGCCGCCACCTCCAGTACATTCAGCCATCACCCATATCTTACCTGCAAAAAGGAAAGTTACAATAAAGTTAGTCAGACAATTTTACAACATTACAAAGCATCTAATCAGGCACTCAACACCACTAGTAATACCAATGAATTAATATGTGTGCAATAAACTTCACAGCCTACCTAATGTTAACTACACATTTAAATATGCGGTGTGAATGTTATTAACTTGCGTCAGCTTGAAAAATAACGTTATCAGTATGACTGATCATGGACGTTAGATGACAAACTAAGGTCTTTCTCAAATGTTCACCGATATCCCTGGGAAGTGACTGGTTCTTGGCGTAGTGTTTAATGCAGGCGTTTCATTTATCGATCATTCACTTATGCGGTCTACAACTACCGACCTACCGATCTATTTTTTACAGTCTATCTATGCTACCGACCTACCATCACAGAAGTAGCTCTAACAGAGGTGTCTGTCGTTAACGTTAGAAAAAATGCAACGCTGGCAAACTGGCTAGTAGTTACATTAACATGACTGGTAGATGAGGTCCATGCTTCACATTACGTTAACGTTAACTTGCGTTGCTTTATCACATCATACCGTTGCTTTATCACATCGATCATATACTGTACTGACTGTATAGTGTCATTAATCCCCATGTACAGTCAATGGTTACTCCATGTTGAGATGGCATACATTAAGATTGAGATATTTGAAAACAGCAACAACTAATAAAACCAAGTATATCATGCATCGACTCTTACGGGAGCTGTGTGCTAATCTTCACTTCAACGACTTAGCCTCCCGTTAACGGTAACGTTAATGTAGCTGCTAACGTTAGCATGTAATTCGCTGTCCGTATTTCTGTTGTTAGCTCATTAGTATTCACCATACTAAATTGTCACAGTCTATAACCAACATAATAAGCTCTCTTAGACGTATTTAAGAACACCACTAGACAAAAAAAACTTTTCAGTTGATACGGAACACTTACCAGACAAGAACAAACTGATTGTTGTTTGTACTGTTTAGCTAACTCACAGCCGCAAAATTCATCCAGCCAGCTAGCCTTCGGCGCAGAGTCGACCTGCGTTGTGGAAAGGAGAAGGGGGCGGGTTTCACTTGACAAGGGGCGGGTTTCACTTGACAAGGGGCGTGTTTAACTCGCTTAGTGGCAACTGAGTGGGCGTGCCTGACCGCGACTCCTCTTCACTGCGCATGCTTCAACTTTTTCTGCACAGCCGCACTTCAAATTGGCTCCAAATTTTCCAAGATGGCGTCGCCTCGGCAGCTTCAATTCCATAGAACACTGCAGAATGCAGCCACACAGTCCAGTTCTATATATACAGTCTATGGTCTATACAGTGCAATACTGAGGCTTTTCATGTATTAAAACTAGCAGCCTTTACATAAGCTCAGACAACAACTGAAAAGAGAGAGCCTTATGACTTCCAAATACTTCATAATTGTGCTGTGTTACAATCATGGGCTCTTGCCTTTTTAATAAAAAAAAATGTTTGGCAAATTCATAATTCAAGAATGTTAAGGACACTTAACTGATTACACAAAATCTACTGGATTAGAGTAATGATGAAAATGTACCTCTGGAAGTTGATGAGGTATCCTCAACTGGCACAGTGGCTGGTCATCAATCTGAAATCGGATGGGCTCTGATCGACCTCGGCGATGTCCCATTGGGATAATCCTCTTCCCTCTTAACCAGTAGAAATTTACTTGTGGGTCAGAATCTTTGGATAAAAAAAAAAAACATGCAAGGTTTCAGTTAAATCTCAACACACTCAATTAAATTTCCACACAGCGAAGCACCTAGCAAATTTCACTTCAGGGGTATGTACATCGACACAGAAATGCATTTCATTCATTTATCCAACAAATGAAAACAATTTATTATATGAGTTTGCCTGTTCATTAAGAAATAACAACATATTGTGATGGATAAATGAACAATCTAATAACCTTTGAGAACCTAAGTAGTATGTTGTCATAAGGTTTTAATTAAAAAGTTATATATTATGTTAACACCCCCATTGTTAAACAATTTAAATATCTAGGTATTGAAGTTTTCCCCTCCTTAAATAAGATTGTTAAACATAATTATTCAGTTGCTCAGTGCAATGTTTTGAAAGATATGGAAAAATGGATGTCTCTCCCCATGTCTATTCAAGCTCGTATTTCTGTGGTTAAAATGAATGTTTTACCCAGGATTAATTTTGTGAGCTCCATGCTACCTCTTTCTCCTCCGTATGGTTATTGGCATAAACTGCAATCAGCAATATCTAAATTTATTTGGAAAGGCAAAAGGCCGCAAATTAAGATGTCTACTTTACAGAGGAGGAAGGAGGATGGTGGCCTTTCAGTTCCCAACTTAAAATTTAATTTTTGGTCCTTTGTGTTAAGACCTCTCCTTTTCTGGTTTGATCCAAACGCCTCTGTTTCCTGGCGTACTTTAGAAAGTGCTATGACAGCACCTTGGTCTTTACATGATGTTCTCTTTGTTTCTGCTAAACAATGTCAGCTACGGTTTGGCCCCATTATCTCTCATCTCATCAAAGTTTGGAGATTGGTCGAAACATATCGTCATAATTCATGTAACTGGCACACTTTCTCCATTATTTAATAATAAAGCACTTTTGATTGGTGGTAGACCTATAGCGGCTCTACAGTGGGAACAGAGGGGGGTGCATTATCTAAAAGACATATTTACTGAGGCTGGCTTGTTACCGTTCTCTGATTTGCAAAACACATTCAGTCTGCCCCGTTCCTCTTTTTTCTTCTACCTTCAATTAAGATCAGCACTTAAAGCATATGGTGTTCCCTGGCAAGAATCTCTGCCCACCCATCCAATCAGACAATTATTTTCTGTACAGTCAAAAACCAAGGGTATGGTGTCATCAGTTTCTGGTGATACCTCACCGCTTTGGCCTCCCTGTAGAGAGGATTTGGGAACGTGATTGCCCAGATCTGGTTGACGAAATTGATTGGCATGACGTATGGTCTAACATCACAGAAGTCTCACGCAATCCAGACCACCAGCAGATCCATTACAATTTCGTTTATAGGACTTACCTTACCCCTGTGAAAATGCATCACATGAAAATAATCAATAGTCCTTTATGTACTTTCTGCCCACTAAAAGCTCAAGGTACATATCTCCATATGATCTGGGATTGCTCTCCTGTTCATCAGTTTTGGAACAACATTGCATCCAATCTATCTACCTTGATTAATAACACTGTACCTGTTACTATTAGTGTTTTGATTCTGAACGACCTGTCAGTCTTGAACGTCTCCAAAGTGCTGAAGCGTGCTGTATATGCTGGACTTACAGCTGCTAAGAAAATGGTTGCAACTCGCTGGAAACCACCTCATGATCTGTCTGTACGGACATGGACTCTACTTTTCTTGGATGTCGTCTATATGGAGCTCTCTACAGCGCGAATCAATGGAGCGTCAGAAAAAGACACAAGACACTTGGCAAAATATTGCAGAATCTTTAAAACGTCTGCTGTAGGCCTATGCTAATCCTTTCTGCTTTGGTTTGTGCACATCTGATCTGTGTAATATTTGTCCCTCTATAAGTGTATAAGTGTTTTTTCTTTTCTTTTTTGTTTTGTCTGTTTGTGCTTGTCCATCGTTGTGTGCTTGTTTATGTTTTTGATATTGTGGTGTTTTTATGTCTCATAATTATTTAAGTAAAAAGGGGTTTCTAAAATTCAGTGCATTGTCAGATGCAGAAAAATCAATACTAAAGATTTATCATCTTTTTACAAATGCCTCTTGGATCCACGAATCCTCAAACCTTGTTATGAATACTTGTGATGGAAATACACATGGTCATCTTGTGAAATACCTTGATGAACTGAATTTTAGAAACCCATTGTTTCTTGAATATGTTCCTATATGACATTCATTTTCCAACTTCTTTCCCAGATCACATGGAGACAAACCTAGCGTTCATGGGCTTCGTAAAAACCTTTCTCCGAGTGAAAACATCATCATTCCGCGTCATTTACGTCACGTAATGTGTGAGTCAGAGGTCGGAAACTGGGGCTAGATTTTGCTAACAGAGTTGCCCAGTTAGGGGCTCGTCATCACTTTTGTCGTCACGTTGTAGTTCGTTTGTAGTCCATGTGGCCTTTCATGTCCAACAGTTTTAATGTGAACTTGGGAATTTGCCCTTTTTATCACTTGAAAAGCTGCATATCTTTCTTTCACGAGCATCTTACACTATATTTTAAGCAAATACAGTTGTTTGTTTAGGATTAGTGAGTGTATGTTTTACCCTTTGTTGTGGCATCCGTGTTTGTCACACATTCGATGGCAAAGCACTTGAACACTTGCTGTCGGAAAAACAAAGTAGCCATGGGGGCGGTCCTTGTCATTCCGAGGTGCTCTGAATGCACCAAAAGCACTGATCTTCATCTTGATGCTCTTTGTCTATGTATCACAGAGGACTGCATCCAATGCATATTTTCCCCTTGGGGATCAATAAAATATCTATCTATCTATCTATCTATCTCTCTCTATATATATATGACGATGGATATAGACTTTGCCTAACCAGCTGGCTAGTAATTATTAAAGTACTCACATAGGCACTGATAGATTGAAGCTGGTGTAGAAAGCTCGTTACAAAGATGGTAATTATGCTAAATCCTCTTGCTGCATGTATGATGACCAGTCAGTCTTATGTGTGTATAATTTACTTGATCAGTTTATTTTCTCTAAATAAGATTTATGTATGAGTAGTATGTTGTTCATGTTGCAATAATTATTTGGACCAATTCAACTATGAACCATAAACTGTGTGTTGAGATTGGATATGTGCAGCAAACAAGTGACTCTCTTACTCTTACATTGACTTATTAAAAGAGTACCACATGTGGTGCAAAGTGGTACTGCAGATCCAGTACAAATTCAGTGGATTTATAGACAATATTTAAAAAAAAAAAAGAAACTCAGCAACAAGCCCAAATTTTGGGCAGATGATCCTCACATACAGAATAATATATGATAACATTAAAAAAAAACCCTGTTAACTGTTAACATGCTCTGAAAATATGAAAATGATAATGGGACCTTATCACTTACATTACAAGGACCTTATAATACATATATGAGTAGGAAAAAAATCTGATGAATTTGTGTCACATACTTTTTGAATGAGAAGCCCTAAAAGGTGATGATGTCTTTTTACATTATGAATTTATAGCCATTTTCAGAGCTTTGCAGAGGAGAAAGTACACAAGATACGTCTGATCCGATTGGATTTTTTAATTCAACAGAAAAATGTACTTCTATTCACATAGTTTCACTAATGTGTGTGAAATACCAAAAGAGCCAATAATGTTGGAAGTTGAACAAAAAGGATTGTTCACCACAATGCTTAAAATAACTTGAAGTTTGAAAGGCCTGTAGTTTTGCAACGATTAGTTATACATTATACTATTTAAGATCTATGCATGGATTTGGTCAACACACACCTGTGATTTTTTTCAGATTTTTTCAGAGAGGGTCACCTGCCAAATTGTGCTGAAATTGGGTGATTCACATGGAACTAGAAATGCAATTCCGAGGAATTACACGAGGGGATGCAGTCTGCTGGTTAGGGTGTTGGTGGGGCTGTTGAGCTTGCTGCTAGCTGGTTGGTAGGGTAATTGTGATACCTGCAAAGGTGCTTTTGGGGTAACCAAATTTGATTCTTGTGTGACATGGTATTCTTGAGATATCACACTCAAGGTGTTTTTGACCTTGACATTTGACCTTCAACCTCCAACTTCAACTCACTTCATCTTTGAGTCCATAAAAACACTCGTACCAAATTTGAAGCCTGTACGTCAAGCCGTTCTGGAGATATAATGCTGAATGCATGAGATATGGCTGGGACTTTTATTTTGACACACAGGAAACACTTTAACAGGATGTGTAGTTCAGGTAGAGCTAGATTGTATCAGAGAATGTCTAATAAGGGGAGAACCTTCACTCTCGGAACTCTTCCGGTGTGGTACTGCATCTAGGGGCGCTCGCGGGCGAGTCCAGAATGAATGGAGGTCTATGGAGCTGTACCCCTCAAAATCCACTTTTCTCGGGATATATATTTTTTTCAAGTAATTTGAATATTGTATTCGAAAGGGGAGACAAAGACAATACACTTGGTATTGTATTATATTTTTTAAAGTCACTTAATTGTTCTAAAAAGCCTTTCAAACGTGTCAATGACGTCATTCATTAGCATGATCATAGCATAGCATAGCATCAATGCTAGCGTGTTATGGGCAACAACGACCCAACCTGTAAGAAAACGAAAGGACATGACTCCCGGATTATTTCAATTTTGATTGATAATCCATATCCATTTTGCGAAAAATAAAATAAAATCTGAGGGTTTCAGTTGTTAAATAGGTGAAAACAATAAATGTAGCCATGTAGCTCCATAGGACCCCATGTATTTTGGACTCGCCCGCGATCGCCATCTAGGTGAACTCTGGTGAACTGCAGCCAAATTCGGTTTGTATGGGATTAATAGAGTGGGGAGGCTCTCCGTAGACGGGCTCTGATTGTATGCTTAGAACAGGGGTGTCAAACATGCGGCCCGCTAGATGGTTTAATCCGGCCCAGACTTGTAGAGAATACATTTCTGACGATGTCAACAAAAAAAAAATCTCTAGCCCATTCCTGTGAGGAGTTATGAATTTTCAAAGAAATAACCGAAATGCTCAATTCAGCCGCTAGGCGCAGCCAAAAAACAAAAAAAAAAGTTCGGAGTTGACTGGTCCTGTGCTGTCAGTTTGGCTACATTGTCGGGAGAAAAGCAGGCGTTGCGACAAAATTCAGAGACAAAGTGCAGCCTGCAAACGGAGGACAAGATGTTTGGGCATTTTATTGTATTTTGCACCAGGAAGTGTTGTGTTGTAAAACACTAAACTTGGATCATGTTAAAGTGTGGTTGTGCAAACTGTAAATTTAATCAGGTCGCGAGGTCTGACTCACCGTCAGTTTGACTGTTTTCTTAGCTGTAGTACGGTGGTTAAGCCGAGGTGCCATACTCAAGCGTTTCTTTGAACTACGAGAGGAAATTGGACAGTTCTTGGAGAAAAAAGGCAGACCAGTAGCAATTTAAATGCCCGGAATGGGTGCAGGATCTGGCCTATTACACAGAACCGCCACCTAGCCTACAAAATTATTTGATCTGATGTAACCTAATCGTATCAGTTGATCGTATTGCTCATGCACTGCTAACTTATGTTTGTTAAATTCATTTTTATTTTTCATACATTTGCACATTTACATTTTTAAGGCAGAATGTTAACTTTCTTCATAGCTCCCACTTGAGTTTAGTGTGGTGAGTTGGTTCAGGTGGTCAGATGTAAAAATGTAGGCCTATCCACTCAACTATAAAAATAAACCAGTTGTTTATGAGAGTGAAATGCATTTTATTTCAATTTCATTGGCCTCTCTGAATAAATGTGTAATAATCTAATATATCCCTTGTGATTATGTAGGCTACAAATGTAGGCTGAAGGGTAAAGCATAGCCTACTGAAAAAAACTAAGCTGGAGATTTGGAGTTGTCAAAGGATGTTTTGCAATTATTTCACTGGTCCGGCCCACTTGAGATCAGATGGGCTGTATGTGGCCCCTGAACCAAAATGAGTTTGACACCCCTGGCTTAGAAGCTGAGACAGTTGGAATCCTCACAGGTGACACCTGTGCCAGTGTTCTGATTAGCCTGGGAACTGCTCTGAGAACTACTTAACGAGCGCAGCTGGCTCTATTATGACATCACAGCCCCCATTCAAGTCTATGGGGGAAAAATACACTTTTAATTACAAAAAGTATAAACTTCTCAAAAATGAAAAACGGATAGGACGGTAAAGCCTGGGAAGATCTACGGAACGGTGTTTCAACCAAATTTGTACGTTAAGCGGTTTTGGGCTGAATAGCGCGCACAAAAAGGTAAAAAGGAAAATAATAAGAAGTTTTCGGATTTCAATAGAGGGGATGCATCCCCTCTAATGACCCAGTAGGCCGTCGGAGGTAGCTTAATAGTTATACTACTACAAAATTGTATAGCGCTTTTCATGGAGAGAGCTAATGTAACAGATGCCATGAATGAATAATGTAATGTAACCTTACCAAAAGCGGAGGATCGTAGGTTTGGATTCTGCTTGGCCAGGATACTCGCCATACCACAGGTCAAATTCTTCAGAAAAGGAGCCATTGTGTGCTGTAGCTGTTTGTGAAGAATATCCTGTCCTTTCCTGACTTGACAGTTCTCCTGTAGAAGTGAACTGCAGACAAGGTTACGAATCTCTGCTAACGAGGCATCTTCATTCTGAGGCAACGTGGTCTGGCTACCTGCAGATCCTTCTGTCTCATTAATTGGCTCGGAGTACTTTTGAGGAAGCCCAGTAATATACGCAGTCTTAGTGAAATGTTGATACCATTTATCTGCATTCAGGGCGAACGTCTGCGGATACACCACATATTTCATCCGCTGGGATTTTGTAAGTGATGACAGTTTATCCTTCACGCTGCAGTCACGGAGGTGGTCAAAGAATTCCGCCACACGGCGCCGTTTTGCGGATCGACTTTTAGCCGTAAATGACGGAAGAACAGCGGGATACCTTGCCATGCTTTCGCAAATATTTGGGGTACCTACACGGACTGGTACCCCAGCACTACTGAACCGCCGAGCAAACAACCTTACCATGGCAGCCATGACTGGATGTTACCAGCAACTTCCGCTTCTAGCTTCAGCTCTTCCGCTATGTGACCACCACTTCTTCTCATTTCCTCGTAAAATCCACTAGACACCTGTCATAGCATTACCGCCCCCTACAGTGTAACCAATGACAGTATATTTATTACTGAACCAGATTTATTTTTATATCTGACAAGTTTTATGTGGTGAGAAGTTATGCTTGTAGGTGAGAGGCCAACATAAAAGTGCCTGCCTATACTATGAAAATTGGACAGTTTAGGAAGTTTGTTAATATCAAAATTACATTGAAGCAAAAATTATATTCCATCAACTTTCCGGAAAATAAAATTTGGAATGAAATACCATAACTTGTTTTTATTTTCAATGTAATTCTTAATTCAGTTTACTCTGAAAATGATATTTGAAGAATGAAAGTCTAGAACATTAGGCCTCCCTGATCATATGAGTTGCCTACAGTATGACCCGATTATTTAGGTAGTGAGGTTTGTTCCTCCATATAAAATTTAATAAGGTTGTCTATTAGCCTGACGAGCCAGACCCACATCAAGATGTAGGGTCTGGGAACTTACCATTGGCACTGCTAAATCCGAAGGGCAGGATCAACGGTTGTCTTTCAAATTTCCTCTGCACGCAATAGGATAGCGCTACAACCGGCTAGCTCATGAGTCCCATGCATTTTCCTACCAGTGGACCTAGTTGGCTAGTTGATCAAACCTTTGCCAGTTTAAAAAAAAAGCTTAACTCGAGTTGCGATTCAAAGACTGCTGTTAGCCAGCAGTAGCATCCATCTTCTTTGTTTTCAAGTAGCAGGAAATTCACGTGGAAATTCACCATCGCCGACATGATGTGATTGGCCTGATAGAGTTTAATTTGTCCAGCTCTCAAGCCAACGGAGAGTTGCTAGACTACCCTGGCTGCAAATTACATCATACAGGAGTATGCGACCTTTGATAGATAAGTCTCGCATTAGCAATAAATTAAACCTACTTTTAATTTTTGGGATGAGGGGGTGGAAGTTACACTGCATTGTTTCTAACTGATTTTTGCAAATGACGATACCTAAATATGTAACTTTGTCTGTAAAGGAGCAAATTTCTTAAGATTTAAATGTAAGTCAGATATATTTGAAAACTCCTTAAGACGCTCAATGACCTTCTTGACCTGCATTTCATCTTTGAGAAAGATAGCCGTGTCACCAGCTAGCTGACAACATTTTATTTCTCTTTCCAGTATGTTAATACAGGCAGCCGTGGCCTACTGGTTAGTGCTTCGGACTTGTTACCGGAGGGTTGCCGGTTCGAACCCCGACCAAGGGCTTAAGTGCCCTTGAGCAAGGCACCTAACCCCTCACTGCTCCCCGAGCGCCGCTGTAGCAGGCAGCTCACTTGCACTGCATCGGGATTAGTGTGTGCTTCACTTCACTGTGTGCTGAGTTTGTTTCACTAATTCACAGACCAAATTTCCCTCTGGAGACTAAAAAGAGTGTGTACTTATACTATACAATATTTGCATAACTAAAATAAACAAAAACTTCTAGATATGTTGAATCTAGGCTAGTACCCCCTGGAAGTTTCACTGAACTATTACAATCATTATATAAAGTTTTTATTGCATTCTTGAAGAACTGACCAAAATCAAAAAAGTCCAAAACATCAAATGTGTTATGCTTAACAGTATCAAACGTTCGAGATGAACTGCTAACTGCTACGAGCTACAACAGACGACAGCTTATCCTGGACAGACCGGCTACAGTCTGCCTGACGTGACTCGCAGGAGATATCACGGAATTTTGGTTGCAATAAATACAGCATAACTTTCATTCTTACTCATTAAAAAGAGCATGATGACTGACGAAATAAATTGCTATGATGTAGTTTAAATAAACCACTGTTGGAATAGTTAACAGGCCTACATTGTAGCACATAAATTCAATATCAGTGTTTTCCGTATGTGCCTCTATTATATCTATTTAACCAACAGCAGAAAATAACAGAATATCCAAACGCTTTCCGTAGGCTAGCCTACCATTGTTGCAGAAATCACATATAAGAAAGTATCCCTTCGATTTCTGTACATTTTCGCATATTCCAACATATGAAAGCAGCATGAGAAACCTGTCAAAATCGTCATGAGGAGATTCCTCCCAAACAGCCCTATCACGTTTTTGAACTGACGTCATGAAGCAACTGCAAGATCTGGCTGCAGGCGAAGACTCCAGTGATATTTTAAGGTCATGTGACATGGTGACACGGTGGTAAGTCCCTCCCCGGCTGACAGAAGTCAGACAGGATTTCGAACCAGTATGCATTGTGTCCATCCCAGTATGCATTGTGTTCAACCCAGCATGCATCACATCAAGTCAAATCTGAGCAGATCTGCATTAAGTCGAACAAACCTTTTGTTTTTCCCACAGCGAGTGTTCATGTGTTTTGCCGTCAGAATGTGTGACAAACATGGATGCCACGTCAAAGGTTAAAACATACGCTCACTAATCCTAAATAAACAACTGTATATAAGACGCTTGTGAAAGAAAGATATGCAGCTTTCAAGTTACAAAAACGGCAAATTCTCAAGTTCACATTAAAACCAGTGGCGCAAAAAGTGGGTATGCGCTATATGCGGCGCATAGGGGCGCAGCTCCATGGGGGCGCCAAAGCGAGGGTAAAAAAAAATCTATATATATATATTTGGTATTTTCTATACGTAGCTACTGCTGTCCGTTTCTAAATCATTTCAACTTTTTCTCAATGTTCTATAACATTTTAGAGGACTAACAGGCTAGAGTAGGCGCCCTATATCATAAGATTCCATTATAGAATTTTGACATAGAAGAGGGAGTGGGGGCGCCATGAGCGCTGGGCGAGCAGATAGGCCTACAAGTATGAGTTGCCGTCTATGGAAAAAGATGGATACAGCAAAAAAAAGCTGTTGACGACTAAAAATAGAAAAAGAAAGAGGGAAAAGGAGATGGCATGTCAAGGGATGCAACAGCAGGACGGTGAAAGGCAACATGTAAGATTTAAAGTGATGACGTCTGTACTTGGAGGCTTGCAAATAGACCTCTCCAGAATATATCCCGCCTCCTAGCTTCCGTATCCATCCAACTTCCGGGCGTGGATTGTCTATGGGAAATAACATGGCGTTTTGAAAGATCGTACCTGTCAAACTCTGTAGGTGACAAAGTAGAAAAAGCTGCTGGGCAGATTGGCCTACACACTTCTGCCATCTAGTTTCCACTGGATTTTTTGTTTTTCGGTGCCGTTTAAGTAGTATAGTCTATAGTATACTACTTAAACGGCACCGACAATCAAAAAATCCAGTGGAAACTATATGGCAGAAGTGTGTAGGCCAATCTGCCCACCAGCTTTTTCAACTTCGCTACCTACAGATGTTTTACCGGTATGATATTTCGAAACGCCATGTTATTTCTCATAGACAATCCACGCCCGGAAGTTGGATGGATACGGAAGTTACGGAGGCGGGACTTATTCTGGAGAGGTCAATATGAATGTTAACAGACTAACTAGCGCTTGTTAAGCATAATGCCGATTGAAACATAGCCTATTCCATTCAGATAGCTAGGTGGCTACCATGCTCATACTGCACTTTTAATGGCCAACTGCAAACAGAAATGTCATGCTAGCAGTAACTCATTACATTTTTCCATATCCTAACAATGAAGGCTCCTTGTAATAACTTAATATTGTGTTGTCAATGTGGTGCAAACAAACAAGAGTGCCTTATCCATCCTTATCAGCCTTATCCATTGTGAGCATTAGCTGGCAAAAGGACATTATGAGAACCGTTTAGACTCTCTTAAAGTGGCAATGCACCATTTATCAATACTTATCAAGTATAACATCAAGTTAAACATCAAATTGGCATCATTTCTTTAAAAACATATTCAATAGACACTAATACACAGTAATAGTGTAAAATATTGGTCTTTTGTTTTGCTTTAGTTTGTGTTTTTTTTTTTTTTTTTTTTTTTTGGGGGGGGGGGGCAATATTGTTGTTGCATACCCCTCAAAAATGGGTAGTCGCGCCCCTGATTAAAACTGTTGGACATGAAACGCCACATGGACTACAAACAAACTACAACGTGACGACAAAAGTGATGACGAGCCCCTAACTTATGGCAAGCCGTTTAGGACATAACGTCTGTCAAAATAACGCCTCCACGTGTAGATTTTTTACTTCTTCAGGAGTAAAAAATAGACGTCTGAGCGTCAGACGTAAAATTTTTACGTGTGCCACGCGCAAAAACTTTGCGTCTGACGTCAGAAGTAAAAAAATGACGTCTGGGTGATTTGCTGCAATGCCAGAGCCTTTGTGCCAGAGAAGACACAGCATTGGCTGCTGGAAACAGGAAATGCAGCCGCTATAGTTGCAGCAGAAGAAACAAGATGCCAGAGCAATGTGCAGCATATTCCTGCTCAAATCCATCGAAACAGGGTTCGGGGGATTACTTTTCACAAGTAAGATTTAACATTATCGTACTATTGGTTGTATTTTGTGAATGCAATATTACCAGAGAGTTGAAAAGGTGCAAGGATCTTTGTTATTGTATGTAAATCGTAGCCAGCTAGCTTGGCTACTTGCTAGGTGTTCAGGTGTTCACCCGGCTATAAACTGAGACTTGATGAGTCATATTCCATAACACTGACTTACATTACAACTGACACAAGAATGCTATTGTAGAAATGAATCAAATATTACTAATATAACATTGGCCGGCGAATATTACACAAGTGGCACAGACTAGCCTATTATCGGGCAGTTGCTACTTGTAGCTTATGTAGCAGGGGTAATTATGCTTCCCTGAATTTCCCCATCGTGTCTACAAGTTCTATGGACATATTTTGTAGTTTCCCACGCCTCTGAGGTACAGTAGGTTGTAGGGGGGTGTGGCTTGGGTGTGGCAGGGGTTGGTTCCCACGCTGAAGACCCCTTAAGTGTTCATGTAGCCCCCTCCTCTGCCTCTTTTGCTACTGTCCTGAGGCAGAGGTATGTGGAGTCTTGCATACAATACATCATATCTTTTATATACTTGTATTGTGCATTTTTCACAAAGAACTGTTTTCTGGTGTTGCACACCTTATATACGAGTTACGTTTGTTTAATCTCTGTTTTTATGTTACATCGTGACACAGTGCATATTACCTCAGTTTTACATGCTACAGTCTGCTAACGTGGCTGCAGGTGTAGCGGCGTTAACTAGTTAGCTTACAGATCTTCATACTGGTGAATTGACTGAATGTATTTAAACGTGGGTTACCTGTTTGATTGGCAGGAGCTGTGACGCGACTGGCTCGCTCCCTGCCTGATTTGTGTTTGATTTGTCATATTCCAGGTATGCCATGTTTGTTTTATTGTGTTATTGTCTTTTCACATGTACTTTTATGACGATTCACGCAACTGCGTGTCTCGTAAGTTTGCCGCGCTCTCTTTTGCTACTGTCCTGAGGCAGAGGAGCTGTGACGCGACTGGCTCGCTCCCTGCCTGATTTGTGTTTGATTTGTCATATTCCAGATTTCAGAGCAATAAATATTAAAGCAAAGGTCGGTTGTGGCGTCCATCACTTCCACTACAACACAACGCAGAGTGATCGAGGGAGGGGAGAGACGACCTCTGTTACACTGGTGCCGTTTGACCCGTCGTCAGTTCAGCTGTAGCCGAACACCTGGGTTGCTGCATGTTGATGTGACGTCTCCACTGGACCGGAGCTGTTGCTGCTGTGCTGCCTCAAGTCTACTGTCGCCGCGCCTCTTCTGCTTTTATCGTCAGGAACGTCAGTGTCGTCTGACGTGTATCTTTTGCATGGACTCTGATATCACGCATTTTCAAGGGTGTTTTAATGTGTGTGTGTTGCAAATGAGCATTGTATACATGTGTATATAGCATATGATTTGTGTTATTTCTTTTCCCTGCATTTTTACATTAACATGGATTTCACTGGTGAGAGTCATGGGTACTTTAGTGTGGGGAGAGGAAGGGGCCTTCTGACATTTAGTACTCCGGGTAGCCCTGGTTTAGCCAGTGGTGGCGTAGTTAGAGATAGGGTAACATTTTCCACGCCTGTACATCAGGATTTGCCACCACTGGAGTTCACTGAGTCGGCCATCCCTGTTAAACTGACTAGAGAGCAGGTTAGGGAACTCAGTTCTAACGTTAGTCAGTCTGTTAGCGCAAACCTTGCGCATAACGTCGGTCTAGGTTCACCAGCTCTTTCTGCCGGCCATTCCCTGGGGGGTGGTACTCTTATTGATGCGTCGAAATTGAATCTCGTTCTCAAGTCTGAGAGGAAAGAGCCGCCTTTCTTTAGAGGTGATGGTAGTGATAAGTTCTCTCTGTGTGAGTGGGAGGGATTAATGAGATTGTATCTGAATAAGGGTGGCTACACTGGGAGGGACTGTGTGGATGAGCTGCTTAGCAGACTGATGGGTCGCGCCAGGGATGTAATTCGGATCTGGCTCCGTAATAATGTGCAGGTGTCTGATTCAGGCAACGTGGATGCTGTTTTTTGCATTCTCAGGCAGCATTTCGACAGTGCTGTGCATTCTGGTATGCCTCTGGCTGATTTTTACTCCACTGCGCCGTATGTCAATGAGCAACCTCTTGACTACTGGATCAGGTTGAATAAGGCGGCTGAGGTAGCAGAACAGTCTTTGGGACATGACAGCAGGGCGTTGCGGCTGCAGACTGTACAAGTCGCCGCCATGTTCATTAGGCATTGCCCTGATAGAGAGCTCTCAATGATATTTCTAAGTAAGCCTCAGAGTGAGTGGACTACTTGTGAGGTCCAGGCACGCCTGGATGAGTTTCTAAGGAATCACAAGTTACAGAGGAGTAACGTATTACAGAACACTGCTTCTATGGGCACACCTGTAATGGAGGCTGTGAGCTGCAGTGTGTCACCTGGTGAGTCTTCTGTGGGGGTGGGCAAGCCAGATAGCGCAGCTGCAGAAGGTACCACATTGGACAGGTTATTGGACATGCTGGAGAAGACACTGGTGTGTAGTTCCCAAGCTACTCGGCATAGTCAGCCTAAGCGAGGTGAGAGGCGCAGTTTCAAGTGTGACGTGTGTCAGAGTTTGGACCACTCTACGCAGTCACACTGTAGATTGCATAAATTGTGTTTTCTGTGTTTTAGTCCTGAGCACATGCGCTCTCAGTGTCAAGGTAGGTCACAGGGTGTGAGACGTGCTGTGGATTCTGCTGCGGTGGGGACTGCGCAGAAGCCGAAGTCGTTTCAGGGAAACTGAAGAGCCTTGTGTTGCCCCCTGCAGGTAACCCCCAGAACCTAGTCAACGTCAGCCGTTTCTCAGACGTAACCCCAGGCCTAAGCAGTTAAAACCTACGATACCTCCCTGGAGGTAATTGTAGATAGCAGGGACCTACTGTCGAGTGCAGTCGCACGACTTCCCTCTGCGGCGCAGATAACCTAAAGCTCTTATTTTAAATATCCCCCTTGGAAGTTGATCAGGCTTCTGTGGTGGATTTATTGAGATGTTTATGAAATAAGGAGCGACTACGCCTAGGTCTCGAACAGTTGGCTAACGTGCGAAGATGTTTGACCCTAGAGTTTATCTAGAGACACAGGTTATAGGCTACTTCTTGCTCAGGTTTTATAAGAGTGGAGACCTTCTTACCGTCCTTCAGTATAAAGTCACGCTGACCCAAGTCTTAGAAAAGACAGATGAATAACCACAGAAGAGACAAGTTATCTTACCCTCCTGCTGGAATTCGTAGAAAGACCAAGAAAAGACAAAAATACTGCTTGAAGAATTAGATGCCAAGGTTAAATAAGTTCTTTACTTTTCAGCACTTTGGAGATGATAACAAAATGCGGCGTAATATCCACTTGCAGGTTACAATGTTGTAGAAAATATAAAAAGAGTAAATCCACAAAATAGGAAAATAGTAAATCCACAAATGGAGAAGAGATTACAATAAAAATAGTAAATCCACAAATGGAGAAAAAGAGAATATACGGAAAAAAAGTAAGTCCTCAAAAAAGGGAAAAAGTCAGCTGATTGTCTTCTGCAGTCACTCTCTGTCGGAGTAGCAGGTCTGATATCTGCAACAGGTTCCACGGAGTTTCGGTCCGCGACTCAGCCTGGCACGACGTCCAACACTTTGCTTCTCAACGAATTTCGGAGGACGAATTCTAACAACCGCACGCGACATCATTAAGCAAAAACCCAGCGAGTTGAAGGAAGGAAAAAAGAAGAAGCAGCCCCGATCATTTAGTTCGACCCTTATTTATACTAGGTAGACTTGTCCTCCCCCACACATTCCTAAGGCAAATCAATCTTTCCCACGACAGTTTAGAACCTTCTAGAAGGTTCCCACGAGGGCTGGGAATATTCTCACAATAGCTAATACATTCTAGAAGCCACTGATCTTACCCAACAATTTAAAATGACACGCATTCACATCCTTCTCCGGGTTACATTTTGGAGATGATACATTACATTCAGGTTTACAGATAGTTTCCAGAGGTTACACAAACAGTTTACATTCAATGGCAATTATAACCATGTGACACATTACATTTAGCAACATACACTTTTACAGTCATTAAGAGAGATCGGTTACATTCTTACAGGTTACAAACACTTATGGCATTAACTCTTCACACAATGCAATCTGAATACATTCATTTGAACAGTTTAAGGCACTTTACTCATTCCACAGTTTTGAGACATACAATTCTTTTACATACATAACTCCCTAGACTTTACAAAGTCATGCTACTAAAATACTTGTAATGATACATTTCATTCATTGCACTTTATTATTTATTATGAGGTCATTGTTTGCAGTTATGGTTCATTTTCCATTCTTTTATTCATATTCAATAATCATCAAGTATTTCTGAGGTCAGGGTAATCTGGTTTAATAATCCTGCACATTGTTCAACATCTGCTTCAACACATTCATTCACTTCCACGCTTTCAGGTGATCTTAATTCAAGAGTAGGTTGCAAAGTAATTGGTTTAACATTACGATTCAATTCCTGGTCAGTTTCTTTCCTAATTTGTCTAATCATATTTTCTAGATCAGAGAGATTACCTTGATAGCTAGCGCTGAATCTAGCCTTTCTGCATTTTCGCCTTGTAAGACGTATTGGTTTTGTGCTACCGCTCTGTGGTCCATACGGTCGGTGTCCTGGCGACACGTCACCCCCTACTTGGAGCACAGGGCGTAGCACAGAAGTAGGCACTGCGTAAGGAACTTCGAAGGATACTGGACCCCACAAGATGCCAATCCGGGCTCCAGTATGATACTGCAAAGAAGCCCAAGGGGCTCGCGTCTGATAAGCATAAAAAAACATTAATACTACACGGGTCACTGGATAACTGTACAGAATTGGAATTTGTCGATATGGAGAGAGATTCCATGCATGCAAGACAGAAGAACTGATCAAATCAAATATATTGTCAGGATATACTACCCAGCACTCGGGTCTAGCAGAAACGCAGATTCCGCACAGGAGGTAGGTATCACTCTGTCGTCCGAGGTCACGGTCAGCCTGGAGCAGAAGAAATAACGCTATACCTGCCCGGGAACATCTGACGTTGCTACACACCTGTTCTGAGGCAAGGCTAGTTCCAGCAACACATTGGCCCAATCCGCCCGATATTCCGGGGTCTGTAGTGGGGAAGTCGGAGTCTCGGTCGGGACTATCCGATCGGTCTCCATCACATGGTCCTGGCTACATGAGGGAATAAATAAACATTTATCCAGTGCCCCTTTCTCTGTTAGTGGATCGCTTTTCCAAATGTTTGTAAAGGTATCGAGTAGGCAAAATAATCACATGACAGTGAACAGGATACTAAAGGCCTAGGATGTTTTATTGCTGATTCTATGTACATCTCGTCTTGCTTCATAATTTGGATTCCAGGGATATTCCCCAAAATGCTTGCCATTTGTCCTCGCAGGGGTAACATTCCATAAACTAACTGACACAATGGCTTCACTTCCCGCAAATTCAACTCTTGAATAAAGTATTGCACCTGATCCAGTGACATTTCACGCATGCATTCAACACACACTTTCCCCACCATAGTCTCAAAAGCATTGTTCAAATAGTCCATGTCACAAAATGAACATGCAGACTCTTTGATCATTAGAATTTGTCCCCTATAAAATCGTCGAGTGGGTCGGAGTCTCCCGATCCCCTGCTTCCAGATGTGGAAGTCCTAGGGCAGGGGTCGGCAAATAGTGGCCCGCGGGCCAATTTTGGCCCGCCATTGATTCTATCTGGCCCGCGAGATGACGTTAATTTGCTGTTGAATGAATTTTTTTTTTAACCCCATGTTTTTAAAAAGAAAAAAAGGCCTACAGCAATCCCATCAATTTCAAAACATTTATTGAGGTATAGATGATAGTCCTACTAAAGTGACAAAACAGGTGGAACATCCTTGCAGTTATCCATGACGCACAGGTCGGAACGGTATTGGCACGCGAGTGCGCGTAATCTTGTGCAAAAAAACAACAACAGTGTCCTGTCTCCCTCTTCCAGTGGGCAAGGTCAAAAATAGCCTATGTTTCGTTAAATTAATAGGCTTGGCATTAAGAAATGCAGGCAGGCTCAACACATACCTCTGCTTCCATTCTTCTTTGTAGGTCCTGCATTCTGAATCAATTTTTCTTTTCAAGGCTTTTGACAACGACATTTTGCATCGATAACTAGCATATAGCAATGTTCAGCTAATCATTTACACGTCATCCAAAAGAATAATATTTGTAGCCTACACATTAGTTACGGCAAGTTGCTAGGCAAGTCGCCTGTTTCATGAGAGACGACAGGAGATGCAGCAGGCGGCATAAAAACAGCGCACATAAGCAAATAAACGTTTTTAATGGAATTAAATTAAATGCATTTTAAAAGTTAGATGATGTTTATTTTAATATAATATAATAATTAATAATTTAAATAGTAGGCCTATAACACCCCCCCCCCCATTACAAAAGCTATGGCCCGCGATGCCATTGTCTGAAAAAAAATTGGCCCGGGTCCAAACGTAATTGCCGACCCCTGTCCTAGGGTAACATTTACAGAACTCAGTTAGATACAAACTCGTGAGGAAAGCAGCAGCGTAGCCTGGTATAATCCAGACGGCGTGACATACTTCCAAAATGAAGATTATTACTCCATATATCACAGACTTCAGGACATCCAATCTATGTATCTCAGGATCAGTACGTCTGTCCCATATGGCCTGTAGAGGCGTCATACAAGCTAAATAGGTTAAGAGGACAACTGTAATTTGAATGACATGACTGTAATTGGCCGCCAGGTGATAACTTTCCCTTAACAACACTTGTCTTACTATACCCATACAGGTGACAACCCATCCTGTGATGGCCAGTATCAATTTAATTTGTTTAAGTTCATTATAGGTACCTAATGGTGCATAAGGTTTAAATAATCCAACTCTATTCGGTAGTATAGCAAATATAAATGTCACCACTATGTCCTGTGACTGCTGTACTAAAATCATAGTTAAACGCATCATATTAATGATGGTTATCAGAATGCTATATGGTGTCAAATCCATACTTTGCACAAGCATGTATCCGATCCAGATAATCGTAAATATCATGTAACTTACGTGAGTAGTAGTAGAATCCACCCCAGAGATGGATGCAATAGATGGAGTAGGTGAGGAGTTAGAACTAGCAGATGAGATATCCTGGTAATTTAATATATCTTGAGCCATGATTTCGTAGTTTGGTAGACTAAAAGTCGTAGTGAGTTTGGGAACTTCTTACAGGCCTTAATGTATCTGTCTAACAGACACCCCACACCCCACCTTTCTTTAAGTGGGCGAAGTTATCGATATGCTTGACTACTCATTATCCAGACTGTATCTGAATTCCGTTCAGGTTGACTAAGAGTTTGTAGCATTTTTTACTTCTGAGACTTATATCTGTGTTGCATATCCAAATAACAACCTCTTAATTTCATTAAAATCCCTAACATGAAAGCTATGCCCAAAATTAATGCTATAATCCACCAGGCTTCTAAAAACCATTTTATTCCTTTCCAGATGCTTGTAAAGACCCCAGTGAAATTATCATATACGTTCTTATGTTGGCGTAGTATAATAACGAGATATAGTATAAGGGCTACATGCAAAGAATCGGAGAGTGAGGATTCTGTCCGTTAACATGTTAGCGGATGCCAGTGTAGCACCACTCCTTCAGTGAATCAGAAAAGGGGAATCATTCAAACATTCCCGCGCAACATCTTAGCAACTTCTCTCGCTCCTCAGTCATGTGACGCAGAACATGCTTACTCAACATTGGATAATGTAAAGGGAGGAATAACATGAATGGCCATAAACTATTTCACTTCCAATATTAGGCCATCCAATAGGTGCAACTTTACGCACCAGATATGTTAGGATAACGTCCAAAAAAAAAAAATAGATTAGGTAACACATTAGGTCAAATAACAAAAACATCCTTTCCTACACGTTTCATTCTTCATGAAGATAGAACATGATTAGTATAAGTTGTCATGAAGTTAGCAAATATCCTATTGCTGACGGCAATGTGTTTGTGCGGCTTATTCCGCGTAGCAAATGAGCATGCATCAGTAACCTTATCACTTTCATCTTTCCCACCTATGTGTGGCGAACAGCCTTGTAGCTCATGCTCCCCGAAATGGAATTTCTCGGGATAGTTAGTTTTTGCAATGACATGCAGATTAATGTGATAAGTAGCAAATTGTTAAATCTAAGCATACAAAATCATTAGCCTACTCTGTCTTAATATAAAGATGTTATCATGTTTGTCAATTGCTCTATGCTCACAAAATAATCGTGAGTCAGAGAAGGCCTATGCCTACTGAGATAAGAGTTTGTCTTACAAGTAAAAGTCCTAGCGCAACTTGGATACCCACAGCATTTACGCAGAGGGTCACAGGCAAATAGTCATAATAATGCTGACAACAATTACACAACTTTTAACATGAAGATCTTAAGAATATTAAGAATAAAGATCTTAATATCGGATAAAGTTCCTTATTGGACAATGGGTTTGGACACATCTCTTTATCATTTAACTCTAGAAAGATAAAACTTGTTAAAATTTCTGTAGGTCATAGCCTACCACAGCTATAAGATCTTCAATAACATTACAAATGTTATTCACTAAGGAGGCACAATATTTTACCCAAATAAGTATAATTAACTAAAACTTACGCATAGGTCTACTCGCTCTGCTTAAAGGAAATTTGCCCATGAAAGTGCGTCCTTAGTGAAGCCCGTCTCTGCGTGAGCTTTTTAATGACATAACAAGAGGCGGTTGAGGAAGATGCATGGTCATGGAGGGTCTAGAGACATCTGACTACATTTCGTACCTACAACGAGCATCGGAGTCTCCTCCCTGCCAGTTATCCTTAGCCTATCTGCGTTGGGGTCATCTGCAGGACGAGAACCATCATGTCTTATTTGTATTTACTAGTGTTTCCAGGTTTTACTGAATTTTAGAGTATCTGAGATTGAATGTAAGATCATATCTCTATTAGTAAATGGGATACTTCCTTAAATGCATCTAGCAATTAACTGACGTTGTTAACCACGGTAGGCCTCTGCAGGCATCCCTTATAATGATATAACGTTATCTTCCACATCCTGTTTTGTAGTGTCCTCACACTGTCTCTTAATTACAACACTACTGGTCCATGGAACAGTCAAGTGAATGTCTATTTATTATTTTAACATTGTATACTAATGCACATCTAAATCTTGTAATGGAATAAGTAATGGTTGGGTTAGCAGTAAAACTGAATTGCCCCTCGGGGACTAATAAAGTTATTTGAATCTGAACCCGAATCAATACACAATTGGTTAAATATACCCAGAAGTTACCTTAGCCAAAGCAACACGTGTCTAAGAACCTACCAGCAACTGGACACTTTGGATAAGTTATCATTATAACGCGTGTTTGCATCTTCTATTACTTACTACACGCGCATGTAACTGGCTACACTTCGCTGCATACTTCCATCTGCAGTATGAATTCTTACCACCAGGTTATCGTGTCACATTTCAATTCTAGTTATGCTTTCTTTCTAACATTCTATCTTATACTTCACCTATGAAAGTTATATCATACTAAGTTCAATAAAGATCATTGTTGTCAGGTAAAACATCTTTACCATCTTCCTGGGAATATACAAGATATTTTGCATTTAAACATTCTCATGCGAATAGGGGAAAAAATACAACAGCATTTCCAATTCCTGCCACGCTAGATTGTGCTTACTAGAACGCGTTATGTCACAAGATTCCTACGATTATTTTAAAGTTTGATCATATTGTCTACCTATCATTTATATATGCTGACATTATATTTTTAAATGAGCATGGCAAAATAATGTTTATTAATCACACGCTGTAACTCGTTCTTATGAAAATGTCACTTTCAAGCATAAACATAAATCATCTAGGCCTACTTTTACGCACAATGGATAAAAACATATCAAGACGCGGACGCGCCTATATGCAGATATAAGTCTCATCGAAGCAGTGTCATACACCAACCAAGCCAAATGGCCTAGAAGGGACGAGGTTATCGGGCATTCAAGGAAATATGAGTTAGAAAATCGAGTTGAGTGTCTACTTAAAAACTGGCGACGCACTCCATCTCAAATAGAACAGTAACCGATTAGGTATTTAACTATCTAATTGCCCAAAGTGTGGCTTTCTCCACGTGATATTTTGTTTCCTCTGCATATGTTATCAACGACTAAAGTTGTTGGTCCTGTTCATCAACACCTTAGTAGCACAATCTGATTACGTTACTGCCTGGCTCTGGCTGCCCTAAATTACCTCGTAACACGGTTCTTCATCTGAATTTTTTGCCATAGCCTACATTTTACCAAGTCTAATATGGACTAATGCAACCTAGAGTCCATTTCAAAGCTTACATTGTAATTTGCCTAAACCAACGATCATCGAATTGTATTACATTGTAACATTCTCATCTGTATGGTTCACGGAAGACTATATGCGTATCTATTAGCAGAGTAGGCATAGTTAAACTCCGGAAGGGTACACATTCGTTTTCCGCATAACCTGAGACTTTAACACCAAGCAATTTAAAGTTTCTTGTTTCTGTCAATAAAGATAAACATAGGAAATATAAACGTGAGACTGGTATGTAATTCTGCAAGGGATCTATCTGTATGGCCGTGCGCATTCCTTATCATCTGATTAGATCCACGCAATCCCACAGAGCTGGTCTTCGTCTCGCATCATTGCTCCCAAGGCTCCCATTACCCAAGCCTCGCTAGGGTCTCTGTAAAGTAACCCCAACTTATATGCGACGCCAACATCTTTATCTCACTCACCGTTACTCTGGATAATTATTAACTTAAGACACTATTTCAAAGGGTTTATGTATAGCATTGTGAGTTGTTTCTTACATGTTACTGTGCTTAAATTAATCTTGACTAGTTTAACTATTCGATATGGCCAACGCTCCTCTGAGTCTCTTTGCTGGCTAAAGCAACCCATGAACGCGGGAACTGCGCAAGGTTTCATACCGTCCCGATGATTGTAGACGTAGAATAGTGGAGTTAAAGTGTCTAAACGGCTACCAGCACATTGACACGATCTGATTCAAAATCATTAACCTTTTCTACATTGTTATAAGACAAAGACGTGCCTACTAAATAAGGGACTTCCACCCATTGATTCTAAGCGACGTGATAAGCCTATGTTAGAGAAACCATTGTAACAAAAACGATGTGTGAGATCCCATGAATATTACAGCGCAACTAACCTAAAGTCGATCCTTCGGCTTTAAAGATGAATTTAAATGTAAGGATTTAAAGATCCGCTGCTTTTAGTTTACTTTCTTTTAGATAAAACTTGTATCTTTACTTTAAACAATACACGGGTATTGTAAATGGGGATTCATTACGGACCAAGCCTCGCAGAACTCTCTATAGTCTCATGTGATAGCAAAATCTGAAAATCACCATCGGGATCATACCATGCATATTCTTAGCATGGACTAAGTTACAAAGCATCAGTTACTCAAGGGGAAATAGTCACCACATGAGACAATTCCACACTAATTATCTTATCTTAACAGTATACTTTATCTCCTATCGTTAGGTTTGGAAGCTAAGAACCATTATGAATGTGAATTACAACGTGATTATGGGTACCATCCTCAGCTAAAAACAGAATGCCTTTGCGGAGACAACTACCAGGGAAAAAAGTTTAGAAATTTCACTACCCCCACCAAGGGTCACAAAATCTGGCTCTGCCCTGACTCGACAGGCTAGTGACAGAAACCAGGACACCTTGGGGTAGAGCTCGAGAAGCTTATCATGCCAATTCAAGATTAATGTATTGTTGGTCGTACCTGGTACATTGTTGGAATTTGTCTCAAAATTGACCTTCCTAGTTTACGCACCATTCCCTATGTTTTACGCATAAAATCTGAATACAACTTTCAGATATAGCCTACTGTTGGACAAGGGACATTATTGATCAATAGACAGACTACATCTATGCATCCCCCGCAACGTTGCGTTATGTCTTAAACAAAAATAAAGAGTTATAGGCTGATTTGAACGTTCAACCTGTCCTGAATGAACTTAAACGCTTATTAAGATTCCCGTTATGGACACAGCAGAATAGGTTATTATCCTAAAGTTTATTTTGAAATCTGTCTGTCTGCGAGTCTATAGCGAACTGCTTGCGCGCACAAATGAGCAGCCAGGTCATTACACTGCAGTGGTTTGATACGGTTGGCTAACCTCTCGTTATCTGTGGTTACTCCAATCCCCAGTAAAAAAGTTGTCTTTTCCATCCTTCCCAATAAAAACTTTTCATCTAATTTAAAAACTGCTGTTTACATACTTTGTTTATAAACTAGAAACCATAAGGCCCTGATCCTGCGAACATTAACCGACTATTCAAGTATATTGACGTGGTCCTGTACTTTCCAAACATTACCGACAGACGCATGTTTGACACTCGTGAATATCAGTTTAATACCCATTCTGAAACATAACAGACTTAAGTTACTTTACGAGTCAAATCATATTTTTTCTTGGCAGACTGGTTGCTTTATCAGGCGGACATTTGACATCTGCTTTTTAAACAGTCTACGTAAGCAGCCTATTCCCTCCATTCATCTTAGGTTCGCTGACCTGAGTTGTACATCGAATAGTCGTCTATTTCTGTCAACGCAACGAACGAGCCTCTTAGAATAGTTTTTTTTTCCTCGCTTCACAGCTTGTAACATAGACGGGTGTGACTGATCCTTATCGCCAAGAGTGGCCTATCTCTGCATAGCCTCGACTGTGTCCTGCATAACTCTGTTAAGCAGCCAGGGTCACAGAAACACATTTCAAATAACTCTCAAAAACGACTAGGAGGGGATTTAAGCTAATGCGTTTATCACAAAAGGCTACAACTGTTTCAAAGAACTTTTCATCCAGTTCACGTATGGCATATCAAATAAACCCATCTTCCCGCAGCCGCACTCACGGACGGAGAAGGCTATCCTATATCTCTCCTGGGATCTAACTCCTAGAAAGTTTCTATTAAAACACGATGGATTCTGCATCATTTAGGTATTACACCAATGACAACCTGAAGTCATTGACGTTAAGCCTACGCTCTCAACACCAGTCGAATTAGTCTATACTTGTACTTAATGAATCAACATAACTTTTACTCACGCTCCCACGCATTCAAGCGGTGTGTCTGTGAATTCCATGCAGCGCACTAGTTACAACGTTCTGTCCAGCTAAATAGATACTCGCTTCTCATCCATTCACGAACGGCGCTCTTGTTTATTAACACTGATAACTCTGCTCATTAGCTGTGCAAAAGCGATTGGGGGTTTAAGTTATTTTGCGTACTTACATCTAGCAATAACCATCCATTAATTTATTGAATACCGTCGGCAATACATTATAGCAGTGGAACAACATGGGTCCTGGCCAGTAACCCACGCAGTGTCATCACCACAATGCATCCCCAAAAACTTTAGTTAGTTGTAACTACACAAGTTAATTGATACTTTGATCGAACAGAAACATTTCTTTGTCATGTATACTAAATACTACACACAACAAACTCGTCAATTATTGGAGGCGTAACAGCCAATATAATTTAAGGCATTTTGATGAGTTGTAAGCGCTTAAGCACTCCTGCTGGTATCCGTACCAGTGATGCCTTCAGCCTATCTCCCCTAATCTCGGTGCTTATCGAAGGGGAGCGACCCCTCATAGCCCAACCGCAACTAGGGAGACGGCCATCGCAGTTTGAGGACTGGTAGTTTACCTGCAAGTTGTAATACGTTTAAGTTTAGTTAAGCCATTCTGTCATTACTCGCTGGCTTACATTTTCTAATACGATTTTTCAATTAGCATAGGGTACTCGAAGCATTCTACAGTCCCAAACATTAGGGACGCGAATCTCGACTCGCAGTAAGCGTTTTTTTTTTTCTTCTAGATTCAGTCTCATCTCCTGATGGAGAACCTCATAAGCCTACGACAGGCTCAAAATAGGCAAACTCTGCCATCGCTAGAGCTGTTACTTTTAGTTTTACGCACGGATTTCCGCCTATAGTCTCCCTACTACTTAACAACACATAGTAAAGATGCCTTTAGAACCTATTCCCAAAAGATATTTGTCTAATATCTAACATAGACTCCGTATCTCCCTTTTCCAGGCAAGCGCGTATCTCGACGCTGTTTATTACTTTCCGTAACTGTTTCTGCAATATCAGTGCAACCTCTTTCTGAGGTTACACCAGTTACCCTCCTAATAGTCCGGAATATTAGGAACCGTCTTACTTTTACGGTCTCGACCCACGAACTTTCTGTAGGTGTTTTTGTCGAGGAATAACCACTTCCCCTCGGAACTTAAAACAACAGCCACAAGTGTTTTGTCTTACGCGTTGTTTGTATATTATATTTTCTAATATAAGTTCGAGAGATAACCACCAGGACCGTTATGTGTCTATCAGAACACACCGAATGCAACGGTTTAACACTTCTCCAACGCCAAAATTAGACTGATAATTAGAGTTGCGTTCTCAACATCTAATATTATTATCTAAAGGTCCTCCCGGGTTGCTTCGGCACCATGTGTTGCCCCCTGCAGGTAACCCCCAGAACCTAGTCAACGTCAGCCGTTTCTCAGACGTAACCCCAGGCCTAAGCAGTTAAAACCTACGATACCTCCCTGGAGGTAATTGTAGATAGCAGGGACCTACTGTCGAGTGCAGTCGCACGACTTCCCTCTGCGGCGCAGATAACCTAAAGCTCTTATTTTAAATATCCCCCTTGGAAGTTGATCAGGCTTCTGTGGTGGATTTATTGAGATGTTTATGAAATAAGGAGCGACTACGCCTAGGTCTCGAACAGTTGGCTAACGTGCGAAGATGTTTGACCCTAGAGTTTATCTAGAGACACAGGTTATAGGCTACTTCTTGCTCAGGTTTTATAAGAGTGGAGACCTTCTTACCGTCCTTCAGTATAAAGTCACGCTGACCCAAGTCTTAGAAAAGACAGATGAATAACCACAGAAGAGACAAGTTATCTTACCCTCCTGCTGGAATTCGTAGAAAGACCAAGAAAAGACAAAAATACTGCTTGAAGAATTAGATGCCAAGGTTAAATAAGTTCTTTACTTTTCAGCACTTTGGAGATGATAACAAAATGCGGCGTAATATCCACTTGCAGGTTACAATGTTGTAGAAAATATAAAAAGAGTAAATCCACAAAATAGGAAAATAGTAAATCCACAAATGGAGAAGAGATTACAATAAAAATAGTAAATCCACAAATGGAGAAAAAGAGAATATACGGAAAAAAAGTAAGTCCTCAAAAAAGGGAAAAAGTCAGCTGATTGTCTTCTGCAGTCACTCTCTGTCGGAGTAGCAGGTCTGATATCTGCAACAGGTTCCACGGAGTTTCGGTCCGCGACTCAGCCTGGCACGACGTCCAACACTTTGCTTCTCAACGAATTTCGGAGGACGAATTCTAACAACCGCACGCGACATCATTAAGCAAAAACCCAGCGAGTTGAAGGAAGGAAAAAAGAAGAAGCAGCCCCGATCATTTAGTTCGACCCTTATTTATACTAGGTAGACTTGTCCTCCCCCACACATTCCTAAGGCAAATCAATCTTTCCCACGACAGTTTAGAACCTTCTAGAAGGTTCCCACGAGGGCTGGGAATATTCTCACAATAGCTAATACATTCTAGAAGCCACTGATCTTACCCAACAATTTAAAATGACACGCATTCACATCCTTCTCCGGGTTACATTTTGGAGATGATACATGGTTATGGTTATGGTTATGGATTTAGCAGACGCCTTTGTCCAAAGCGACATATAAATACAAAACAACATAATAATATTTAAAAATGAACAGGGAACAGATTAAAATCTAGGTCAAATATAGTAAGGAGAATAGTTGTAGTACACAATAATATCAATTCAATCAATAGCCTAATAAAAAAAGCAATGTAAAAAAGGGGAAAGGCAATAATAAAACAATAATGTCAATTCAATCAATAATATAAAAACAATAACATGCTAAGACTACATTAAGGAGAATATCAATAATAAACAATAATGTCAAATTAATTAACAGCCCAATTAAAATAAAACAACATTATATAAACCATAACACATAAGCGCTTAAACAACTAAGTATATGTTGAATAGGAATGTCTTTAGACCCCTCTTAAACGACCCAAAACTACCACAGGAACGGAGAGCACTGGGCAGTTCATTCCACCAACATGGAACCACTGAAGAAAAGAGTCTGGAATTAGACCCAGTTTTTATGACTGGTCAACACAACATACGCTCACCAGAAGACCGCAGTGGGCGGTTGGGGATGTAAGGCTTGATTATTGAATTAAAATAACTAGGAGCAGATCTAGTTAGTGTCCTATAGGCCAAAGTGAGAGATTTAAATTTAATTCTGGCTACTATAGGGAGCCAATGGAGAGTAACTAGGAGAGGAGTTACATGTGTCCTCTTTGGCTGATTGAAGACCAGGCGTGCTCCAGCATTTTGAATCAGCTGTAATGATCTTGTTACACAAGCGGGTAAGCCAGCTAATAGTGAATTACAATAGTCCAGCTTAGAGATGACCATGGTCTGAACAAGAAGTTATGTGGAATCTTGTGTCAGATAAGGTCTGATCTTCCTAATGTTGTAAAGCATAAACCGGCATGATTTTGCAATAGAAGCTATATGCTCAGAGAAGTTAAGTCGGTCATCAATTACAACGCCCAAGTTTCGTGCCGATCTAGTTGGGGTCAGTGAAGTTGAGTCAAGCTGGATGTTAATCTGTTGGGGAATAGCTGTTTTAGCTGGAAACACCAAAAACTCTGTTTTTGAGAGATTAAGCTGAAGGTGCCGATCTTTCATCCAGGCTGAAATATCCTTAAGGCATGCAGAAATCCGGTGGGAAACACTAGAGTCATCAGGTGGGAAAGACAGGTAAAGTTGAGTGTCGTCTGCATAACAGTGATAGTCAAATCCATGGGAGCGAATGGTATCACCTAAGGAAGTGGTGTAAATAGAGAAAAGCAAGGGTCCTAATACTGATCCCTGAGGCACACCTGTGGTGAGGGCATGAGACTTAGATACCTGTCCCTGCCAAGACACGTTGAAAGAACGCCCTTTAAGGTAAGATTCAAACCAGTCAAGAGCTTTTCCAGAAATTCCCAGTTCAGATAGTATAGATAGGAGAATGTCATGGTTAACAGTATTACATTCAGGTTTACAGATAGTTTCCAGAGGTTACACAAACAGTTTACATTCAATGGCAATTATAACCATGTGACACATTACATTTAGCAACATACACTTTTACAGTCATTAAGAGAGATCGGTTACATTCTTACAGGTTACAAACACTTATGGCATTAACTCTTCACACAATGCAATCTGAATACATTCATTTGAACAGTTTAAGGCACTTTACTCATTCCACAGTTTTGAGACATACAATTCTTTTACATACATAACTCCCTAGACTTTACAAAGTCATGCTACTAAAATACTTGTAATGATACATTTCATTCATTGCACTTTATTATTTATTATGAGGTCATTGTTTGCAGTTATGGTTCATTTTCCATTCTTTTATTCATATTCAATAATCATCAAGTATTTCTGAGGTCAGGGTAATCTGGTTTAATAATCCTGCACATTGTTCAACATCTGCTTCAACACATTCATTCACTTCCACGCTTTCAGGTGATCTTAATTCAAGAGTAGGTTGCAAAGTAATTGGTTTAACATTACGATTCAATTCCTGGTCAGTTTCTTTCCTAATTTGTCTAATCATATTTTCTAGATCAGAGAGATTACCTTGATAGCTAGCGCTGAATCTAGCCTTTCTGCATTTTCGCCTTGTAAGACGTATTGGTTTTGTGCTACCGCTCTGTGGTCCATACGGTCGGTGTCCTGGCGACACGTCAGCCTCCATTCGGGGGAGGGCAGTGGCAGGCATCTGAGTTTACCCTCCAATTTGAATGATGATATTGAGTCTGTTTATTCGTATTTTTGTGAGACATTGCCAAAGTCAAGTAAGGTTGTTATGCAAAACACCATGAGAACTGCACAGAGTGATGGTCTGTTTTACACCTCTGTATTGGTGCAGGGCAAAGTTGAGTTAAAGGGGATGTTGGATACTGGATCAATGGCCACCACGCTTAGTGCAGACGCTGTGCCGCGTCTGAAGGAAGCAGGGGTGTTGCCAGGTGAGTTTCCAGCCCCTGTTGATATTGTTCTGGTTGGCTGTGGAGGTAAGCAGACTAGTCCTCTGGGCGTGTGTGACTTGGCCATTGAGATGTATGGGTTTAGTTTTGAAGTCCCGGTGTTGATTGTTGAGGGGCAGGTGGATCCATTGATTGTTGGAACGAATGTCTTAAAGCCATTAATCAGACAGTTCAAGTCCAGTGATGCTTTCTGGCGGGTTGTGAGCCAACCTGACGTTATAGGTCAGGAGAATAGCAGTCAGTTCCTACGTCTTTTGTCCAGCCTGGAGAGATGGAGAGGTGGGTCCATCCCAGATAAGGTGGGAACTCTGAGGCTGAAGAGCGCAGTCACGCTCCAGCCCATGGCTGAGCATCTTGTGTGGGGTAGGTTACCACCTAAGACACGCATCTCTGTTGGCAGCACGGTTGTTGTGGAGCCCAGCACTTCGCGCTGTATTAACAGACAGATGCTAGTTGGACGAGTGGTCTCTCCTATGTGGGGGGACGGGTGGCTTCCGGTCAAGATTGTTAATCCGACGTCGGTGGCAGTAACCCTACGCCGGAATGCAAAAGTAGCTGACGTGTATCCCGCCATTGCATTAGAGGACTTTGATCAACATTTTGTCTCGCAGCATGTGGCTAAGGTGAGCTCAGGCAGTTCTCATGGCAGCTTATCTGTTAAGAATGATCCTGGCGGCTGTATGGGCAATGATAACTGCACGCTGCAAAGTCTTGGACTGGGTGCTATACCTATTGACAGTTGTCAGGTCTCTTCTCAGTGGAAGGACAAGTTAGTTGAGTTGATCGTGGAATTTGAATCTGTCTTTTCTCGGCATCACCTTGACTGTGGTGAAGCGAGTGAATTTTGCCATAGGATTAGGTTGACTGATGACCGTCCCTTCAGGTTGCCATATCGCAGGTTGTCCCCAGCACATTATCAGAAGTTGAAAGAGACTTTGGATGAAATGGAGGAGAAGGAGATTATTAGGAAGTCTAATAGTGAGTACGCTTCTCCATTAGTGCTGGTGTGGAAGAAGAATGGAGACCTGCGGATATGCACTGACTTTAGGTGGCTTAATGCGCGCACGGTCAAGGACGCCCACCCACTTCCCCACCAAGGAGATGTTTTGGCTGCTCTGGGTGGTAATGTATTTTTCTCCACCATGGATCTGACATCTGGCTATTACAATGTGCCATTGCATGAGGAGGATAAGAAATATACAGCTTTCTCGTCTCCACTAGGGTTGCACGAATATAATAGGCTCCCTCAGGGCCTTTGTAATAGTCCGGCTACCTTCATGAGGATGATGCTCTCTATCTTTGGTGATCAGAATTTCTTAAGTCTCCTCTGCTATTTGGATGATGTCCTTGTATTTGGGAGATCTGAGGCAGAGAGCTTGCAACGCTTGCGCATGGTGTTTGAGCGTTTGAAGGAGCACAACCTGAAGCTGTCTCCAGCTAAGTGCAACTTTCTTAGGAGGTCTGTGAAATTTCTTGGTCATATCATCTCGCAAGAGGGTGTCGCTAGCGATCCAGATAAAGTTGAGGCTATTGTGAATGTTTCGCAGTCAGACCTGATGGAGGCTGATGGCATCACGCCATCAGCGAGTAAGATCCGCTCCTTTCTTGGCATGGTGGTTTACTACCAGCATTTTATTGAAAACTGCTCTGTGCTTGCAAGGCCATTGTTTTCGCTTACAGGTGGGTCTAAGCGACCACGCAGAGGCAAAGGTGTAGGTAAGCCTGTGCAGAAGAGAAAGCTCTGTCCTCAGGACTGGTCCCCTGAGTGTACAGAGGCTTTTCAGAATCTTAAGTCTGCGCTGGTGAGTAGTGTGCCTTTGGCTCATCCAGACTTCACAAGGCCTTTCCTTTTGTCTGTTGATGCATCTACTAGTGGTCTTGGAGCTGTTCTGTCTCAGGTGCAGCCCAGTGAGGACAAAGCTCGGCCCATTGCTTTTGCCAGTAAGTCATTGAATCATGCCCAGTCTAAGTATCCTGCTCATAGGCTTGAGTTCTTTGCTATGAAGTGGGCTATTTGTGATAAATTCAGTCACTGGTTGCGGGGTCACAGGTTCACTGTGTGGACTGACAATAACCCCCTTAAGTATGTCTTGACGAAGCCAAAGCTGGACGCGTGCGAGCAGCGGTGGGTGGCTAGGTTGGCCCCTTTTGATTTTGACATCCTGTATATTCCAGGCCCTAAGAATGTGGTGGCGGATGCCCTTAGCAGAGAGCCTTTTGTGAGGCCCAGGATTATGCATCGCTTGACCAGAACTTCTTATGCAGAACTGCTTAAAGAAGCAGAGAACCTGCAGGTGGACTCAGTCCAAGACATGTTTCGCCTGTCGTCTGAGCTCTCTGAGGCACGGGAACAGCGGGCGGCCTCCATGGCTGACGGCGTGTGTGTTGGGGCCACACATGTCGTTCAGGATGTGGCAGAGAACCTGCTGACGAGAGGGCGGTCAGCGGTCTCCTTGTCTGACAGCGTGTGTGTTGGGGCCACATGTGTTGTTCAGGATGAGATGGGAGGCTGGGTCTCACGTGAAGAGGTTTCGGCTGTGTTGCAGTCCTCTCGTCACTGGGAGGACGGTGCTAAACTTAGGGCTATCTCACATGTTCAGCACTTAAAGTCTATGTCTATGACTGGTCAGAATCCTTTGCCTGTCCTTAGTCATGATGAACTATATGACAAGCAGTGTCAGGACTCCACTACCAGCAGAGTTAGGTTCTTTGTTGACAGGGGACGTCGCCCATCCCGGCGGGAAAGAGTGCATGAGTCCCGGGAGACGCTTAAAACGTTGAGGCAGTGGAGTAAGCTCACTACGAATCCTGTGTCTAAAAAGAATACCTTCCAGTATGTGGTACCTGAGGCGCTGAGAATTATGGTTCTAAAAGGGGTTCATGATGAGGCAGGGCACCAGGGCCAGCAGCGTACTCTGTGGCTGGCCAGACAGAGATTTTACTGGGACGCGCTTGAAAGGGATGTCAGGGATTATGTGCACAGGTGCAAAAGGTGTGTAAATAGCAAGGCTCCGGAACCTGAGGCTAGGGCCCCTCTTGTTTCCATTGCTACTTCAGCTCCTTTAGAATTAGTCTGCATTGACTTTTGGTCTGCGGAAGATTCGCATAACAAGTCCATTGATGTTTTAGTGGTCACTGACCACTTCACCAAGCTGGCGTGTGCATATCCCTGCCCTAATCAGTCTGCTAAGTCTGTGGCTCGGGTTCTATGGAATAGCTTCTTCTGTGTGTATGGTTTTCCTGCGTGCATTCACTCGGATCAAGGGGCTAATTTTGAGAGCTTTTTAATCGCGGAGCTGCTCCTGTTAGCTGGGGTGGAGAAGTCTCACACCACTCCGTACCACCCCATGGGGAATGGCCAAGCAGAGAGAATGAACCGCACTCTAGGAAGCATGATTAGGGCCCTGCCACCAAGGTCTAAGGTCAAGTGGCCTCAACTACTCAACAGTCTCACCTTTGCGTACAACTGTACTGTTCACGAGACCACAGGTTTTCCCCCTTTCTTTTTAATGTTTGGCCGCACTCCAAGGTTGCCAGTAGACCTGATGTTTCAAAGTGTACTGTTGGACGGGGATACAGTGGACATTGACGCATATGTTTCTTCCTTGGGGAAGGACCTACGGGAGGCCATGACTGTAGCTCAGTCTAACGCAGAGAAGCAGCAACGTAGGCAGGCTGAGCTATATAATAAGAGAGCTAAAGGGGAACCGGTCAATGTGGGTGACCGGGTACTGCTGGCCAACAAAGGTGAACGGGGAAAGAAGAAACTGGCAGATAGGTGGGAGGGAACCATTTACACTGTTTTGTCTGTGAATACCACCACACACACCTTTAAAATTAGGAGTCCAGCAGGCAGTGTGAAAACTGTGCATAGGAACCTTATTATGCCGGTGAACTTCTTGCCGCTCCCTGACGCTGATGAGGATGACAATCTGTCATGTTCTGGTGGCAGTCTTAGTGGGGCTGACGGCTCACAGTCCAGTGGGGATAACGCCACTGTAGACAGGACAGTGAGGTGGGTTGCTGACCTTTCAGGTAGTTCTGACACACGTAGTGTAACAGGAGATTTTGGGTCTGTGACGGTAGACAGAGGGAATGAGATGATTCCAGATCTAGCTGGAATAGAATCAGAGAGTACCTCTGTGTCTTCAGCCTGTGAGAACCTTCCGTGCGCTGTGTCGGACGAGTGTACTGAGTCTCTGTCAGTTGACCATCACCCGACTGTTATTTCTCCTATCCACACTGGTATTCCTGCATCTCCTGTCTCACCTGGTCGCCGTAGAAGTGGCATGCGTACAAGGCGTGGCAGATTGATTAAACCTGTGAATAGACTCATACAGACTATGTCTGCTCAGGGGGTGCGGAGTCTTTTTCGGGGAGCTCACTAGAGATTATTCACATGTTTCCACTGTGGCTGTATACTGTGTATTTTTGATAAGTTTTCTTTCATAAAGTGTGTATTGTAAAGTCTCTCCTCTCCACACTGGACTTTCCCTTGCGGGAAAGTGTGATTAATATCTGTGTCTATAGCATTAGACTTGCAGGTTAGAGTGTATCCTCTGCTCATGGGGTGTATATGGCACCTCTTCTAAGGTTGGGTTACCTTCCTAGTCCTTTAACGGACGGCTTTCATCGCTGGTGGACCAGTGGTCCTATCTATGGGTTGCACTACCTGCAATTTATTTTTCAATACGGGTTGTTTTCTACTTATTTCTATATTATATTGGTCTATGTATAGGTAAACCTTTCTGATTTTTTTGTTTGTATGGCTTGAATAGTTGAAATTCAGTGAAGTCAGTGGGGGTGAGTGTAGCAGGGGTAATTATGCTTCCCTGAATTTCCCCATCGTGTCTACAAGTTCTATGGACATATTTTGTAGTTTCCCACGCCTCTGAGGTACAGTAGGTTGTAGGGGGGTGTGGCTTGGGTGTGGCAGGGGTTGGTTCCCACGCTGAAGACCCCTTAAGTGTTCATGTAGCCCCCTCCTCTGCCTCTTTTGCTACTGTCCTGAGGCAGAGGTATGTGGAGTCTTGCATACAATACATCATATCTTTTATATACTTGTATTGTGCATTTTTCACAAAGAACTGTTTTCTGGTGTTGCACACCTTATATACGAGTTACGTTTGTTTAATCTCTGTTTTTATGTTAGATCGTGACACAGTGCATATTACCTCAGTTTTACATGCTACAGTCTGCTAACGTGGCTGCAGGTGTAGCGGCGTTAACTAGTTAGCTTACAGATCTTCATACTGGTGAATTGACTGAATGTATTTAAACGTGGGTTACCTGTTTGATTGGCAGGAGCTGTGACGCGACTGGCTCGCTCCCTGCCTGATTTGTGTTTGATTTGTCATATTCCAGGTATGCCATGTTTGTTTTATTGTGTTATTGTCTTTTCACATGTACTTTTATGACGATTCACGCAACTGCGTGTCTCGTAAGTTTGCCGCGCTCTCTTTTGCTACTGTCCTGAGGCAGAGGAGCTGTGACGCGACTGGCTCGCTCCCTGCCTGATTTGTGTTTGATTTGTCATATTCCAGATTTCAGAGCAATAAATATTAAAGCAAAGGTCGGTTGTGGCGTCCATCACTTCCACTACAACACAACGCAGAGTGATCGAGGGAGGGGAGAGACGACCTCTGTTACACTTAGCTAGTAATAAGTGTGTTGGTGGTAGCTTCACTATTTCCTGAATAAAGTAACTTTTCAATAGCTTAACTTCTTTATATGAAGTATAGCTTGGCCAAACAAGCTACACTTTTGTCATGTGAAATTAGCACAATTTAAAGTAGCTTCCTACGTAGTGAACTAGCCTACTGCTGTGTTTGTGTTACCAAGCTTGCTACATTTCACTGGGGTGGTAGTTTTGTGTAGTGAAGTTTTATTCATGGCAGAGTAACTGATAGTTTTGCTCACTACAATTCCCAAGTAGCTTGCCCAACACTGTATTATTCACATGTAATTCACTCTAACAAAAATAAGATGCATCTCAAATCCCTTTTTATTCATTTATTTATTTTATATCTCCCCAGAACAACTGCCTTGCTCAAGGACTACCACAAATGAGCTGAACGGTCTCCTCACACCCCTGGAACTGAGGAAGGTGTAGCTCTACATTGCATTACTGCAGGGCATCTGCTAGACTGTGACTGAATATTTGATTTATGAGCTCCACCTTCATCACCTTTTTGGTATGGCAACTGCTCTGCCCATGACCGGAAAGCGCTGCAGAGGGTGTGAAAACTGCCCAACGCATCACCGGTTCCTCACTCCCCTCCATCGAGGCCATCCAGGGCAAGCGATGCTTGCGTAAGGAGCGCAGCATCATCAAAGACTGTTCTCACCCCAACCACAGACTGTTCACCCCACTCCCCTCAGGGAGGCGTTACAGGTCTCTCTGCACCTGTAACCACGTAGCCTACTTGGAATAGCCTACCCCTCAGGTGTCTGAATGGCTGATCTCATTTAAATGTTTATGGAACCTTTCTGTATTTTGATCCCGTGAGGGAAATTTGGTCTCTGCATTTATCCAAATCTGTGAATTAGTGAAACACACACAGCACACAGTGAACACACAGTGAGGTGAAGCACACACTAACCCCGAGCAGTGAGCTACCTGCTACAGCGGTGCTCGGGGAGCAGTGAGGGGTTAGGTGCCTTGCTCAAGGGCACTTCAGCCGTGGATGTGGGCATGGAAGAGCAGTGCTCAACCACTTCCCCTGCCCACATTTTTCCTACTGATCGAGTGTGAGATCAGCCATTCAGACACCTGAGGGGTAGGCTATTCCAAGTAGGCTACGTGATTGAGTGACAAACCTGAGTAAATTGACTCAGAGTAGAAGAGCTGATACAGGCAACATGGCTGTGTGTATTTTAATATTCATAGTGGCTTAACAGTAATAGAATATTCTGATACTGTATATCATATAAAGTAATGACATCCCAGATCAAAACTGGGAACATAATCCATAATGTTTGACAGCATAGACAAAAACTGGTTTGATACAAGTTGTAATGAGTTAAATGTAGTTGTAATTCCATAAACATTTTCAAGTGTTTTCATATTTAAGTTCAGTGCCATCAAAAATAAAGTTTGATAAACAGACATTGGTTTGGAATAAGTAAAGGAAATGGTGTAACTGGGTTCAATATCTGTTAGAAAAGTTCCATAAACATTGAAAAGTGCAAGTTTGTAGGTTTGTTTCTGATCGTTAAAAAACAGACATTGGTTTTAGGCATAAGTAAGTGTAACAGTTCATTAATACAAGACAAAAAGGCCAGCATGTGTTATTCACAGTTCACAGGTTCCAGCCCCAATGAAGAGATCAAATAAAGAGGAATAAAGAAACATTTTAAAAACGAGATCAGCCCTGTTCAATGCAATCAGTAAAGAATCTGGGAGTGTCTTCACAGGCTCAGTGAGGCAGAGGTTACTGTCATGCTGGTGACAGTACATGCACAACTGGTGCATGTAATTTTGTATGTTCCCAGTCCACTAAAATGCTAAAATTGCTTAGATACACTTAGACTGAGAACAAAAGTGCTACAGACAGCAGGTGGCAGTACATAATGAAACTGGGTAAACTCCATAAAAGAGGACCGAGTCATCCAGACAGTGGGAAAATGGGAGACAGTGGCGAATGCAGGTGATTAGATTAGATTCAACTTTATTGTCATTGTGCAGAGTCCAAGTACAGACAACAAAATGCAGTTTGCGTCTAACCAGAAGTGCAAAAAAGCAGAAAAGTGCAATGTGATATACAAAGTAGTTGGTGCATAGACAGACAAAAGATATAGTGCAGTACAGTTGTTTTCAGAAGGTGGTTTAGAGTAGTATAAATTAAATATAAGCATGTGCAGTGTATTAGCAGTAACCTTAGAAGAGCAGAATAAATATGGCCATGTAATATAAACAACATGTACAGATATGTGCAATGTAGTGGCAGTACCATTATAGTAGTAGTAAGAAAAATATTAGATATATGCAGTGTATTATGCAGTGAATATATTACAGACAAACTGAATAAATATGGATATTTAGTATAAACCATATAAACAGATATGTACAGCTATGTGCAGTGTGGTAACAGTACCATTGTAGTGCAGAAACAGTAACATTATAGGGCAATTCCATGCAAAGGTCATCCTTAACATGGAAAAAAAAAGTTGTGCATACGCAAATAGAACTGTTGTTAAAATCTTCATTTAGGTCTATATTTTATTGTTTGTAACTGATCTGATTGAATTTGATGGAGAATTACACTCTTTTTACATCATAAATATGGTGTGCAACCATACAGAAACAACATTTTTTCACATGGTAATATTATACATATTTAAAAAGTGGATAAATGGACCCAAGGTTCAAACAAATTGTGTCATTTGACAAATTCCAGATTGGCAAGGGAATGGTAGAGTAATGTCTATGCTCAGCTTGCCTTTAAGAGCACAACTCCTTACATTTGTAAGGCTTTTGTTTTTAAGTCAGCAAGTTCCATGGCCATGTCACATCCATAACGTTTTATAGGAAAAGTTTATGCTACACATACAATGTTGATGCGACAATGTCCATAGTGTCTGTGCAAAGCTGATTTATATCAATGTAAAGTGTGATGACCAAATTGTGCCCCTTTCTTACTTTTAAAACCTTTAATGGTGCGTTATGGATGTGACGTTATGGATGTTACATAATGTGAATTTACAAGACTGGAGACTTTGTTATACCTCAAAGCCGATAAAACGTCTGTTCTAGTGGCATGTCAGTTTCAACGCATTTCACCTTAGTGTTTAGGCCTACAATTGACATTTCAAAGATTATTAGGTTGATCAAAACCACAAGGAGGCCTTGCCTAACTATTAGCAAAACAAACATAATATTAAAATACCTCCAGTGATTAGCCTAGCCATAGCCTATTTTCAAGTGGCCTAATAACGAAAATCTGAGCGATTATCTTCCTGTAACTGTCATACTGTTGTTGTACAGTAACTGAATTATCGTGTTAGCTGGTGAAGATGGCTGACTTTGCAGCTGGAGTTAACATAGCAACCTCCTTCTGTTGCAGATCTGTTCAGCCTGCTGCTCACGTCTGCTTAACACAGTTTCATTTTAAATGTGACGCAATATGCCAGCATTTGAAGTGTCAGGTCCTCTGTAGCTAATACCCACAGAGTAACATTAGTAACGGCAGCAATAAACTAGATGTACCGCATAGCGGTACAAAATAGGACAGCCTCTCAGTCCTGCATATTCTCTTCGCAAAAATAAATCATGCTTGTCAATTTGTCTCCATCTCTTACTCCTGCAACTCATGTGCATGTAAATGAGTGTGTGCATATGTGAGTTTGCTTTTGTTTATAAGAGTGTGTGTGTGTGTGTGTCTGTGTGTGCATGTGCGTATGCGTGCCTGTGTTTCCATGCGCACATGCGTATGCGTGCCTGTGTGTGTGCGTTTATGTGTCTGCATTCATGTGGGTGGGTGGGTGTTTGTGTGTGTGTGCTTGCCTGTCTGAATGTGTTTATGTGTGTGTGTGCTTGCCTGTCTGTATGTGTGCGACTGTGCGTGCGTGCGTGTGTGTGCCTGTGTGGGTGTGAGTGTGTGCACGTGCGCGTGCATGTACTTTATGTGTGCAAATCACAAATGAGTGGGTATGGGTTAGGTTGATGTGGGCTCTTGAGACTAACATACCATAAATATTTTGTCATCTTGGGTGCAACGGTTCAGGTAGGGCTAGTTATAGGGCTAGGTATATACATGTTCCCTGGTGTTTCAGTTGATGACGGTAAAAAAATATATGTATATATATTTTATATTTTAAATGACTTATTGTCCTGATTCTTCCTGTGGATCTTAGTGGGCACTGAGGAAGCAATAATTTCATCGCTAGTTTTTCATGATTACTTGTTCAATTGTTTCATATCAAAATTCACTACTTAATTATGTGTTTTATGTAGTTTGTCGAGGACTGGTTCAGACACGTCACATCCATAACGTGAAACAGTCACATCCATAACACCAGTTTTTCCTACATAATGCATTACAAAAATGACGCATAGTTTCAAAAACACACTTTTTGTGTTCATTCAAGTCTCCTTCATGCTACATATATCATAGTTTCGGCAGTTTCCTTCAAAATTCACAGAGTTTGTAGAATACCTGTAATCTCTCACAAAAGTGTGTCCATTTCATGTCACATCCATAACGCTGATATAATGCCTTGTATTCTTAGGATGAAATTGATTATATGAAATTTGAGTATTTCTCAGTATTCAGAGGACATAGGTTACATTAAAAGTTATGCAAATTAATTCACTGATACTAATTTTGCCCCCACTCTAAGGCATTTTGTTTACCAATATGAGTCCAATTGTCACATCCATAACGCTGGAACTGCCCTATAATAGTATTAAGAATAAGTGTATGTGCAGGATGAAGAGCAGTAGAATATGGCTATGGATAAGTTTGTAAATAAATAGACACTATGGATGGGATAGGGTAGTCCAGTTGTGAGAGGGTGGGGTGGGGGATGTCCGTCTCCTTGTTGTCCCTGTCAAGGCTGCCATGATCGTATAGTATATAGTATAAGTATATACTCTACGACCATGGCAGCCTTGAGTCACCATGGTCGTGGACACCTCAACAAGCACAGACAAGGAGGCATCAGGCGGGGGCGGGGGGTGATTGGGGCTTAAGTTCGTTGGATGTCACCGGGATGCAGAGCTAGAGTTTAGTAGGGTGACAGTCGCAGGAAAGAAGCTTCCTCTGAACCTGCTGGTTCAGGTGCGGAGAGACCTGTAAAGCCTCCCTGAGGAGAGTGGGGTGAACAGTCTGTGGTTGGGGTGAGAACAGTCTTTGATGATGCTGCGCGCCTTACGCAAGCATCGCTTGCCCTGGATGGCCTCGATGGAGGGGAGTGAGGAACCGGTGATGCGTTGGGCAGTTTTCACACCCTCTGCAGTGTTTTCCGGTCATAGGCAGAGCAGTTGCCATATTAAAAAGGTGATGAAGGTGGAGATCATAAATCAAATATTCAGTCACAGTCTAGCAGATGCCCTGCAGTAATGCAATGTAGAGCTACACCTTCCTCAGTTCCAGGGGTGTGAGGAGACCGTTCAGCTCATTCGTGGTAGTCCTTGAGCAAGGCAGTTGTTCTGGGGAGATATAAAATAAATAAATGAATAAAAAGGGATTTGAGATGCATCTTATTTTTGTTAGAGTGAATTACATGTGAATAATACAGTGTTGGGCAAGCTACTTGGGAATTGTAGTGAGCAAAACTATCAGTTACTCTGCCATGAATAAAACTTCACTACACAAAACTACCACCCCAGTGAAATGTAGCAAGCTTGGTAACACAAACACAGCAGTAGGCTAGTTCACTACATAGGAAGCTTGTCACTCCCCGATGTGAGTCGCTACCGGATGTGAGTCGCGCATGCGTCACTTTGCTACTTTGCGACTACGTGCTGTTAGCCACAGAATAATGACATTAGCCTACACAGCAGTAATGTATTATTTAGCGTAAGGCATCACATTTTCACTAGAGATGTCCGATAATATCGGCCAACCGATATTATCGGCCCGATATTAGCATAAAAATGTAATATCTGTTAATATCGTTATCGGATTTTTTTTGCCTTAAAACCGATAAAATAATGCTTGCGTTACACCCAAATAGTGCCTATGCGCTCCTGAAGCGTTTACCGGCGCACAGATGATGACCTCATCAATCTGCGTCTTGAAGCATACAAACAAGCGTGGATGGCTGCAGTCACAAACTTGCTCGTGGCCGTAGCATAGACAGTAAAAGAAATGGACGAACAGACTCCGTCGTTTTCAATGGGAGGGCACTGAGTCAAATAGAACGATTTTTCAGTTGGTCCCCCCAGTACTGCGCAGACTCACACTTAACTTCGTGACGTTAGCCATCAAACTGAATCTTGTAACTCATATGATAGATACACAGAAATTCTTCTCACACTTTCTTCGCCTTCAAAGTCATCAAAGTTAAACATTTATTTATGTATTATTATTAACATCATCCTCACCAAGTCGTGTTAATGTTGAAGCTACCATACATGATCATCTTCAAAAACAGTCATGCTAAAACAAAACAAAAAAGTTATAGCCTTAAGCTAATCTTCTTTCCACTTTTCCGACCTACGGTCAATCCATCGAAAACCTCTGAAATGATTGATTAGTGCCGTTTTTAAAAAAAATAGGTTTACTTTTTTATTATTATAAGGTTGCCTCTGTGTAATGCTTTACCTTAACATACGGTCGTGTATGCTAGGTTTTGCTTATGAGTTAGAAGCTACCGTCAGACAGTAAGGTGGACTGAGCTTCTTATCCAAACAATACGGTTATCTCCCTACGGCGCGAAAGAGAGATTACGTCAAAGCTAGCTTCCCTCCAACCGAACAAGCTAACCATTCTTCTTACGTGTAACCAACGTTACGGACGAGGTAATGGAGTCTGTTTTGCCTTTGTAGTGTTTATGTAGATTACACAGAAGCTACAATATCGGCACAGGATATATGTTATATTAAGTTATGGTATTTCAAAAAAATCCTACAATGAATAGACTTCTATGGGAGTTAGCAGAGAGGTGGTCCCTCCAGCCTACGTCGATTCTTCTACTTCCGGGAATTCGCCTGCCCCCTTGGGCCGTAGTAGCCCCTTGCGTTGGCCGTGACGCCCCTTTGAAAATCAGAGGTTTACAGGCCACGGTGGCCTTGGTGCCCCCTTCTTTAAATATTCTGCTTTGCGTCCTACTAATAGGATATATATTTAGCCTATGGCCTATGGCCAAATTACGCAGTGGAGAAAGTGACAGCGCAAGAAAGAAAGTGCGTCCAAATTAACCCATCCTACTCATCACACAGACATCACAAGTATCACATGAAAGAGCTTTTTCTCAGCTTTTAAACGATGTTAGCCGCTAATTGCTGTGGTGAACGGTTCGCGAGAAAAGTAAATAATATCAGTCAATTTAATCATAAATTCTACCGAAGGTTTTGCGTCCATCTCCCTACCCATTCATCTCGGTGGAATACTTCAGAACCCTTCGTTTAACATATGACAAACCATATATCAGAATAAACAGCAGACCTTACCGAACAGAAAGGTGTAAAGCAGTCCCCTGTACAGTTAGCCGTTCCAGACTAATCCCGTTTTGAATTTGCAGTAAATTTCAACATACATGGATGTCTCCAAATTTGGGATTTAAGTTTTACACTGTGTTTAAATTGTTCAACATTATTTCATAACGGGCCAAAACAAATATTACAAATGTCGCCTAGATATCGGTAAATCAGAGGACAGCTGACTATAAGAGTTTGTGAAAGTTCATGATCACAAAATGCTAAGCATGCATCTATTGAGTTTCTTAAAGCTGAGCTGTGCTTAAATTGTTCAATACATGATTTCATAACAGGCCAAATATAAAATAAATGTTAAATATAGCCTAGATATCTGAAAATATTAGATGATCAGATGATTTACAGTTATACGTAATATGTCATGTTTTATGTTTTTGTAATGTTTCATACAGTGATGCAGGTCTACTGCAGTGAATACAACTTTGATCATGTTTATAGCCTACTACTGTATAGTTAACTTTGGCCTTGGTGGCCTGACATGTGGCCTTTGTGCCCCCCACCAAATATGCCCAACTGAAGGCCAAGTGGCCTTGCCCCTAAAATGGTGAAATTCTAAGCCTGATTGTGGGTATGGCCCGTTATGAAGGCCAGTCAGTCTTTTAGCCCCGTTCATTGGACTAATACTAAAGGAGGACTTTGTTTACTACTCTGGAAGGTCTGGACTGAAACTTTGTGCCTTCCTTGTTCTTATTGCACACTACCTTCATGTTGCATCTCTTTGTTGTTGCTCATGTAGAGCAGTGCTGATTGAGCCCAGTTTATAATTTAAATTATTGCATTAGCCCAAGTAATGGGCTAGGGACACAGGCTGCTTAGATTTGTACACCTTAAATGTTTCATTTTTTGTACTTCACCTCAAGCCTGAAGTATTTTTTGTAGCTCAAACAAATGTTTTCAAAATTGTGCAGTATAGTTGCCACATTGTAATTGACTCATATTTGTGCATTCATTCAATTAAGGTGATTGAGTTTTAGTTAAAGAAACAGTTCATGAAGCATCCTACAAATGCAGGCTCATTTAACACAGAAAAAGGGTAGCCTGTCATACACTATGCCTGTTATTTTAGTTGGCTTTACATTCTGCTATGTTGCACATAGTTGTTCAGGTACAATGTTTTATCATTTGTGAAGAAGTCAAATTTGCCCTATTTGTTGTGGGCATTGTCAAGATTATCTCAGGGAGAGTGTAATCCAAACTGTTGTTTGAGACAATGTAAAAAAAAATAAATAAACATGGCACTTTTTCCCTAAATTAAGTTGAAGTATTTTTCTTATTTTGCACAGACAATGTTAACATTTGGAAAGCCTTGTTGCATTCAAGAATGCATCCAGTGGGGCATCACAATAACATTAAGCATGTTGTGTTAATTCCACAACAGGAGTAGCCTGCTAGCGAGAGACTTCTGTAATATCAATAAAAATTGACCTACAAAATGAAGTTTGTTCACTGCTGGCAAGTAAGTAAGCAAATCAAGCACAACAAAGGCTGTCACTTGAATGGCGTTTGCTAACGTTAACAATCAAACAATCTTAGATAGCTAAAACGTTTTTTAAAAATAGAAAAGTGAATTATTTTATGGATTTCAGTCGGATCCCTTGGCGTTATGTCGTAAAACCTATCCATCTGAGCATGCGTGACTCACATCGGGGAGTGACAAGCTACTTTAAATTGTGCTTATTTCACATGACAAAAGTGTACAGTAGCTTGTTTGGCCAAGCTACTTCATATAAAGAAATTAAGCTATTGAAAAGTTACTTTATTCAGGAAATAGTGAAGCTACTTATTACTAGCTAAGCTACAAGTAGCAACTGCCCGATAATAGGCTACAGTCTGTGCCACTTGTGTAAAATTCGCCAGGCCAATGTTATATTAGTAATATTTGATTCATTACTACAATAGCATACTTGTGTCAGTTGTAATGTAAGTCAGTGTTATGGAATATGACTCATCAAGTCTCAGTTCATAGCCGGGTGAACACCTGAACACCTAGCAAGTAGCCTAGCTAGCTGGCTATGATTTACATACCACAACAAAGATCCTTGCTCCTTTTCAACTCTGGTAATATTGCATTCACAAAATACAACCAATAGTACGATAATGTTAAATCTTACTTGTGAAAAGTAATCCCCCGAGCCCTGTTTGCGATGGATTTGAGCAGGAATATGCTGCACATTGCTCTGGCATCTTGTTTCTTCTGCTGCAACTATAGCGGCTGCATTTCCTGTTTCCAGCAGCCAATGCTGTGTCTACTCTGGCACAAAGGCTCTGGCATTGCAGCAAATCACCCAGACGTCATTTTTTTTACTTCTGACGTCAGATGCAAAGTTTTTGCGCGTTGCACACGTAGAAATTTGACGTCTGACGCTCAGACGTCTATTTTTTACTCCTGAAGAAGTAAAAAATCTACACGTGGAGGCGTTATTTTGACAGACGTTTTGTCTTGAACGGCTTGCCATACTAACTGGGCAACTCTGATTAGCCCCAGTTTCCAACCTCTGACTCACATGAATGATGCGGAATGATGACGTTTTCACTGGTGAAAAGTTTTTTTTCGATGCCCATGAACAGTATTATAGATCTGGATGCAGGCGAAGACTCCCGCGATATTTGTCATCTGCATCAATTCGAACAAGCCTAATGTCTACCAGAGAATGGGGTTTTCTCAAACCTCTATTTGCATCATAGACAGAAAAGAAATGGCTGAACAGACTCGGTTGTTTTCAATGGGAGGGCACCGACACAAATTGAAAGTTTTTTTCAGTTGGCTTCCCATCGTAAGTTCATGTTGAAATGACCAGACATGATCCTCTTCAAACACAGTCAATGGTAAAACAACACAAAAAAGTTATAGCCAATCTTCTTTCCACTTTTCCGACCTACTGTCAATCCATCAAAAACCTCTGAAATGATTAACGTTAGTGCCGTATTTATAAGGTTTACTTGCCTCTATGTAATACTTCACCTTAACATATAATGGTATTGTAGGCTACATAGCTTTGTTCATGAGTTTCCGTGCTGGCTGGACCAAAGAGTATAGAAGCATTCTATACTCTTTGGCTGGACTTAGCTTCTTATCCAAACAATATGGATATCTCCCTACTGTGCGACAGAAAGACGCAGGCATAATTGCGTCAAAAGTTAGCTTCCCTACAACCGGACAGTGGCGGACCGTCAGGGCCTTCAAGGCCCATAACTATTTTCAAACGAATGAAAAATAATAGTGTCTTTAACTAGATGTACAGCAGAGCGGTACAAAATATGACCGCTGCCCAGTCCAGCACGTTTTCCACAAAAATAAGTCACGCTGAAAGGCATATATGATTCTAACCGTCTCACTGAATTGCATTATGCACACTCAATTCTCACTGGTGTCTGCTAGACAACAAGTACCAAAACATGATTAGTTCATAGATTTCACATGTAATATACATTTTATACAACCCCACCCCCATCTTGCCTGTTCATAATTCTGAGAAATTCTTGAATTGTGTGCATGTGTGCGTGTACATGTTTATGTTTATGTGTGTGTGGGTGGGTGTATGTGTGTGTGTGCATGTGCATGTGCATGTGCATGTGCTTGTGTGTTTGCCTGTTTATGTGCCTGTGTGTGTGCATGTGCATGCATGCGTATATATGTCTACTGTGTGAGTATGTGTCATACGTAGGATTACTGTGAATGTACGTGTGTGCGTGTGTATCTGTTTATGCACATGTGTGCATATGGAATGGGTTTACATGACCCCTGGAGGCAAACACACGCAAAAAATTGGTCATCCTAGGCCTTACGGTTCTCAAGATATTCACAGAAAACTGTGTCTGCCCTACCCTCCTTTCGGGGGGTCCAGTCCAGGGGGGCTACAGATCAAAACGAAAAGCAATGGTTCCATGCTATCCATGTGGGGTTACATGCCCACCAAGTTTCGTGTACCCCGGTCTTTCAGTGTCCCGGGAATCCTTGTTGGTGTACGGTCACTAAATGTACCCATAAATTATTTTATTGTAAGGCCCCCCATGAACGAAAGTCCACGAAACTTGGCATGCATTCGGAGGGTGTCATAATGATCCTACATTTTCAATTTTGTGCAGTTTTGACCATGTCAGCCAGAGATATTGTGATAAAAACACCTAATGTTTTGCTTTTTAATTTTTAACTAGGTGGCGCTATACATGAAATAAGTGGTAATAGGATAGGTTGACATGCCCCCTTAAGACCAACATACAAAAAAAAGGTGGACCTCCTAGGCCCTACGGTTCTCGAGATATTCACAGAAAACTGTCTCCGGCCACCTACAGGCCAGTTGGTGTACAGTAACATACATTAATTTATTGTGTGGCCCCCCATGAACGGAATTCCACGAAACTTGGCGTGCATTCAGAGTGCTGCCAATGCTTCGCTGCGCGGCGGTCATAATAACATTGTACTTTAGCATTTATTATTTGCTTCTGCTTCTCCTTCCACGATCGTTCTTGACTACTGATATCCTACCGCTGTACCCATATGTGATTTGATTGGCAGATTGTGTGAACAAATAGTGAGGGGGTGCGATACATTTTTATCCAATCGCACGTCTTCTCTTGTTAAGTCCCGCATCAGGCCTTCACAAGGAATCACTGCGTTTTCGGTACCTAAGAAACCATAGACCTCTCCAGAATAAGTCCCGCATCCGTAACTTCCGCATCCATCCAACTTCCGGACGTCGATTGTCTATGGGAAATAACATGGCGTTTTGAAATATCATACCGGTAAAACATCTGTAGGTAGCGAAGTAGAAAAAAATGGTGGGCGGATTGGCCTACACACTTCTGCCATCTAGTTTCCACTGGGTTTTTTGATTGATTAAGTCATTCCTTTCGAAGAAGGATGTATTTGCCGTTTTGCCGACCGGATACGGATATGGTCGTAGCGCTGGCCTATTGCATGCCTAGGCAGTTTGAAAGACAATTCTCTGCCCGCCCCTTGGATGAATGATTCGATTTCAGACTATACATTTCAATGGATGGCCCGCCAGGCTAGGAGAGCCACAGTCTGAAGCAAATTTGCTGATGTCAGATTAAACTACTAAATGGTTTGGACACATCATTGTAGAACGGTGGCAGTGCTATATGTGCGTGCGAGTCATGAACATAAATTAGTCTGCACAAACCCATACTTGAGTACACTTGGTGTTCACTTGTCCATGACATGGACTAAATTGCACGTCTTTACTGGACAGCAGCAGGCAGCAGTTTATAATGTACTTGTGAATATGGGTGGTAAATAAATAGCCTAGCAGCCTACTTTGCTGCTGAGGATGATCTGTTAACCAATAAGCAATCGAGCATTAATTGTTTGTGTAACGAAGATTCTAGTGCTACACACTCGCGTAAGAGAGAGAAAACTCCCCCCCCACCATGAAATGCTGGGAAATTGCACACATTTTAACGCTAAAATGTAAAAAAAAAAAATCTCCCCCGTAACGCCCCCCTATTATTATTTTTGTCAAAAAATAGTCATCATTGAAGGCCTAACCACTGAACGCACGATCCGCCACTGCAACCGGACATGCTAAATATTCTTCTTACGGGAATCCAACGTTACGTACGAGGTAGTTGAGCCTGTTTTGCCTTCTATTGTTTATGTAGATAATAGCTACAATGTCAGCACAGGATATATGTTATATGAAGTTATGGGATTTCAAAAAAATCCTAAATGAATGTGCTTCTAAGGGGTTAGATATGGCAATGTAGAATGGTTAGGGGGGGCATAAAAAAGTTTGAGAACCTGTGGCCTAAAACAATATTGGTGGTTGCATGGTAGATCTGAAGTGAAATGGGTCGCGATGGTCTGTCATTTTTAAAAAGTCCCTAGAAAAAAAGTTTGGGAAACATACAGTACAATCGAGTGGATGGATTAGACTAATAATTGGAAAACTAGAATTGCGGTTCCGAGGAGAGCAGGTAAAAAAGAGAAATACAATCAAGTGGATGGATTAGACTAATAATTGGTAAGGATTTACAGGAGCTTCGCTCTTGCGCTTCTAAACAAACAATAGCCTACGTCTAGCCATGAATATTTCAAGATCACCAGATGACGCTATTGCACTTCGTTTCAGCCACTTCGGGTCTAACAGTTGATGTATTTCATGGCCACTAGATGGTGCGCTCGTCAAAGCAATGTGGAGAAATGCCCCCAAGACCGTGTTCTTTGCTCAAATTTCTGCTCATCTAATGCTTTTCAGAGCAGAATGTAAAGAGTTTTCACATTCAAAAACGTAACTTAATGAGGTGTGGAATCAATCACTTAGATTATGAATGCAGAGGTGCTTTATTAATACACCTGTGGTAAGGGACCTGATGAACTCAATCCTTTAAACTGCTTGGGAGATATGAAAACACTGCATTTCTGTGCGTGACACCATGCACCATGAGTAACTAATCAGTTTATCCGGCCCTTAAGTAAGTATGCCACGTTTGATAAAGACATATTTAATATCATCATGATGTGCTAATATTATTTGAACTAATATTAATTCACTGAGATATCTGTATTTTGTTTTTTATTCAGATTGGCATTGCAGGCACATGGAAATCTTAATCAACATAAAATGACCAAATATGCCTTATTTACTTCCACCTTTGACCATTTTTCAGGCTAATTCACACTAAGACTAAGAACACTTACCTTCCGAATAAACAGTGCAGTTTTGAAAACACAATAAAATAGATCAAGTACGGATTTGATAAACATTCATTAACTCTCAACGACATAGTTGGAATGATGCAAAACACGGCTTTGAAAAAATGATCAAGATTTTTATATTTGAAAGTTACACAGCTGTCCTTTATGCTTTCTTCGGCATGAACACTTCATTTCCATAATACAGGTGAATTTGTCATCAGGTCACATGATATCAAAAGAACCAGGTCAGCCTGGAGGCCAATTCATTTGTCTCCCTCCAAGCACGTGAATATGAAGATGGTACACAGACTGTGCACCATTCTTTCCATCATTTATCACTGTTAAAAATAGGTTTGAAAAAAGATGTTTAAATAAGAAATATTATTATTTCTTAAATATGAAAGAATATACAATACATACATTAACAATATATGAGCCAACTGTTAACACTATATGTGCTTGTATATGAACCTTACCCAGTCTATACCCTTCCTGTAGTCCTTCTTTATGTGCCACATTTTTAGCAACAGTTAAGAGGTGGCCAAGAATCTGCAATTAGATTGTGTGGATACAGGGATATTCAATATTATAAGAGCAGGTAACAGAGAGCACTATTTTAATAAAAAAGAGTAATATACATACTGGTGCATCATCATCTTCAGCTTTGCTGATCCTCGAAATGATTTTTTTGGGGATAACCAAGAAATGCACAGGGGCCTGTGGATTTATGTCTCGGAATGCTAAACACTATCAAGACAAGCATCCATTTAGGAAAATAAGCATGTAGTCATAGATTGCATCAGTATCAAAAGACCAGGGGCATCATTTATAAAAAGCAGAAAAATATTTTGGAAAAAAAAAGGGTGAGGCTATTTGCACCCCTGGCACAATTAGCAGTGTATGCTATTCGTACCCTGGTGCAATTAGAAGTGAATGCTATTCGTACTAGGGGTGGGCGATATGGACAAAAAATAATATCTCGATATTTTTTGTGATTTTGATGATAACGATAATTAGTCGATATCCTTTAAATTGTTTTTGTTAAAGTCTGAGTTTACTTTACAGCTCATTATTTATGAATAGCATCATTACAATAATAACCAATAACCCAACCTGTGACTTTTTAACCAAATCAACCAATGCATTGTCACTCTATGTAACATTTCCAATTCTGCCCCCATTTGTGTGTGTGGCGATGACATGGTCTAGCCAGCTACATTAGAGAAGATGAATAGGCCTAACAGTTTCCAAAGAAAAAGTCTGAAGCTGAAGTTCCTTTCAATCCTTTACATAGGATTCACTGTAAAACTAAGCAGCCCAACAGAGTACATCTCAGTTATTTCCTTCGATGTTTTGTTTAAGAGCAATCATGTAGGCTAGCATTCCAAGTTGAATTTCCAACTTGAATTTCCCCTGGGGATCAATAAAGTATCTATCTATCTATCTATCTATCTATCTCTATCTATTACAGAATAGAAACTAATGCATTAGCTTATGGCTAATGTATATGAGAAATCCCATAGAGATGCTAACAGTTAGCATAATCGGTAAATGTAGATATTTAGAGCGAACTTCAGTCCATTTACAAAAGAGTTGCATGAGAATAGTTCTTTGTTTACAACTGACTATTAAAATACTCAAAGGCTTATGTTTTCTCTTCATATAATACCGTGTAGGAAAAAATGTGACTGTCTCATCAATGCTACTTGAACAGAAGTAGCCGCATAAAATCCCAAGTAGGCTACTCTCGCAGCACAAAATAAACATTACGGCTCGTGTCCATTATTGCGGCGCGTAGACGCTTGCAGGCGCCTAGTCCTCTCTCCCATTTCCGCTTGTGGGCGTGTATAGGCTAAAGCAGTGTTTCCCAAACTTTTTTTCTGGCGACCCACTTTTTAAAAATGACAGACCATCGCGACCCATTTCACTTCAAATCTACCCTGCAACCACCAATATTGCTTTAGGCCACAGGTTCTCCAACTTTTCTATGCCTCCCCCAACCATACATTGCTATAGGATCCCTGCTTTGAACACGGTTGTGTTGCATTTTGAGCACCATCAGCGTGAAAAGTTGGAAATGACTACTGAAAAGATACGTTTTAATGCGCATCCGAGAGTAGGGGAAATTTTCGCATGTTGTGCAGTCGTCATTCGTCAGCATAGTAAGCTGTTCCTGTATTTCTAAAAAAAATGTTGTAGGCTACGTTGCGTTGCAGACAAATGGGTCCATAACACTGTGGACGTCAATTCCAATGTAAACAGCAAATAACTCAAGTTGTTATATTGTATTGTTGTATTATATTATATTGTATAGTCGTTATATCAGAACAAGAGGCGTTTGCGCAATAGCCGGAAGAATGCGCCTTTACTTTGGAGTTAACGAGGTAGAAAACGAGAGGAATAGTGTTTAAAATGCCCATTTAAATTGTAGACTATAATGCACTGGTGTGCATTTTAAATCAGAAATAAGAATGTGAGGAGGTTGCTATTAACTTTAAAGATTGCATCTGCAATCGAAACTGTATGCAAATTGAATGGCCTTATGTCCGGTCTATGGATGTCTGCTTTAGTTGACAGCGCGGTCACTAGATTTGAATCGGTAAAGTTGAGGAGCTGGTATCTATTAATGTTCGTGCAAATAGGCGGATTCATGTCCCTTGCAGTTTGCAACTGCGAGGTACATGGCAGGTGCCCCACAGAACGGTTTCATTTTGAGAGGTAGCCTAGATATCCATGCTGGCATCCCCTCTGCGATGCGTTCGTCCCCCAGTTTCATGCGCCAGTTTCATGAGCTTTTATGACAAAACCGTGAGTGTGGTAGTTAACAATCTACATCCTAATAGAAAACTGTTAGCTTTCCTGGTATCAAATGACAAATGGTATCAGTTAGGCCTATAACACAACATAAATTGTGCTGGCGACCCAAATAAAATCTCCTGCGACCCACCCGTGGGTCGCGACCCAGACTTTGGGAAACACTGGGCTAAAGTGTATGCTGTAACGTTTTATTTTTTGTAATTACACAATGCCAGCTAACGTAGGCTACTAAAGTGGAGGTAGCCTACTACTGTTAACATATTTTATTGAAACACTCACAAATATCACTGACATGTTCCTCCAAAGCACATTCTGTCTTGGTTCAGGTCGCCAACAAGGTCTTTTTGATAGGGTGAAGTAGCGAACTTGTTCTAAACTTATAAGCCACTATATAGCTTAATATATTTTCATAAGCCACTATATAGCTTAATATATTTTCATAAAACCTACACGATTATCAGGTGGAACAAATATTTCTGGCAGACTATTGTTCCAGACCGGAAGACTAGAGCAAAGGACAAAACTTGTTTACCGAAGATGTACTTTCATTGGCTAACCGCCTCGCGTTAACCGCTCTCATTTGCATAAAGTTCAGCCGAGCCCAACTTCTTGACGCGCCGCCTCTGTTCGAATGGCCGCGCCGCCTTCCCAAGGTGCATTGCGGAAGCGTAAACCACGCCTTGCTGCCCTCCATAGGAAATCAATGGGCTATGTGCGGCGCGGTGGGCTTTGCCGCAAAAATGGACACGAGCCGTTAGGCGTTCCCGTGACAACGTTGTGTGACCCACTAGTGATCACGTGACACTTGCTCTGCTACAGCCAGAGGCTTCTCCAGCACTATATTATCGCAGACGATATATATCGCCCACCCCTAATTCGTACCCCGGTGCACACAGCAATACCCCGTCTGGTACAAATATCAATGTATGCTATTTCTACCCCGGTGCACACAGCAATGTGTCCTATTAATGCCCCATCTGGTACAAATATTAGACAATGAGACAATGCAGTAAAACTGTATCTGACAGACACACAATTACCCCAAACAAATGCAGCCAAATTACATCTTACACTACACTGTAATCATCTTCAACAAATTGGGGGGGGGGGAAGTATTACTATTATTTTGAAGTTACAGCGTTAGTCATTACTGACGACTGTTTTACCTCATCATCCTCAAATATGATATCAGCAGGAATTTTTCTCTCTATTACTTTTGAGAAAATGGTTGGAGCATGACTTTTGACTCTCTTCTGGGCATCCTCTGCCAACCGCACTTCATCTCCACCGCTGTACAATCTTCTCTAGAAAAAAATGCAACAGCAAGTTATCCATCTACCATCTTATGTAGCCTAATGGTAGAGACATGTGATAGTGAAGGTAATTAACAAGAACCTAACAAGAACCTTAAGGATGCAATCCATAATCCAGTTTCACGAAGGGTTCGTTTTTGAGGTGAAAACAGGACTCGAGTTTTGAAAACACAATAAAATAGATATGTTTAATAAAGTAAGGATTTGATAAACATTCATTAACTCTCAAGGACATAGTTTGAATTGAAACACGGCTTTGAAAAAATTATCAAGATTTTTATATTTGAAAGTTACACAGCTGTCCTTTATACTTTCTTCGGCATGAACACTTAATTTCCATAATACAGGTGAATTTGTCATCAGGTCACATGATATCAAAAGAACCAGGTCAGCCTGGAGGCCAATTCATTTGTCTCCCTCCAAGCACGTGAATATGAAGATGGTACACACAGGCTGTGCACCATTCTTTCCATCATTTATCACTGTTAAAAATAGGTTTGAAAAAAGATGTTTAAATAAGAAATATTATTATTTCTTAAATATGAAAGAATATACAATACATACATAACAATATATGAGCCAACTGTTAACAGTATGTGCTTGTATATGAACCTTACCCAGTCTATACCCTTCCTGTAGTCCTTCTTTATGTGCCACATTTTTAGCAACAGTTAAGAGGTGGCCAAGAATCTGCAATTAGATTTCATCTCGGCTTGTCCCCTGCATTCCGAAATCTGGCGCTAGAATGCAGGCTTGTCCCCTGCATTCAGAAATCCGGCGCTAGTTAGCCGATGCTACCAACAGGCTTACAATGGGGGTGCATCAGGCATCGGGCTAGCCATGCAAATAAATCACTATTTACACCATTTACGAGGCTCAAAGTAGCTCCACACTTCATTGAGGGCCCTGACATTTAAAACGAGACATTGAGAACTTTGAAAAAGCACTGGTAGTTTATTTACAAGACGATTTATACAGACAGTACCTTCACAGAACCGATTAGCAAAATGCTAGCGGACCGTCAGTTCTGCCCCCAGTGGGCCGACAGTGGTTTTCCGGGCGCTGCCATCTTGGAATCTCGCGTGTCACAGGAATTTGATTGATGAGAAAGAGCGAAACTACAGCTGATATGTGATACGTACCATCCTGTCTTCGCTTGTCTTCGTCTTATCCTCCGTTATGTCAGCTGAAGCTGCAGTTCATAGGCTATATGCTCATGTACCGGTCACTCCTTCTTCACGTGTACAGCACGTCTTCCGTCAACATTACTGCAAGTATTCACATATCAGCTGTAGTTTCCTCTTTCTCGTCAATCAACTTCCTGTGATACGCGAGATTTCAAGATGGCGGCGCCCGGAAAACCACTGTCGGCCCGCTGTGGGCAGAACTGGCGGTCCACTAGCATTTTGCTCATCGGTTCTCTGGTGAACCGCTGGCGGGTTGCAGACAAATTGCCCAATATTTTGCCACTATTGGTCAAAAATCTTTTTTATTTGTTCAGTTATACTCCAATATCATTTTGTTAACTTTTCTTAATATTCATGACAAGTTAAAGGTGCTCTAAGCGATGCCACACGATTTTTAGGCTAAAACATATTGGGCCCTATCATGACATTCTAAAGTGCATCGTCACTCGTCAAAAGTCTATTCAAATTTAGTAGGATGTCCAGTTCACATTGGGAGGGTTTTCGTCCTCAAAAGTGGAGCGCATGGCGTAACAAGGTGTTCCTAGGTCTTTTAATCAGTCATATGGGTGTGTTTGGGGCGTAACATCATTTTAAACCAATGAGAATGACATCTGTCATTCCCTTTAACGGCGCAACGCACGATATGTCAGATAAATGCATCGGTATTTTGGCATTCAACGGCGCATTTGAAGGAGGCTGCTTGCGAGACCGTATGGAATAGTCATTCTTAAACCATGCTTTACTAAAACTTAGCATAGCCTTCACGCATTTGCACTCGTCTATTATTTGAACTCATTGGCAAAGTGAAACTAACTTCACCAAGGAAGTCAGTCAACGACAAGACAGTTATATGCAGTTACTTTCACTATTGACTGACAATGGGTTACCATCGAAAACATAGGCTGGAAAAAGCAACACTTACCCTAATGTTGCTCAAATGACTGAATAAAACAACATTTATCCTGCAGAGGAGTTGCTTATATCTCGTGACAGTGCGTCTTCAGCTGTGCTCCATACGTGTCTCTCGCCTCTCCCCTAATCACTTTTAACCGTCATTACCAATTTGCAAATGATGGTGAATAACTACTCATCATGAGATGTACAGTATTTCGTAATATCTTTATTCTAATTATGTTTAACATTGTAATCGTGCAATTTGTAATGCTTTGCATGGACGTGCGCTGGTGTGCGTTCATGAATGATAGAAGGATGGTGCGTGCACCTGCCAATATGACTGTTGACATGCGCTCTTAAAATAGCATATGAACAACTCGCCATTGACCTCTGACCAGGTTTAGGTGGTGTATGATAGCGATTTTTAGACAACGCGCCAGGGCCCGCCCTAGGTTGTTAATTGCCACACCCCTGGGCGCAATGCTTAAAAAATAAAGGTGCAAAATACCGAATTCAACTTCGCGCGACTGAAAAACGAACTGTACGCCATGCGCTGGTGCCCCAAAATATAGCCCTTTATGTCACTTACTGCAAACATCGCCTAACCAACCGCTAGCTGTCTGTGTCCTGAATATACTGTAAAAAAAAAAAAAAATGCAACAATGAAAACGGCAACAAAAACACCCTGGCTAAACCTAGCCCATAAAAACATAACAAACTGTTCCAGCAAATCACAGACGGGATGCGCGTTTAGGAGAGTTTCAATTGCACAGGAGCAGCATGGGAGGGAGGGGGAGGAAGTAGCAAACTAGCTCTCTGTTTTGTTTGAAAGTCAACAGAAGTGATCCGCTTAGAGCACCTTTTAATTTAAAGAGATGGTGGTCCACAAGTGGCACGCCATCGGCGACATACTGTACCACCAGCGGTCCACTACCTGCCAATCTGATTTTGCTATCTGGGCGCATGGATGGCTATAAAAACTGTGCCTTCATTATACAACTAAACACAGGAAAGTACTTTTAACCCAGCTATGTGATCTCAATTCTTTCACACAAACTCGCGTCACAGACGTAGCCTACATCACCGCCCATTTGGAGGTGCAAACAATCGGATTTTTGGTAACCATCAGTTAACTTCAAAACAGGCATTTTACTTAGGATAGACCATAGACTGTATATATAGAACTATAGTTATATACAGTCTATGGGATAGACAATAGCAATAGGAGTCATTATAGGAGTGATTAATGTCAAAAAATCTAGACTGGAGTAACTCAACATTTGACACCTTCGATATGTTTAGTGTAAGACGTCAAAAAGCCCTTGTTACCAAATTGATAGCCAAGGAGCCAGAAGTGAACATGCATATGGATATAAAAACGGTGCCTTCATTTTACAACTAAACACGAGAAAATACGTTTATAACCCTTGAGCCAGCTCCTTACTATGTGATCTCAATGGCAATGCAGCGTTTGTTTGCACCTCCAACAGCATGCCGTACCTGGTTACCTCCAGAGCCCGTATACGGAGAGCCTGGCCACTCCGTATTAAGTCCCATTGTACCGAATTTTGGTTGCAGTTCCACCAGAGTTCCACTGGGGGCGATCGCCATGAGTGCAGAATGAATGGGAATCAATGGAGCTAGACGGCTAAATTTGTCTCTTTCACCTGATTGTCGTTGACAAATCTCAGATTTGATTGTAGTTTGTATAACTTCAACATGGGTTATAGGTCAAAAGTTAAATGAACGAGTACTTGTCCTTTTGATTTCTTACAGGTTGGGTCGTTGTTGCCCATAACACGCTAGCATTGTGCTAATGAATGGCGTCATTGACACGTTTGAAAGGCTTTTTAGAACAATTAAGTGACTTTAAAAAATATAATACTCAACCAAGTGTATTTTCTTCACCTCCCCTTTTGAATACAATATTCAAATTACTTGAAAAAAAATTATAACCCGAGAAAAGTGGATTTTGAGGGGTACAGCTCCATAGACCTCCATGCATTCTGCACTCGTGGACGAGCGCCCTCACGTGGAACCACAGGAGGAACTGCAACCAGTTCAGAAACCGGAAGTTTTCCGAGAGTGGCAGTTCTCCCCTTATTAGACATTCTCGGTTACCTCCCAAAAACGTGTAAACGCCCACAAATACCCGTATGTTTGTGTGAATGTCAATGCAGCGTTTGTTTGCACCTCCAACAGGTTAGGCTTGTTCGACTTGAGGCAGATCTGTGCAGATCTGACTTGATGTGATGCATACTGGGATGGACGCAATGCTTACTGGTTAGAAATTCTGTCCGACTTCTGTCAGCCGGGGAGGGACTTACCACCGTGACACCATGTCACATGACCTTAAAATATCGCGGGAGTCTTAGGCTGCAGACAGATCTTGCAGTTGCCTTCCACGAGCTGCACGAGCTGAAACACGCCCTCATGACGTCAGTTCAAAGATGTGATAGGTCCATTTGGGAGGAATGTCCTCATGACGATTTTGACGGGAGTCTCATCCCAAGTCTGGCATACGTTTGGTTTTTTTGGGTTTGTTTTGGCATAGAAGCGGCAAAGTAAATGCTTTCGGCTGAACTGTGGCAAGATTGTTTACCATAATAGATAAAAAGGCGCCAGCGGTAGATAACTAGTTATGGCATATGTTTGGTTAACCAGATGAATGGGCAAATAGTGGGACGGTTTACTGAAGTATGCAGGTGCGTTTCGGCGTCCTTGTGGTTTGCCAGAAGACTGATCAAAGACCGGGAATTTTCTCTAGAAGAGACGTCTAGTACTTCACTAACTCCAGCACTATCACAGACGGTAAGAACATTTTCCTTCAAATACACGTCTGAATTGTATACAAATATAGTCGTGTTTGTACATAGCTCTATAACAGATAAGACTATACTGTAGCTTCGTTTTGGTGAATAGTAACAGCCCACTATGCAAACGTTATTTATCGACGACACGTCTTTTTATTACAGTAGGTGTAACGTAGCCTACTGGCTAAGTAGCTATTTAACGTTAGCTTGTTAATCTAAAGGCAAACTTGTGAAACACAGGCAAACTTAAATCACTGAACATCCAATATTGCACATCCAATTATTTCCCTTTTTTCTGTTCTGTTTTCAGTGCATAAGACATTCAGTGGAGCTGCAGCAAGCAGTATAAATGGGTACTAGGGCTGGGATAAACGATTCTTTTTTAAACGATTAATCTAGCGATTATTTTTTCGATGCATCGATTAATCTAACGATTCATTTTTTCAGTCCGATTCGATTTCGATTCGATTCGATTATCGATTATCTCCTCATTAATTGGCTAATAGCAACTTATACATGTTTATTTACATATCTGAATGAATTAAACATGAATTCTTTAACATTGCAATATATGTTTATTGCTCTTACGATTCCAAAATAAAAGACTATACAAGTGCAAAGTAATGCATTCTTAGTCAGAGGTAGCATTCAATAAAGTTCAGTAGTGTATAGGTCTAATTGAGTGCCTGTCACTTTAAGACGTCTTGCAATTAACATTAACACAGTTACAAGGCTGCTGATGTGTTTATGCAATTCATAACGTAGTTAGTTCAAATAACGGTTCGTACTTCCTTGGGACAAGCACTTTTGAGTCTTGGAAAACACCTTTCCATTTACATCGGGATTTTGCAAACATTCAGAGTCAATAAAATGACCCCTGCATGAGTAACGAAATACAAGCAGCTGTAAGTAAGCATGCTAAACTTGACATCCAAACAGTATTCTAACATTAGCTTTGAGATACTGCTTGATTGCATACTGTAACTTAACTTAGTACATTGAGGAGACTAAACTATGTTGTGATAAGACCTTAGCAGAGTTTACTTTAACTTTAATGCAGCAGTTTTGAACAAATTTGCGCTGCATGATCACGATGCTAAGCGGATTTAATAGCAATTTAGCCCACTGTGTTCTATGCAGTGCTTCTATGTGGCAACAACAATCCTTCAACAATCGTGAATATCTTGTTAAATGCACATGCAGAGGAGGAGCAGCGGGCTCGTTACGAGAGAGAGCGGGTGGGGGCGAGGAAAGGCTGTGTGAGTAAAAAAAGTGCAGCTCAATGAAATTATTTTATTTTATCTTTAATTTAAATAGTACAACATCAATGTGTGCTGGCCGGTTTTGATAAAAATATTAAGCAGCACACGTTATAATGCTTGACGAATCGACGCGCATATTTTGCGTCAACGTATTTTTTGCGTCGACATCATCGATTACGTCGACGCGTTGTCCAAGCCCTAATGGGTACGTTTTTATCATGGCAATAAAGCCTCGTTTTGCCCTAATATAGCTAGCTAAGTAGCTAGTTAACATGTTAACCTAAATGCTCTGCAGGTGGTAAACTTTTTTAAAACACAGACAGACTTATATCAATGAACACATCCACTTATTTCCCTTTTTTATCTTCTGTTTTCAGTGCATAAGGCATTCAGTGGAGCTGCACCTTAATAGTAATTGGGTAAGTTTCAATCACTGTAGGCCTAATACAGCCTCATTACCCTACACTTAATGTCCCGCATCTGAATTAAACTTCACTAAACAATTTCCTAGGCTATTTAAAGAGTAGATTTAGTAATTGTGTTTATTCTATCTTTGTGTGTACCGGTATTTTGTCAATTTCAGATGCTAGAAATCTGCAGCAAGCGGTATAAATGGGTAAGTTTTAACAATAAAGCCTCATTTTGCCCTAAAATTTTGCCATTTTGCTTAGTAGCTAGTTAACATGTTAACCTAAATGCTTTGCAGGTGGCAAACTTTTTTAAAACACAGACATACTTATATCAATGAACACATCCACTTATTTCCCTTTCTTCTCTTCTGTTTTCAGTGCATAAGGCATTCAGTGGAGCTGCACCTTAAAGCAACACCAAAGAACTTTTCCTCTGTCGCACGCACGCTATTTGTTTATCCAGCAATGGCTTTGCAAATAACGATGTCCATAGACAAGGTAGAATATGTTGCATGATTTTATGAAAGTATGATGTATTGCGACATCATGCAAGTCAAATTTGTAGTTTCTTTTGTCTCATTCCATCGAACTACAAACCCGCTACCCGATCTGGCAAACTTACATAGTGCGGTTATTGAATATTCCATTACATTTAATTAGGGGTGTCACGATTCTCTAAATCCTCGATTCGATGTAATTTTCGATTTTAAAGTCACGATTCGATTTTCAATCTTTTTTTAAAATATTACTATTAATGCATTCCTTATGTGTTATTTACTCTTTTTGGCCTTTTCCTTTTCTGTTTCGGGGGGCTTTTATTTTGAAACCGCTTTTTATTTTGAATCCTTTCCAACCGCGAGGTTGTAATGTAAACAGAACTAACATTAGGCTAAAACAGAGACGTGAACATAGTGGAATGAAACAACACAGAATGTTAATTTGATTGTTTCAGCACACTCCGAAGAGACCCAAGGTTAGTGTTCATGGAATATGTACTTATCAATGTGCATTTTAAGCCTTAAAGTAACTTTGGACTGTAACTAGATCATCTTTTCACTTGCTAAGTTCAGTAGGCTAAGTTAGTTTTAATTGACGTGAATGAACGAATACTTCCACACCAGTGACTTCAAAGTAGCAAGAGGGGCTTTGATTTCGGTAGGTTGATGTGTAACTGGCTGCAGCCTAAAATTAGAGGAGTGTTGACGCTGCAGTTCAGCACCTGCGTGTGTGTTTGTGCATCTTGGCATACATGCTGGACATGACATTGGGGGTGTGGCTGCATCGTCGATTCTACTTTTAAGTTCGAAGTTCGAGATTGAGATGTAATTTCGATCGATTTCGATATAAAATCGAAATCGTGACATCCTTACATTTAATCTATAGGCTATTGCAATTTAATACCATTGTTATCTGTGTTTATATTGCCATCATGCCATATCAGTGTAAAATGTAGCTCAAATGAAATAATACTAATAATAGCATTCTCAAAACTATAAGCAGGGAGTCCCAAAAGTATATTTTGAACTCTGAACTTTGCATACACAGCTCAAGTTGTGAACAAGCAATATCCTACAAATAATTTAAAGTTCTCAAACTATGAGTTTTATGAAGTGGTGGCAGAAACATCTGAAATGACCACCATTCTAACTTTCACTCACCTGATGAGAACTTTGTGAACTCTGTATGAACATTTGAACGAGTGAATAAAAAATATAAATAATTATACCAGAAAGTTCCAGAATTAGGCTATGACTTGAATAGAAGTTAGTTAGTTATGTAAGGGATAATGTATTGTCCGCCGGTAATTATCAGAAAATAAGTCCCGACAGGGAGAACAGAACCCCGACGCGCAGCGGAGGGGTTTTGCTTCGACCTGAAGGGACTTATTTTCTGATAATTTCTGGCGGACTAGTGTTAATTTTGTCACCTATTTTTAATTTAGTCTTAGTCTTAGTCTTGTGACGAAATGTTCTTTTTAGTCTTTGTCATATTTAGTCATTCAAATATCATTTTTGTTAGTCAAGTTTTAGTCGACTAAAAGTCTAGTCATTTTAGTCTAGTTTTAGTCAAAAGAAAACTAAAGGTATCTTAGTCTTAGTCAGTTTTAGTCAACACATTTTAGTCTTTTTTTTTTATAACAAATTATTTCTGATTACCATTTGAGTCAAATAGTGTTTCACACATCTCAATTTTCCAACAATATTGTGTGTCCACAGTAGTGTTGCACGGTGTATCGATACTAAAAAGGTATCGCGATGCCTTCACGCAAAAAAACGATACGATTTCAGACGTTTTTAGAATCGATACTTTATTAAAATAATAACGTTCTGTGTCTGTGTCAACTGCTGCTCCCACTGCTCCTTGCACGCATCTAGGCAAGTGGGCGTGTCAAGCAGGCAGCTCTGAGTGAGTGAGTGCGCAGCCAACGTCAACATAGTTCTTTGCCGACAGTTCTAGGCCTTGTGGATAAAACAAAAGGTGCAGTGAAATCTGCAACTATTTCGGATACATCGCGTGAAGGCAAGCCATCAGGTACACAAAGTCATTTAAAAGCAGTAGGCTACGCATGGAACTTGGCTAAACACCTCGCAGATATATCCCAACATTTTTAAAGAGTTCAAAGAACGACAGGTTAACGAATATGCTATAGAAAACACGACTACATGGTTAGTGCCAAGTTCTTCTCTTATGTTTAAGTCTAGCCTAAGTGAAACGAGTATGGTTCTCTGGGATAAAGCGAACCTTCCTTCATCAATGAATTTTGACGAGACAGAGCTGTAATCATTTTGACGAGACATAACGAGCTGTAATCATAGGGCGCTAACGTGATGAAAGCGCAATGTTCACGCCAGAATAACATTACCATAACTTGTAAACGATCTATTTCATGTTCGGTCAGTAGCAGCCTACTACTGGTAATATTTGTCATGGCATGTAGACTGCAATTTGTTCAATAATTATTGCCCACTTGTAGGATAGGCTACCCGAAATGCGCTAATTAAAGCCCACAGCATAACACCACCAAAGCGTGTTGAGTCCTAATAATAATAGCGGCTTATTGTTACAGTACGTGGTAGCAAATCATGTTATCAAAGAAATAGACGTAATGTAGGAATGCACACAGATATATTGCAACAGGTAATGGTGTAGGCCTATCTGATGAAGACCTGAGTGGTTGGAACGTCGTACTTGTACACTGGGCACAAAGAAGACTATCCTCACATTTTCCCCTTTGCAACTGTCAAAGAAATCCCATGAACACGGGAAGGCCTAGGGTAGCCTATACTGTACATCAGATGGCCTAAAGATTAGGCCCCTCTGCATAGCATTCAGTGATTTGCAAGCAGTAATTTTAACACTGACCTTGATCTAGCCTAGTTTGGCTATTTAAAGCTACTTTATTGCCACAACACAATGTAAATGAACTATAACAAACAATAAAGGACATAATCACACAAAGTAGGCCTACTATTTTACTGACTATAAAAAAATAATAATTATGTAGGAAGTTTAGAACCCAGAATTGACCTACACACTACAAAAGTGCACCAAATTCAACACAAATGACTCAATACACTTGGAGGAGGTATGAGTCCTTTCTTCTCCAGATATCTTAGGATTTCGCCGTAGTATCGTTTTAGTATCGAGCATCGTGATATTTATGGCAGGTATCGTATCGAAGTCATAATTTTGGTATCGTAACAACACTAGTCCACAGGGCTACTCGTCTGTTATAATTACACATTCTGATTTTTTGTCAGTCAGTATGTTTACATGCACAGGTAAGTCGAGCTACAGTTATAGCTCGGCTGGGATTTGACCATAGACAGTAAAAGATTTAACTGGACCACTTTCATATTCGTAGACCAGTGTTTCTCAAAGTGTGGTCCGGGAATCACTGGTGGTCCACGAGCAGACGTGGTAAAATATAATATAGATGAGTTGTTTGCAATATTGAACCAACTTGTACGTAAAAACAGTTCTGCAACACTGTCTATGTAAGATATGCCAGTTTAAATCATACAGAATGAATCCACACAATAAGCAAAGTGCAAAGACAATAAGCAAGGTGGTTCAGTGAGTAGGCCTATTGTGTAGACTAATTATAAGCTACTGTTGAAGTAGGTCTAATCTTTTTTTTTTAAACTAGGGTTAGTTAAGTGGTCCTGAAACTGAAAAAGTTTGAGAAACACTGTCGTAGACCAAAGTATTAATGTTTTACTCCGCCTCGCTAGATGGCGATATGCGCCCAAACACAACACATTCCCCAAACAGACTCTCCATCTTAGCCATAGCTAACTTGCTAGCTAACTTTCCATATTAGCTTACTTGCTAGCAAACTTTGCATCATCAGTCTAACTAGTTAAATAGTTGACATTACATGATGAACATTTTCGTATGGACATTCTGGGGGATGTTAATTTGTATGAGAGAAGCTTCAACTTCTGGGTATGTAGCATTGTGGCATAAAGCTTAGGTAGTTAGCTTGCTAACTCTGGCAGAAATCTCCAGTGTTCTTGTTCCATGTAGTTTCGTGTTGCAGCAACAGCACATAGACTAGCCTACAGGAAATGCGTATGAACTCATTCGGAATATTTTGAAAACGTAACAGCTAGATATTCTGTCTTCTCATTTTGTAGACGAAAATGAAGAGAGATTTTATCTTAGTTTTTATTTCATGCAAAACATTTTAGTCTCGTCTTTTTTCGTCAACAATAATGCATCTTAAGATAGTCTTAGTCAGTGTTTCAGGACATAACTGCCGTCTCGTCATCGTCTCAGTCATGAAAAAATAGGTTGTTGACGAACATATTTCCTCTCGTCTCGTCTGACGAAATTAACACTATGGCGGACAATACATTATCCCGCTTATTACACGGCTACTTGCCAAAACGAGAAAAGAAACCTAACACAATTCATCTTTAAAAATTATTTTGCTACCGTTTCGTGTCTTCCGCTGACAAAATAAATAGTTCGCCACATAGATAGAACTTGACAGTTTCAGGTGTTGCGTGGCAACGTCTTACTAGCTTACTTTCCCTTTCAATGAAATTCCATTGCAATAAGCGAACAGAATTCTTGCGGAGGGATATGAAAGACGTTAATCAACCCGTTGCCATTGACAGCGGTGATTTATATACTTTGCCGATTTATATAGATTTAACATAGGCCTGAACGTAGGAAAGGCCCATTCATGTGAATGGAACTTTCTGCAGCACTCTGAAGAGCCGTGTGATAATAACAATTAATTGATACATTTTTAGAATACTTTGAGCACTGATGCAGTCAGCAGAGGCCTCTTACATTGTTTGCAGGTAGGCCTACTATACATTTCATTCCGTTTTCGATGGCAAACGCGAAACAGCGCCAAAACAACCACCAGTGGACAAAAAGAGTATTACATGTGTACTGTTAAGACCCGCCATTGAGAATGAATGGGGGAAATTACGGAGGTTATAGTTTGACGATGTCGTACTCCCGTGCGGGCCGGATCCTATATACCACGGACATGTTTTGGGGGGCCACCTAAAATGAGGTGGCGGGCCGTATCCGGCCCGCGGGCCGTAGTTTGGGGACCACTGCTTTAAGGCAATTGTAATGGGTAAGTTTCAATCACTGTAGGCCTAATACAGCCTCATTTTTACCCTACACTCAATGACTGCATCTGAATTAAACTTCACTAAACAATTTCCAAGGCTATTTAAAGAGTAGATTTAGTAATTGTGTTTCTTTTGTCTTTGTGTGTATGTTGTCCATTTCAGATGCTGTGAGAAGAAATTCTGTTTGCTCTGCCAACAGTTGACCCGTTTACAGTAATAAGTATGCTGATATGACTTAATAAATACAAAACACAATGAAATGCATTTAATCTTTGTTTTTGTTTTTTTGTTGTAAAAATATCTATTGACATATAGGCTAATACAGTATGAGCCTAGTGCACTAGGACAGTGGTTTTCAAAGTGGGGGGCGGGGCCCCCTGGGGGGCCGCGAGGGGGTGCCAGGGGGGCCTCAGCAAGTTGGAAGGAAAAATAAAAGCAATAAATAAAATACATTTGAAAAAATTAAAATATACCTATTACTATGAGGGGAGGCTGTTATAAATAGCATTATAATAATTTGTCATATAGCAGGAAGCCCCAAATGCAATTTTTACACACTGTATGCTCCATCGCAAAATGCTTTTGGCTAAAATAATTATTACTGTAGGATTAGGTTAATGTATTTTTACATTTGCCGTAGTATTGTCGATAGGTTTAATAACACATAAAGGGGGTCCTTGGCCAGAACCTAGTTGTATTATGGGGGCCTTGTTGTGGAAAAGTTTGGGAACCCCTGCACTAGGACATAGCAATTAATGTATAAAAATAATGTAGACATATTCCAAAATGCAAAATTAAATAAAGTTTCAATGTAGATTCCATCATTTGGCATACTTATGGTCTTGCTTTGGGTCAGTTTTGGCTACTTTTTGGCTGGATTTTGGGCTCTCTTTGGGATGGTTATGGCCATATTTTGGAATGCCACAATTGGTTTTGGGTGAGTTTTGGCCTTCTTTTGTTTTGATTCTGGCTTGCCTAATTTAGGCCATACATCCCTCCAAAACTCTGCCAAAATGCCAAGCCAGTTTAGGGCCAAAATGAATGTGCTATCTGGGATGCCGCTTCCTTATGTGGGAATAATTATGCAAAAATGAACAGAAATCGAAGGGATCTTCTTATATGTGATTTCTGCATGGTAGGATAGCCTACTGAAAACGTTTGGATATTCTGTTATTTTCTGCTGTTGGCCAAATAGATAGACACACATATAGGGGAAACACTTTATATTGAATTTATGTGCTACAATGCAGGCCTGTTAACTGTGTGACAACAGTGGTTTAATTAAACTACATCATAAGAATTTATTTCGTCAGTCATCATGCTCATTTTAATGAGTAAGAATGAAAGTTCTGCTGTGTTTATTGCAAACAAAATTCCGCGATATCTTCCGCGAGTCACGTCAGGCAGACTGTAGCCTGTCTGTCCGGGATCTTTGCTGTTACCTCCTAGCCTGGCCTTGCCTTCCTACGTACTTCCGCTCGATTTTCATCTTCCTCCACGACTCCTTGTGGAAGCGAAGCGTACCAAGGGGATGGCAAACGGCCAGGCTAGTTAGTTACCTCCCAAAACGCCCTCAAACGCCCACACATACCCGTATGTTTGTGTGTGAAAGAATACCCCTCAGGTAACCTCTACCAATCGACGTAAATGAATGCTAATATCATATGAACAGCCCCATTTAAAAATGTTAACCCATATCTGCACATAGCCTACCTGGGTAGAAAGTGCGCAGTTAGACCGTATTGAATTCACTGTTAGAAATCCAATGCCTCGTAACATCTTCAAAACGGATCAGTCCAAATGTAGGCAACGTTGAAGTTCAACTTATCTCTTCAGCTTCTTCTTCTGTCAGGTTTTATGTCAGTTTTACAGGCAAGTGTATTACCGCCATCTACTGGACTGAGGTGCAATCAATTGGATGTCATTTCAAGGAAAAAATAAACAAAAAGGAAAACAACACAAAACAACAAATTAAATCCTATTTGATAATTTTGTTTCTTTGATAAATGTTAGGCCTATCAGCACTAGTTATGTTTCCTGATCTAGGCTCACCTAATAAGGTGTCTAAAGAGAAGGCTTTTAGCTTTTCTCTTTGTCTGGAGCATAGACTATATATATGGACAGTGTGCCGTCTGTTAAAGCAACACCAAAGAGTTTTTTGTACCTTAAAATAATGTTTCCAAAATTGTTTCAGTGGTTCATCAACTCGTAATAGGGTGAACAGCACTTTCACATTCGCTTCGCGGCCCTCTATCGGCTATAACCGCACTATGTAAGTTTGCCGGATCGGGTAGCGGATCTGTAGTTTGATGGAATGAGACATGAGAAACTACAAATTTGACTTGCATCTGATGTCGCAATACATCATACTTTCATAAAATCATGCAACATATTCTACATTGTCTGTGGACATTGTTATTTGCAAAGCTGGTGCTGGATAAACAAATAGTGCGTGCGACAGAGGAAAAGTTCTTTGGTGTTGCTTTAAGAGTGATGCGAGCGTTAGTCCAGAGCCCCCTGGTGGCTGGCTGCAGTACAATGTGTAACTCCGCCCATCCCCATGTATTTCAATGGCCAAGTAGCCAACTTTCCGTGTCACTTTTCTCACCTAAAACTATTTTTGTATCAACAACTTTTTATTCGAAAAAATAGTTTTCAAGATGCTTCAATACACACAATTTTTCTTTTCTCGCTGAAATTATTTTTTTAAATGTTATATTAACAAATCTAAAAAGGGCGTGTTTACACCTATGATTGACAGCTGGCTGGCTGCAGACACGACGCTTTGTCCATTATGTTTTACCGTCTAGGCTGCAGACACTACCACGTCATCGCTCACTTATTTTAACTACACCTGATTTCGACACATAATCTAACCTAAATAAGTGTTGCTGTTATTATCATTAGGCTATATCTTATCACAGTCTGATTAAATACATATTGATAGTCATACATTGTGTAGTTGTTTGTAAGAGACATCGTTGTTAGTTGTGACAGATTATTTGTGAAAAAAGATATGTGCTGTTCTTTCGTAGATGCTAAGTATATTAGCTCATAGCATGCTAAATCATGCTAGCATTAGCCAGTTGATAGGTTAAGTAAAAGGGCTCTTGATCCGAAGTGACATTAGCCATAGTCACCATCATTTACAGTCCTACTTGTTTCAAATGGTTTAACGTAACCAGTGATGGCCGCCATCATCGTTGCAACTTCATTTGAATATACTTAAGTCACTGGAGAAGGCGATATTAAAGGAACACGCCACCCAAAATCAGTAGTAATATATGTTCTTACCTTAACTTTCACGAGTTGAGTCATACCTCTCCCGCGCCGGTAGGTGAACTCAAACGCTCTGTCGCGCGGCGCGAATGTGTTAGCATGTTGCTATGCTAGCGGGCTCTGCCGTGGCCGTAGAGAGAGGAACATAGCAGTAATCAAACACCTCCATTTTTTCCCTACTTAAATACAGTTGCACGAGTAGTTGATAAAAATGTGTACGTCACACAACATGAAACGTGGCGATTTTCCCAGCGAATAAACAGGAGAACTACAATGTGTGGCGCAATAGCACTTGGGAGTACTTTGACCTAGCGTGGTAATATTATTAACACCTAATTGTAGATCCTATCCACCACAGAGTTTAGAATCCATGGTGGATCGACCCTCAGCCTCTCCCTCCCCTCTGAGCGAGAGAGAGGCACACACACTAGAGATGCGCTGATGGGCTATTATTTCAACCATAACTGCATAGCAAAACTTATCATCCATCAGCCATCCATCAGCACCAAAGTTTGTTGACCAATTTTCAAAACTGCACCCGCCCACCATCCGTTGGTTGTTTTAATGTAGGCTATATGGGTGATGCAGCGCTGCTGACGTGAGGCTAAAGCCCTTGCCTGTTCTAGAAAGACTGATCTAATGCAGCAAATATATTAAAAGGCTGAAGTCGTACATTGGCTAGGCCTATCCCCAGAATATCAGCAGCAAACTCTGTCTCTGTCGCGCAAAATAGTCTCCAAATAAAACGCACATCGGCCTGTTGCCTATACTGCCAGCTTGTGACAATATATCGTCCAAAATGCTTGATTGCATCGCATTCTCCACATTTTTAGCTAAATTTTCATGTACCACATCAGCATTTTTGTTCAGTGAATCTTTTGTAAATTACTTTACAATTACCGTCGGGCCCTTGTCAGCAGACTTCGGCTTGCCTCTTCTATTCACTCCTTGTCTTCCGATGTCATTTCTGAGTCATCTACAGATGTTTACACACATTCACCTCCCTAAATAGAACCAACTTGACGTTGACTTCAACCTGTGTTATATCCTAGATGAGACTGCCTGGGTTATTTTGTTTAGATATTAGCCTATATATAAAACACATAATTGTAGCCTACCATTCAGGGAATAGGCATTTAAAAGAGAGACAGAGAGTGATATGACTCAGAAATGACATTGGGCGATGGCAGTGCGAGATGTTCAGAACGTAAGAGCTAAAACTTCTACAAACTCACTAACATCCACAGCGGAAAAAGAAGGCAAGAAAAATGGTCGGAAAACTTAGATGTGTAAGGCAAGCAAGCAAGTTTGGCGGTTGTTACTAAAAATGTGAACATGCACGTTGCACTGTTGTGCGGTGGACTTTCAGAATGAATGGAGTCAGAGTTTCTTTAATATCGAGGCGTCATATTTGTCCGATGGCCTGCTATAAAATGAATTGCGATGTCTGTCTGAAAAAGACGCACTCGTGCAGTCAAAATGAATGGGAGTCTTCAGAACAGGCTTGTCAGTCAACCTGACATATGTGTAAAGTAGCCTATAATGTGAATGACTTGCTATTTTATCAAGGATTTCTTTCTTTTTGCAAAAAATAAAGTACAATAGGCATTAATTAGTAGGCCTGGAGCATGCTGAAATTATGTGGCAAATTGCGTTTTTTATTACAATGATAAAATTGTAAAAGGACGTGACCGAAGCTGAGGCAAGCCAGGCAATAGGCCTATAGGCCCGACGGTAATTGTAAAGCAATTTACAAAAGATTAACTGAACAAAAATGCTGATGTGGTACATGAAAGTTTAGCTAAAAATGTGGAGAATGCAATGCAATCAAGCATTTTGGACGATATATTGTCACAAGCTGCATGGCAGAATAGGCAACAGGCCGATGTGCGTTTTATTTGGAGACTGTTTTGCGTCCACCTGTCAAAAAACTGACAGGTGGATCACACCTCCTTAACAACATCAGCTGATAAAAATGCGTCACACTACACCGTGTGACCTTCTGATGAAGACGGAAGTATACGTCGAAACATGTTAAGGTAAAGAAAAAACATCTACCAATATATGTGTATGTGATAAAAGAAAAACCAAACTTATGGATTCTGGACTTCCTAACCAACAGACCTCAGTCTGTTAGGTTAGATAATCGCACCTCCTCAACCATCGAACACCAGTGTACCACAGGGATGTGTGCTGAGCCCTCTCCTCTACTCCCTCTTCACCTACGACTGCACACCTGTACATGGCTCTAACACCATTGTCAAGTTTAAAGATGACACTACGGTGATTGGGCTCATCAGCAATAACGATGAGACGGCCTACAGGGAGGAGGTCCAGCACCTAACATCGTGGTGCACTGATAACAACCTGGCTCTCAACACCAAGAAGACCAAAGAGCTCATTGTGGACTTCAGGAAGTCTAAAGCTAGCACACACACACCCATTCTCATCAACAGGACTGAGGTGGAGCATGTCACCAGCTTCAAGTTTCTGGGTGTGCACATCTCTGAGGACCTCTCTTGGACCCTCAACACCTCTACCCTGATCAAAAAGGCTCACCAGCGTCTCTTCTTTCTGAGGTCCATCTGTCTCCTCAGATCCTGGTGAACGTCTACCGCTGCAACATCGAGAGCATCCTCACCAACTGTATCATAGTTTGGTATGGCAACTGCTCTGCCCACGACCGGAAAGCACTGCAGTGCAGAGGGTGGTGAAAACTGCCCAACACATCACCGGTTCCTCACTCCCCTCCATCGATGCCATCCAGGGCAAGCGATGCTTGCGTAAGGCGCGCATCATCAAAGACTGTTCAACCACAGACTGTTCACTCCACTCCCCTCCGGGAGGCGTTACAGGTCTCTCCGCATCCGAACCAGCAGGTTCAGAGGAAGCTTCTTTCCTGTGGCTGTCACCCTACTGAACTCTAGCTCTGCATCCCGGTGACATCCAACCAACTAAGCCCCCATCACCCCCTGCCCCGCCTGATGCCTCCTTGCCTGTGCCTGTTGAGGTGTCCACGACCATGGCAACCTTGACAGGGACAACAAGGAGGCGGACATCCCCTAGCCCCCCCCCCCCCACAACTGCACTACCCTATCCCACCCATCTATTTATTTACAAATGTCCATACTGTAATTACACTTATACTGTACATAGCCATAGTCCACTGCTTTTCATCCTGCACATACACTTATTATTAATACTATTGTAATGTTACTGTTTCTGCACTACAATGGTACTGTTACCACACTGCACATAGTTGTACATACTGTACATATCTGTCTATATGGTTCATACTAAATATCCATATTTATTCAGTTTTTCTGTAATATATTCTGTTAATACACTGCATATATCTATATTGTTCTTACTACTACTATAATGGTACCACCACTACATTGCACATACCTGTACATGTTGTTCATACATTGTTCATATTACAGTACATAGCCATATTTATTCTGCTCTTACTGCAGGTAACTGCTAATACACTGCACATATTTATATTTAATTTATGCTACTCTAAACCACCTTCTGCAAAACAACTGTATACTACTGTCTACACTGCACTATATTTCTTGTCCTGTCTATGCACCACCTGCCTATACTGTGTACAGTATATCACATTGCACTTTTCTGCTTTTTTGCACTTCTGGTTAGACGCAAACTGCATTTCGTTGTCTCTGTACTTGTTCTCTGCACAATGACAATAAAGCTAAATCTAATCTAATTTAATCTAAAAAATTATCTGCCTCTGCTTTGCCTCTTTACGGATCATGCTATGAATAGCAGCAGCAATGTCTGCATAAGTTGAGACATTGTTATTGACCTTCTGGACCAGAGACATTCCATCAATGATTGTTGCTGTATTATATTCATCTGAAAGATTATCTGATAGTGATGCAAGTTTCTGCAAATGCTTTGCAAGTGCTGCTTTAGAGGTTTTCCTTGGGGTCCCCTCAGGTGTCGCCAATGACCATGGTTAAGGTCCAAGAGGGTGACAAAAGACTTCTCTCATGTCCAGTCTTTAACATGATGGTCTTGCCATGTGCCTGTGTTTTCTTTTTTGACTCATGCTCGTAAATGTCTTTAATTTTTGCTTTGTCAATGTATCATGGAATTTGTGCTTAGGTGTATCTGACTCCAGCCTCTATGTCATGATCTTTGCCTGTAGTATGAGCCTGAATCAGATCATCCCTAACCTCTTGTGTTGCTTTGCCTGCTGTAGATATGCAAATTAACTCATGTTCCTCTGAAAATGGATTGATCCAATTTCAGTTTCTGTCTCATCTCATCAGAACTGTGTAGAATTTTTAAAACTGTTGTAAATGTATGTACTTGTAGATCAAGTCTTGGAAAATAGTTATTATTTATTTTCAATGGAAATTATTTTAACATCAGATGAAAGACAATTTTAAGTATTATAATAATAATAATAATAATAGTACATAATGATAACAATGTGTAAAGTATGTATATTTTCACCAACCAGTTCATCTACATCTCATTCCCACATTCTTACTAGTCAAAAGTACAACTGAAATGTATAATGTAGATCATTTTAGCACCTGTGATGCAATTACCATAATTTCCCAACTATTAGCTCCAGCTTATACATTGATTTTGCCAAATTTCTTCAGCTATGAGGTTAATACATGGGGGCAGTTAATATGGTATATGGTTTTGTTTCTTTTAACTTGCATAAAACACTGTCGGGTGGCTTATACACAGTGTTGTACAATACACTGTATGTATTTCATGTGCCCTGGACATGATAAAATTATAATATTTATGTTAAGCTGGGTACATGTGGTGATGTGAACAATATGGTATTCCTTGAATGTAAAGGTAATATGTGATTGGTAATCATGATGTTTTGATCTCTTGGAATATCTCTTATTATGACTGCCGCGCAGCGAAGATTTTTTTTTTTCTTTTTTTTTCTTTTTCGCATGCCCAAATTTCTGTCAATGATTCCCGGGACACTGAAAGACCGGGGTACACGAAACTTGGTGGGCATGTAACACCACATGGATAGCATGGAACCATCGTTTTTCGTTTTGATCTGTAGCCCCCCCCCGCTGGACTGGACCCCCCGAAAGGAGGGTAGGGCAGACACAGTTTTCTGTGAATATCTCGAAAACCGTAGGGTTTAGGAGGACCATTTTTTTTTGTATGTTGATCTCAAGGGGCCATGTCAACCCATTCCATAACGACTCATTTCATGTATAGCGCCACCTAGTTAAACACAAAAAAGTAAAAATGAGGTGTTGTAATTGAAGGTATCTGTGACCTAACAAAGTCAAAACTGTACAAAATTGGAAGTGTAGGATCATTATGACACCCTCTGTATGCACGCCAAGTTTCGTGGAATTCCGTTCATGGGGGGCCACACAATAAATTAATTTATGTTACTATACACCAACTGGCCTGTAGGTGGCCGGAGACAGTTTTCTGTGAATATCTCGATAACCGTAGGGCCTAGGAGGTCCACCTTTTTTATGTATGTTGGTCTTAAGGGGGCATGTCAACCCATCCCATTACCACTTATTTCATGTATAGCGCCACCTAGTTAAAAATTAAAAAGCAAAAAATTAGGTGTTTTCATCACAATATCTCTGGCTGACAAGGTCAAAACTGCACGAAATTAAAAGTGTAGGATCATTATGACACCCTCCGAATGCATGCCAAGTTTTGTGTACTTTCGTTCATGGGGGGCCTTACAATAAAATAATTTATGTGTACATTTAGTGATGTACACCAACAAGGATTCCCGGGACACTGAAAGACCGGGGTACACAAAACTTGGTGGGCATGTACCCCCACATGGATAGCATGGAACCGTAATTTTTCATTTTGATCTGTAGCCCCCCCGCTGGACTGGACCCCCCGAAAGGAGGGTAGGGCAGACACAGTTCTCTGTGAATATCTTGAGAACTGTAGGGCCTAGGATGACCATTTTTTTCCATATGTTTGCCTCCAGGGGTCATGTTAACCCATTTCATGTGCACACATGTGCACAAACAGATACACAAACACACACACACACACATACATTCACAGTAATCATACGTATGACACATACTCACACAGTAGACATATGTACGCTTGCATGCACAGGCACATACGCAGGCATACACACAAGCACGCACACACACACACACACACACACACACACACACGCATAACATAAACATGTACATGCACACATGCACACAATTCAAGAATTTCTCAGAATTATGAACAGGCAAGATGGAGGTGAGGTTGTATAAAATGAATTTTACATGTGAAATCTATGAACTAATCATGTTTTGGTACTTGTTGTCTAGCAGATACCAGTGAGAATTGAGTGTGGATAATGCAATTTAGTGAGACAGTTAGAATCATATAGGCCTTTCAGCGTGATTTATTTTTGTGTAAAAAATGTGCTGGACTGGGCGGCGGTCATATTTTGTACCGCTCTGCGGTACATCTAGTTAAATACTAATTTACTGAATTTTGGGGTGTTCCCGAATGTCCGAATAGTACATTTACAAATAGTAAATAGCATAGCAATGCAGACCTATGTAATCATTTGTATTTCAAGTCTCTGCTGGGAGGTAAGAAGGTATAAATACATTGATTAATGAGGTAGTGGGCATTTCAGTGCTGCAACACGTTGTGTCTCTGAAAACGTAGATTTGCTCATTATTACACATAAATCTTGAATTTTATCAACCAAAATGAAGGGCAAAATCACATAATGATTCAAAATATGTATGCCAACATCAAACACCACATATGTATCAGTAATAATGAGGTTTGGATTATTTTCTGGGCTCTTATGAGTGGTTTAACAAAAAAAAGCCGATAGGCGGAATTTCCTTTTTTCAAATCAGAGGTCAACTTTGAAGGCCTGTACAGCCACAAAGCTACAAGATCCAACTTGCTATCATACCATTTTATACTCCAGAGATATGTAGCTTTCAGAAAAATATAGTGAGAATTTGCCCCCCCAAGTGGTAGTGACACGCCCCTTTTTGGGCCTGTGGCTCATGGACTTTAAAGGAGAATTCCGGTGTGATATTGACCTAAAGTGTGTTGAAACATGATACCGATCGTGAACGTATGTCTCATAGCCCATCTCGGCTTGTCCCCTGCACTCCAAAATCTTCCAACAATCCAACAGCTTTTTCAATGGTGGTGCTTCGGCATTTCCATTTACGAGGCTCAATGTATCTCCACACTTCATTGGTAGACTTCCGAGGGCCCTGACATTTAAAACGAGACATTGAGAACTTTGAAAAAGCACTGGTAGTTTACTTACAAGACGATTTATACAGACAGTATCTTCACGAAGTTTAGCGTTTGCAGCCATCTTGAATTTAGTCATGATAAGTCGAGCGACGAGTAAGAATGAACAGGTATGCTAAGGGATCAGATTCCGAAAATAATTCCATGGAAATGCATGGATTCCAGTTGCTGCTACTGGAAGAAACTGGAATCCATGCATTTCCACTAAATTATTTTTGGATCAGTACACCACTACAACTAACTAACTAGACTACACCACTGGTTAAATGGCACATTGCAATTAACAATTTGTGTGAGTTCAGGGGCATACAGAAAGTTGAAGTTTGGGTGACATCAATAAAGAAAATAGAAACAAAGGGATGTGTACAGCCTCAAGTAGGAATGATGTCACATTAACAGAAGGTTCAGAGCAGCGGCAGACCTTTCTTGGTGCCACGCAAGTTATTGAAAGTCATGTGTTTTCAGAACGTAGTGGTGCTGTGCCATGTCCCATGTATAAGGGGCTTCAGGTTGGTCCAGTGACGGTGGGTGATGATGTCAGGGAGATGGATGTCAGGGGACTTGGAGAAAGGGGGAGGACATGCCACCTCAGACCACCCCAGTCAAACCACTTCACGTAGGCATTCCCTTGCTTGCAGACTAATGTAGACCATGGAGACCACCTTGCCGCCACCTCCAGTACATTCAGCCATCACCCATATCTTACCTGCAAAAAGGAAAGTTACAATAAAGTTAGTCAGACAATTTTACAACATTACAAAGCATCTAATCAGGCACTCAACACCACTAGTAATACCAATGAATTAATATGTGTGCAATAAACTTCACAGCCTACCTAATGTTAACTACACATTTAAATATGCGGTGTGAATGTTATTAACTTGCGTCAGCTTGAAAAATAACGTTATCAGTATGACTGATCATGGACGTTAGATGACAAACTAAGGTCTTTCTCAAATGTTCACCGATATCCCTGGGAAGTGACTGGTTCTTGGCGTAGTGTTTAATGCAGGCGTTTCATTTATCGATCATTCACTTATGCGGTCTACAACTACCGACCTACCGATCTATTTTTTACAGTCTATCTATGCTACCGACCTACCATCACAGAAGTAGCTCTAACAGAGGTGTCTGTCGTTAACGTTAGAAAAAATGCAACGCTGGCAAACTGGCTAGTAGTTACATTAACATGACTGGTAGATGAGGTCCATGCTTCACATTACGTTAACGTTAACTTGCGTTGCTTTATCACATCATACTGTTGCTTTATCACATCGATCATATACTGTACTGACTGTATAGTGTCATTAATCCCCATGTACAGTCAATGGTTACTCCATGTTGAGATGGCATACATTAAGATTGAGATATTTGAAAACAGCAACAACTAATAAAACCAAGTATATCATGCATCGATGCTAACCGGATTTAATCACGATTTAACAGTCGTCTTCTATGCCAACATATAGATTATGTGCATGCAGGTTCATTGAGAGACAGAGACACAAGGAGAGGCTGTGCAAAGGGCACACATAGCTCTACAATGACAGGATCCAATTTTATCCAATTTAAGTAGTACAATATAGAAAATCATTGTGTGGTGGTCAGTGTTGATATTGTGGTGGGCCGCCACAAATAAGTCAATGTATGGGAAACACTGCTTCACTTCAACGACTAACTTAGCCTCCCGTTAACGGTAACGTTAATGTAGCTGCTAACGTTACCATGTAATTCGCTGTCCGTATTTCTGTTGTTAGCTCATTAGTATTCACCATACTAAATTGTCACAGTCTATAATCAACATAATAAGCTCTCTTAGATGTATTTAAGAACACCAATAGACAAAAAAAAACTTTTCAGTTGATACGCAACACTTACCAGACAAGAACAAACCGATTGTTGTTTGTACTGTTTAGCTATGTCACAGCCGCAAAATTCATCCAGCCAGCTAGCCTTCGGCGCAGAGTCGACCTGCGTTGTGGAAATGAGAAAGGGGCGGGTTTCACTTGACAAGGGGCGTGTTTAACTCGCTTAGTGGCAACTGAGTGGGCGTGCCTGACCGCGACTCCTCTTCACTGCGCATGCTTCAACTTTTGCTGCGCAGCCGCACTTCAAATTGGCTCCAAATCTTCCAAGATGGCTTCGCCTCGGCGGCTTCAATTCCATAGAACACTGCAGAATGCAGCCACACTGTCCAGTTCTATACACGAATCCGGCGAAACTACCGGAAGTAAGCGGGCGCCATTACTGAGCTGTTGCTGGGTAGCATTGCGCCAGTGCCTCCTATTGGATTCGTTGTGTCCACTGGGATAACAGCCCGCGATTTACGACTGTCTCACTACTTCTTTTATAATGTCGAGTGGGAAAACATGATCCGTTTTCAATTGTTCCAATAGCAGCAATAAAATTACCAGTTGGAGGAACAACAAAAATGTAAGATACACAAAATACCCCTGGTCGACTGCCCGTCTGGTAGCCTAACGTTACCATACAGTTTGCACAGATAGCAGTTAGCTGTACCTTACTCTTTCCTTTTGAAATGTGGAAATTAGATAAACAATGGTCACAAATGAAAAACATAAATTTGTTTCAATTTTTAGCTTGTAACTATCCCCAAAGTATAAAGGCCCTATAGGTTCCTTGTTGAAGGTGGTAGTCTTAAAAATCCGAGGCACACTGATGTTGATGAAAGAAGTTAAAAATCCTTTATTTTAAGGGATAACGCCTACGCGTTTCGACTGCAAATCAGTCTTCATCAGGGCAAACTTTGTTACTTCTTACAAAGGTGCTTTTAAAATGGATTCCATGTCATGTGACAAAGTGGAATGGCCAATCAGAATCAGTGCATTGTGAAATGCTTTTGAAACATAAAAGTCCCATCACCATTTTGCACAATAGACAATATACAATAACAGAAAATAACAAAACTGTCTACTATTTAATAGGACCCAGATAAGTTCTCAGTTACAAAAATGCATTGAGAGAGGCCAAGTCCTAAGTCTTAATGGCAAAGTGCCTGGATACAGACAACTATAGGTGCCTGGGCACAGACAAACAGGTAGACATAGTGTATTCTTTGAATATTAGAAGACTATGGCAATGTTCATTTAGAGTCATCACATTCAGTAGTAGTATCACATATAAGGCAGTCCATGATATAACATTACAGACTTAAAAATAAGACAGTAGGCAAACAAGGGGTACTTCATAGAAAAGGAGAAAAGTCAATTTCTTCATTTAGTCCAGGATAGGATGTGGCCCTCAATGTATGGATCCAAAAAGTTTCCCTCTGTAAGAGCCGTTTCAGTCTGTCTCCCCCCCTGGTGCTATTTGGAATTATTTCAATAGCCATGGCTTTTAGAGTCATGTGGTTAGTATGGCCAGCATTTTTGTAGTGTTGAGCCATTGGATAGTTGGGATTCTGTGTTTTGATAGCATTCTTATGTTCAGCCAGTCTTTGACGCAATTTTCGTTTGGTGCGGCCCACATAAAAACATCCACATTCACATTCCAATCTATACACCACAAATGTTGAGTTACAGTTGGCAAAGTCACGACAATAAAATACTCTCTGTGTAAAAACATCCACAAACTTGTCCTCCCTCTTAATGTTATCACAATGATTGCAGCCACCACACCTGTAGGTGCCTTTTGGCTTAGGGAAGTATAGCTTGGGTTTCTCAGCTGGTAAGTGGCTTTTGACCAAACTGTCTTTGAGTGTTGGTGCCCTTCGAAAGGAGACAGTTGGAAATTCTGCAAACAATGAGGAGAGGGTGTCATCGCTCAATAATATGTTCCAGTTTTGTGTGATTATATTTTTAACTTTATAGGCCATGTTGCTGTATTGTATAGAGAAAAATGTTCTAGAGTCTCGTTGTGATTTCAATCGTGTTCTCTTTGACATCAGTTGTTTTCTCTTTAGAGATTTTGTTTTAGTCAAGGCCATCGCTAAAACTTTATTTTCATAGCCTCTTTGTTTGAATCTGTGAAACATATCATCAGCCTGGTGTTCAAAGTCCCCATCTTCATCACATATCCTTCTCAGTCTTTGAAACTGGCCGTATGGGATATTAGTTATCAGACTTTTAGGATGGAAACTGTCAGCCCTCAAAATGGTGTTCCTGTCTGTGCTTTTTCTGTAAATTGTAGTGTGTAAAATGCCATCAGTGTCAATGCTGATTGTCAAATCAAGAAAATTAATTTCTGTGGCACTATATTCCAGACTGAGTCTGATGTTGGAGTTAGTGGAGTTCAGGTAGTGGTGGAATGCAACGAGTTTATCTTCAGGCCCAGAAAAGATAAAACAGAGGTTGTCGATATATCTCCCATACCATTTTATTAAATGTTTGAAGGGATTGATGTGGCTGTAAATGTACCTCTCTTACCACAGACCCAAATACAGTCCAGCATAGTTGGGTGCATAGGCCGCGCCCATAGCAGTGCCTTTGATTTGCCGATAGAGCTTGTCCTGGAATAGAAAGATGTTATTTCTTAAAGTCCAGTTTGTTAGGTCCACTAAGAAATCTGTAGGGGGGCAGTCAGCATTAGGCCTTTGTTGAAGAAAGTGTCTTAGGGCTTCTAAGCCCTCTTCATGTGCAATGTTAGTATACAGAGCCTCAACATCCATAGTTACCAGGAAAGCATTATTCACTTTTTTAATTTCTTCCAGTTTCTTCAATACATCAGTGGTGTCTTGAAGGTATGCCTTAAGGGAGCTGGTTAAAGGTTTAATAAAAAAGTCAATATATTTAGACACTGGCTCAGTAATGCTGTCAATGCCACTAATGATAGGCCTGCCTGGTGGTGTTTCGAGACACTTATGTATCTTTGGCAGCAAGTAAAAAGTGGCCAGTCGAGGCTCCTTTGGGAGAAGGAAATTCAGTTTATTAGTAGTTATCCAATTTCTTTTCAAAGCCTCATCTAACAAATTCTTCAGTTCATTAGTAAATGAAATGATAGGGTTGGATTGAAGGGGGGCATAGTAGTGTTGGTCATTTAGCTGTCTTAGAGCTTCATAAATGTACTGTTCCTTACCCCAAACGACAGTCGCTCCTCCTTTGTCAGCTGCTCGGATAACTAGATCATCATTAGTTTTCAGCCACTGGATTGCCCGCTTTTCTCCTGCAGTCAGGTTGGAGTGAGTTGTTGTCCCGAAGCTCTGAAAAAGTTTCTCAACATCATGGTCCACTTTTTTCATATATGCATTTAGTCAGACATTGTTGCTGAGTGGAAAAAAGATGGACTTTGGTCTAAATGGGCTATGTGGCTCCCTAGCTCCATCACCCGGATGCACAGGTCCATCAGCTGTTACTTCTCTATTGTGATACCAGGCCTTCAAATGCAGATTGCGGAAAAACTTAAACAGGTCAACTTTTGTCTGAAAATAACTGGTCTGGAATGTTGGGGCATATGAAAGGCCCTTAGACAGCACATTTAAGCAATCAGGTGAAAGTGGTGTACCCGAAATGTTTATCACCGTCTTCCTTTCGAAGGGCACCAACACTCAAAGACAGTTTGGTCAAAAGCCACTTACCAGCTGAGAAACCCAAGCTATACTTCCCTAAGACAAAAGGCACCTACAGGTGTGGTGGCTGCAATCATTGTGATAACATTAAGAGGGAGGACAAGTTTGTGGATGTTTTTACACAGAGAGTCTTTTATTGTCGTGACTTTGCCAACTGTAACTCAACATTTGTGGTGTATAGATTGGAATGTGAATGTGGATGTTTTTATGTGGGCCGCACCAAACGAAAATTGCGTCAAAGACTGGCTGAACATAAGAATGCTATCAAAACACAGAATCCCAACTATCCAATGGCTCAACACTACAAAAATGCTGGCCATACTAACCACATGACTCTAAAAGCCATGGCTATTGAAATAATTCCAAATAGCACCAGGGGGGGAGACAGACTGAAATGGCTCTTACAGAGGGAAACTTTTTGGATCCATACATTGAGGGCCACATCCTATCCTGGACTAAATGAAGAAATTGACTTTTCTCCTTTTCTATGAAGTACCCCTTGTTTGCCTACTGTCTTATTTTTAAGTCTGTAATGTTATATCATGGACTGCCTTATATGTGATACTACTACTGAATGTGATGACTCTTAATGAACATTGCCATTATAGTCTTCTAATATTCAAAGAATACACTATGTCTACCTGTTTGTCTGTGCCCAGGCACCTATAGTTGTCTGTATCCAGGCACTTTGCCATTAAGACTTAGGACTTGGCCTCTCTCAATGCATTTTTGTAACTGAGAACTTATCTGGGTCCTATTAAATAGTAGACAGTTTTGTTATTTTCTGTTATTTTTTGTATATTGTCTATTGTGCAAAATGGTGATGGGACTTTTATGTTTCAAAAGCATTTCACAATGCACTGATTCTGATTGGCCATTCCACTTTGTCACATGACATGGAATCCATTTTAAAAGCACCTTTGTAAGAAGTAACAAAGTTTGCCCTGATGAAGACTGATTTGCAGTCGAAACGCGTAGGCGTTATCCCTTAAAATAAAGGATTTTTAACTTCTTTCATCAACATCAGTGTGCCTTGGATTTTTAAGACTACCACCTTCAACAAGGAACCTATAGGGCCTTTATACTTTGGGGATAGTCACAAGCTAAAAATTGAAGTTCTCATGTCCTTTCTGATGAGCACCTGATGTTTTCTTCAAACAATTGACCCAACGCAGCACTCTCCTTTTCTTCAATTCTTGACTTTTAAGACATAAATTTGTTTGTTTGATATCCATTCATTTATTTATTGTTGCCAAATGGACATATATTTTTATAGTTTCCTCGTTAGCTAGCCTAGCTAGCATAGTTATTGCTGACGTTAGAGCTACAGTAGTGAAGTAGATATAATATCAACCTAGTCCCAATTATGTCTTTATTTCCTCGTTCTCTACTCAGCTATTTTCATAAATAATCTGTAAGATCGCTTGTACAGTACCTTCATCTGTGACCGGAGGCCACTGTCTAACATCATCAACCCAACAAGCCATACTGCCTGGCTGTAGAGCTAGCTGTCATTAAGGGTGCGTTATCACGGAGGTTTGTTTACATACCAAATTGGATTGGTTGTGTCCACTGGGATAACAGCCCGCGATTTACGACTGTCTCACTACTTCTTTTATAATGTCGAGTGGGAAAACATGCCAAATGGACAGATATTTGTAGTTTTCTCGTTAGCTAGCCTAGCTAGCATAGTTATTGCTAACGTTAGCTAGCTACAGTAGTTAAGTAGATATAATATCAACCTAGTCCTAATTATGTCTTTATTTCCTCATTCTCTACTCTAAGCTATTTTCATAAATAATCTGTAAGATCGCTTGTACCTTCATCTGTGACCGGAGGCCATTTAACCTAACATCATCAACCCAACAAGCCATACTGCCTGGCTGTAGCTGTCATTGAGGGTGCGTTATCACGGAGGTTTGTTTACATACCAGTAACAGCTCAGTAATGGCGTCGCCACAAGATGGCAGCCTCCACAGAACGCCTGTATGAACATGGATTCACTTTTAAAAAAGATGGCAGAGCGCGAATCTTTTTTTACATGATTTAGTGCTGGCAAGGCATTGAACTGGGCTGAATGGATTTGGAAAATATATATTTTTTTTTAAATTACCTGTATGAACATGGATTCACTTTAAAAAAGAGAGAAGTGCTCTGCCATCTTTTTTACATGACCTTTACACTTGGTGCTGGCAAGGCATTGAACTGAGCTTCATTCGAGGATTCCAACGGTACCTCATTCATGAAAATCGGACATACAGGTCAAAGGTTACATGCACACACCTTCATACAGACAGCTCAGCCCAGCCCATTAGACAATAGGCTTGTTTGACTTCGGCTGAGTCTGACTTGGTCTGGCTTACTACGTAAACGTGATCTTCAGAGCCTAGCCGGGAGGAGCTACAACAGAGGGCAGCTCATCCCGGACAGAAAGGCTACAGTCTGCCTGACGTGACTCGCGGGAGACATCGCGGAATGTTGTTTGCAATAAACACAGCAGAACTTTCATTCTTACTCATTAAAATGAGCATGATGACTGACGAAATAAATTCTTATGATGTAGTTTAAATAAACCACTGTTGTCATACAGTTAACAGGCCTGCATTGTAGCACATACATTCAATATCAAGTGTTTCCCCTATATGTGTGTCTATCTATTTAGCCAACAGCAGAAAATAACAGAATATCCAAACGTTTTCAGTAGGCTAGCCTACCATTGTTGCAGAAATCACGTATAAGAAGGTATCCGTTCGATTTCTGTTTATTTTCGCATATTCCAACATAAGGAAGCAGCATGAGCCTCTAGTCATAATCGTCATGAGGACATTCCTCCCAAATGGCCCTATCACGTCTTTGAACTGACGTCATGAGGGCGTGTTTCAGCTCGTGCAGCTCGTGGAAGGCAACTGCAAGATCTGTCTGCAAGCTAAGACTCCCGAGATATTTTAAGGCCATGTGACATGGTGTCACGGTGGTAAGTCCCTCTCCGGCTGACAGAAGTCGGACAGAATTTCTAACCAGTATGCATTGCGTCCATCCCAGTATGCATTGTGTTCAACCCAGCATGCATCACATCAAGTCAGATCTGCACAGATCTGCCGCAAGTCGAACTCCCCTATTGCCAGATGGCTTAGAACTCTGCCAGGTGCAAGTAATCAACTCTAGCAGTAGAGCTCTACCAGGTGCAAGTAATGAGGTGCTGTGATGTCATAGAGGCCCAGCATTCAACCATTCTTTTTTGTATAGCAGAACAGAATGGGGAAACAAAGAAGGACAACACATACACACACACACACACACACACATACACATACACATGCAGCGCGGGAGGGAGGGGGAGGAAGTAGCGAGCTAGCTCTCTGTTTAGTTTTTGCCCAGCATCGCTTAGAGCACCTTTAACTGGGTATGTTAACCCAGAGTAAGCGTAAACCTGGTTCCAAAATGAGCAGGCTATGTAAATTACTATGGTAACATAGGCTCTGAACTTAACCTGGTAGGGGATAGGTTTTGTTCAATGTCAATGTCAATTTTATTTATATAGCGCCGCACCAAAGTGCTTCACAATAAAGTGCAATAAATAAAAACAGGAAGGCACAAAAACAAAAAGGGCTACAGTTAAAATAAATTAAGAAATGCAGAAAAAAGAACATTTAAAACTAAACACTGGGGCATAAGGGGAGACACTAGCCAAAGGCAAGTGAAAAAAGGTGGTCTTTAAAAGGGACTTAAAAACATTTGGAGACTGAGCTGAACGGATGTGGAGGGGGAGGCAGTTCCAGAGTCTAGGGGCTGCCACTGAAAAGGCTCTGTCCCCCCTAGTTTTCAGCCTGGCCCTGGGTTCTTCCAGCCACAGTTGGTCTGCTGACCGTAGTGCTCTGGAAGGGGAATGGTGGTGGAGAAGATCAGACAGGTAGGTGGGGGCCAGACCATGGAGAGATTTGTATACAGTCAAGAGGAGTTTGAAATTGATGCGGTAGTGGATGGGGAGCCAGTGGAGTGAAGCCAGAACTGGGGTGATATGTTCGCGTTTAGTGCAGGTGAGGAGTCGGGAGGCTGAGTTCTGAACCAACTGCAGGCGGTGGAGCTGGGATTGATCGATGCCAGTGTAGAGAGCATTACAGTAGTCCAGTTGTGATGTGATAAAGGATGGATGACTCTCTCAAGATCGCTCTGGGGCAGGTAGGCTTTTGTCTTAGCTAGGGTTCAGGTTATGTTCAATTATGTTCGGTCGTTTCAGTGCATGTCAGCCAGGCCACAGTTTTACACTTGTCACACAATGGTGTTTAATTTTGACGAAGATCCGATTGACAAAGAAGCACAAAATCATGTAGTAGGCTTTTCATCCGTGCAATTCACCTCACATCGTTGGTAGGCTATATCCTTTCTTTTCCAAACGAGTTTTGCAAGAGCACTACAGTTTTTCATCTGAATCCTAAATATAGGCTACTGGAAAAGCATTCTCCATCCATAGGCCTACACTACGCATCGAGGATTAGAATAGAATAAAATAAATAAATGTATAGCTAGCCCAATAGTGGACTTTTGTATTTGGCTCACCAGACACAGACAGATGGACAAAACATCTCCGACACATTGAAGATATCATTAAAACAAGTACAGTACAAAAAAGGGGAAAACATATAGAAAATGAATATATAAGTTTAAATATAGGCCTAGGCTACATAACAGCTGGATAGGCTGGATAACACTACGACCAATGTTTACTGACCTCCACCGTTGCAGCGCTGTGGCAGCGTTTAGCTTGCGTCTGGCCCGCCTATATCAGATACGCCAATTTGATTGGTTCCCCGGGATGCAAGGGGTAAAAGTAACGTATCATTGCTCATTGCCAGAGTGCCTTGCAGAGACAATTCCATTGTGCTCTCGCGAGAACTCTGGATTTCCAGGGGTTTGGAGCCAATAGTCCTTTCTGAGCAGATTTCACTACTCTTTGTAGTGCCTTGCGATCAGCAGCGTTGCAGTTGCCGTACCATACAGAGATGCAGTTAGTGAGTATGCTCTCAATGGTAAAACGGTAGAAGTCTGTTAATCCTAGGACATAGGTGTGCTTTCTTCAGTTCGTAGAAAGTGAAGGCGCTTCTTCACCAGACAGGAGTTGAGAGACCAAGAAAGATTAGGGGAGTTCGACTTGCGGCAGATCTGTGCAGATCTGACTTGATGTGATGCATGCTGGGTTGAACACAATGCATACTGGGATGGACGCAATGCATACTGGTTAGAAATTCTGTCCGACTTCTGTCAGCCGGGGAGGGACTTACCACCGTGACACCATGTCACATGGCCTTAAAATATCGCGGGAGTCTTAGCCTGCAGACAGATCTTGCAGTTGCCTTCCACGAGCTGCACGAGCTGAAACACGCCCTCATGACGTCAGTTCAAAGACGTGATAGGGCCATTTGGGAGGAATGTCCTCATGACGATTATGACTGGAGGCTCATGCTGCTTCCTTATGTTGGAATATGCGAAAATAAACAGAAATCGAAGGGATACCTTCTTATACGTGATTTCTGCAACAATGGTAGGCTAGCCTACTGAAAACGTTTGGATATTCTGTTATTTTCTGCTGTTGGCTAAATAGATAGACACACATATAGGGGAAACACTTGATATTGAATTTATGTGCTACAATGCAGGCCTGTTAACTGTATGACAACAGTGGTTTATTTAAACTACATCATAATAATTTATTTCGTCAGTCATCATGCTCATTTTAATGAGTAAGAATGAAAGTTCTGCTGTGTTTATTGCAAACAACATTCCGCGATATCTCCCGCGAGTCACGTCAGGCAGAATGTAGCCTTTCTGTCCGGGATGAGCTGCCTTCTGTTGTAGCTCCTCCCGGCTAGGCTCTGAAGATCACGTTTACGTAGTAAGCCAGACCAAGTCAGACTCAGCCGAAGTCAAACAAGCCTATTGTAACCATGGAGGTATTATATATAACTGGAGAGAGTGACTAAGTCCCGCCCTCCATACAAATGAATGGCGGAGGCTAGGCTAGTAAATCCGGCCAATTCATAGTCAACGCCATCTTGAACACTGGGGTTCGGATCCAGCGCCAGTCGGCTCTGACCATGCGCCAAGTTACAAAGCTGGAAATGACGCATGGACCAACGTCGATTTTTATTGGATATTCTGTAAAAAGAGAGTCGTCCTCCAGTAAGAGGGTGGCGATAATGCACATAAAGTCCTTGCCTCATAACAAGAAGAAGAAAAAGTTGATCGGGAACGCGCATGGAGTCCGAGTGGAGTCGGCCTGAAGCGCAACTTAATTTCATTGGATAACACAGCGGCTCTAACTAAGAGCGGTCTGCCTCACTGATCTATTATAGATCAGTGGGTCTGCCTGCTGTCCTGCTGCAAATATGCATTCGAACATGACGTGAAATATCCATAGTCGAACTATAAATAAACTATTCGGTTTTTAGTGCCAAGTGTAGCGCATTTTTACAGTCTATGATTAGTTTGTTTTTTATTTTATTGTTTGCCATCTCAGCGGGTGCTCTAAACGTATTTTAGCGGTGGCCCATGACCAAATCAAGCCAATAATAGCCAGTAGCCACAATAATGACTGGAGCCAAAGCCCTCAATAGCCACCCTGTTCTGAAAATAATATTGAAGATAGTATTGAAGATGACGCACAGAACGTCAGCCTGAGCGGAAAATTACGTCCCCAACTCATCTAAAATGTGGTGTCTTTACTTTGAGTTGTACACCGCAGATGGTAAAGTAACGGTTAAAGAGAATGTTGTCTGCGGACTCAGCGAAAAACAGTTTACTTACGCATCCACGACATCCAATCTTCGCGCTCACCTGTGGAGTTACCATACAAATGAGGCAGCGGTGTCAGAGGCACAGTAGACGGCCAGAGCATCGCCAGGCGTCCAACATCGTATGATTGCATACTTTCCGTAAATCCTAAATTATGTCCAGGGTCTGCTATTTACTTAGGCTGCAAAGCACAGGTATTTATTTGAGGTAGACTTATTCAAGGCAGACCTTTATTTCTTACATTGTACATTATTGTGAGACATGCGTTTTGTTTGGAGCGGCATACCAGGCTATCAAACGCAGACGATTTTCGGTTTTGGTATGGGATTTAATTTACTTTTTGACTTATTATATAGTTAAATGTTGAGACTGATGGGCATTTAAATCTAGAGGGTATTTGATGATCACTGTAAAGTTTCGTGTAGTGGAAAAAGTGTTGGAATTTCCAGTTGTTTATTGCGAGACAAGGCCTTTCCTTCATTCATTGAACGTGCGCTGTGATCTAATGGAAACCTTATTGCATAGCGAAGTAACCTAAATTGAGCTTTTTTTTTAAATTATGCATGGTTTACTTTTTATTAAATTCGTAGGCTGGAATGCCTCGCGGCAATAATTGTGTTTATATGTAGTAGCCTAGTGCTTCGATCAGCCTCTGGCAAGCTCCAAAGGGGGCGGCAATAGGTTGAGAGCAACGTGTTGGAGACCCATGGTGTAACGAGACAAGGTCTTTATGCCGCTGTAATTTATTGTCTTTAATCATGTTTAGGCTATGTTTGTTCGGGACAAACAACAACGAAACAAGATCAATACAATTTAATTTATTTGTTTATTTGTCATATGATGGATAAACAACCATAATATGCACGTCTTCTCATAGGATCCTGAAGAAATACGCACTGAATAACGTTTGGCTGTAGCCGCCGGATAGGTACCCGCCCACCAACATGTACGCGCATGAGAGCTCGTGCCCAACACGGATTTTCGTGCATGGAGCTGGTTCCAAATGCTCCATGCAGCGCCATATTTGAAAATGGCGTATGCTAACATGCCGAAGCTAATCTGCACGCTCTTGACCCCCTGATTGTAACAGTATAGCGTCATGAACATAGGTGCCAACTCTCACGCATTGGCCGTGAGACACACGCATTTGATTAGTTTCACACACTCACACGCCACACCCCCGATTTCTCACGCTGAAGTGTCAACCCGGTCGGTCAGATGAGTTTATGAGATGAGAAAATGAGTTTAGCCTATCTATAGATCTACCTGTTGAGCCACGGTTATGCTTTCAGAGACGGTGAGAGGGTTCAAGGGCACCCCCTGTCTGGAATTTTCTAAATTTTCTCTCATTTGCGATGCTACTTCAGAAGCCATCCCAGGCGCACTCCCCCCCCGCATTTCCCCGGGTTCAGGTATGCTTTGAGTATTATTGTGTATTTTTCACGCTGAAGTGTCAACCTGGTAGGTCAAATACCTGGCAGATGAGGTTCAACTAAACCTATACATATGATATCACACACCAGGTGAACGTGCGGAATCTAAGCTTTCCAATGCTATTCGCGCCAAGTTGCTGTGATAAATGGTTCGCGAGAAAATTAACATTGAACCGACGTACAATTTAGGCTAATCATCAGTGTTGGGCAAGTTACTTCAAAATCGTAATGTACTATGCATTACTTATTACTGTCATTTCAAAGTAATTTGTTACATTATAATATTACTGTCTCTGAATTGTAAGGCATTACACTACTATTGCATTACTTTTAAGTTACTTTCACCAAAATATCTAGAAATATGGATTTGCCATTCTAAATGCAGTTTATTACACTCAATGCAGCTTGCTCTTCCAATGGAGGGAGATGTGGTATAGCATAATAACTGAGCTAGGCTTAAGGCAACAGTAGAACGCAATAGGCGCAGTGCTCATGATGCAATACAAGGAACAATCATAGTCAGAATTTTGTTAAAAACCGACAAAAGGTCAAAGTCTGGTAAATTGTGATAGAAATACTGTAACTTTAAGGCCTAGGCCTACTCATTAAAATCAATAGAGAGCCTACTATATTGTAAATCAAAGCTTAAAGGAACCGTATGTAAGATTGTGGCCAAGTAGCGGGTACTACAATCACTTTCAAATTACTGTAGAGCGGTGTATCCCCTTCCCCTCCCCTCTGACTGGCAGAGTTGGCAACCGGATGACAAAACACTACTGACTTTGTGATTAGTAGATAGGTGGAGGGTGGCGCATTAGGCCAAAACACAACATGACAACATCAACATCAGTTGAGGGCTGCAACTTCACTTTTTAAATGACAATATCCTGGCCAGACTACTGTTGTCAGTGATATAAGTATTTGAAATGAACATGATTTCTTAATGTCTAGTGACATATCAGGGCAATTTTTACATACGGTTCCTTTAATAAAGACATGTCAAGATGGTGGCCTGCTGGCCATTTCAGTGCCCTAAGTGAGTGGCTTTGAGTGAGTGACATTTAAATGATAACTTAAACACCTAAAGTAAAATAAAAGGCCTATTATTTACAGACCATTACTGTGTATTTTTAAACATTAATTTCTGAAGAAATGCTGTTTTACTTATAAATGGTGCACTGTCACGTTAAGAGCATTGATCTTTACGTTGTCATAATGCCCTTTTGCTAGCTCTTGTTTACAAGCCTTATTTGTTTGAGTTACATTGATAGCACAATATTAACAATAATATGCACAATGTTAAGTTGTTTTAAGCAACCTTCATTGCTTTGGAAATGGAAGTATATGACATGTTGCTTCACATTTCGTGAATACAAGTGAATTATGAGCCTGGTATCCACCTAGCTATCTGAATGGAATGCGTTTCAGTCGACTCAGCATATCATGTGCTTCATGTAGCCTAAATGCTTGGAAAACGAATGATTGAAGACCCACCAATTCTAGTAGGCTACTACGTGGTGATTGAGAGAACCCAAAAGGTATCAAACTTGCATGTAACATCGTGTTAGTGCATTTTGACATTGTAAACGTTATTGATGAAGAGTGAAACGCAGTTTGCAGTAAAGCTACTATTCATTGGTTACATTTGGGTGCCCCCTCTGTCCTTTGGTGCCCAACGCAAAGTGCGTGATGCGCGTGGTGGGAGCGGTGGCACTGCCAGGCTACACAATCTTTTTCTGCATTTCTATCCCTTTATTCTCTTCAATTCAAGTTCACAGCACAAAGCTGGCATGCACAACAGCATAGTTTGTGTTTTATCAAGAATCAAAAAGATTAGCGTGGCACTACTTTAGATGTTTCATTAATTTACTTGTGCTATTTCGCGAGCTGAGAGATCTTTCGGTTTCGCACACAAAGTGCACTAACTATTATGTTCTTCATAGCCTTGTCTCTGACAAGCTGAAAATAATGAGCGTAGGCTTATGTCCATCCAGCAAATAGAGTCCGCCTGCGAGTCTGCTGCAGCCACAGTCATATTCAACCAGTATAAGGAGATAACGTTCTACTATTTTGCGCGGATTTTTTCTCCTCTGTTGTTCTCGCGTGGTGTTTGCGAATATGTATCAAAACAAAACAAGCACCTAATTTTGGGTTAAACTGCATTGTAACACGCGTTACTGAAGTTTGTACCGAGTAAATATTACCCAAATTTTTTTTTGTAATGCCTTACATTACCGCGTTACCGCAAACAGCAATATATTACAGTAATTACATTACTTTTGTAACGCATTACTCCCAACACTGCTAATCATATTTGCATTTTGCACACAGTGCACACCTATTACTCTCGGTTTAATATTTCACTAACCCTTCAAGCAACACGTGGCAAACCCAATATCACAATAAACAGCAAACCGTACCGAATACGAGGATATAAAGCATGCCTCTGTGCAATAAGTGGTTCCTGAGTAATCCGGTTTTGAAATTGCAGCACATTTCTACATAGCCTCATTGGGGCGAAATTATAATGTATTCTAATGTAAACTATTTGTCAGTAGGCCTACATACATTTTTGTAAATTGCTCAGCCATAGATTATCCCACTATCATGGTTCTTATATTGTCAGGTTCCAGCCAATCCCATTACAGATAAATTAATATATTTATATTGGCATGCTTCCTAGTGACATTAATGCAAAAATATGAAGAAAATCAAATAACGAGACACAAATATTGATATAAAGCCTGACATAAGCCATATGCAAACATTCACATCATGCAGATATGGGTACATCCTGAAAAAGGAATAGCATGTAGGCTATAGGCTATGGCCATTACAATGACCAATATATTATCTTAAATAAACTAGCTGAATAACACAGGTGACCACTTCTGCATAATTTCATGGAGTGCTGAAATGTACACACATTTTTGAACATTTCTGAACTGTGAAATGTAGCATTATGTTTTTGTGGTTGTGAACTTATTGCAATATCACCATAACTATTCCACCTGTGTGCATGGTTATAATTCTGAGGTGCAAAATAGCTTAGGCTACAGCACAAATATTTCCATAAAAATAAGCAAGTCTGACCTCTGAATTTATTTTGAAAGTGTACCTGATTAATTCATTTAAAAGTTAAAATATACAAACATTTCTTAAATTCTTACAAAACACCCACCCACTTTTTTTTTTTTACACGCATTCTCCCATTCCTTTTTTGTCACACACACAGTGAAAAGCACCAAATCCCCCGCAGTGTTGAAGAGATCAGTCATCCCCCTCACTTTTGATAAGGTAAAAAGCCTTATAGGTACGAGTAGTCCTTATCCTGAACTATCTGTCAAAAATAAGCCCCGCCCCCTGAAACGTCATAAATCACGTGTTAGCCACGCCTCTTTTTTATGCAAATTAGCCATGTGGTTTTCGCCACGTGTTGTTTGTTATTGTTATTGTTTTGTGAGTCATGTGGCAGTCATGTGACTGGTGTCATACCCCTGGGCGGCCATATTGGATGTAAATTCATGTGACAGTCATGTGTCTGGTGTCAAACAATGCCACGCCCCCCTTGGCATCCATATTGGATGTAGTGTCATGTGACAGTCATGTGACTGATGTCAAACCCCTGGGGGCCATATTGGCCCCCAAACCCCCATGTGTGTTTTGTGGATAATGGGTGGATCAGATAAACTTTGTAATAGTTGTATTATGTTTTGTGGTAAATGGGTATAAATACAAAGTGTGCTGTTAGGATGGCCAAGTGGTTAAGGCGTTGGACTTAAGATCCAATGGACATATGTCCTCGTGGGTTCGACCCCCACTCCTAGCAACTATATTAATGGCTGAGTGTAGTATGAAGCATACTTTTATTTATTGATAAGACCTAGAGATGTTGAGAGATATGGATTAAAAAATAATTTTAAAAAAAGTTTAAATTGGATACCATTTCGTTAGACGCTTTGGTTTAAAAGATGTCAGCCAAATCCCATGTACTATAATTTTTAAAACTAGAATCATGAGGGGTCGTGTGTGTGACCAAATGGGTCTATGTCTGGAGGAGGGGTTGTGTCTATGCCTGGAGGAGGTGTTGGGCCCTGACATGTCTCTGAGTTTATTGTTTGAAGTCCCTTTCATGTGTCTTATCAAACAGTTGGCTAGTCTCAGGCGTGCTGTTTAACTGACTACAATCACAATGGTTAATTATGTATACTTGTATTGTGAGTCTATGATTCCCCCACGCTTTGTAGAGGAGGTGTTGGGTCCGGACATGTCTCTGAGTTTATTGTTTGAAGACCCTTTCATGTATGCACCATATAGAGGGCTAGACGCTGTCGTCCTGTTTAACTGATTACATACACATATGTCTCTGTGAGAACTGTATATGGCTAGTGACAACTGTATGCATGCACGTAGGGTCATTATAATAATGTGTTTTTGGTGTGCTAGGTAGCCATATGACTGCCATGATGTTGCTAACTACTCTGCATAGGGGGATGTAAACAGTTAGTGTATGGGGGGTTAGGATCAAACAATTAAACGGGATGATGGCCTGTACCGGAGACTTGCTGTCTGATATTGCTAACTACTATGCATGAGGGGATGTAAGCAGTTAGTGTATGGGTCTGAGGATCAAACAATTAAACGGGTGATGGGGGGGTACCGGGGACTTGCTGTCTTATATTGCTAACTACTATGCATGAGGGGATGTAAGCAGTTAGTGTATGGGGGTTAGGATCAAACAATTAAAACGTATTGGCAGGGGGTGGCGACTGTCTGGATCTGCATTTGTAATAAGACCTATGGCCTACAGTAGGCGGGGTGATGAGGGTCGTGGTCAATGTTCTGTTGACCAATTGAAGGCCTGGGGGGCCAAACCTACAAACTAATGTTATGACATATTACCAGCCTACATTTTGAATGGTCAGCCCCTAAGGTTTAAAAAGCCCAGTTAGAACATTCTGCCAGGAATTCATCAGTCTTCATCATTGACTTGTCTGTGGTCAGAAGATAGCCGTGCAGCATGGACCTCAGTACCTGTGAGTATGTATTTGTATTAAGATCTATTTACCCTTACGGTCAATGGTTGTCTATACTATACATGAAATACCTTAATTGCCATTAACACATATTTGTATTTGTTTTTGTTTTTAACAGTTTGTCAATCCTCGGTGGTTCATTGAATACATCTGGTGATCCCATAGCATCTGATGCTAGACCCGGACATCTAAGCCTACTTTGTAAGTGTCCCCAAGCTAAATATTACCTAGTGTGGAGATTTGTATTTGTTTTTTCCTGTTTCCTATTCTTTTTATTAGCGGGCTATTTGTTAACAATGTATTCTGTTTGTTTCTACATTTTCAGTGCATGGTGATATACTTGACAAGGCGGAGAGTGATTGTGCTTCAGAAGGTATGGTTTCCCCGGGGTTTACTGCTTGATATCCTGTCTGAAAAGTGTCTCTAAAAGTGTTTCTCTTTATATTTACACATTCAATATCCATTCTATTTCATAGCAGCGCCACCGGTTCTATCTGATGATAATCAGGTCATCAGAGTCTCCGACACAACAGAGTCTATTCTGCTTGGCGAACACGAATGGACATACCGATTGGCGTGTCTGAAGTGGGAGAGGACGCGACGAGTAGGCCTACCCACACGGGGTCTGCAGACACTACAGCTGGGGTATCATCCGACGTCCGTATCTATCACAAAACAACTGAGAAGCGTCGTCATAGCGATGTTGAAGAAGATCTAACCGAAACTGAGGGCTCTGCTAAGCGGTTATATGTTAGCGTTCAAGAAACGATTGGTAAGTTGAAATACACCAATATCTGTTTATGATCAAATGAACCATGTGCTAAGCGCCCCCTAGTAATGCGTTCGCTATCATTTACAGATCTGACTACAACGGATTACGCGATAGGCCTTGGAGACGCATCTATCGGGGTTACTTTTTCAAAGGACTATCGACCTATTGTTAAGACTCAATCAGTGGATATCAACTGCGCGGATTTATGGACTGATACGCAACTTGAAGCATGGGATATTAATGGAGCGGATTTTGATGACATATCTGACTGGGATATACTAAACGCTGTGGAAGCCAACGAATCCTGTGAAGTTCATAAAAGGTCAGTTTTAACGGGCTTTGATGACTTGGGGGAGGCTGTTCCCTCTGTAAGTAATGCCGTGTGTGATGTAAACTCAGGTCGCTATAAGTACACAGATGCAGAATCAGCCTTGGATACGGTTGTGTTGATGCTAGATGATGCTAAGCCAAAATGTGGTGAACGTTTAAATACACCCATGACTCATAGAGCCGCCGGGGTAGTAGATCCATGCGGCAGTGCGCTAGATCTGGTTGTTGGTGCTGTGAAAATTCTGCATGAGGTCTGCAGAGATAATCACGTAGCCACTAAGAATCATGCGAAGAATTTCGCAGTTGTTATGGATGGTATACAGAGCAGGGATGACCCTTTTATGTTGATCTAGACTTTGTTAAAACCCTATTATGATAGATTGTCTAAGGCCTTATTTGTTTTTGATTTGTAACCTATAGGTTTCTTTTTTTCTATTTCTGTTTTTTATTTTCTAATTATTTTTCTACTAGTTATGATTGGGCATGTGTGGTAGGCTATATATGCGTAATTTAGTTTTAAAAAGTCTTGAATAATTTGCTGAGTAATCACAGAGTAGCAATGACGCCCCCACATAAACGCGCTAGAGATGATGAACCGAACAGAGGGGGTGACGACAATGAGCCGCCTGATAAACGTACAAGAGATGGCTACCCTGACTGTGTTAACACTCTGCAAACAATGGTTGCTCAGCTTGAAAGCCTAGCTGCTAGATTCGTACAAAACATTGACCGGGACAATCCTATTATCAAGCGCATGAAGCAGAATTTGGAAACACATCGCAGGAGATGCATAGATTCCAACACCCCACAGCCAACCATTAGTCAGAGACCAATACATGACACTATTAACATCGACCATCCTTACATTCAGACAAATAATGTTACACATGGGCCACACCCATCAGATACACCAGCTGATGAGCCATCGCTGAACCCGATCACTAGTCAGAGGCCAATTCATGACCCTATTAACATTGACAATCCTAACATGCATGCAGCTAACGATACATATGTGCCGCCCTGTTCAGTTAGCGCACGAGGTGAGCCCTCAGTAAGCATGGATGTGTTAGCTGGAGGTTCTGGGGTGCAAACAGGCACTGGTGGTGATATGCATGACAGGGCTCCTACAGTAAGCATGGATGTGTTACCTGGTGGGGTGCAATCAGGCACTGGTGGTGATGTGCATGATAGGGCTCCTACAGCTATTTTACAAGACGAACCCACGGCGTGTGTGGATGTGACTCCTGGCAGTTCTGTTGTACAGCCCTGTGGAGGCGACAATGTTGGACATGACGTGGCCCATGATTACAATTTAGACCGTGATGCCATAGAACGCTTAGCGAATGAAGGAGGTGTTGTTGGTGATTACAGAGTTATAGCCAGGCCCCGTTTCAACAGTATGGAACTAAGTAGGCCGTTAAATTTTAGGGGATTGCGTGATACTGACATGGCTTCATACATAGAACACTGTTACGCTACCTTGAATGATATTGTGGATATCTCAAGGAGATTAGGTGGGGAAAATGCAGTTATCAACATTGTGTTAAGGGGTGAAAGTCTTACTACCGATGTACAGGCTAAATTGACAAATGAAGATGGTTATGCTTTGGACAGGTTGATTGAAGCTATTGAGAAAGTGTTACAGAGTAACACGATGCTCTTGGCCGATCAGAGTCTGGATCTCTTCGTCTCTATAGTGCGTAGTGGAAATGGTGGTGCTTATAGAAAACTCAAGGATTTGGCTCATGATGAGGTCATCAGGAAGAAAAAAATGTGTCTGTTCACACCTGTTAATGACTACTCAAACAATGCCTGTTTAGCTATTTGTCTGGCTCATTTTTTGAACCCCGATGCCACAGCCGATAGATTATTGGAGCTGGGGGCTGACATGCATGAGCATGCGGGGTTTACACCCCAGCAGCAAATAGGCTTTGCTGATGTGGCCGTGTTTGAGGAAATGTACGATGTTAAAATCGTGGTCTTTTACCGAACCCCCATACATGAGCTGCTGACGTATCAGACTAGGGTGACACCCAACCCTAAGAAAACTGTTTATCTGTACCTCCATGACAATCATTACCACCGGATTTTGCGCCCCAATACATTCCTGGGGGAAGGTCACTTTTGTGGTTTTTGCTACCGTGGCTACAGTAATATACGTGATCGATCACGCATGTAAATACAGCTGTGATGTATGCAACGATGTGAATTGCCACAAAAATAAAGGTCCATCAGTATACTGCCGTGATTGTATGCGGTACTGCAAATCACCTTATTGCCATTCCAGACACAAACAACCCGCGCCCACTGGGGTTATAGGTAGAACGGTGGCCCCATGTGAAGTCACTAAGTACTGCAATAAGTGTAACAGACGATATCATGTTAGCATGAATAAGAAAAAACCCCACAGATGCTCAGCCATGCGTTGTCCTCACTGTAAAGCCGAATTGGTACCTGGTGATAGCCATGGCTGTTTCATTCAACCCTTCAAGCCGGAAGAGACAGAGCCCAAGTATATCTTTTTCGATTTAGAAACACGATTTGAAAATGGTAAACACCAGGCTAATTTTGCTGCAGCCATGACTTTCAATGGGCAGTCTTTTGAGGCAGAGGGTAGTAGTTGTGTGTTTATGATGTTGAGACACTTCAGACGGTCTACAAATAAGGGCTACACATGGATGGCCCACAATGCATCAGGGTTTGATAATATCATTATACTGGAGCATTTCACCAAGCTAGGGGTTACACCCAAAATAATCATGACTGGATGCAGATTGATTTTCATGTATGATGAGATCTTTAAACAGCGGTTCATTGACAGCTATTCGTTCATCCCCATGCGTTTGGCTAAGACAACTGCGGCCTTAAATCTGAAAACCGGTGATAAAGGGTACTTCCCACACAAATTTAACACAGCAGTGAACAACTGCTACAGGGGCCCCTATCCAGACCGTGAGTACTATGGGTACGACACCATGTCCAATAAAGACAGAGCTGACTTTGACACATGGTATAGCGAAGCATCCAAAGGCGTATTTGATTTTCAGAAGGAGTTACGATCTTATGGGGCTCACGATGTTGTGCTACTGAGGGACGCGTGCATGAAATACCGAGAGGCGTTCATGGGCTGTACTGGTGTAGACCCCTTCACTCAGACTACATTAGCATCCTGCTGCATGGCCGTCTACAAGGCGCGCTTCCTGCAAAGAGACACAATAGCACTCACACACAACAATGCCTATGTTAACCAACATAAGGCATACTCCAACTCCTCTATCCAATGGTTGGAATATGTGAATGATAGTAGAGATCTGGTTGTACAACATGCTTTGAAAGGTGGCGAGGTGCAAGTAGGTCAGTACTACCTCGACGGCTATTATGAAAAAGATGGTGTCAAATATGCACTCGAATTTAATGGCTGTTTTCATCACGGCCATGATTGCCGCTACAATCCAGACCATATACACCCCCTGTTAAATATCCCTTACGGTGATGTGAGGAGTCATTTTGATGATAAGGTGACATACCTTACCAAGACCAAAGGGTTTAGGGTCGAAGTGATGTGGGAATGCGAGTGGAACCAGGCTAAGCAGAGTGACCCTGATGTTAAGAGATTCATGGCCACATACATACACCCTGATCGTTTAAATCCTCGTGATTCTCTTAACGGTGGAAGAACAGATGCCTACAATCTTTACCGCAAAGCTGGTGAGGGTGAGAAAATTCACTACGTTGATTTCACATCCCTATACCCGGCATGTCAGAGCAAGTGTGAGTACCCCATCCACAACCCCCAGATCATAGTGGGAGATTTTCAGCCACTTGAAAATTATTACGGGTTGATCAAAGCTACAGTCTCTCCACCTAGGGGCTTACTACACCCTGTGCTGCCATACCGCTGCAATGGCAAATTGATGTTCCCCCTCTGCAGGACTTGTGCTGTAGAAGAGAATCAGACCAGCCCCTGTGAGCACAGTGATGATGAGCGCTCCATTTCGGGGTGTTGGGTTAGTCTTGAGCTGATGAAGGCTATTGAAAAGGGCTACATTGTTACCAAGGTTGATGAGGTCTGGCATTTTTCTCAGAGATCTGACACATTGTTTTCAGACTATGTGAAGACATTTCTCCAATACAAGCAGGAGGCTAGCGGCTACCCTGCCCATGCAGTGACTGATGAGGCTAAAGAGGCCTACATCGAGGACTATTATGAGAAGGAGGGGATTAGGCTGGATCCTGATAAGATCTGTTTGAACTAGGGGTGTAACGGTTCATGTATTCGTATTGAACCGAAACGGTACGGGCGTCACGGTTCGGTGCATGAATTTACACGGAGAATACACGGTATAAAAATACATAAAACTCGTGTGCGGATTAATTAATGTCATGCGCAATTACTGTTAAGTAGCGAGAGTTACGGGAGTTCTTTAGCGACACCTAACGCTAATCTGTAGCCTCGCCTTAGCTCTGAAGCTCTGATTGGCGCCTATGTTTTTTTTTGTCAGGTCGTCGGTCGAGTCCGTCAGTCATTAGCAGCACCAGAGAATGTCTAATAAGGGGAGAACTGCCACTCTCGGAAAACTTCCGGTTTCTGAACTGGTTGCAGTTCCTTCTGTGGTTCCACATGAGGGCGCTCGTCCACGAGTGCAGAATGCATGGAGGTCTATGGAGCTGTACCCCTCAAAATCCACTTTTCTCGGGATATAATTTTTTTTCAAGTAATTTGAATATTGTATTCGAAAGGGGAGGCAAAGAAAATACACTTGGTGGAGTGTTATATTTTTTAAAGTCACTTAATTGTTCTAAAAAGCCTTTCAAACGTGTCAATGACGTCACTCATTAGCACAATGCTAGCGTGTTATGGGCAACAACGACCCAAACTGTAAGAAATCAAAAGGACATAAGTACTCGTTCATTCAACTTTTGACCTATAACCCATGTTGAAGTTATACAAACTACAATCAAATCTGAGATTTGTCAACGACAATCAGGTGAAAGAGACAAATTTAGCCGTCTAGCTCCATTGACTCCCATTCATTCTGCACTCATGGCGATCGCCCCCAGTGGAAATATGGTGGAACTGCAACCAAAATTCGGTACAATGGGACTTAATACGGAGTGGCAAGGCTCTCCGTAGACGGGCTCTGGCAGCACTAAGGTTAGACCTACAAGAGTTAGAGGATCCGCTGGTCTCTTTAAGATCGCAAGTTTGAGAACTTCAGTTACAGTAACGTTAGTACAGGCGAAAGAGTGGTGGATAAGATGAAATTGTGTGTCGGCGTTGTTCAGCATTGGGTATGTGAGTGGAAAAAATGCTACACATATTCGAAGCCATCACCCAGATGATGTAGGCTACCAATCACTGAAACGAGGGGAAAGAAACTTCCCGTGCGCTTCAGCAGCCTTTGGATACACATACAAATAGGGCCAAAACCTATGGCTTAAATTAAATGATTTCGTAATGACAGAAAGCTATGTAAATCGGGTGGTAATTACCTTTATGTTGGGGTAACTTGTAACTTCTCACATGAGGAGCTGGTAGTGTTAAGTGCATAGACAGTAAAATAAAGTGACAACGCTAACCAGGCTAATAAACAAACCATGCTACGGTGAGTTAACGTCAAAGGGCAAAGTCACGTGACTTCTAGTTGTAGTCTGTTTATGAAATGAAAGGAGCAATTTCGTTTTTAAAAAAAAGGCAAAATAGTGTGATATTTTCACAGTTAGTAGGCTAGATTATTACTTTACACACAATGAAAAATATTGAGGCAAATTGTAGACCCTTCCATATACAACTAAACACAGATGTTGAAGGTCTTGCTTAAGTGGATTTTTAAAAATCATTTTCTATGTAATTTGCACTTTCAGAAATAAGAGATGCTGTAGGCCTATTTTCAGTTTTATAGCTGATTGTCTTATTTTGTTTACAAGTTACAGATTGAGTCTGGGCACTTATTGTACTGTTTAGCCTACATCTTACACACTTCAGGCTGTTGCAGATAGCTCAGGGAAGAGACTGTATGACACTAGGTGGTACAGCCTGAGACATGTACAAAAAAAAATGCTTTCTGCATTTTTGTTTTGCTTTTCCCTCCATTGTACCGAACTCGTACCGAACCGTGATGTCCGAACCGAGGTATGAACCGAACCGTGACTTCTGTGTACCGTTACACCCCTAGTTTGAACCCTGCCGTAAGGCAAATAAACAAGTTGCTGCTCAAGAGTCTCTGGGGACGCTTCTCTATGAGAGAGAATTTGCCCACCACCGAAATGGTGAAAGACCCAGAGCAGTTTGCCCGATACATTTTTGGTTGTGAATATGATGTCACACACTTTTCATTTGTGTCTGATGATGTGGCCCTAGTCCAATGGCGACATGTTGAGGGGAGTTGTGTACAGACCTCAAACATTAATGTGTTTGTGGGTGCATTCACCACCGCTCATGCTCGCCTTAAATTGTACGAGCTTATGGACAAATTGGGTGACCGCTTATTGTACACAGATACTGATAGCGCTGTTTATGTCTCAAAGGATGGCGATTGGGAGCCGCCGCTGGGGCCCTATTTAGGGGATCTCACAAATGAGTTGGATGATGGTGACTACATCACAGAATTCTGCTCAGCCGGACCGAAGACTTATGGCTATCGCACAGCCCATGGTAAAACCTGTATGAAGGCGAAGGGCGTCACGCTTAATGCAGAGAATTCAAAACTGATCAGATTGGACACCCTCATTGACCTTGTTGATCATTATGTGACTGACAGAAATAGCACACGACACATACGGGCTCGAACTGATAACATTGTGCGTAACAAGAAACATCTCATTCTAAAAAACAAAACTGGTGAGAAGAGGTTCAGGGTTGTTTACAACAAGAGGGTGCTACTACCCGACTACACAACTAGGCCATACGGATACTAATGGGGTATATGTCTATCATGGATAAATATAACACCGGCTTAAAAGAGGCCCCTGTATACGATTTCAGACTACAGCATCCATTTTCTTGTGTGATAAGCGGGCCTTCTAATTCTGGCAAGACATTTTTTGTAAAACAGTTGATAGCCAATATCGACACCCTTATTAGTGATGCAATTGAAAATATAGTGTATATTTATGATTGTTGGCAGCCACTTTATGACGAATTGTTAAAGCTGAGAGATGTCAAATTTATTCAAGGAATACCTAACGCTCTAGATGATGATGAGTTATTACCCATATCAAAAACTAACCTGCTAATTATTGATGATGTAATGAAAGATGCCAGCAATAATACAGAAATAGAGAAGGTGTTCACACAGTATGTACATCACCGTAATCTTAGTGCCATTTACATGGTTCAGAATCTGTTCTTTCAGGGGAAATCTAGCAGAACAATCAGTTTGAACACTAATTATCTAATTGTTTTCAAAAACCCTAGAGATAACAACCAAATCAGTGTATTAGCGAGACAGATGTACCCCGGTAACACAAAATTCTTTCTTGAATCTTTTAAAAATGCCACTGAGAAACCCTACGGATATCTGTTGATTGACTATAAACCAAAAACCCCAGATTTGTACCGTCTCAGAACAGATTTGCTTTTGGAGCATCAGGCTGTCTACGTGCCAAAGAAAACAAACTGAGACACCGAAATGTCTGAGAGAATCGGTAGAAATTTACCTCTTTTAAAACGTTTACTTAAAGCTAAACCGCCCCAGAGACGTATCATTTTACATTCTGCGTCAGATGAGTTAATCTTAGCTCTCTGTGAGGTGACACTGAATATACTTAGGGGGACTATACCCTTAACAACCATACAATATAGAAAACTACGTAAAAATAAGATTTTGATAAAGTTGTTGGCTGACAAGAAAATTGGCATACGCAAAAAGAGGCTCACTATTAACCAGAAAGGCGGATTTCTGCTACCCCTCTTGAGTGTTGCTCTACCGTTCATAACCAGCCTGTTTACATCAAGACATAGTTAGAAATAATGGAGTATGCTGAGAAAATGTATCTGGTACCGCGAAGACAACTGGACCGTTTAAAAAATGATGTCGCTCCTACCCCGCTGCGCCAGTCTGTTGAAAACGAGTTGGAACTAGCTATGAAAGATGTTTTGGGTAAAACATATATGACCCCTCATGAGAAGGTCCAACATTATACGTCATTATTACAGAGATATTTGGCCCTGGTTAAACAGGGGAACCTTGAGACGAACACACTGACACTGAGTTTACCACAGCAGTCGTCACCCGATGATGTGCCGCAAAGTTTAGCTGTACAGCATACACCCCCCACTTTTGAGAACAATCAGGTAGTCTCTGAGGTTTTAAAAAATGTACCCCCGAGAAGCAAAAGGAATGCAGAGTATATATTAGCAAAAATGTACAACTCTCAAGGCATAGCATCATGGGACGATTCTGGGTCTTTTGTTTTTAATGGCACAACTATTCCAGGTACTCATGTGTTTGATCTGGTGAAAAGTGTCACAGGGTCACATGCTGCGAGTCATAGAAGGCGACCTCAAGGATGGCATGAATTTCTGATCTGCACTCCATTTGAACAATCTATCAACCTTTCTGAAAACATCACTTAGAACATGTCGGTCTCTCCAAAGATACTCCACTTTAGGTGTATATACGCATTCACGCAATTCTTCTTCATTATAGTATGAGGGTCTTCTGAATGCGCCGCTAGACAGGCGAATGAGATCCTGCTGGCAGTCAGCACACACATGGTAAGACTTGACATAGGCTGGACTATTCCAGGTTGTTGTGTACCGACTGTCCATAGTAGGCTGTACAATATCCATCCAAGAGTCCCTAAACATCACCCAATCGGCATCACAAAATGAAATGTGTGACATATCGTCTGAAAACACCAACTCCGGAGATGCCAAAGCGTATAGCTTCACACTGCGATCGATCTTCCTTGTCAAAAACATAGCCTCCTATGCGACCATCATTCAGCAACCATTGGTATTCCACGCCATCATTAGGTTTACTCAGAAAATTAACAAAAGTTTCAGGTCTCCTCCTCTGCGGTGCATAAGTCATTTCAGGATTCGATAGCTTGGCGCTAACAGGCGTGAGCGTAATCCGTCTCTTTGATTTTCCCGATTCAATCATGTCTGCCATGGTAAGTTCTGTTCAAAACCACTGCTAGCAATGATAGCTATACATCGCACACAGCTTTTATAATCTCAATCCTAGAGACAGGCCGGGGCAAAACACACCCACTACAAAAGGGTTTATAGATAGCCAGCTGTCTGCATACAGACGTCACTACTCATAAACAGCTCATTTACAATGTTATCAACACTAGTGTACGTAGGTAGTAGGCCGACCCCCCGCATGAATGGGTTCACAAACATTACACTCAGTGACAAGCCCGGACAAAACACCACCCCTACAAAGTAGAGGGGGGGTCATAGACATACATCCCGGTCACCTACGACCACCATGAATTCGCTTATAAGGGTTATATTACATTGCATACCATTGAAGCCCGTCAGCCGAAATAGCTCAGTTGGGAGAGCGTTAGATTGAAGATCTAGAGGCCCCTGGTTCGAATCCGGGTTCCGGCAACACCATTTTCTTTTTTTTTTTTTTTTTTCTTTGTTTTTTTTTTTTTTGTATTTATACCCATTTACCACAAAACATAATACAACTATTACAAAGTTTATCTGATCCACCCATTATCCACAAAACACACATGGGGGTTTGGGGGCCAATATGGCCCCCAGGGGTTTGACATCAGTCACATGACTGTCACATGACACTACATCCAATATGGATGCCAAGGGGGGCGTGGCATTGTTTGACACCAGACACATGACTGTCACATGACTTTACATCCAATATGGCCGCCCAGGGGTATGACACCAGTCACATGACTGCCACATGACTCACAAAACAATAACAATAACAAACAACACGTGGCGAAAACCACATGGCTAATTTGCATAAAAAAGAGGCGTGGCTAACACGTGATTTATGACGTTTCAGGGGGCGGGGCTTATTTTTGACAGATAGTTCAGGATAAGGACTACTGGTACGCTAAATAAATAATAACCTATAGGTTTACGCTAGGCTATATAAAACTCCCCATTAACAGCATCACGTCACTAACCACAGCTAAGACTGCACAATCTCTATTCACTCTGTTGGATATCTGAAGCCAGTTTGTCTACTTAGATACTGTAAATCCTCAAATTATGGCCGGGGTCTTAAGACATAGACAATATGCATTTAACTCTGGGACCCTGGTCCCAGGGTTGGATTACTGCACGGGCCTTCCGGGCCCAGACCCAGGGGCCCAAGGTGTCAGGGGGCCCTGAAGCCCAAGCCTTTGCATGGAATCATTGCCTCAATATCAACACATCAGGATGTAGGCTATAAATCTGATTGAATTTAGTATTGGCCATCCCCAAAATGCTAGCCTGACGAGCCAGACCCACATTAAAATGTAGAGTCTGGGCACTCACCGTTCGCAGTGCTCAGTCCGAGGGGCGGGATAATCGGTTGTCTTTCAAATTCCATGCGTTTTCCCACCAGCGGAGCTAGTTGGCTAGTTCAAACTTTTGCCTTCTCAAAACAAGCTTAACTCACGTCACACTGTTGGCCAACAGCAATATCCATCTTCTTTGTTTTCAAGTAGCAGGGAATTCAAGCCAAACCGTTGCAACTCTGCCATCAATCATTATGTTATGCCCCCCTAACGACTCTATAGACGATTTGATTGGCCTGATAGAAGTTTAATTTTTCGAGCTCACAAGCCAACGGAGAGTTGCTAGACTAGCCCTGGAAGCAAATGTAATTTGCTGCCGCTAGGGTGTGTCTAGATTTCTAAGCTACCAAAATGCACCAGAATACAGGAAATCACATCAAACAAATGAAAAAAATTCTGGGGGAGGACCTGTCATGAACAATTTGTTCCGGCTTGCGAAAAAGTTCCGGATGATGTAATAATCACGTTTCGATCTCACATTAAAATGTTTCTCATAGAATGTTGGCGTCGTTGCTATGACGGTTGCTGTCGCTGGACGATCCATTTACCCATTTGTGACGTCTATGCTTTGTGACCACCGAATCCTACTGCGGTAAACGTGCGAAGGAGTCCTTCAGCAACAAGGGGTTGATGGCTTGCTTGACAGCACGCTTTGCGTTACAGGAATAGGCCTACCAACCTACGTTCAGTGTAATACTTCTGCCGTTCAGGCACCGATTTTATATTTGAACATTTCTTCATAGACATTACATATAGGCTTTACAGTGGTTTGGTTGGTAGGTTTTAAACGTAATTTTTTGTTTTACTACGGAAGATTGACTCACTCAACTTGCTAACATAACGTTACATCTGGATCTGGATGCGGGACAGCAGAACTACCACACCAGAAGCTCGTGGATCAGCTCAGGTAATAAAGTCATTTTATTTGTTGCTATTGCAAATTATTCTGGTTATTACGGCGTTATTAGGCCTATCAGCAATTCCACAATGTGTGCATGACCGTAACATTTGCAATGCTCGTTATTTGGTGACTTTTGTTGTTTGCTAGTCGTGTTGACATTAGCAGATAGCTTAATGTTTTTAAGACAATCTAAACTGTTTGAATTAGACTATTTGACAAACAAGAAAGGGCAAATATGTCCCCTCAGGATGAATAAAGTATTTGTCTATCAATCCATCCATCCAGACTGCCCATAATCAATGCTGGCTGGCAAGCTGGTAGCCTATGCCTTACGTTTAATCTTAGGTTTTTTATCACACACTTGCTACAAGTGAGCTCATGCCTTCAGTCCTCCAGTGAGCATGGTGTAAATTAAGATTATATGGATGTGGAATATATTATAAAAATAGTATATGTCGTATAATTAAGCCCTATGATTTATTAACATGTTTTTATCTTAATTTACACTACCCTATACCATCCATAGTATTCTATTTATACGTAAAAATATGCATAGTGCAATTACACTTAAGCTTATACATCTATATTCTACAGCTCTTTACTGTTCTTAATGTGCATACACTTTTTGACTGTTACTATACCACATATCTGTCTATATATCTGTCTACGGTTCATACTGAATATCCATATTTATTCTGTTTTTATAATATTACTGTTAATATACTGCATACTGTATATCTATATTATATTATTTTTGTTAGTCTTATAATGTTACTGCGACTACACTGCACATATCTGTACATGATATTCATACACTGTTCACACTGCATATCCATACCTATCCTGCTCTTATAAGGCTACTGCTAATACATTGCACATATTTATATTTAATTTATATTACTATAAACCATACCACTTTCTTAACTGTATACTACTGTCTACACTGCACTATATGTCTTCTACTGCTTATACTGCACCACCTGTCTATACTGTGTGTCACATTGCACTTTTCTGCTTTTTTGCACTTCTGGTTAGACGCAAACTGCATTTCGTTGTCTCTGTATTTGTACTCTACACAATGACAATAAAGTTGAATCTAATCTAATCTTTATTATTTTAGAAGGAGAGAGAGAAGAATGAGTAATCACAGCCTTGACCATGAAGCAAGGACCATGAAGGGATGGCCATCGAAAATAAATACCTGTATAGGCAGTTACAGGCTACAGAAAGAAGATGCGGAGAGTGATCTCCCAGCATCCTCAACTGGGTATAAATGTTTGTGTATGTGTGTGCATGAGTCCACATGCACATTTCAGGTCCCTGACAGATAGAAAGTGTAGGTGCTTCTCTGACACTGTTCTATTACACCGACATAGGGAGACACTAATAGCATTTACAGCCTAATGACTGCCTTGAATTAACGTGTATACATGTGTCATTTAAAGTCCCCCTAAAGGGTATTTGTATTTACCTTAAAATAACGTTTCCAAAATAGAGCCCGACCGATAAAGGATTTTGAAGGCCGATACCGATACAAATATTTGTTGATTTAAAAATCCGATATATCGGCCGATATATATATATTTTTTCAGAAACGCGCAACAAAACATTAACAGATTTCCCTAACATTATTTATTTGTAGTTATTTAGTATTGACTAAAATAATATGATAATGCATTTCAAAAACAAACTTGTTTATTTTTAAATAATATTGTCACAGTGGAACAGAGGAACATCGAAATATATTAAAGTTCTGATAAATAAAATGTATAATAGAAACTTAAGATATGAAACTTAGTTTTTTGAACAAAAACACAATAACAACAAGTTTCATAAATATAACTTTGAACTAAGACTTAACAATTACAAAAAATAATGATGACATTATTACTATCATCATCATTTGTATTATCATTAAACAAGATAAAGGTCACTCCTAAATGATTTTGTGTAAGTGTGCGTGTAATTATAATAATTATAATTATATAATAATTAGTCCCTATTGCCTTATAAGCTACCTTATAATTACAATGTCAGCTTGCTTATCCCTTTACCTGCACTTTTAAAATTATTCCCATCAAGCTACATCAAACCATTTTCACCAACCAGTTGCTGCCTGCCTTCTAAAACCTAGCCTACTATTTAGTGATATAAATCCATTATGTAACTCTGCTGCGGCTGAACGACAGTCTGAAGCGCACATTTGGCGTCATTGGATTTCACACACGTGTAAAAGAAAAGCTAAGTTTTATGCACAAGCTACCTTTTGCACAAGCTACGTTTGATACTTTTTCTCTATGTCTAAATGTTCACTCCTCTCACGTCTAATTTACATTTTACAATGCAGGGACTGTAACTACAGATATACTAGTAATAAATCATTACTTTATTTAGGCAGAATAAGTTCGTTGTGGTTTCCAAGCTCATTAATGTTAACGTTAGCGGTCTGATATTCATAGCATTAGCTAGCTTTGTGGTTAGCTAGTCTATGATGAGCCCTAATTTAGCAATGGATAACGTCATACTGCAAATTGTAAAACATACGCTTTCAAAATTATAGGCCGGGGAGAGATGATACGTCTCACTTCTATAACTGTCACGCTATTAAAGAAATACATCTTCAGTCATATTGTCAAAAGTTAAAAGGACAGACAGTCAACTACACTGTAACAACGTAACGTATTTACTAGCTAATTCTGCTTCACTCTCGGCTTATTTAACAGCAGCAAAACTGGACATTGTTTTCACGAATTTTGTCATGCTTATTTGAGTTAAGAGAACTGATGGGGATGTTCTTTTAATTGTTATTTCAAGCAATGTATGTCTCGTGACCAAATCACCATGAACACACTTCACTGATGATCTCACTCGCGGATAACTGGTTCTCTCTGCCCGACTCTGGCTGGATCAGCAGGTTGCAGGATGTGTGGCGCGTTATACACGAGTGTTGCCAGCAGGGACGGTGTAGAGTGCCCTCTGGAGGACAAACTATACAACGCCAAGCAATTTACAAAAGATTCACTGAACAAAAATGCTGATGTGGTACATGAAAATTTAGCTAAAAATGTGGAGAATGCAATGCAATCAAGCATTTTGGACGATATATTGTCACAAGCTGCATGGCAGAATAGGCAACAGGCCGATGTGCGTTTTATTTAGAGACTGTTTTGCGCGACAGAGACTGAGTTTGCTGCTGATATTCTGGGGATAGGCCTAGCCAATGTACGACTTTAGCCTTTTAATATATTTGCTGCATTAGATCAGTCTTTCTAGAACAGGCAAGGGCTTTCTAGCCTCACGTCAGCAGCGCTGCATCACCCATATAGCCTACATTAAAACAACCAACGGATGGGCGGGTGCAGTTTTGAAAATTGGTCAACAAACTTTGGTGCTGATGGATGGCTGATGGATGATAAGTTTTGCTATGCAGTTATGGTTGAAATAATAGCCCATCAGCGCATCTCTAGTGTGTGTGCCTCTCTCTCGCTCAGAGGGGAGGGAGAGGCTGAGGGTCGATCCACCATGGATTCTAAATTCTGTGGTGGATAGGATCTACAATTAGGTGTTAATAATATTACCACGCTAGGTCGAAGTACTCCCAAGTGCTATTGCGCCACACATTGTAGTTCTCCTGTTTATTCGCTTGGAAAATCGCCAGGTTTCATGTTGTGTGACGTACACATTTTTATCAACTACTCGTGCAGCTGTATTTAAGTAGGGAAAATGTGGAGGTGTTTGATTACTGCTATGTTCCTCTCTCTACGGCCACGGCAGAGCCCGCTAGCATAGCAACATGCTAACACATTCGCGCCGCGTGACAGAGCGTTTGAGTGCACCTACCGGCGCGGGAGAGGTATGACTCAACTCGTGAAAGTTAAGGTAAGAACATATATTACTACTGATTTTGGGTGGCGTGTTCCTTTAAAGGGGGTTTAGGAGAAACAGGTCAGAATCTACAATAAGTAGAAAGAACCTTTCTGCTCTTGGAGTCCATTTTCAAATACATTATGTGCTTGTTTTACTCCCAATGTGCCATGTCCCTGATTCAGGCAACAGATTGACCTAACATGAGGAAGTTGAACTTCTTTGAATTCTTCTCATTTCTACATTATCTTTTGTGTGTACTGATGTATTTGATCTAGACAACTGACTGGTGGGTTGATCGTGACATTCCATAGGCTTTGTCTTGACAGTAATCTGAGAGGCACCTTCTCTGAAATTGGAAGTAGCTTTCACATTTGTGTTGTGTGTGTGTGTGTGTGTGTGTGTGTCCATACACAGCAGTGGGAGAAGAAATGCTTTATGCTTATGCCATTAAACACACACAACACATTTATAACCGAGATCAAAATACTTGACTAATCTGAGGAATCAATGTCCAACTCTGCCCTTTGGGCCTGGTGATGCTGATCTAACCTGACCGATTTACTGGCTCACAATGACTGCTGCAGGGCAGGTTGGGGGTAGTTCTTCACCCTAACCTGACTTTCCTGTTTAATGTCCTGTCTGAATTCATGTCTCTCTTAGTTGGCTTAACATCTTGCAGATTGACCTGCCATTCAGCCATTCAGCCTCTCGGGCTTGGTCTTTGCGTCTGGTGGGGCCTCGATCTGGTTGCCATGTACAGAGTGCATATTTGTAAATAGTTTGTTTGGGGCATCGGGTTCACCTTGTTGGCAAGTAGACTATTACCCAGATAAACTTTAGTTATAAAGATAAAAGTTAGTTTTAGAGTAACTCATGTTCAAAGAACTTTCCCTTAATGACTCATGATGATATCTTTTTACTTTCTTCATGTTCGGTAATAGATGGTCTACTTTGCATCAGCAACAATGACTCAATGATTAATTCAAATGAATGATGAAAATGATTAGAGGCACTAAAAAATACCCCGCTGGATTTACTTGATTTTATTGTGTAGGCTAGTCTACATTGGTTGCACATGAATGTTGTGCCACAGTATTCACAAAGCATGGTTCATCTCAAAGCATAACATAAGACAGTGCTCAAATTATCTTTTTGTCTTTAAGGGGGACTCTCTCATAAAAAAGTTGGCACACCTCGCACATAGCCTAACAAGGCTATACAATTAAATAGCCTAAGCGCAAGTGGAACTTTTGCGCAGTATAGTGGTGTAGTGGTGTGGTGGTGAAGTGCAGTCATGCTGCGTTCATGAGCGTAGGGTAGGCCTATACTCAGGTCTACGTCCCGTAGTAGGCTAGCCTATATTTTAATTTAACGTCTTTAATGGTAAGAGACCGCACATGGATGGAGATTAAATTACAATGCCATATATGGCAGACACCTTCAGATATGAGAGACCCCCTCAGATATTTGTTGCTTTTATGGGAGCGCGGTTCTCTCTGGCTCCCACATAATTCGAGCACTGACATAAGATACAACTCAGCTCCAAACTCTACTGGTCTCTAAACATAACCTTCTTTAGAAAACTTGTGTGAAAACCTTTACCAACAATGTTAGCTGCGTGATTGTCTCGGTGTTCTTTTTGCAAAGGGTCATGGGAACACAATGAAATGGTGACACCAAGACATCCCATGTGTTCATTTGCCTTACTGGTTACTTAGGTGTTTCACATTGACCTTACATGATTATGTTGGATAAATGCATTACTGTGGCAAAATAGGTCAGTTAAATGTAACAACATTGTTTGAAACACATGTTTGAAAGAAAATCATGGGCTTAATTTCATGTTTTGTGGTTAAGTATCTGTGACAAACCCTCTTTTGACTATTTGAAAACAATGTTGTATTTCATTCAAAACTACACTGTTTTATGTAATTGTAACGTAATATGGTTTGATAAATTGGACAGCCCCGACATTTAATTTTTTATAGTATTTTGTATTTTGTATTCGTATTTTAAATACATGTATCAGAAATACTGTCCATCCCTGTCTCCAAGCCATAATTTAGTTCACTTTCCCATGTAAGACTTTAATCACCCGTATTTCTCCTAAGAATAGCCTTTCTCTTGACTCAAGTGTAACTGACAATACCCACTGCAATGTTGTTAGTCTTATCCACAGTGTTTGCTCCTTGTTTCTCTTAAACGGGGTTTAGGAGAAACAGGTCAGAATCTGCAATAAAGAACCTTTCTGCTCTTGGAGTCCATTTCATTTCAAATACATTGTGTTCTTGCTTTACTCCCAATGAACTATGTCCCCGATTCAGGCAACAGATCGACCTAACATGAGGAAGTTGGACTTCTTTGAATTCTTCTCATTTCTACATTATCTTGTGTGTGTTGATGATCTCGAGATACCTGACTGGTGGGTGGATCATGACATTCCAAAGGCTTTGTCTTGGCAGTAATCTGAGAGGCACCTTCTCTGAAATTGGAATCAGCTTTCACATTTGTGTTGTGTGTGTGTCCATACACACAAGTGGGAGAAGAAATGCTTTATGCCTAAGCCATAACACATTTATAACCGAGATCAAAACATTTGACTAATCTGTAGAATCAATGTCGTGTCCCTGCTTTGGATCGTGTTGTCCTGGTTCTGAAGGGGAGCCTATACCAATATACCGGCAACACAATGTCTCCCTGAAGCCAGCAGAGCTCTTATGGAGTACAGAAAAGCATAAGCCTGTAAAACTTCGCACGTCTGAATCGGGCCCTGGTTCTGAGACACCAATAACTATCCATCAGATGTTTCAGAGGACGGTGGATTGCCACGGAAATGAGCTTGCATTGAAGTGGAAAGAAGATGGAAAATGGATTGCTATGACTTACAAAGAATACCTGTTTCAGTGCAGGTCTGCTGCCAAGAGCTTCATCAAAGTGGGTGATTGCTATTAAACATGGAACAGATTATTTTAAATGTGTTGTCTGCAAGTGTAGACAGAATGGTTGTTTGGGATTTGGCGGTTTGTCTTTGGTCACTTCAGATATGTAACCAAAAATACAAGATTATATTAAATATGATATGCCTATTATTTCAAGATGTTTAAATATGACTTTTGAATATGAATATTCTTGATGTGTCAATGTAATTTTGAGCGTAGTCATTTGAGCATGACAAAATAATATATTTTGTCCAGTAACATACTAACACTTCAGCAACAGAAAACTTACCATGGAGCTTGAGTTACATCTCTTCTTTCTTGGCAAAGTTTGCACACCATGAACAGTAGTCTGTTCATGGTGTAGTCTACAAAAAGATAATGTAGGTCAACAGTAGTTAACCTTCATTAGTTAACATTAATTATGATTTGTTTTTCTTCTGCTAGTTGGGGCTAGAGCATTACCATGGCGTAGGAATTTTAGGCTTCAACTGCCCTCAGTGGTTTATTGCTGACATTGGTTGCATCATGGCGGGGTAAGCCTTTCTGAGTTTATGTCTTAAGATGTAATATGTGATGTACCTATTCAGATGTTTATCTTTTTGTAAACACTAATTTATAATACCTTATGTATTTTATATACAGTGCCTACAAAAAGTATTCATCCCCCTTGGATAGTTCCCCTTTTACTGCTTTAGTAATCTGTCCTTTTTTACTATAATGTACAAAAATCCCCTCTTTAAAGTGGAAGCACATTTCTACAAAGTAATGTTAATTAATTTAAAATATATAATGTAAAATGAGCGAGGGGGTTTTTGTAAAAGAAGGTAGAGGTGAGCTACCTGCTGTGTTTCATTTGGTCCTTGGTTATAATATCATGTACGTTATTTTGGACAGAACTGTCTGCGCTAATACATTTAAATAAATGTATATATAACAAACTTCCTGCACAATCACTGACAGCATCTTTAAATCAAATTAGTTCATACATTTGTTGACATGAAGAAATGATTGCATCCAAAGTCTTATTATTATTATTATTACAGTGCATGAAAATGCACTGTGCTGTTATCCGAAGTCTTCTTATTATTATGGCGGCGGTCATATAGGTTTAGTTTTTTTTTTTTTTTTTTTTTTGCATGCCCAAATTTCCATCAATGAGTCCCGGGACACTGAAAGACCGGGGTACACAAAACTTGGTGGGCATGTACCCCCACATGGATAGCATGGAACCGTCATTTTTCGTTTTGATCTGTATCCCCCCGCTGGACTGGACCCCCCGAAAGGAGGGTAGGGCAGACACAGTTCTCTGTGAATATCTTGAGAACTGTAGGGCCTAGGATGACCATTTTTTTCCGTATGTTTGCCTCCAGGGGTCATATTAACCCATTTCATGTGCACACATGTGCACAAACAGATACACACACACACACACATACATTCACAGTAATCATACGTATGACACATACTCACACAGTAGACATATGTACGCTTGCATGCACAGGCACATACGCAGGCACACACACAAGCACGCACACACACACACACACACACCCACACACACACACATAACATAAACATAACACAAACAATCAAGAATTTCTCAGAATTATGAACAGGCAAGATGGAGGTGGGGTTGTATAAAATTAATTTTACATGTGAAATCTATGAACTAATCATGTTTTGGTACTTGTTGTCTAGCAGATACCAAGAATTGAGTGTGGATAATGCAATTTAGTGAGACAGTTAGAATCATATAGGCCTTTCAGCGTGATTTCTTTTTGTGGAAAAAATGTGCTGGACTGGGCGGCGGTCATATTTTGTACCGCTCTGCGGTACATCTAGTTATTATTATGAAAATGCACTGTTCTGTTATCCGAAGTCTTCTTCTTATTATTATTATGAAAATGCACTGTTCTGTTATCCGAAGTCTTCTTCTTATTATTATTATGAAAATGCACTGTGCTGTTATCCGAAGTCTTCTTATTATTATTATTATGAAAATGCACTGTTCTGTTATCCGAAGTCGTCTTCTTATTATTATTATGAAAATGCACTGTTCTGTTATCCGAAGTCTTCTTCTTATTATTATTATGAAAATGCACTGTTCTGTTATCCGAAGTCTTCTTCTTCTTATTATTATGAAAATGCACTGTTCTGTTATCCGAAGTCTTCTTCTTATTATTATTATGAAAATGCACTGTCCTGTTATCCGAAGTCTTCTTCTTATTATTATTATGAAAATGCACTGTCCTGTTATCCGAAGTCTTCTTTTTCTTCTTCTTCTTCCCACCAAATTTCTGCGTCTAATTCAGCTTCAACCATAGAAACTTCGTTCAAACTTTGTAACGTAGGACTTGAAAAGGACACTTGAGGAATGTATTTTTTGTTTTTGTAAACTTTATACCTTTTGAGATATTAACTAAAAACAAGCTTATTTTTCCCCATAGACTTTGCATTAGGGTCATTCCACGCCAACTCAGCCACCCATGTACATGACACCTCTCAGATTTTGCTGAAAAGCGGTGAAAATATGCCTTATGTTACCAAACAAAGGAATCTGAAGTTTGCCCGTGGCGTCCATTTGAAATTCAGGTGCCACGGCCCTAACTGACACATTGGAATTTCACATTTCGTTCCATTGAGCAATTCTCTTCTAGTGGAAGCCTATAACTTCTGTTCTAATATTGAGGCTAGCAACTGGTGAGGTAGTTCAATTGTAGCCTGTACTAACCATCTGAGCAATCTTGCCTTACTTCATGGAGGCTGGGTCAACAAGAGTCCTCAACAAGTCCAAATGTGAGGATTTTTTTTTTTTTGGGTGGCCGTAGCCATCCACTACTAATATCTAACAGATTATTCTATTTGACCATAATTTCATATTGGGAACTTTGCTATTCCAAATTTTACCACACTTATGGATGGTTCCCAAAAACCTTCTCCGGCAAAGGTGATCTTTTTTGGAACCCCCATATTTGGACCCCCAAGACATGGATCAAATGAGGAACCTTGATTTATACCAGATAAATAACATATTTGTTCTCTTTTAATGAAATAACATTTTTGACTATAAAGCTCCATAATATGAATTTTATTCTTCATAATGCACCATTTTGGACATTGTTTCCAGAAGTCTGGAATGTAAATCAGGGAGATTAGTGATGATAAAGCATGAAAATAGTGGAATAACTTAGTATTATGCTCAGTGATGGCAACAACAATTAAATACTGAGACTGTCACAGATTAACCCCTTATCCCCCCATGAAAGAGACCCGCCATCAAACTTTCAAACTAAATAACAAGAATGTTACATAGTGAAAGAAACGCTAGACGCTACTCCTTGCCCCTGTCACTCTCCAAGAAATAAAAAATTGAAAATTAAATGGAATAGTGGTCTTTAAGTATTATCCAAGAAATTGTGGAAGCAGTGCATCAATTTCAATGACAACGTTGAGCTATGACCGTGAAATCAGACTTCTACTCAGATCTTTTGGTAACATAAGCATATTTCACCTACTTTTCAGCAAAATCTGAGAGGTACCATGTACATGATACCCCGATATTGGCTGTTTTCACATGGAATGACCCATTAGCATTGTGACATCTTAAAGGGCTAATCAACTGCACCTGTGCTCTCACTAACTTCAGCAACTTCAATGGAACCTCTTCTCTGTTAGCGTGTTTCCATCCAACTCATGCGAATTAGTGATGCGCATCCGTGGTAATGAGCATAAATAAAACGCGCATTAATCAGCGTTTCTAACACCTATTGATTCTAAGTATTTTGGGACACTTTGCCTATGTTGAGTGAAATGGACGCCCTCCTCTCTGCGGTCGGAATAGCCTAGGCCCTAGGCCTAATTCATTCCTTCATTTTGAAAATATTTTGTTTAATATCGATTAGAAGGAAGGCGGAGAATGTTGCGCAATCGGGTGTTGGCAGCTTCCCATCGCCGGAGACTGCCATACACTTGGGAACGACCAAGGTCTCTGCAGTTTTTTTGTCAAATTTGGCACTTCACTGTAGAGCTTCATTTCTATCATTTCACGCGGGCTCGGGCTTGCGCGGTAGGCTAAATGAGCGGTCAGATGATGCGTTTCGGTTAGCTGCGAGAAAGATGCAGAAATGGATGCTTAGGAGGAGAAGGAGGCTGGCCTCTTGTGACTGGCGTTTTAGTTGCACCGGCAAAGAAAGCAAAGTCTGAGGTGTGGAAAAGTTTTGATCATGTGCATAATGAGAATAATGAGCCAGTGGTTATGTAAAATCCAAAGGATGCAACATTCTGTAGAACGACAGGGAATTCGTCGCTGATAAGGCATGTTGATCAAAGCTGACAGTGCCCATCAGGATCACATCGTTTGTTAGGCTACAGCAAAAAAATCAAACCCTGCAAAGGTGAAACAAATGGTTACGGAGAAGAAGTGTGTCAGCTTTCGCTGTAAAGACATTAGGCCTTTTAATATCGTAAATGGCGAGGGGTTTGAAAAGCTGGCGCAAGAACTAATTAATGTCGGGTCTGCGTATGGGAGGGTTCCCGCAAACTTCAGAATGCTGAGAGGACTTGGGCTATTTTATTTCTTTGTTCCAACTTCCAAGTGGCCTAGGCTACGTTAGTCATGAATAAATGATGTCAAATGTTACTCATTCTTGACAAAAGGCAAAAGAGCTGCGTGCGTGCGGACATTTGAATAAAGTCGGGCTGTAAACAGGTTCGGGCTTTTAAAAAGCTGTCAGTCTCGGGCTCGGTCAGGGCTCGGGCTGATTTCTGTTGGCCTCAGGTCTTGTCGGGCCTAAATTTTAAGGCCCGATTATAGCTCTATTTCACTGACCAACAGTGAGTGGAGACCTTTAGATTCACAAGTTAGGGTTTGAAGAATTATGACGAATGATAGACCTGGCTGTTGCCCCGAGTACTCGTTGTCGGATGCCTATCCCAACAAACAAGCCATCGCATCTATCTATCCATAAATTGCAGGAACGTCTGTCTGTCTGTGTGCTGTCGTTGGTCCGTTCGATTTCAAACTTGGCAGGTGTCTTGCTACTGGCATGAGTAGTGTCTTGCTACTGGCATGAGTAAGTGCAGTGCATAGTTTGACATTGTTTGGATAAGAAAAGCTAAATATATCGTTATATATCGGTAAAAGAAGCACACGTTGGCTTTCCACCCTCTCACACAGCACTGCGCAGGACCAGAGAGAGGATAAGCGGAGATTTGGCAGCACTAAATCACGGTTAAAATGCAAGATGTTTGATTATCATCTCTGACCTCAACAATAAAGACTTCCTGTATGTTTGCTTGCATAAAATTATTACACGGATTTTGCAACAACACACCAACAAACACGGGTATGTGGATATTCAAAATTACATGAAAAGTATGTGCAATAAACTGACGCTTTGAATAGCCCAGGCTACATTGGACGTGAGACTTTGAATAAACAAACTACCTTTCCGACTGCAAGGTCCCAAATTGAAACAAGCAATAGGCTAATGGTCCCGAAATTAACGTTTCAGAAGACATGCCACACAGCTAGACAACAAGTGGCTGACAGAGAAACGTCACTTATGCTACCAAACACTGCTTTTGAGTCACATCGTTGCAAATGTCAAACGATCACAAAATGGCTTGTCTTCACTATCAGGAAAGTTATGCAATAAGCTAGGCCTATAGCCTTAACTCAAAACATTTGTTATGCCATTCTGATCTATAGAAATCACATGCAGTCATGCCTAAATTCTGCTTACTGCACATTAATTATAGGCTAATATATTTTGATATTCAGTATACAGTATTGAATGCTCAGCTGGAATGATGTTTTTCCCTATCATCCTATTGTTAAAGCAGGCATACCTGCGGGCATGTAATCGGGCTACAGGTTTTCTACAGGAATGGCATGTTTGAACGGGCACTGCACTAGTTGTATAAACTTGCGATGTGTGCCGATCGAGTTGTTGGCAAAAACGTTAGCGTCAGCAAAACAACTGTGCACCGATGTGTGTATTCAGTTTGTTTTATTCTACGGAAACAAGCAAGAGAACACATCAAGTTGCCTAATGTTATAGGGAAGCGCCAGAGATTGCTGAGATTCTCTGAAGGTTACGTCACATGATGCGAATAAACCGTTTCCATCAACTATTTAAACTACTCAACTATTTAACTGTTCAGCCATTCCAACTGTCAGTTGTCATCAACTATGACATGACTCCCGCCAACTGTTTTCTCTGCCCACAACTGTTTCAAAATAAAAGTCCTCACTGCAATAATTCACTATTAAATAATTAAAACTATTAATTATGAGAAATAAAGGGTAACACTCCATAATAAGGTGCCATAATAAATAGCAAACTAGTAATTACCTAACCCTTTGTTAATATTTGTTAATTGTTACTAACATATCTATTTGGCACAAGTTAATAGTTTTTTCATCATCAATTAAATATTTGTTGTTTGCAAATAAAAATGTATGTTAATGTTTTAGCAAATCTATTAACTAATATTGTATTAATATGTGTTAATAGTTAACTAAATGTATTTTTGGCACTAATTAACAGTTATTTCTTACATCATTTAAATGTTAAATGTTTATTTACAAACTGTATGTTAATAGAAAAGTTAATGACTTATTATTATTTAACTAATTGATATTAAACTGTGCTTCTGCCTATCCCAATATGAACCACTCCCCATAGGACCCTTTCAATAGATAGACAGATAGATACTTTATTGATCCCGAAGGGGAAATTCAAGAAAAAAACACGGAGCTACCTTGACATGCCACCACTCTTGTCGGCGCCAGAAACGCTTGCAATAAAGTTGGTTAAGCTTAATTAATATATTAGTAGTATATAGCTATAAGTGTGGGGCCCCTTAAAATAAAGTTGGTTGAGCTTAATTAATATATTAGTAATATATAACTATCAGTATGGGGGACCCTTATAATAAAGTTGGTTAAGCTTAATTAATATATTAGTAATATATAACTATCAGTATGGGGGACCCTTATAATAAAGTTGGTTAAGCTTTATTAATATATTAGTAATATATAACTATTAGTCAGAGAGTGAAGGGACTGAGACCAAAACTGGCTTATCACTTTTATTCCTTTAGGAAAAGTTCAAACAAAACATGCCTTCAGGCACTGGCATACATAAAACAGCATCTGCACAAGCAAAATAAAAAGTAGTTGAATGGGCTTTATTACATGCATGATTCCTATACCATCACTGTCAGCCCTACTAGCAAGGGAAACGTGCGACATGGAATGTTCAGGTGCACAGAACGAGTTTATTAATATTCTGATACTTACTAAACACTCACAGACGTAGACCATACGGAGGTAATGCATAAACATAATGCTAAACTAAATGTACATTCATTTCCTGCTAGACTGAATTGCACTTTCCATGAGCACTAAGCTAAACTACACTGAATGCATGGAAAGTTGCTAGCGGAGTTTACAGCTAGTCACGTTAGACTTGTGTGTATGAACTCGTGGTCATAATGAAAACATTAATAAACGTTCTCTAAGTTGCTAGAATTGCTACCAAATCCTAACAATACATGTAAAGTAATATAATACAGGTGGTATATCGAAGTTTTTAACGTAAACAACATTTTACAGTTACAAAATTAAAACAAAGTGGAGAGTGCTTTATACAGTCAACCTAACCAATGCAAAGCATACCGCTTCTGATCAGCTATGGCAACAATAGAAGGACAAAACGCAGCAGAGCTGCAGAATAGCATTTCTCCAAAGGGGGCTCCAAAACACCAATCTCAAAAAAGCTGCTTAATTACGGCGAAAATCACATACAAACACTAAACTATATTTCTAACTCTGTTACACCCACACCCCTCCCCTGAATTTCACCAAATTCAAGCAGCAACCAAATAGTACTTCCAAAGGCAAAGAGTACACTACTTTCAAACACTAGACAGGATCACCAATTACAGGACAGCCAACCACAAAGGTATCCAATAAGGATGAAGTGGAAGAAGAGATGTGCCTTATACAAGATCATAAAGCCATAAACCATAAATTCCATAAATTCTCCACAAAGCTAATCAGAAAAGCTAGATAAATAATAATATGTCATTAACTTTTATATTAGTATATGGGCAATTCCATGCAAAGGTCATCCTTACCATGGAAAAAAAAAGTTGTGCATACGCAAATAGAACTGTTGTTAAAATCTTCATTTAGGTCTATATTTTATTGTTTGTAACTGATCTGATTGAATTTGATGGAGAATGACACTCTTTTTACATCATAAATATGGTGTGCAACCATACAGAAACACCATATTTCACATGGTAATATTATACATATTTCAAAAGTGGATAAATGGACCCAATGTTCAAACAAATTGTGTCATTTGACAAATTCCAGATTGACAAGGGAATGGTAGAGTAATGTCTATGCTCAGCTTGCCTTTAAGAGCACAACTCCTTACATTTGTAAGGCTTTTGTTTTTAAGTCAGCAAGTTCCATGGCCATGTCACATCCATAATGTTTTATAGGAAAAGTTTATGCTACACATACAGTGTTGATGCGACAATGTCCATAGTGTCTGTGCAAAGCTGATTTATATCAATGTAAAGTGAGATGACCAAATTGTGCCCCTTTCTTACTTTTAAAACCTTTAATGGTGCGTTATGGATGTGACGTTATGGATGTTACATAATGTGAATTTACAAGACTGGGGACTTTATTATACCTCAAAGCCGATAAAACGTCTGTTCTGGTGGCATGTCAGTTTCAACGCATTTCTACTTAGTGTTTACAATTGACATTTCAAAGATTATTAGGTTGATCAAAACCACAGGGAGGCCTTGCCTAACCATTAGCAAAACAAACATAATATTAAAATACCTCCAGTGATTAGCCTAGCCATAGCCTATTTTCAAGTGGCCTAATCACGAAAATCTGAGCGATTATCTTCCTGTAACTGTCATACTAATGTTGTACAGTAACTGGATTATCGTGTTAGCTGGTGAAGATGGCTGACTTTGCAGCTGGAGTTAACATAGCAACCTCCTTCTGTTGCAGATCTGTTCAGCGTGCTGTTCACGTCTGCTTAACACAGTTTAATTTTAAATGTGACGCGATATGACAGCATTTAAAGTGTCAGGTCCTCTGTAGCTACAGCTACCCACAGAGTAACATGAGTAAGGGCAGCAATAAACTAGATGTACCGCATAGCGGTACAAAATATGACCGCCTCTCAGTCCTGCATTTTCTCTTCGCAAAAATAAATCACGCTAGTCAATTTGTCTCCATCTCCTACTCCTGCAACTCATGTGTATGTAAATGTGTGCATATGTGAGTTTGCTTTTGTTTATAAGAGTGTGTGTGTGTGTCTGTGTGTGTGCATGTGCGTATGCGTGCCTGTGTTTGTGTGTTTATGTGTGTGTGTGTGTGTGCGTGTGTGTTTGCATGCCCACATGCGTATGCGTGCCTGTGTGTGTGTGTTTATGTATCTGCATTCATGTGGGTGGGTGTTTGTGCATGTGTGTGTGTGTGTGTGTGTGCTTGCCTGTCTGTATGTGTTTATGTGTGTGTGTGTGTGCTTGCCTGTCTGTATGTGTGCGACTGTACGTGCGTGTGTGTGTGTGTGTGTGTGCACATGTGCGTGTGTGTGCATGTGCGCGTGCATGTACTTTATGTGTGCAAATCACAGTGGGTATGGGTTAGGTTAATGCGGGCTCTTGAGACTAACATACCATAAATATTTTGTCATCTTGGGTGCAACGGTTCAGGTAGGGCTAGTTATTTAGGGGAATGGCCACCAAGTTTCATGTTCCCTGGTGTTTCAGTAACCCGGGAATCACTGACCAAAATTGATGACAGTAAAAAGAAAAAAAAAATTATTTTTTATATTTTAAATGACTTGTTGTCCGGATTTTTCCTGTAGATCTTAGTGGGCACTGAGGAAGCAATAATTTCATCGCTAGTTTTTCATGATTACTATTTCAATTGTTTCATATCAAAATTCACTACTTAATTATGTGTTTTATGTAGTTTGTCGAGGACTGGTTCAGACACGTCACATCCATAACGTAAAACCGTCACATCCATAACGCCAGTTTTTCCTACATAATGCATTACGAAAATGATGCATAGTTTCAAAAAAACACTTTTTGTGTTCATTCAAGTCTCCTTCATGGTACATATATCATAGTTTCAGCAGTTTCCTTCAAAATTCACAGAGTTTGTAGAAAACCTGTAATCTCTCACAAAAGTGTGTCCATTTCATGTCACATCCATAACGCTGATAAAATGCCTTGTATTCTTAGGATGAAATTGATTATATGAAATTTGAGGATTTCTCAGTATTCAGAGGACAGAGGTTGCATTAAAAGTTATGCAAATTAATTCACTGATACTAATTTTGCCCCCACTCTAAGGCATTTTGTTTACCAATATGAGTCCAATTGTCACATCCATAACGCTGGAACTGCCCATATAGTTTGTAAATAAACAGTTAACATTTAAATGATGTAAGAAATAACTGTTAATTAGTGCCAAAAATACATTTAGTTAACTATTAACAAATATTAATACAATATTAGTTAATAGATTTGTTAAAATATTAACATACAGATTTTATGCAAACAACTAATATTGAATTAATGATGAAAAAACTATTAACTTGTGCCAAATAGATATTTTAGTAACAATTAACAAATATTAACAAAGGGTTAGGTAATTACTAGTTTGCTATTTATTATGGCACCTTATTATGGAGTGTTACCAAATAAAGTCATAATTTTGAGATTTAAAGTCGTAATTACGACTTTAAATCTCATAATTATGACTTTAAATTTCATAATTACGACTTTATATTTCATAATTATGACTTTATATATCATAATTACGACTTTAAATCTCATAATTATGACTTTAAATCTCATAATTTTGACTTAGTATCTGGCAGTTTTTTTTTTTCAAGTGGCATTGTTTAAAAAATAGACATGCAAAATAAGAAAATAAACTTAACTTAACGCTGGGTGGAAAACGAGTTTTACGCCATGCGTCAGGGTGCAAAATAGGGGCCCAAAAGTGCTAACTGACCATAGTGTTAATAGATTATGAGAGCATGCCCTTTCTTGTCTTTGGCCCCTATGGTGCACCCGACGCAAGGTGGCGCAAAGCGCAACGCAAAGCTTATTCTTTTCTTACCCTCAATAAAGTGTGTTTTTGGCATGTGCTCCACTTTTATTAAACCTTGCGCCCAGGGGTGAGGTAAAACATACTGTACGGTGTGGTGCGGTGCATGACGCTCATACACCCTCTAAAAATGTTATGCCACTGACCAAGAAAAACCTGGTGTAGCGAAAGGCACATATAAAGCACAGTTGAAGATGCACTGTCAGGAGATGTAAGCAGTAACTCATCTGCAGGATAAATATCCTTAGGGTTTTTATTTAGTCATTCAAACATTATTGGGGTAAATGTTGCTTTTTTCAGGCTATGTTTTCGATGGTAACCCCTTGTCAGTCAATAGGGAAAGTAATTAACTGTGTAGAACTGTTTTGTCATTGATTATGAAACCACGCTGAAGTTAGTTTCACTTTGCCTATGAGTTCAAATAATAGTCGAGTGCAGATGTGTGTAGCCTACTCTGCTAGGTTAGGTTTAGTAAAGCATGGTTTAGTGGAATACCTGTTCCATACAGCCTCACATGCAAGCAGATTCCTTTAAATGTGCCACTATTAAATGTGACTATCAAAATGTCGATGCGCTGTTTGAAGTTGCACTGCTTGCTGTTAAGTATAAGTATAAGTATATATACTCTTTTGATCCCGTGAGGGAAATTTGGTCTCTGCATTTATCCCAATCCGTGAATTAGTGAAACACACAGTGAGGTGAAGGCTCACGGCTGCCCAAAGGGAATGTCAGATTGATGTTACAAAAATGATTAATGATGTTATGGCGAAAACACACCCCTGATTGATTAAGAAACATAGGAACCGCCTTTTTGCACCAGGCACCAGATGTTTGATAACATTTGATAACAAAACCACCCCTAATGTGGACTGGACAAACTCCTAAGATATTCAGTGAAAATGTGTTTTAGATCGCGGAGATAGTGTCCAATATTGATGCATTCAATACCTATTTCCCCTGATATTCAGTTGTGATAGTATATTTTTACTACCATATTTCTCTTGAGACTTAATCAGGACGATGCAGATCAGCATCCAGGCGTTATTCTTTTCAATGAGGGCCAGTGGCCCTCAAGGGAGAGATGTACATGTTTGGGTCACCCCATCATTGGTTTCCACCAGATGTTCTCAGTATTTCTCTGACTTCTCAGTCTGACTCTGACTAACAGAGACCATATTTAAAGTTACACACAAAGAGAGGGAGTGACCTACTGGTATGAATATGCAAGGTAAAGGTGTGGTGTATGGGGGATGTGGCCTTTTGGGTGACATCTGGCCAGCTTCTATTGTCTTTTAATTAAAACTACCCCCTTTCCTGGGAAGTCCTTCAGAGGCTTGGACACATGCAGTTCTACAAACATCAACATTTCACACCTGGTGATAGGCAAGGGGCTATAGACAGGCTTTCACTGAATTCAAGGATAAACAAAGGATGCTTGCATACAGACCAAAGACACACACACAGGGTACACATGGGTACAAAATCACAAATGACCATAAGAACTACACAGTATTTAAGTCATAAAGACTTGAATCATTAAACCATTCACATAAAATATGAATACAGAATTATTCCCTTCAGTTGTAAAAGCATATTTATTTCTTTTCATTGCATTTATTTATTTAGCAGATATTTTTACTCCAAAGTGATTTACATGTGTGAATTACATTACAAGGGATTAAATTGTTCCCGGAGCATTTTGGAATTAAGTACCTTGCTTAAAGGCACAACGGTGGAAGCCCTGAATTGAACCCACAACTTTTGTGGCTACTGCATAGCGCACCTTAACCACTATGCTACCACCACCCCTACATGTTCTGGTCTTTCTCAAAACTGCACCGATTTATGTCATTTTGGTCCGTAATACATTTGTGGATGAATACATTGTTATCATCCACAAATTGTTAGACCAGAGGTTCCCTTCAAGGGAAATTTATTTTAAAGTTTACCCTCCTAGTAAATACTGTAATAATAGACATGTTAACATATTATTTTGATTTTGGTGAAAAAGGGGCCTTTCCACAGGAATTTATACCACCAACACTCCTGAAGCATGTCAGTATGTGGCTAACAACTGTGAAGCCAATGTACTTGTGGTAGAAAACCAGAAGCAGCTCATCAAAGTTCTTCAGGTAAATTATTTATTACATTCCACAAATTGATTGCACCTATCCACACAAAGTTATTAAGCATTGGAAAAACATGCAAGTTTTGTTGAAAGAAAAACAACAGACATAAAGTTACACTGCAAAAAATAAAATGTAACCAAGTGTTATTTATCTTATATTAGGGTCAAAAAATCGATTTGTTACTATACATGTTTCATTATGTCCTGTTATAAATGCTAACCACATAAGATATTGAAGTGGCATTATACATTCTTCATTATGACCTGGTCAAACTACTTCAAGAAACTTTAGACCTAAAATTACTCAAGCTTCAATATGACCTAATAACACTGTTAAATACACCACAAACATAATTGTTTGAAATGGTTCAATATTCCAATTACAAGATGTTTCATTTTGTCCAGTTATAAAATGCCAATGCAAGATATGTTTGAGACTTACATAGCACTCAAAGGATCATATTTTTTACTTAATTTAAGAAGACTATGACTTATTTTCAAGACAAATTTACTCAACACACTGGCAGACAAATTTACTTGTTTTTAGGATGAGGCTTCTTAAAAGAAGTCAAATTCTTCTTAAATTAAGTCAAATGATTTTATGAGAAAGCGCTAGGTAAGTCTCAAATACTGAAAACAATACCAACTAGATTTGATTTGATCTTGATATAAGATTAATAACACTTGGTTAGATTTTATTAGATAAACTGTTTTTGCAGTGTAAATTAACTCATTCAAATTATCCATTTTTGCCTGATGACCATAAAAAACTTATTGTGTAAAACTTATCTTTAAAACTGAAACTGAAACAAGACTTTTTTGAAGAAATGCAATAAGACTAGCAAGTAAATACTTGTCATTGTAAATAGCCTACTTCTCATAGCTTATTCCCCCTGTACACAATGAAAATGCTTTTGTTGTGCGACATGGACAAACAAAACTATCAAGCAAACTATAAGCAAAAACTATCTCTAAAGAGCTATATGACAAGGTAATATTTCACGATTCTTGCAAGATGTCGCCATTGTCAGCAATTCTTGAAGTTGCATTGCTGGTTCTCTCAGTAGCAACCCCCTATGGCTATGCTCCATAGCTATGCTAGGTGAACGATTCCCCTATTACAAGTTAATTTACCATCAAATAGGCTTTGTAGAGGTTATACTGTATAAAGGTAAAACTCTTGCAAATGTAGATAGATAAATAGATATATAGATACTTTATTGATCCCCAAGGGGAAATTCAAGGTCTCAGTAGCATACAGACATCACACACAACATGCACTTACAGCAGAAAGAGTAAATATAAGTATATACATATAACAAAACTCCACTGTACAAAAGAGACAGTAGAAGATAAGAAAAACTATCAGTGCAAGAATAGGTTGAGGTAATAGGGTTACAGCCATTCAGTATTGTAGCAGAAGCCATTGGTCATGTGTGCTAATATAGCATGAAAAACAGTGTAGCAGTAAAAACAGTAGTAAAACATTAGGCTGCATGTGGACAGTAGTAAAACAGTAGTGGACAATCAGTACTCAAACATGGAGAGGGTGGAGAGGCAGACACACTATGCAGAGAAGTCTATCTCTCCTCTTCCCTTTAGTGAAGCGTTGAATATGTGTACAGTACCTTTAAGAAGAGTTTGACTTATTTTAAGATGTCTCATCATGAAAACAAGCAAATTTGAAATTTATCTTAGAAACAAAGAAATTTGTCTGCCAGTATGTTGACCAAATTTGTCTTGATACTCTTATTACATCAAGTCAAAATTCTCTTACGAGAGAGCGCTGTAAGTCTCTTTTTTTCTAAATATATGTATATATATATATTTTATCTTAATATGATATTAATAACAGTTGGTTAGATTTTATTTTTTGCAGTTGATAGTTGTGCTTGTCAGCATGAAACGTCTCCAAGTATATATTTTTCTTAGCCAAAACAAGCGCTTTACATTGATTTGATGTTCGACAGAAGTCTTAATGGAAATCATTATTACGATGTATCTCTATATTGTATCTATTTTTTTGTCCTATTAATTAGGTGAAAGACCAACTGCCGCATTTGAAAGCCATTGTTCAATACAAAGGTGATCTAGAACAGAAGCTTCCGAATGTATACACTGTAAGTTTGAATTGACTATAATAGGGTGTTATAAAACATTTCATACAGCATTTCATAGCATTTAAATATCTTGCTGTTTTCTCAGTGGACAGAGTTTATGAAGTTGGGTGAAGAGGTGCCGGATGGGGTGCTGGATGATGTGATAAAAAAACAGGCACCAAATGAATGCTGTACTCTTATTTACACCTCCGGGACCACAGGAAACCCAAAGGGTGTCATGCTGAGTCATGATAATGTGAGTATTTTTAGGGCAATTCACAGATTACATTCAGAATGGATGATTAGTGAAGGTAATTTATTGCAAGAAACACACAGGTAGTTTCACATTCAGGGTAAGCGCTTGACATTACATACATGTCTCTGTGCCTGAAAAAATAGGATGATTGATAATAACATGGCGGAAAAAAATCGTGCCTGTGTTATTTGTGGCAATAACACATCAATGTTGCATGTCTTGCCTTAGAAACATGAGTTGAGGAAGAAATGGTTCGGATTTATCGTTGGAACACCACCACCGAAGTAGTGCAACATTAGTTCTGTGTTCCAATCATTTCAACCACACTCACTGCCTACAGATAGAAAGTGGTTTTGCATCGATGTTCTGAAAACCTGGTTGGATGATTAGTGAAGGTAATTTATTGCAAGAAACACACAGGTAGTTTCACATTCAGGGTAAGCGCTTGACATTACATACATGTCTCTGTGCCTGAAAAAATAGGATGATTGATAATTGCAAAGTATTAGTGGTGCCTGGACAATTGTAAAAAGTACATAAAATACATACAGTATGTCTGCACAAAATGCTTCATACATTTTTGTATTCAAATTGATGTCTCAATATGAAATACATCAATTCAACACAGCATATTTACAAAACCAAAAATTGGAACACTTGAATATTCTGCTGTATCGAATTTGACCTCAATCTGCAACAAAACTCAACTGGTTAACTTGGTTTAGCAAATGTGTTGCCTCAAATAGCCTTTGCAACCATCACACAGGCAAAAGCATACCAACAAAATTGCAGATAGTGTTAACATCATAGACCTCTGCTGCATGCCGGGTAGGTCTTTGCCTCCACCTCATTCATTAATTCCATATTTTAGGACACCTCGTGGACATTATCCCTTACTATCACTACTACTATTAAAGAAGTAAAATCACGTTCACAATACGTTTTTTTTTTTACAGATGTATCTGTACTTCTACTTGACTATGGAAAGTGTGTACTTTTATCACCTGTGGCCCAATTTCAAAACTATTTACCAGATGGTTCTATTAGCTGCCATAAGCCATGTTTACATTGACACTTCTAATCCGATTAGAAAACTGAATAATGGTTCAATCAGAATGAAAATTGTCATATAAACACCTCAATCAGAATGAAAATTCCTGATCCAACCAGGGGCTCGTTTCTAGAAAGAGTCGTTTGCTAACTTGCGTTGCAGCCTTGGTAGTTCGCTCCATCGTTCTTGGATTTGGTGTTTCTAGAAAGGGTAGTTCGAACTCTCAGTCGCAAACAAGGATGCAAAGTTTGGTCATTTGAACTACTGCCCCTAGGCAGTCGCACTTGTGTCGTTCCTTGGTAGTTCCTGTTGGTGTCCGGAGCGCCTAAGCTAAAATCACAACCGCCTAACCAAAAATTATACTTGAAAAATTACGAAGCGGATGTTTATCTCGTGACTCAATGATTGATCTATCCTGTAGCTTTATTTTGATTAAGAGACTGACTCCCCTACTTGGCTCATTCTTGCTATTTATGTTAATTCGAGTATTGCCATGCTTTTTGATAAGCTAGTATTATAATCTTCACAGACTCTTAAAATCAGCAGTGATAAATGGTGTAGTGGCTAAAGCAAGTGACTTTATCCCAGCGTTGTAGGTTCGATTTTCTTATGATGTGAGATTTGCTTCTCGCTACCTGCAGGTGAACTAGTGTGACACTTAGATTCAATTGTTTTTGACTGATGTCTTGTACCTATGGTCTCTCGATGTAGAGTAACTATACATAAATATGTATGGTCAAAACCTATTGTAAAACCTATTGTTGTGTCTCGTAGGCCTACTCTTACTCAGAGGTGAAAAGAAGAGATAGGAAGCGAACTCTGGCCGAGCGCGTAGTGCACTGACGTGTTGCCGTTAAGCCACGAGAGTTGATAACATTTGCGATACCCAGACATTCGCCCAGGCTACAGTATATTTTTTCCAACATAGATATTTAACACAAATAATGGCACACATTGGTCGGCTTCAGTAAAATGTTTTATATACTTGCAATGGGGGGGTGGGGTATTACACGTTGCCACTGTTTCCACCAATGATATGTATCGCTGCATCATCAACAAGGTTGTTGGAACTACAGTGTTCGAACGTCGGAGGTAGCGAATTGCGACACAGGTACGATGCTTTCTGGAAACAGGTGTAACAATGTCGTTGTTTGGTCGCAAGTTGCGTCGTACCATGGTGGTTGAGTAACGTCGTTGCTAACTTTTCTAGAAACGACCCCCAGATCGGCAGGGGCACAACGGATCAAAACGAAAAACAATGGTTCCGTGTCTTCCATGGGGCTACATGCCCACCAAGTTTCCTGCACCCCGGTCTTTCAGTGTCGAAGAAAAAAAAAACAATGCGGAAGAAAAAAAATCCAAACCTATATGACTGCCGCTTCACTGTGCGGCAGTCATAATAATAATAATAGAAAGAAAAGGTACAAAACACTATGGATGCCTTCGCTGCTTGATTTTTTTCTTTTTTAAAGGTCTCATTCACTGAGAAACCGTTTAATACTTGTTACTTTCGAAATGCTATAGCTCACTCCAAGTTGCATATGCATGCTGCACGTGAAAATGATCTTCTACCCCCATTGCCCGCATTAGCCAATGAAAGAAAATACACGGAAAAACAAGCGAATCAGAAAGAGCCCTTCCCAATGACGCCGAAGGGAAACTGATTATTCATGGCCTCGCCCACCTTGGCTTGTGACCGCCTACAGGAAGACTGGAAGATTTTGCGGCTAGGGGATTGTCTCTCTGCAGCTAGTAGGAGCTAACAGCAAGTTGCTAACATGGCGGAAAAAAATCGTGCCTGTGTTATTTGTGGCAATAACACATCAATGTTGCATGTCTTGCCTTAGAAACATGAGTTGAGGAAGAAATGGTTCGGATTTATCGTTGGAACACCACCACCGAAGTAGTGCAACATTAGTTCTGTGTTCCAATCATTTCAACCACACTCACTGCCTACAGATAGAAAGTGGTTTTGCATCGATGTTCTGAAAACCTGGTTGGATGATTAGTGAAGGTAATTTATTGCAAGAAACACACAGGTAGTTTCACATTCAGGGTAAGCGCTTGACATTACATACATGTCTCTGTGCCTGAAAAAATAGGATGATTGATAATTGCAAAGTATTAGTGGTGCCTGGACAATTGTAAAAAGTACATAAAATACATACAGTATGTCTGCACAAAATGCTTCATACATTTTTGTATTCAAATTGATGTCTCAATATGAAATACATCAATTCAACACAGCATATTTACAAAACCAAAAATTGGAACACTTGAATATTCTGCTGTATCGAATTTGACCTCAATCTGCAACAAAACTCAACTGGTTAACTTGGTTTAGCAAATGTGTTGCCTCAAATAGCCTTTGCAACCATCACACAGGCAAAAGCATACCAACAAAATTGCAGATAGGGTTAACATCATAGACCTCTGCTGCATGCCGGGTAGGTCTTTGCCTCCACCTCATTCATTAATTCCATATTTTAGGACACCTCGTGGACATTATCCCTTACTATCACTACTACTATTAAAGAAGTAAAATCACGTTCACAATACGTTTTTTTTTTTACAGATGTATCTGTACTTCTACTTGACTATGGAAAGTGTGTACTTTTATCACCTGTGGCCCAATTTCAAAACTATTTACCAGATGGTTCTATTAGCTGCCATAAGCCATGTTTACATTGACACTTCTAATCCGATTAGAAAACTGAATAATGGTTCAATCAGAATGAAAATTGTCATATAAACACCTCAATCAGAATGAAAATTCCTGATCCAACCAGGGGCTCGTTTCTAGAAAGAGTCGTTTGCTAACTTGCGTTGCAGCCTTGGTAGTTCGCTCCATCGTTCTTGGATTTGGTGTTTCTAGAAAGGGTAGTTCGAACTCTCAGTCGCAAACAAGGATGCAAAGTTTGGTCATTTGAACTACTGCCCCTAGGCAGTCGCACTTGTGTCGTTCCTTGGTAGTTCCTGTTGGTGTCCGGAGCGCCTAAGCTAAAATCACAACCGCCTAACCAAAAATTATACTTGAAAAATTACGAAGCGGATGTTTATCTCGTGACTCAATGATTGATCTATCCTGTAGCTTTATTTTGATTAAGAGACTGACTCCCCTACTTGGCTCATTCTTGCTATTTATGTTAATTCGAGTATTGCCATGCTTTTTGATAAGCTAGTATTATAATCTTCACAGACTCTTAAAATCAGCAGTGATAAATGGTGTAGTGGCTAAAGCAAGTGACTTTATCCCAGCGTTGTAGGTTCGATTTTCTTATGATGTGAGATTTGCTTCTCGCTACCTGCAGGTGAACTAGTGTGACACTTAGATTCAATTGTTTTTGACTGATGTCTTGTACCTATGGTCTCTCGATGTAGAGTAACTATACATAAATATGTATGGTCAAAACCTATTGTTGTGTCTCGTAGGCCTACTCTTACTCAGAGGTGAAAAGAAGAGATAGGAAGCGAACTCTGGCCGAGCGCGTAGTGCACTGACGTGTTGCCGTTAAGCCACGAGAGTTGATAACATTTGCGATACCCAGACATTCGCCCAGGCTACAGTATATTTTTTCCAACATAGATATTTAACACAAATAATGGCACACATTGGTCGGCTTCAGTAAAATGTTTTATATACTTGCAATGGGGGGGTGGGGTATTACACGTTGCCACTGTTTCCACCAATGATATGTATCGCTGCATCATCAACAAGGTTGTTGGAACTACAGTGTTCGAACGTCGGAGGTAGCGAATTGCGACACAGGTACGATGCTTTCTGGAAACAGGTGTAACAATGTCGTTGTTTGGTCGCAAGTTGCGTCGTACCATGGTGGTTGAGTAACGTCGTTGCTAACTTTTCTAGAAACGACCCCCAGATCGGCAGGGGCACAACGGATCAAAACGAAAAACAATGGTTCCGTGTCTTCCATGGGGCTACATGCCCACCAAGTTTCCTGCACCCCGGTCTTTCAGTGTCGAAGAAAAAAAAAACAATGCGGAAGAAAAAAAATCCAAACCTATATGACCGCCGCTTCACTGTGCGGCAGTCATAATAATAATAATAGAAAGAAAAGGTACAAAACACTATGGATGCCTTCGCTGCTTGATTTTTTTCTTTTTTAAAGGTCTCATTCACTGAGAAACCGTTTAATACTTGTTACTTTCGAAATGCTATAGCTCACTCCAAGTTGCATATGCATGCTGCACGTGAAAATGATCTTCTACCCCCATTGCCCGCATTAGCCAATGAAAGAAAATACACGGAAAAACAAGCGAATCAGAAAGAGCCCTTCCCAATGACGCCGAAGGGAAACTGATTATTCATGGCCTCGCCCACCTTGGCTTGTGACCGCCTACAGGAAGACTGGAAGATTTTGCGGCTAGGGGATTGTCTCTCTGCAGCTAGTAGGAGCTAACAGCAAGTTGCTAACATGGCGGAAAAAAATCGTGCCTGTGTTATTTGTGGCAATAACACATCAATGTTGCATGTCTTGCCTTAGAAACATGAGTTGAGGAAGAAATGGTTCGGATTTATCGTTGGAACACCACCACCGAAGTAGTGCAACATTAGTTCTGTGTTCCAATCATTTCAACCACACTCACTGCCTACAGATAGAAAGTGGTTTTGCATCGATGTTCTGAAAACCTGGTTCTGAACAGTCATGACGATCGACCACCAGCTCACAGGCTGTAAGTACAAACAAAACTTTTCCACCTAACATCTGTTACAAAATAGCATGTTCATATTATTCACGTTAGCATACATGAAAAGGGTACAAGCTAGGCTTAGGCTAGCCTATATTACAGGAAGCTACACCAGGCACGTAACTGAAGTGTTCTGTTCGCGACGTGTAAAATCAGAGAATGTCTAATAGGAAGGGCTCTGGTAAAATCAATTAGAGGAATGGTCTATTTTCCCGAACGTAGCCTACAGGCCACTAACACGCCAGGTGTAGCTACTTCCATTGATTAGGCCTATTGGAAGCTAATTGTTGCAGTACATAACGCGAATGGAATGCTTCAGTTACGTGCCTGGTGTAGCTACACTCATAAGAAACTGACCACACTACCCAGAGATTTAGCTTGTTGAACCTATAATCTTCTAACCTAAGCGTTAAACCACAAATAATAATATTAGCAACAATATCTTATGCTCAACTAAGTACGGGTATTGTTCTAGTCTAAACAGGGAAAATCAAAAACACAATACCCGTGCACTATTAAGCTAAGTTTCTGTCACTAGAGCTCAGGTATTTACACTTCAGTCTAATTTATGTCTTCTTGCCATTATTACATTGACCTTTGTAGGCCTACAATGATGTTTTGTTTGATTACTTGCTGTTTACTTAGTGTTTTGTATGTCTTCCAGAGCACCTCATGTCCTCATGTCAGGCTACACAGCTTTCTAGCCTACATTAGCTCATCACGTTAGAAGCAAAGGTTTGTGATCTAACTTTTATTGTTGTGCTAGTTAGTTTCTAGAAGTCTTTTTCTAGGAGGCTAATACAGGTTCTTATGTGCTCGTCAATGTTTGGGAAAGTCAATTCATGGGTTTCTTCAGGTCACTTTCCACAGGTGTATAAAATCAAGCACCTCAATTATGAATGCACACTGCATGGTGCTTGATTAATACACCTGTGTAAATGGACCTGATGAAACACCTGATGGCTCCACCTATGGCCCAGCGCAATCAAAGAGCAATGTAATAGAATCATCACAGCCAACGAATGTGTTTTGTGTGTTGTCCCTTCGAATCCCCAGGACAATACAAGCCGAAACAACAACTCAGACCTTTTTCCCTAAATAATCCCAGCACCATCTTACAAAGGATCTGTAGGCCAGATGTCTGCATCGTCTGGCAAAAAGAGGACATTGTTAATTCTGTGCATAGTTTGGATGTTCTTGTTTTGTGTTATTTTGTGTTTATTTTAATAGACTGCAATATATTTGTCATAAAACAGTAGACCTACTTCAACAGTATATTACACAATAGGCCTTCTCACTGAACCACCTTGCTTATTGTCTTTGCACCTTGCTTATGGTGTCAGAGGATTCATATGATTTAAACTGGTTACATCAGTACTGTTTGGATTTACATACAAGTTGGTTCAATATTGCAAACAACTCATCTATTATATTTTACCACATCTACTTGTGGAACACTTGAGATAGCTTGCGGACCACACTTTGAGTACCATGTAAATGTAAATATAATAAAGTTATTTATTGAAAATTGACCTGTTTTGTATATTTGTTTTAGGAGTTTCATCAGTTTTTGTCCCTTTTAAGCTAAAGGTTTATCTTACCTTTCATATCTTCTGTCTCACAGAGGGCCATAGTCGTCATAGTCGAATGTTTAGTACATTTTGAAGGGAGTACATTATGCTAAGGCAGACTGGTCATACAGACAACAGGGGTACTGGTGTTGCCCATTTTTCTAACCACATGAGCAATCCCTTTACGAAAAAGTAATATAGGAATCTTATAGTATTTGGGACAAAATATAGTAATATTATAGGAATAATTATTATAGGAATAATTGGGACATACTGTAGAAGTACTAATAATAACTCTATAATATCCTGTAACCGCTATAGTTTTTCTATAGTAGTCCAAATACTATACGTCCCCTTAACATTTTATAAGGTTCTATCTGACATTTTTGTCAAAATTGAGTTATTGACATATTCTTGTTCTGTGACATCTTAAGAAGATGAGGTGAGGTGTTTCTTGGAGTTGTATGCATTTTTGGACCTTATATCTGAAGAGGTTTGTTCCACTTCAGTATAACTCTATGGAATTCTAAAACTTTGAAGCTCAATATCTCAGAACTACTCAGAACGTAGATAGAACCCTATAATTCTAAGGGGACGTATAGTATTCCTATAAAATTACTGTAATATTTAGTCCCAAAATACTATAAGATTCTTATAGTAGGCTACTTTTTCTGTCATACGTGACATAAAACAACTTGAGTAGGCTAACCTCTGCCAATGTCAGGCTATCAAAGCCATAGTTCTCATTACCGGAGAAGTCTTGCAGCACACATTCTCTGCTTCTGTAGGCATTCTGGTACAATTCCAGCAAAATATAGCTAGGTAGATGTGTTTGCATTTAGTTCTATATATATATTGGGCTATGACCAAGTGGTCTTTCAATGATAGTATCATGGAATTCAAACCATAACTATCTATTCCGATAGCATTAGCAGGCTAGGTCAGTGGCTGAACTGCATTTAGGCTTACCTGTGTTTTGAGGTAAAATATCTACTAGGAAGATTGCAAAGACTTTTGACTGTGTAAAGAAATAGGTCTTTATTTTAAAACGTTTCCAACTGTTTATTACTTGAAAGCAAGATGACGATTGTCACAAACGTTTACCTCTTTTAGGAGAAATTTTAAGCTATTGTTACCATTCTATTAGTATAGTATAAGTATAAGTATATATACTCTTTTGATCCCGTAAGGGAAATTTGGTCTGCATTTATCCCAATCCGTGAATTAGTGAAACACACACAGCACACAGTGACACACATTGAGGTGAAGCACACACTAATCCCGGCGCAGTGAGCTGCCTGCATCCAAGGCCGTAGCCAGAATTTTTCAAATACCGAGGTCAGGGGCGTCGCTAGAAATGCTAGGAGCCCCCCCCCCCCCCCTAGCCACTGTTTAGCTTGGGATTTCTCAGGAACAGAGGTGTGTAGAAATATACGGTTTGCACCCACCGAGAGCTTAAAGTTCCACCTTTTAATCAAGCTATTGTATGTGTTCATAGCTATAACACAGAATATGCTGTGGCTGTACAAAAATCATCAACAATGGTCTAGATTGCTGGCACTCTAGGACAAAGCTCCCGAAAACAGCTTGGCATTCAATGAGTTAATTGAAAAAAAATGATGTATTAAGTTATTACATAATTGGCAAAAAGTTATTACGTTATTGGTTCAGAAATGTTATTACATTATTGGCAAGTAATTACATCAATGTCTTTATTACATTAAAATCATTACGTTATTGCTAATGATAATTATGGTGGTGGATCTGTGATATTATGGAGCTGTTTTTATTCCTAAGGCCCTAGGAATCTCATTAAGGTGCATAGTATCATGCTTAATGTTCTACTCTTGTCTTTTGTTGAAACATTTATATAGATCACATGGATTGCTAATGCTGTAGGAACCATGACTAATTTGAAGATGTGTGAGGAAGAGGTTGTCAGTTACTTGCCTCTCAGTCATGTGGCCGCTCAGGTGAACGACATATGGATTACTATGCGGTTTGCAGCAACAACCAGTTTTGCTCAGCCAGATGCTCTGAAGGTATTGATTTGTTCGTTTTAGTCATAAACATTAGAATCCTTGAAAGAAAATTGCAGTAAATTATACTGTCATCTTTTCTTGATCCCCAGGGCTCTTTAGTGGAGACTCTACGAGAGGTACATCCAACAAGTTTTCTGGGGGTACCACGTGTGTGGGAAAAGATGCATGAGAGGATGAAAGAAGTTGGTGCCAAGTCCTCATTTTTACAAAAACAAGTGGTTGATTGGGCCAAAGAAAAAGGGTCTAAGGCCAGTCAAAATGAAATGAATGGGTGTGTGAAAACATTTACAAATTTACGTAACTAACTTGAACTAAACCAATGCAAAATGTGAATTTTGATAAGGCTTGTTGACATTGATTAATTCATTGATTGATTCATTGATTGATTCATTAATTAATTTATCCTCGGAGGTTCATTGAGGGTAGTCCTCATTTTTAGTGAAGCTGAGATTACAGTAACAATGAAAAAACAAAAGAAATAGTATAATAATTGTAGTAAAAAAATATAAGCCTGCAAATAAAACAAAATTAAATAAATATTAAGATAACCTACATAAAATTGTGGACAAGGAAGGACAAATGAAAATACATAATAAAACTATTATTATTATTATTATTATTATTATTATTGGTAATAATAATAATAATAATAATAATAATAATAATAACTAGAAATGCAATTCTGAGGAATTACATGAGGGGATGCAATCTGCAGGCTAGGTAGACAGGTCATCTGCTGGAAAGATTAGGCCTATTTTTTGGTCAAAGTTTTCTTCATGGATTCCTAGTCAGAACCCCTATTGGAACAGATTAAAACTTGGGGCATGTTGAATTTTGTCCAAAAATCCAATATGGCTATGCCACTTTTTGCTATGCTATGGGGACATTTCTGGTAAAAACAGTGTCATTTTAGCAAAAAAAACTGTCTTTTCTATCAAATACATATGTACAGAGGTTAACTGATGTTTTTAAAACCCTAAGTATTTTTGTAACAATTTTAAATCATTAAACAAATTATAATTTTGTCAGATATTTGTCAAATATCAGAAATCATCGAATTTCCTTCAAACATAAACCTCTCACAGGTTAAATACAGTTCAAATAAATTGGGTTTCTTAACTTAAACAGATTAAAACATATGGCATTTAGACATTTTCCTAAAAACTCAATATAAATTCAATAATATCCCCAAAATTGTGAATTTTTGGGCCTACACTTTTGGCAAAGCTAGAGGTTTTTTTTCCTATTAAAAACATTTTGACAAATGTTAATTGATATAAGAAACAAGATACTTCCATAAAGGTGATGGAATTACAAAAAATACTATTTTATCACTTGGCTAGATATATTGTTACTATTAATATTTTAATAATAGTAATACTTAGAGTAGCTGAGAGAAAATTACGTAAATCCAGAGATGGAAATGATCTTAGTAACTTCCAGTCTTTGCTATCATCTTTTTAATTAAATAGCAACAAAATAACACATCAGGTTGGCATTTTAATCTGAATTTCTATCCATCCATCCAATGTTTAGTTTTTGTCTGTGTTTATTCCAGGACTAATGTGGTGCCTTGGGGTTTCTCTGTTGCCAACAACCTGGTTTTCAAAAAGGTGCGTTCTGCCTTGGGTCTTGACAATTGCAAGGCATGTTATACAGGAGCAGCTCCCATCACCAAGGATACACTTGAGTATTTCATGAGCCTGCACATTCCCCTTTTTGAGGTTTATGGCATGAGTGAGAGCACTGGCCCACACACCATCTCCTGCCAAGAGGGCTTCCGCATCACAAGGTAAGCTAGGTCCATCTTTTCTCAAACATTCAATATACCACTCAATGTGTACTATTTTACCTCCTTTAGTTAATTCATTCACAACATGCAATTGAATTATACTGGTGCAGAGAGATATAATAAATGCTTTTATCATGCACGCACACCCAAATTTCATTCCTATTTTATCCAAACTAGAGGCAAATGGGGTGAAAAATGAACCACAAATGTCCCAATCTCCCAATTATATCTACCTACAATCTATGGTTATCGTTGATTATGATATTTGGCAGACACTTTTGTCCACAGCGACTTACAGTACATGAACTCTACATTAGTTAAAATAATAGTTTTAAATGAAGATGAAAAAAGCCTACATTAAAGGTGCGATTTGTAGGATTGTTACCAAACGTTCTGTAGGCCAAAATCAAAACACTGGTGAACGTTCTCAAGACTACCAGACGCGAGCCTCTTCTGGGTTGCCAGATGTAATGAAGACTTAGCTAACGTTAGTTGACCTGCAGCTGCTTTAACGTTTCTCCAACCATTACCCAGCTACACATTACGGAAACAGTGAAAACAAAAGATACCTCTCTAACCAACGTAACATACATGTATATAGCTGAAGTTAGCGATGCAGATGAAGTTTAGCCTAGGCTACCTGTTGTGGAGAAATATGGCCAGCTCTGCGTCAGACTTGATATTCTTCGTTTGATGAAGACGTCGCCATCTCAGGAAGCTCTTCCGTTGTCCACTTAATGTGTTTCTTGTTTTAATTTTGGACATTTGCCTGCCTCTCGTAGGTGTTCATGACTACAACTGACAGCTGTTGACAGTTGGCCTTTGCTAATTTGGCAACCCAAATAGAAGGACGCGCTAGCCCATTATTAATACGCTATTCTAGAATTAATTGTTCAAAACATAAATGAAAATTCCAAGAGATTCCGCCCCGTAACTCATTTTTTTTCATGGGTTTTATGGGGTTTTATGGGTTAGAGTAATGTTGTCAAATAAGCCATTACTTCAATTCATCGTGTTTCCTTACTCTCTGACAACATATGTTGATCATTTTTGGAATGGTTACAGTTTATTTTCCATTATTTCCTACATACTGGACCTTTAAGCATAATAGTAACAATATCAATAACAATATCGAATATCAATAATGACAACACGTTTTCATATTAACAAAAATCATAAACACAAACCATAACTCTGTAATAGAATTAATTCATTAATTAAGTACAGGATGACCAGATGACAACCGGAAAGTTTCCCAAATTTTTTTATGTTTCAGACTCATCTTAAAATGGATTCAATTCATTTTTTCTTATATCATTCTATGCACAATACTCAAATTGTCTAGGGACAATTCTCTCAACCTCGTGGCTTGGTTTTCACTCTGACATACACCATCAACTGTGAGACATTACATACACCGTGTTCCAAATTATTATGCAAATTGGATTTAAGTGTCATAAGCATTTTTTTTTTTTTTCCAATTAAACTCATCATGCAACAATGCAAAAACAATGAAACTATTGTAGGCCTAATTATATTTTACATTAGTAAAGCAGTACTCTGATGTGCATGCTTTCACAAACTTTTGTGAACAATCTTAGCACTTTAAACATTGACTGTTTTGAAGTGCATGTATAGCAATATAGTATAAAAATAACAATAATTGTGAGATCATTATAATTTGATGGGGTGTGGGAGGAGGGGGTGGGTTCATGTAGGTGGGCCCTATGACCCCAAAGTATGCCTTGACTGGGCCTCAGGTCAAAGAAGTTTGAGAAAGGCTGATGTAGACGACAAAGCAGCAAGGAGGCGTCGTGTGATCATTTAAAGAAGTTTTATGACAAGGTCGATGAGGGTGGGAAAAATCGTACATTTCTGTGCAAACTTTGCCCGCACTTCAGTCACATTGTCTTTTAAGAAAATTCATTTTTTTTGGTTCCAGCAGCCAACAACCTCAGAACTGACCCTCTCAGGAGGCGCTGGCCTTTACCCACTGCCAGAAGAGAGTCAGCAGAAATTTGATTGCCTTTAAAAAATATGACTTTTTAAAAAATCTTAAAGTGGCTGCATTACGTGATTATTTCTGAGATTCTGATACGTTTTTAACCATGACCTATACACAGTTCTGGTTTGAAAATGTATCTCTTAAAATAATCACTTTATGCAGTCAGCTTAAGATGGCTTACTAGCAACTAACTAATTACGCTAGCAACAACCTAGAAACCACCCCTGTAATGTCAACCTAGCGACCACCATAGCAACCAGCATGATTGCCCTAGCAACCAGCATATCAACCACTTTATTTATGCGTTTTAGCTTATTGGATGTTGCTTTAATGCAGATAACTTTTGATCTCTGTGCCCGATTTTTATAAATGAGGTACCGTTGGAATCCTTGGATGAGGCTGAGTTCCATGCCTCTGATCAAACCCACTCTTGCAGTTACTCGGAACCGCAAATCTAGTTGTGTTTGGTATTGCGTTTATGAGTGTTGTTGTGTTTTGATATTCACCCAGTTGCGGTAAAGAGGTGCCTGGTTGCAATACCAAGCTAGATAACCCTGATAAGGAGGGAAATGGGGAGATATGCTTCTATGGACGACATGTGTTCATGGGCTATTTGAATATGCCTGAAAAGACAGAAGAGGCTTTGGACAATGAGGGCTGGCTACACTCTGGGGACCTGGGTAAACATGATAAAGAAGGTTTCCTGTTCATCACAGGAAGAATTAAAGGTAGGCCATGTCAGACCATGCGTGAAAACTCACACTGTCCTCCTTGTCCAACATGGTCAGTCCGTCATCAATTCCTCAGCATATCTTTGAGATAATGATTTTTGTCTGTCTGGATTGGTCTTGACCACCTACAACCTATACGTCATTCATAAGTAAAATTGTGATAATGGGCAAAAATGTTGTCTTTAATAAGTGTAATGGTTGAAAGACAATCCTGATAACCTAAAAGGTTAAAAATCTGACAACCATGACATTTTGCTTTACAGAGATAATAATCACTGCTGGAGGAGAGAACATTCCTCCAGTGCCAATTGAAGATTTTGTAAAGGAGGAAATTCCAATCATTAGCAATGCAATGCTAGTAGGAGACAAGAAAAAGTTCCTTTCCATGCTTCTCACACTGAAAGTAAGAGTACTTTAAGGCTTGCTAGTCATATTGTCTTTCTTCAAAATATGATATTGTATTAACCCACTGCCATACACTTCCTTAGTGTGTCATGAATGATGCAGGAGAGCCTACAGATGAACTAAGCCCTTTAGTGATTGAGTTCTGTCGACAGCATGGTGTTAGTGCTACCAAAGTTTCAGAGATTGTCAAGAACAAGGAGCCTGCTATTTACAAAGCAATTGAAGAGGGAATGGAACGTGTAAACAATAAAGCCACTTCCAATGCCCAGAGGGTTCAGAAGTGGACTATTCTACTTCAAGACTTCTCTATACCAGGAGGAGAACTTGGTAGGTAAAGCATTAAAGTGTAATACCAGCGAAAATTGACCAAAGTGTGCTTTTTCTGCATTTAAAACACATCAAATAAGCTGTGGAGACAGTATTTTTCGTTAATCAACCACTACAGAGCTTGCTATAATAAACTCTGGGTTCGTTTTATGTGTAGGGACCTTGAGCAAGCTACTGATGAGGTAGAGAAAAATGCTATTTGGGAAGAGTTTCGCTCATGGCCCTTAGCTAATCCACTGTTTGCAATATACACTTGTAGCGTATATTGGAGCAAGTTCTGTAGTGGTTGGTCAACGAAAAATACTGTCTCCACGGCTTATTTGATGTGTTTTAATGCAGAAAACCACTCTTGGATCAATTTTCGCTGGAATTACACTTTAAGATTTGACTGAAAATGTAAAAGCCCCATTATTATATTCGTGGATATAGAATGGGAATCTCATTTTAGACACCATTTAGGTTTTATTACATTTTATTTCGGGTGAAGCATTAGCTGTGTTGTAACGGCATATTCTGTTATATTCTGCTCCTTACATGTTCACTCCGACACTGAATATCTTGTTTGCCCAATAATAAAAATTGTAACACTAGGTGCAACACCCAACCGTGTCCATGTAGACACTAATTGCATTAACGGCGTCTACTACACAGCTGGCACCACTGGCAATAAACGACCTGACTTAAGAGTGTTCCGTGCATGTGGTCCATTGATATAATGTCAAATATTCTATTGTTTGTGACTCATTATCTGGAACATCACATTTGTGTACCAAACCACATTCTTTGGATTTTCACTTCTTAGTGAGTAGCAATTAGTGTGTAACGTGCTAAAGAAGACAGGCAAATATAATTAATGAATTATTTCATTGAGAAATTGACAATTTTCTCAATCATCTTTCAGGTCCCACACTGAAGCTGAAGAGGTCATATGTCTCTGAGAAATATCAAGGACAAATTAATACATTTTACTCAGGAACATAATAGTCTCTAATGGGTGCACTTTCCATTAGGCCTTCAGTGGTAAATTGCTTTTCTATTAATGATCCATATGATATGTATCATGCTTTTCTACATGTTGATTTGTAAAATGTCTTGGTTATTTTGCAAGCAAATTGATCTTTAGAACATTGAGATTTACAGCTATGGTGTTATTTTCAGGATATTTATATTACAGAATATTTATATACTATTATTCAGTGTGGCATTTGCAAAAGTCGCAATTATTTATGCGGTTTTGATACTATGTGATTTATTTTTATGTCTGGTATTTTAATTGTGTTCTATGATGATTCTGGCAGGGACAAGCTTTATATTTACACTTTAATAAGCTAACATTATTTTAACAGTTATCTCAGTTGATCACTGACACTATTGTTTATTGTTTTGAAGTGTGTTGAAATCAATCAGTTGTACATCTAACTGTACATCTAACTTTTCACTTGTGATACTCTGTATGATGTAGTTCACTGCAACATATTCTTAATTTCAGTGATTTTATTTAATCCCAAGCACTGCATGTTAAAATTAAAATAAACTTGATGCAAAATGTTTGAGTATGCGTCAGCCCAATTTAACCTCAAATGTTCTGGAGTGATGAGCCTTGACCTCTGACCACAGGTCTTTATGTGTTTTAATATAAGTATTATATGCCACCATGATTTAGGCTTCCTATGTGAGTTAAAGCAAGAAAAGAGACTATTCAGTCTGTTGGCATGTGAGAAGACAATGAGCTTAAATGTGCTCTAAGCGATGTTACACAGTTTTCTTTTTTCAAGTACTTTGCTCAGGAAAGGTAGGTTTGATATAATAGGCCTGTGATTACTCAGGTAGGTTTGATATAATAGGCCTGTGATTACTCAGGATAATATGGTTTGACTTTTTAAACGTGCATTAAGCAATGTAACACGGTTTCTAAGCTAAAACATTTTTTGTCACATACTGTACAGCAAACATCACCTCACCATCCACTAACTGCCTGTGCCCTGAATACACTGTAAACAAAAAAAAGCGGTCTCTGACAGCCTAGGCTCCAAAAACGGCAACAAAAACAATTTGGTCCAGCCTGGACCATAAAAAAATAACAAACCGTTCCAGCCAATCACTGAAGAGATGCATGTTTAAGAGAGTTTCAATTGCACGGGAGGGAGGGGGAGGGAGCGAGCTAGCTCTCTGTTTTGTTTGAACGTCAACAGAAATTACGTTACCCAGCATTGCTTAGAACACCTTTTTCAAAGTCAAAGTCTGCTTTATTGTCAATTTCTTCACATGTCAAGACATACAAAGAGATCAAAATAGTTTTCTCAGGATTCTCACTATCCCACGGTGGAGACAAGACATCATTTTACCAATTAAGTCCACAGACAAACATAACATTCAAGTAAACAATAAAAAGTAAATAAGAAGGCACATACAATGAATAAATAAGAGCAGCAAAATTGGGTTGAAATTGTGCAATTGTGCATAGACAGTCAATATAGTAGTGCAAAGTCAGGCCAATAAATGGCTGAGGTAGTTCTGTTTGACCTAAGCAAGTGGTAGTAAGCAAGTGGCATAGTGGTGCAAGTTATGTAAGAGCAGCAGAAGTGTGTTGTGTTTTCAGGACAACAACAACAAGTTGCAAAGTGTGCAAGTGTACAAGTGGAGTAGTACAAGTGGAGTAGTGCAAGGCAGCCATTGTGGGTCCAAAAGTCCAGGATGTTATGTAGCTGAGGGTGGAGGGGGGAGAGAGTTCAGCATCCTAACAGCCTGGTGTATGAAGCTGTTGGTGAGTCTGGTGGTGCGGGAGCGCAGGCTTCTGTACCTCTTCCCAGAGGGCAGTGGATCAAACAAATTGTGAGCGGGGTGACTTGCATCACCCACAGGTGAGGTGAGGTGGGTGGTGTAAATGTCTTTCAGGGAGGGGAGTGAAGCACCAATAATCCTTCCAGCTGTGTTCACTATGCGCTGCAGGGCTTTTCTGTTGTATTCAGTGCAGCTTCCGCCCCACACAGCGATACAGCTGGAGAGGATGCTCTCAATGGTGCCTCGGTAGAATGTGGTCATGATGGCTGGTGGAGCACTTGCTCGCCTGAGTTTCCGCACGAAGTAGAGGCGGCGCTGAGCTTTCTTCGCCAGTGATGCAGTGTTGGTGGTCCAGAAGAGGTCTTCACTGATGTGCACCCCCAGGAATTTGGTGCTGCTCACTCTCTCCACCACAGCACCATCGATGGTCAGTGGCAGGTGTTTGGTGTGACCTCTCCGGAAGTCAAAAACAATCTCCTTGGTCTTGCTGACGTTCAGCAGGAGGTTGTTGTCCCTGCACCACGTGGTCAGAAGGTCGACCTCCAACCTGTATTGAGTCTCGTCGCCCTTGGTGATGAGACCCACCAGAGTTGTGTCGTCAGCAAATTTCACTATGTGATTGTTGCTGTAGGTTGCAGTGCAGTCATGAGTCAGCAGGGTGAAGAGCAGCGGACTGAGCACGCAGCCTTGGGGGGCCCCCGTGCTCAGTGTGATGCTGGTTGAGATATTGTTGCCAACACGTACTACTTGAGGCCTCTGACAGAGGAAGTCCAGTAGCCAGTTGCAGAGGTAGGTACTGAGTCCCTGTTTGTCAAGTTTGCAGATGAGTTGTTGTGGTATTATGGTGTTGAATGCAGAACTGAAGTCTATAAACAGCTTCAACAACAGGGGGGGAGAATGAATTTGATGTGTGACATGACAAGCCGCTCAAAGCACTTCATGATGATGGGTGTCAGTGCCACGGGGCGGTAGTCATTGAAGCAGGATGGAGCAGTTTTCTTCGGCACAGGTATGATGGTGGCAGCTTTGAAACATGATGGGACGATGGCTTGCTTCAGGGAAGTGTTAAATATGTCTGTGAAGACATCCTTAAGCTCCTCAGTGCAGTCCTTCAGCGCACGACCTGGGATGTTGTCTGGGCCTGTTGCCTTACGGGTGTTGATAGCAGCAAGTGTCCTCTTCACGCTGTCGGCAGAGAGGCACAGGGGCTGCTCGTGTGGAGGGGGAGGGGTCTTCTGTGAGCAAGTGCTGTTTTGTGCTTCAAAGCGAGCAAAGATGCGGTTCAGATTGTTGAGCAGAGGGATGTTGCTCTCACAGCTCTGTGGCGCGGGCTTGTAGTCCGTGAGGGCCTGAATGCCCTGCCATAGGCTTTGTGCGTTCCTGCTGTCTTTGAAGTGGGTGGTTATCTTGTGAGTGTATTCCTTTTTTGCTTCCTTGATGCCACGGGACAGGTTGGCTCTCGCTGTTCTCATGCCAGCTTCATCCCCAGCTCTGTAGGCTTTGTCTCTGGCCCTCAGCAGCCTGAGGACATCCCGTCAGCCATGGCTTCCAGTTAGCCCGAGTGATGATGTCTTTTGTGTGGGTCACATCATCGATACACTTGGTGATGTAAGAGATTACAGTGTCTGTATACTCCTCTATGTCTGTCTGGTTGTTGTAAGTGGCTGCCTGCTTAAACATTTCCCAGTCTGTTGTGTCAAAGCAGTCTTGAAGAGCATCGGAGGCTCCCTCAGGCCACACTTTTACCTGCTTACGAACCGGTTTGTTTGCTTTTACTCTTTGTCTGTATGCGGGCATTAGCATAACAATGATATGGTCAGAAAGTCCAATGTGGGGGGGGGGGGTGGCTTTGTATGCTCCTTTGTGTGTAGTGTATACCAGGTCCAGGATGTTGTCTCCTCTTGTTGGAAAATCAACATGCTGGTGTAGCTTTGGAAGAACAGTTTTAAGATCTGCATGGTTAAAATCTCCAGCGAAGATGGTGAAACCGTCTGGGTGTGCCGTCTGTTGTTCACTGACAGCCTGGTACAGTTCACTAAGAGCCGTGTTACTATCGATGTTATTGTTGGTAGGCGGGATGTATACTGCGACTAGCAGAATCGCAGTAATTTCCCTTGGCAGGTAAAAAGGACGGCACTTTATGATCATAAACTCCGCCAGTGGTGAGCAGTGTTTGCATACTACTACAGTGTCCTGGCACCATTCGTCACTGATGTAAACACAGATTCCTCCTCCTCGTGATTTTCCTCCCTTTACAATGGCCCGGTCTGCTCGATAGCATGCTAGCTGCTCCAGTTGTACAGCAGAGTCCGGAATGTTGTCATTTAACCAAGTCTCAGTGAAGACGAGCACACAGCAGTTACTCACTGTACGGTTCGTTGATCTCAGCAGTCGTATGTAGTCCATTTTGTTGTCCAGTGATCGTACATTTGCCAGGAGAATGGATGGTATGGCTGGGCGAGTTGGGCTGGCCGCTAGCCTGGCCCGGATGCCTCCGCGCTTGCCCCTCTTCTGCTTCCTCGCACACCGCTTCCGACGCTTTCTTTCCGGGGGAGGAGTAGCAGGCGAGTCCGGTGTTGTTGCAGGCCGGAGTAGTCCGAGTTCCTTTAGCGTCTCTGTTGCAAATCAGAACGCTGCACAAGTTGCTTTACAGAGCAACTTGCACTTTGGAATGCGTTTTAGATCACCAAAATACTTGCTTTACAGAGCAACTTGCACTTTGGAATGCATTTTAGATCACCAAAATAAGGCCCTATGCTATTTTGGTGATCTAAAACGCATGGTCACTAGCGAATAGCTTAAAGGAGACATATTATACCTCTTTTTAAACAAGTTAGAATAGGTCTATGGGCCATACAAAACATGTTCATAAAGTTTTTTGCACAAAATCAATCTCACATAAAGAGATCTCTGCAGCCTAATTCTTGCCAGCTTCAGTCCCTTTCAGAATGAGCCGTTTTAGGGCTCCGTCACTTTTATGCAAATAAGCTATTGCTGGCCACGCCCCACCTGTCAGATGTTTACACTGCTCGTTTTCTTCACGTGAAAACCTCCACCGCTCGGGTGAAAATGACGGATTACAGAGGCGCACTCCAGCCCAACATGTTCGACCCAGAGTCTGACCCAGATCAAGATGAAGAGGAGCCACCTGCAGAAACACCTCCACGAATGCTGCAAGCAGTTGCTGAATGGTTTGTTAACTTTTTAAATCAATGTATTTATCCTCCATCTGTGCTACGTGTCATTAGGCTTGGCTATTAGCCTTGACCCTTTTCAGCCTGTTACGAAGTATAAAGACATAAAGCCAGTCTTTTTACAATATTTAACATTTGCTTGCATTTAAAAACTTCACTAGATTCACAGCACTTGATTAGCTTATATTTTTCATTATAATGTTACTAACTTATTTACAAATGAGCTAGCGAGTATGCCATATTACTCACTCATTTACGAATAATGCTAGCGACTGTGCTAGCATAGCACTCACCTTACCTTACCATTATAGATCACACGACGTCTGCAGCAGCTGGAGGAGATTCCTCAATGCATAATTGATCATCCATGTTTATACCCGGTGTGCCTGAATGTTTATTCTCTTCAGAACGCACTGAACATCTACAGAGCTGACCATGGGGCCTTACGGCTCCGGGGAATAGAGCAGTACGTGTTATTTATTAGGCTACTTATTCGTTTTTCCCAGTGTTCATGAGAAGTGACAGGCTACCGTTTTTATCAGCAAAAGCAGATGTTAGTCTATGTTCATAGGTCACTAATGGCCTTACACACCAACACATGCCCCAATTGTTGTTGTCTTTCTTTTTATGTATGGCTATTGTCTGCAAATTCAGCAGGTATCAAACATACACACATAAGACATTACAAAATATATTTATTACAGAAAACAGAAATAAAACATATTTCCTTGAAATATGACAATTGCACTTTGCATTTTTGACAGAACTGACAGATTATGTAACCTGCTAACTAATGCAATGTTTTTTTTAGTCGTTACAGGTATCTTGCCTACAGGAGCTTTGTCAGTTGGTGTTGGGGTTTCCTTGGACGCAGAATAAGGGTCGTCAATCTGTCATGTGTGGTCCTGCGTGTTCGTCGGGAGTTTCCTGACAGCCAAGGACAATACGTGGGCTTCAAACTGCCTCCCCTGGATTGAAGCGAGAAATGTAGTTGGCGATCACCTCCTCCTTCTCTGGGTGCTCAAACTCTGAGGACAGGTCCGGAGGAATGCTTATTTTCAGGAGTTCCTCCCTGTATGCTTCTGGGTCCATAAAGACCTCGCCCATGATGAAGCCCATCAAGTGTTCCACATACCCTGTGCAATATTTCACAAACACTTCTGTAACTATGTACATAGTTTGTAAAGTATTTCATTGTACATTTATTTATTGTTTTGTTCATTGTAAAGCCACTATAGTGCAATAGCATACATAATGAACAGATCTTTTATTGTTGATAAATAAAAAATTATGTAACTTACGGAATGTTGTCTCAGTTTTGATGGGTTTCACCCTGCACTCTCCCTTCCTGTACTTTGGGAAATGCATCCTGTAGAGAGGGTCCCCAGAGGATGAGGTGGCCTGGTCTCGTGCAGCATTCTCATTGTAATGCAGAGCAGCCAGGTAGAGTCTTGCGCAGTAAAGAGAAAACCAAACATGAAAATAATGATGAGGTCTGGTGGTGGGGGCTAAGCTTAGCAATGTCCTTGAGGACTCTTTTGGCACTCAGCACCTTCTCCAGCTGGTAGAACGCTGGAGTTCCTACAACAGACAAAAAACGTTGTTTTATCACAAAACCATGATATGCCAACAGTTGCAATGGGCCAATATAACCAAATTAGTTGAGTCCATATGACTGACTTCCAATACACTAGTTCTGATTGTCAACTATAAAGGACTTGTACAATGTGTTTGAAGTGATTTCCTATACATAACAAAAGATACCTGTTGTCAGCCATTTGTTCTTGTCGCGGGTTTTGCGAACTGGATGCAGACAGGCTGGGAAATTGGAGTCCTCGTGGGTGTGGACGTCCCGGACATGGTTGAGGATGGAGGTCCATTTTGCCACCCTCTCTGGTCCTGACGCAGATGTTGCCGCAGTCCAGTAAATGTGATTTCTTATGGCCCGCATCCACTTCTTCAGCTTCTGGCAGTCTTTTATTTTTTATTTTGCTGATCTTCTCCAGCTGTTTTGAAAGTCCTGGAATTCAAAAAACATTTTCACTTTTGATCCTCAACTCTTTCAGATCATAACTATAACATGCCGCAGGTCTAATATCTAATTGTCAGATAGAAAGATTGAAGTAGTTGAAAGGCAGCTTTTTCTATAATTCTAGAAAGAAAATGCTATTTCGCAATTATTCAGGCCAGTGTTTTCACGTTTTGTCTTTTTTAGGAGGGGGTGGACTATTGCATGTTTAAACACCTTTTTCCATGTGCCAGACGTCATAGTACTGGTTGATGCCAGCTTCCCTCAGGAACTTTTGTATCTGCGGGTGTCGGTCTGTCACTATACAGTCAAGGGTCACCTTGCGCCCGTTCAACAATGCAAGGCTTCTCTTCAGGCCCTCCTTCTCCATGTGGTAGCTACCGCCTACCTCGTTGCTCTATGAAAACAAATCAGATGCATGTGTCTATACGTAGCAGTATAATTCATTCCCACTCACCTGGACCAACTGAACATCAATCACGGTGTTGGTTTTCAGGTCCATCACGGTGTAGCTACCAAATTTCGCGGAGTGGCCTTTGAAAACATTTACATAGTAATATAGTTTATATAGTAAAAAGTAACCTAAGGCACGTCATTACATAGTAATTGTTGTGCTTCACATATTCAAATACCTGGAGAGTCAGCCCTCATGTCGCCACCAATTATGGCATTTTCCCTACTAAGGCGGAGCAGCATGTCATCCTGAGAGGCCTTCCATTTGGTGACAATGGCAGGTTCAATATAGGTGTGCGCATGCCGACGAAAGGTGTCGTAAAGGAACACTTGTAGGTGCATAGCCCTAAAGACCTAATAGTAAACAGAGATTGGAAAGAAAAGGGTTGTTGAAAACATTCATGTAATTGCACCTAAAGCTGGCACTACCTCTGTATTATTTATCATTTCATGCTTTATTCAACAACTATGAGCAAATTCACTTACCCTCTGCCACAGAGAGCTGAACATTGCCAGCTGGTGTGTTGTTGAGTAGGGGTTGGCTGTCCCAGGTTCGGCGGTACTCACAATGGGGGCACTGCTGCACCACGGAGATGAATGTCCCGAGCCGTCTCGTTTGAATGGTGCACGGATGCTTGCACACAGGACACACCTTGAACAGCTCCATGATGCAGGTCTCGTAAACTATATATTTACTCACTTCATGGATTGGAGTAGATGGCATATCTCTGGAAATGAATAAATAAAGAAATAAAACGCAACAAGTGATGGTACATAACACATGAAAACTCACACATGATGACATCTGAGTTACTCACGAAATATCAGAGTCAGCCGGATCAGATATAACAGAGTCAGCCGGATCATAAGTGGCATCCAGCCCTTCAGAAGCCACCATTGAAGGGCTGCCCTCAAGATCTAGTTCTCCCTCCTCCTCCACCTCCTCCAGACGAGGTCTCTTTATAGGTGTTAACGTTAAAAAAGGCGGCGGGGCAGTGAGGGGAACAGTGGACGTGCCAACACCACAGTCTTTGCTGGACACAGTAGCCTGGATACCTTGAACAGATATGTTTTATTGGGTACAAACAAATGACAATAAGTTACTGAGGTAACAGCTAGAGGCTTAACCTTATCAGAAACATTTGTGAGAGATCATACTTTGTACCTTCACTTCTGAAGTAAGGCTGAAGAGTCCGCAGAGAGAGCTGTGTACCAACAGTACGTTTCAGAATCTCTGGGTGATCTGTTTGACAACCAATTTCTCTTGTTGCCGGAAACTGTGAAGTGCAAGCCTGTAGGAGGAAAGAGAAGAGGGATGAGAGCAGAGAGATGAGTAACATTTTGATACATTTCATGGGTACAGTACAACAATTTATGCTCAAATTCTGACAAAAAGCTTGCATTCTTGAGGTCTTGAAATTCATCTTATCAGAATTTCATCTTATCAGAGCATACACTCATCAGTCATATTGTTTCACCATGAGTACCAATTGTGACAAACCCTTGTACATGAATTCTAGAGTACAGGAAATGCACGTTTACTTTGAGCTAAAAACTGAGCCTACAACTTCTTGCACTATGTCCATGGGCGGATTATGAACTTTCGGGCCCCTGGGCCCAGATGTATTAAGGGCCCCCCACTAATTGTCGTCTATGTGCGAGGGGGGGTTTGGGGGTCCTCCCCCAGAATTTTTTTAATTTGTTTGATGTGCATCACATCCTACATCCTGATTTGTTGATATTGAGGCAATGATTCCATGCAAAGGCTTGGGCTTCAGGGCCCCCTGACCCCTTGGGCCCCTGGGCCTGGGCCCAGTAGGCCCGTGCAGTAATCCATCCCTGACTATGTCGGTAATATATCTCTCTTTATTTACAACAGCAAACATTAGCCTAGACTAAGAGCTTTTACTGGCCACCTTCATTGTAGATAACATAACCATATCTAGCTCATCATCAGTAAGGACAAAACGACTACAAGTTGTGACAAACCCTGCATCTTAACTGAAATAGAGCTACAGGGGAAATGTGCAAACACTGAATAACGTTATAAAGTGAGGCTACAATCGCTAACATTAGCTTATACTAAGGGCTTTTAGCTGTCGGTGGCCTCCATTGTGAATAACATGACAATATTTAATGGAGGTCTAGCTTTTAGACAACATTTTAACAATCATTACTTTCAGATATTATTGACTGGGATTGTCAAATATGACTCGATCGGCTGTGTGCTGCATTTGCAATTTGGAATGGAGGAAATGCTCACTCCAAGCAGATGCAGGGCTAAAGTTAGCCGTAATGTTTGCGTTAGCTTGTGCTAAATGGCAAAACACGAACAGCCTAACGTTAGTTCATGCTTAACTGCGATAGAAACACAAAAGTCATTATTTGAAAGTACTTACATGTCTCTCATCTTGTGACTTGCCACGAACAGTAGGTACAGATCCCTCTGTCAAACGAAGTTTGATGGCTAATCCTGCAGTGTACTGTCCTAAGTTTTCAAAGCAGTCTGCCTTGAAGTGGTTCGCACACACCACAAGATTTTTGCCGACTGTTGCTGGAACATGGCCATCGAAAATGAAGTGGAGCCACTCGGTTCTTCTGTCGTCTTTGGCTGGGAGAAAGTGCAAGTATTTGTGTTGTTCTGTGCAGCCAACAACACAACACTTCATGTGTGACTTGCTCTTGCTTGTAGTCATTGCACTTGGTGTCCGTGCTCGTTAAACCAGCAAACTAATGTCGGATCTTCAACTAATTGGGTGGGTGGAGCTATATGGGGGTTGAGAGGTGAGGGGTGGCGCCAGGGTGGTTCTATGCAAATTCCCTTATTTTGACGTCAGGTTAAGGGAGCCAGAAAATGGCTCATAGAAGCCTATGATTCCTGACACCAAAATCGTTCAACCGACAGTAGAGACCCAAATGGAGGTACAAAAGGATGCAAAAAGTGAAATTTGCATAATATGTCCCCTTTAAACAAATTTCGGGGTTTGTCCAGTCCACATTGGGGGTGGTTTTGTTATCTAACGTTGGGTGCCTGGCGCAAGAAGACGGCTTTTATGTTTCTTAAGCTAAACAACTTGCATATTAAGCTAAAAAACCTGCATAGTGTGCCTTAATGAGTCATGGGTGTGTTTTGGGCGTAATAACCAATGAGAATGATGTCATTCCCTTTAACAGCAAGCAGCAAAACTTGAAACAGCGCATTGGTATTTTGATAGTCAGCGGCGCATTTGAAGGAATCTGCTTGCACGCAAGACCGTATGGAACAGGTATTCCACTAAACCATATAGGCTGCACACATCTGCACTCGTCTATTAATTGAAAGCAAAGTGAAACTAACTTCACCGTGGTGTCATAGTCAATGACAAAACAGTTATACACAGTTAATTACTTTCACTATTGACTGACAAGGGGTTACCATCGAAAACATAGCCTGAAAAAAGCAACACTTACCCCAATACTGTTCGAATGACTGAATAAAAAACATAAGGACATTTATCCTGCAGAGGAGTTGCTGCTTACATCTCGTGACAATGCGTCTTCAGCTTTGCTTCAGATGCGCATTTCACTATAGACCAGCCTTTTCTTGGTCAGTGATGTAATGCTTTGCGTCAGGATAATAATACGCTTTGCACTGCACTTTTGATTGCCAAGATAGGGCCCATAGTGTAGATGAAATAACTAGATCTTCTAAGAATAACTTAGAACCCCCCCCCCCACCACCACACACACACACTTAACACCATTACACCATACATACCCCGCCCATACACACACCATTTCATCACCCCCACCCCACCCAAACACACAACATACCCCCACACAGGTATAACCCCCTCCCCCACACACCCCATTAGCCCCCCCCCTACCATTTCATTACAACCCCCCACACACACACATACACACACACCATTTCATCATCCACATAGCCAATTTTGTTAAAAACAAACAAAATGTCTGCTAAATTGATAGAAATACTTTAACTTTAGGCCTACTCATTAAAATTAATAGAGCCCATTCTATTGTAACCTAAAGCCTAACAAAATGACAAGATGCTTTTTTCCCTAAACAGTATATGTTTCCATTAGGAAACATCATAAGTCAGCATATGTAAACTTCCACAGCTATGCAGACGATACCCAATTATATATCTCTGTGGAGCCTATAAACCCAGATGGCCTTTGCTCCCTTCTCACATGCTTAGCCTCTATTAAAGAAGCCCTATGCAACAACTTTAGCAAAAATTACCTTAATTATGCAGGTTGAGAGTCGTTCTCATGGTTCTACAACACTTTCTGGGTTGTTTGGTGGGTGCTTCGTCTCCCCCTATTGCTTCTCCGTGGAAAAAAAGTAATATGCAACTTTCTGAACCCGGTCCGGGTAAATCCGGATGTGACTAAGCAGAAGTATCCAATCGCGCCTCGAAAATGTAGTCCGATTGTAGTTTCTAAGAAGACTGCAAAACGGACGCTGACTTGGCTTTGTTGCTGTTGAAATTGTAAGTAGCCTACCCTTGGGTGAACGCCGTTTTTGTAATGTGGTTTGATAGTCTCTTGAACAATGTGTTTGCTCGACCGTTTTATTGTGAGCCCTGTATGTGTTTAGCTTGGATTCTTGAAGGCTAGCTCGCTAGCTAGTGGGGGTTTAGCGTAGCAGTCACTTGCTACCGAAGCTGCAGGAGGAGCTATGTCGTGAAAAATGCGAGCCCAAATCCGTTGAAAACCCAGAAACAGCGAAGGAATAACCAGACCTGAGCAACAATAAAGCTAAATGACGATAAAACAGATACTTTTGGTTGGACCAAAATCAACATGAGACACCGTTCTTAGTAACCTTGGGAACCTGGCACACCAAGTCAAATCAAAAGTTCAAGCCTAGGTATCATCTTTGATACAGAGTTAAAGTGTAAGATGAGTGTAAAATGACCCATAGCCCTGTTGTATAAGCTCACCACATGCAGCCCATCGGAAAAAGAATGAGACATTTGGGACAACATAGGCCAGGCAGCTTAAAGCAGACCCAAGGCTGATGTGTTAGCTGAACTGCACTCGCTTAGCCTGACGAGCCAGACCCACATCAAAATGTAGGGTCTGGGAACTCACCATTTACAGTGCTCAATCTGAGGGGCGGGATAAATAATTGTCTTTCAAATTTTCCTCTACATGCTATAGGATAGCGCTACAACTCATGAGTCCCATGCGTTTTAGTTGATCAAACTTTTGCCAACTTAAAAAAAGCTTAACTTGAGTCGCGATTCAAAGGCCACAGTTTGCCAGCAGCAGCATCTATCTTCATTGTTTTCAAGTAGCAGGGAATTCACACGGAACCGTTGCCGACTCTATACGCGTATATATGTGATTGGCCTGATCGAAGTTTAATTTTTCCAGCTTGCAAGCCAACTTGCTAGACTACCCTGGCTGCAAATTCCATTTGCTGCCGCTAGGGTGGGTCTAGATTTCTAGGCTAGCACTCGCTCCCTATTTCCTATAGAATATTTTTAATATTATTTATTTATTTATCTTTTACAGCTTTTAATATCCTATCAACCAAAGGACCTTTAGATCTTCCAATGCTAATCTTTTAATTATGCCTAAAATGTAAACCCAATTTCCTTGCAGTAATATGCCACATTCTGACCAACTTGTGTTAGATCCAACATTTCTCTTTTACAATCCCTTCTTGACATGTCTAAAGTCTAAAGTTGTTTGTGCCAATTTTATGTCGCCCTTTAGACAACTTAAAAGCATTAGATCTGTCTTTTCTGTTTCATCATTCCCTTAGATCAGTGGTCCCCAAACTTTTTCTTCCGAGGGCCAGCTCACTATGCCTGGCTCTAAGAGAGGGCCAGAGACTTGGAGTATATCAGTAACCTTAAATAGCTTAGTGCTGTGAACAACAACAGTCTACCTTAATAATAAATAATAATAATAATACATTTTATTTAAAGAATGCCTTTCAGGACACCCAAGGTCGCTTTACAGATAAAACAAATAGAAGGGAAATATATATATATATATATATATATATATCAAAAAAGGAGAAAAATATATATAGTCCATTTAGCCATATCACAGTCCATAGGATAGTCTGAAGAGATACGTTTTCAGTTCCTTTTTAAACTGGGCAGTGGATTCACACTGCCTGATGTTGTTTGGAAGTGAGTTCCATAGCTTTGGGGCTGTGTGGGAGAACGCTCTCTCTCCCACGGTGCTGAGGTTCATCTTGGGCACCTTGAGCAGACCAGCTGATGAGGATCGCAGTGAGCGGGAAGGGGTGTAGCTCTCTAAGAGGTCGGTTATATAATTGGGAGCAAGGTTATGCAGGGCCTTATATGTCAACAGTAAGATATTAAACAACCTTAGTTGAATAGAAAAATTGAGATAGTCCTACCGCACACTGTTTTGACGTTTCACTTGATTTTATTCAGAGCGAACAACGCGTTTCGCATATAGCGTCCTCAGGTTCGCTCAGGTATACCTGAGCGAACCTGAGGACGCTATATGCGAAACGCGTTGTTCGCTCTGAATAAAATCAAGTGAAACGTCAAAACAGTGTGCGGTAGGACTATCTCAATTTTTCTAATTAAGTATGTTCCTGCAATCTACCTGCACCTAACCAGGCTGTGCGTGGATCTTGGTATTATTTGGAACCTTAGTTGAATATTCCATTACATTTAATCAGGCTACTGCAATTTAATACCATTGTTAGCTGTGTTTATATTGCCATCATGCCATGTAAAATGTAGCTCAAATGAAATAATACTAATAAAAAAGACTTTAGCATTCCCAAGCAGGGAGTCCTAAAAGTATATTTTATCTAAAATGTGTGAACTCTGAACTCTGTGTCTTTGCATACACAGCTCAAGTTGTGAACAAGCAATATCCTACAAATAATTTAATAATCAAACTATGAGAGTTTTATGAAGTGCTGGCAAAAACATCTGAAATTCTACCACCATTCTAACTTTCACTTACCTGATGAGAACTTTGTGAAGTGTGAATTTGGATGAACATTTAAACGAGTGAATAAAAAATAGAAATAATTATCCCAGGAAGTCCCAGAAATATGACTTGAATAGAAGTTAGTTAGTTATTAACAATTAATTGATACACTTTTAGAATACTTTGAGCACTGATGCAGCTCAGCATAGGCCTCTTTACATTGTTTGCAGGTAAGCCTATTTCATTCCGTTTTCAATGGTAAACGCGAAACAGCGGCAAAACAACCACCCGTGGACAAAAACAGTATAACACGTGTACTGTTAGGACTCGCCATAGAGAATGAATGGGGGAAATTACGGAGGTTATAGTTTGGCGATGTCATACTCTTGTGCGGGCCAGATGCTATATACCACAGATATGTTTTGGGGGGCCACCCAAAATGAGGTGGCGGGCCGTAGTTTGGGGACCACTGCCTTAGATTCTAAGACTTAGAACATTAAAAAGTAAAAAAGTAAAGTAACTTCAGGAGCTTGAATTGTCAGGTGTGACAAATGCTACAAGATTACAATTTGAAAATGATACAGATAAGATACTGAGGGAGAACATTAGGACATGGACCCCATATGACCATGCATGACCTTTGACCCCATGACCTTGAGTACCTAATAGCTGATGTACATTCTCACAACAGGACAGTATTAAAACCACTTAATGGATATGACATGAGGATTTATGCAAGGGATAACATTCGCCGAGTCGCCCTGATATGCAGAAATAATGGAGGAGACGGACGCAAAGACCTCCCAGATGCAAAAAAGGGTGGAGTGGTGTATTTTAGGACACCTTACAGGATGCTATTCTGTTTGTCCCCCATGTTGCCAGTCATGTATAGGCATATGTGTATATAGCACAAAAAGGGAAGTTCAGTTCAGTTTAAAAAGAGACTTTCCTGTTCAATTTGTCATATTACTTTCATTTGGTTACGGAAATGATGGTGGGTAGTTTGCTTTGTTACAGTTGATTCCACTGTTGATAGATAGATAGATAGATAGATAGATAGATACAGTAGATAGATAGATAGATAGATAGATACTTTATTGATCCCTAAGGGGAAATTCAAGAATGTTGTGAAGCATGCTTGTTGTCAGTTCAATCATCGTTTACATTGATATGGGACTGTGATTACATTTATTTTTTACCAGATCTACTTAGGAGCCCCAATGTACAGAATTAATAGCCCTCTGCCAGCCAGTCAGAAAATAGTATTTCTTGTCTCTTAGGAATACGTTTTCAATAATATGCTTTGTAGTTTCTTTTTTGATATGCCATGATTATTGTGTGGGTATATTTGTATTTTCACATTACAAACTACTTGTATTTTAATGAAATAGTATTTGTTACAAAATAGTTTTTGATGTAGGCCTATTTGTGCCCACCTCTGCCCATAGTAGGCTAGACTACTCCAGCACAGCTGGTGGCGGCAGTATCAAATTAGTTTACAGTCACAAGTGTTCAATTGTAAACATCAGCAGAAAAAGACACTGACACATTAGCCTACTTTGGAATAGGCTAACCTATAGTTTAACCAACTACTCCGAGTGTAGGCTTACCAGTGTAAGACATGGCTATGGTTATGGTAGAAGTATGGGTCATTATGGCTGCATTTTGTGTTGCAGAGGCGAGTCCACCTATTCTTACTGTTAATTTGGATGTGCCGCCAGAGGAACGATGGGCACCACTTGTGGAATTGTTCGACGAACATTTCTTACGCCAGGTTGCGGCAGAAGTAATCGAGTAAGTGATGCATGGACAGTTTTTATTGGTCAAGTGGTTTTTCGGTTAACTGGCAGTTTTTCCACAAAGTAGTGTATAGCCTACAGCATGCATGGTTAGCTTAAACTGGCCAAATTCATGATAAATGTTGTAGCCTATTCGTTTTGGTGAAAATCACGGTAGTCCTATAGCCTATAGTATTGTGCAACATGCAGTCCCTCGGAATTAGCAACGCAAATTCAACCACTCCCCGCAAATTCTGGGCGACCTTTTAATTTTGTCCAAACACCGCAACATTCCCGCAAATTTTGACCATTTGATCATCGTAGTTTCCCCGTGAAATTTAACTCACCACGTCCCTCGCACAGAATATTGAGCCAGATGCCACACTCACTTCTGCAGACAGAGACCGCCGTAACTTGTTAGTTCCTCCAGTTTTGATGTCAATAAGGCGTGGATCTAAGTGGTTCTTAAACTGGGGGTCGCCAAAAATATTGGAGGGGTCGCGAAATTATTTGCAGTCTGGATTAAATAATTTTTATAAGGTTAAGGTTTTTAATCAAAGGCTGCCATTGACATTGGTGATGACCACTATGAGAATATTTGCTGCCTCTACTTCTAATGCCCATCTCGCAACATTTCGAAACCAAATTCTACCATTAGAAAGAAAGGGGTCGCGAGACTTGGCCCATGTTTTTTGGGGGGGAGGTCGCCAGACAAAAAGTTTAAGAACCACTGATCTATGCAACCCATTGGCAAACATTTACATCTGGAGATGTCCTTGTTATCTCATGCCATGTTTACTTATTTCGTGTAGTATTTACCAAAAATCATAGAAAGCAATAACATTGCAAGACACTTAGGCCTATCTCTTATGATCCAAGAAATATTTCATTCGAGATTTTTTAGATATATATTTTATTTAACTAATAGACATAGAAATCATCCCGAATTGCACCTACATATTCTAATGCACTTTTAAAAAAGTTATTTAGGCTATATTCTCATAGCTGAAAACAGTGAGATGCAAGTCTTCTGATCCACTCAGATGTAATTAGACTGCTCTCACATACTTAAAGTGACAAGCACTCAATTAGACCTACACACCACCAATACAAAGTAATGATATTAAAGAGAAGTGTGGCCTAGGGCTGCACAATTATCGTAATCTCATATGAACCAACTCAATTATCTAATCGTAAAAGCTACAAATAATCGTGTCACATTTCTGACTTTTATTAATTGTATCCTTCTTGACTATGCCACTTGTTGTTTGGTAAGTGTGCGTAGTGTGTGAGTGGCACAGAAATTTTGATTGGTGAGCTTCATGGTCGATCGGGGGTGCTATGCTTCTTGTGCATCAGTTGTGCTCACCAATCAGGGGTAGCACAAATTAAAGAGACATTTGGATTATTGAACTGAATCAATTAATTGACATTTAAAAACTCATATTGCCAATCACAATCTGTAAGAAAAATGGCAATTAGATATTTTCCCCAAATCGTGCAGCCCTAGTGTAGGCCTAGCCTAGTTTAAAAAAATCAATATGAAATATTGAAATGACTAAATACTTAGTTGCAATCCCAACTATTTTTGCCATTTTCACTCTTGCAATTTCTTTGCAACAAGTGCCTAAAAGCACTGCAACTTCCATCACAATTATTTAGAAAAGTTGCTGCAAAATCAGGCATTTTAGGCGCAACAATCTCAAAAAAGGCCTGCGAAATCCTGCGGGACTGATAATGCCTATTTCCCAAAATTGCATTTGGCAATTGTCCGCCTATTTGTCCAAGTGAAAACACTTCCAGACCATGTAGGTGAATAGTCAGCAAGGCCTACAAACAGCTAGGTAGTCTATCCATTTTTTGTGCCGTCCTTGAACTGACAAATGTGGGTTCGTTTTATGGAACCTAGCCTAACCTGTCACGGAACCTAATTGAACACTATTGTATTGTAGATCAACAGTACCAAAATGGGTTCACCATGCAGTTATTCCCATAGTAAATGCCCTGGAAAAATACATGCCCCCACCATATGCCAAAGAGATACAAGGAATGGCCTCTTACTATGGAGCTAACATTGCTGATATTGTTCTACTCAATTTTGCCTATGAAGTTACAGCGTAAGTAAAATGTCACAATTTTTTTTTAAGTAGGCTAATTATAATATTTAATTTGAGTATTTTACAACAATAGGTTGGAGCAGGCTATACAACATACTAGTACTCAAATATCTTAATGTCAGGATCTTATTGATAATTAAATATTTAAAATTATCTTATTTAAATGTGTTGCAGAATTGCCCTTATATATAAATAGCCAAGAAAAGCTCAGCCTTCTCAACAAGTACAGTTTAATGTTTTTGTGATTCAATATGTAATTGTTGATTGTTATTTTTTTCCTGGAAATAACTCTCTCTTCACTTACTATAGGTTTTGCAGTAGTATTATAACTCAAGACTCAAAAGGAAACATATACCATGGTCGAAACCTAGATTATCCCCATGATGTCCTCAGAAACATAACCATTGATGTCAGTTTCATACAAAATGGAAAGGTAACATCATGCAAGCAATGTGTCACTTCTAGAATGATTACCTGTACGAAGTTACCTCCACAGTTAAATAGGAGAATACCTCTTTACTTTCCCAAGTTATTGTTCAAATTTCACTTGACAACTATATTTACCTTTGCAGGAGTTATATAGAGGAACCACATTTGCTGGCTATGTTGGTCTGTGGACAGGACAGAGTTCCAAAAAATTTACTGTGTCAGGAGACCAGCGCTGTATGAATTCACTAATGTAATTTTACCAAAACATACCCATTAATCTTGGTGTGAAATGCGTAACCATGTCTGTCTTTTTACAGCAAAAGGCTACTGGTGGGAAAATGTCATTGCTGCAGTAATGGAAAGTGCTCCCGCTAGCTGGTTGGTGAGGCAGGTGCGTGCAATTTAATGATTTAAAGGAGAAGTAATTCTCTTTTCTATAACCATGGGTCTTTGTCCAAGCATGTTTGTCACATTTCCAGATAATTAGAACCTTTTAATCAATTACACATTTTAACTGTAAATATAGGCATTTTCAACAAAGTACCTAGTTGTCATAGACATTCTCTGACTTACAAATGTCAACACACTTTCTTTTTATTTAAATTTAGTGTATTCTCTTGTCTTTCCGATGTTGAAAAATGACTAGAGGATTTAGCCTCTGTGTAACTTTATTTTCATAGCATATTGAAAAAGAAAGTCATGAACTACTTCTGAAAGTTCACAGACACTCTGATTGACTTAAATAAATTGAAATTGGATAGGAAAATGCTTCAATTTAATTTTATTTGGAGTGACAGGGGCAAGGAAAAACTCCCTTTTATTTGTAGTGTTCTTACACTATGTAACATTCTTGTTATTTAGTTTGAAAGTTTGATGGCGGGTCTCTTTCAGGGGATAAGGGGTTAATCTGTGACAGTCTCAGTATTTAATTGTTTGCCATCACTGAGCATAATACTAAGTTATTTCCACTATTTTCATGCTTTATCATCACTAAATTCACCCTGATCTACATTCCAGACTTCTGGAAACAATGTCCAAAATGGTGCATTATGAAGAATAAAATTCATATTATGGAGCTTCATAGTCAACATTTTTATTTCATTAAAAGAAAGAACAAATATGTATCTTTATCTGGTATAAATCCCATTAGGATCATCAAGTGCCCACATGGTCACATTTGCCGGAGAGGGTTTTTGGACCCCCATAAAACCCCCACCAGTGGTATCATAACCCTCAAATTAATTTTGGCAAGAGCAAAGTTCCCAAATATAACAAATAATCCTGATAAATATGATCATTAATCGTGGTGCTACGGCCACCCAAAAAGTGAAAAATCACATATGCCGTCAACATTTTTTAGGACTTTGGTGACCCACCTCTCACCCAAACAGTAAGGAATGTTGATTCTGCCTCCAGAATTGTGTAGTACAGGCTACAATGAACTACCACACCAGGTTCCAGCCTTCTACCACTATTACAACAGACGTTATGGGCTTCCAAAAATGGCAAAGGATGAAATGTGAAATTCCAATGTGTCAATTAGGGCCGTGGCACCCGAATTTCAAATGGCCAAGCCACGGCCACCACGGCCAAGGTGGACGGCACGGGCAAACCGTTCATAGCGACGTCACTTTTTGATCCTTCGATGTCGGCTTTTCCTATCATTGTGAAGCAGAATTCACCAAGTGTTGGATTGTTCACCCACTAATAGGGAACGTGAGCTGGGTTTAGACCGTCGTGAGACAGGTTAGTTTTACTGATGATGTGTTGTTGCCGTGGGTCGTGGACGGCACGGGCAAACCGTTTGAGATATTGACCTGAAACTTCAGATTCCTTTGTTTGGTAACATAAGGCATATTTTCATCGCTTTTCAGCAAAATCTGAGAGGTGTCATGTACATGATACCCCGATACTGGCTGTTTTCACATGTAATGACCCATTTTTCATTGTGAGATTACAATAAATCACCAACAAATTGTTTTTTATACCGGTTTTTAGTCAACTTTAGCAGAGGTGCCAATAATTCTGGAGGGTACTGTATGTACACGAGAGAGAGAGAGAGAGAGAGAGAGAGAGAGAGAGATTTCACCTGGTGTAGGGTACAATGATATAGTATGTTGCTTTTTTCGTTGTAAGATTCCATGTTGCCCTGATGCCCTATGTCACAACTCTGACACACAACAGACATTAGATATCAAGTCTACCTAACGGCCTGAACAGCTTCACACATGTAGACAGATGGAGGAGGAATTGGATGTCTGATTACTTGTATTTGGCTTGCTGTTTAATGCTCTCTGAAGCATGATGGAAGACAAAAGAAAACAATCAGGCAGGAATCATGCACACATCGGTTACTCCGCCATGAGACAGTTGCAAAAAAGCGTAACCATAAACAACAAGGCACACAATCATCGCGTGAATTGTCACCAGTTTACACATTAAAATATAAAAAAGGTACATATAACGTGGCATACGTGAAGCATGAAAGATAAAAGAAAACAATCAGACAGGAATCACACACACATCGGTTCCTCCCAACAAACAGGTATTCCTAAACAGGAACAAGATATTCCTTATTTCATTCACACTGATATCAGCCAGTGCTGCAACCAGCTAGCCTAACTCCAATACACCTGCAGCAACACTAACAGGCTGCAGCGTGAGAATGACTTTTAATAACGACAAACAACAAACAAGATCGCACATTTTAATATGACAACACATACCTCCGCCATAAGACAGTTGCAAAAGAGGCAGAAGAGGGGGCTACATGGGTCTCTACCGTAGGAAACAACTCCTGCCACACCAACGCCACACCCCCTACTACCTGCTGTTCCCCAGAGGCATGGGAAAATGTGCACACTGAACTTACAGTAGGAGAAATTAACTTGTGGGGAAATTCAGGGATCAACAATCAACCCTGCCACATCTGGAACCTGGAAACCTCATAACTGGTTATGGCCATGATCCCAAATGTTAATATTTTTGTCTGTGTTTTCACCATACATTTAAATGTAATGCTGTATATACATTTAAAGCTGTTTTTTTATTGCAGTGTTGACATTTTAACTCTCATGTATTATTCAAAGACTTTGGAGGAAGCAGCAAACTTCCAGGATGCTGTGATGCGATTGTCCAAAGTTCCCCTCATAGCTGATGTTTACTACATAGTTGGTGGAATTCATCCAGGGGAAGGGGTTGTGATTACGAGAGATAGAAGAGGGCCAGCTGACATTTGGCCCCTGGATCCCCTTAATGGAGCGTAAGACAGATGGAATATTTGGTCCTTAAATTTGAAACTTGTTATGCTGACAGTTACAATGCGAGTGTCGTTGCTCTGATACCCACTTATTAATTTCAGATCTGTCTTATTCTGACTTTTAATGGGCATTAGGTAAAGGTGGAGGTAGGGATAAGGTTTATTTCTACAGTTTGACTAAAACAATCATGTTTTACTGACTAATATCATTTATCACTTTTTTGTAGATGGTATAGAGTAGAAACGAACTACGACCACTGGTTGCCAACTCCATCTCGGGATTATCGAAGGTGTGTGACTGTAATGATCTGAAATATATCCAGAGGCTGGTATATTCACTCATGATTGTATCTCTTTTTAGAGCTGCTGCCACAGAGGCGTTAAATGCCACCGGGCAAGATCAAATTAACTTTGAAACACTCTATAAGGTGATAGAGTTTTTCATTATTGTCATTTGAATGAAAAGAGAGTTAACAAATATTTCACAGTTTGTTTACTCTCTTCTGTTTATGTTTACTCCCAGGTTTTGTCTGTTGTCCCAGTATGCAACAGGTAAGAGAGAGCTTCTGAGAGCTTCTTGGTGTACTCACTCTTTGTCTTGAGTAGATATTCACCATCATTTGCAAATTGGTAATGACGGTTAAAAATGATGGTAACCTATTGTCAGTCAATAGTGAAAGTAACTGTGTATAACTGTTTTGTCGTTGACTGACACCACGGTGAAGTTAATTTCACTTTGCCAATGAGTTCAAATAATAGACAAGTGCAGATGCGTGTAGGCTACAGTATATACTCTGCTAGGTTTTAGTAAAGCATGGTTTAGTGGAATACCTGTTCTGTACGGTCTCACGTGCAAGCAGATTCATTCAAATGTGCTGATGACCATCAAAATACCGATGCGCTGTTTGAAGTCGCGCTGCTTGTTGTTAAAGGGAATGACATATCACGCCCAAAACACACCCATGACTGATTCAGAAACATCTTTCCGGCCCATCTTCTTGCGTCAAGTGCCGGACGTTTGATAACGTTTCATAACTACACCACATCCAATGTGGCCTGGACAAACCCGAAATTCACCAGTGACCATGCGTTTTTGATTGCCAAAATATAGCCCTTAGAGTTAGACTTTTGAGCATTTGCTTGAAATTGGTGGGTCACACAATGGAGGATCACTTCTTTGACAGCTGGACTAAACACACTCTCAGGCTGGCAGACAAGGTTGCACTGGATCCCTCCCACATGTTACATAAGGAGTACCAGCTCCTGCAATCCGGAAGACACTTTAGGATGCCCAGCTGTAGGAGAAATAAATACAAACATTCTTCCCTCCCTCACTCTATGTCATTACTCAATCAACATAGGAGAGTAAGGTAGATCCCTCACTCCTAGGGCCCTATCAGTCTAAAGCGCATTGTCACTAGTCAAAAGCTTATTCAAATTTAGTAGGATGTCCAGTCCACATTGGGAGTGTTTTCGTTATCAAACGTCAAGCGCATGGTGCAGCAAGGTGCTCCTAGGTTTCTTAATTAGTCATGGGTGTGTTCAGGGCGTAGCATCATTTAAACCAATGAGAATGATATCTGTCATTCCCTTTAACGGCCCAAAGCGCGACGTCAAAGGATGCATAGGTATTTTGACAGTCAATGGCGCATTTGAAGGAGTCTGCTTGCGAGACCGTCATTCCACTAAACCATGCTTTACTAAAACCTAGCATAGCCTTTACGCATTTGCACTCGTCTATTATTTGAACTCATTGTCAAAGTGAAACTAACTTCACCATGGTGTCAGTCAACGACAAGTCAGTTATACACAGTAAGTTACTTTCACTATTGACTGACAATGGGTTACCATAGAAAACATAGGCTGGAAAAAGCAACACTTACCCTGATATTGCTCAAATGACTGAATAACACAATGTTTATCATGCAGAGGAGTTGCTTATATTTCGTAATAGTGTGTCTTCAGCTGTGCTCTCGCCTAATCACTTTTAACCGTCATTAACAATTTGCAAATGCATTGTGAGATGTATTTCGTAATATCTTCATTCTAATTATGTTTCCCATTGTAGCCTAATCGTGTAATTTGTAATGTTTTGCATGGACGTGCGCTTGTGCGCGTTCATGGAGGATAGAAGGATGGTGTGTTGTGCACCTGCCAATATGACTGTTGCAGGTGCACAACAATGCGCTCCTAAAATAACATATAAACAACTTGCAATAGACTTCTGACCAGGTTTCTCTTGGTCAGTGGCGTAATGCATTTTAGATGGTGTACAATAGTGATTTTTAGACAATGCGCTATGCCACTCCCTAGGTTGTTAATTACCACACCCCTGGGTGCATTGTTTAAAAAATAGATGTGCAAAATAAGAAAATAAACTGTGTGCCGGGTGGAAAACAAGTTTTACGCCATGAGCCAGGGTGCAAAATAGGGGCCCTAGTGTAATGGACATTGTGTGTAGGTTACGCCTGTTACATGTGGCCTGAGTTATTTTATGATTTTGAATGTTATTTTGAATGTCTTTTTATGCTGATTGCTGAGCTGTAATGCAAGACAAATTTCTGTGTAAACGGACATTAAAGTATTATCTTATCTTATCCTTTATGCTTTACTGTATTCTCATTCACTGTTTACAGGATGACCATTTATACAACAATGATGAGTGCTGCTGAACCTGAAAATTACAAGACTGTGGTGAGAGAAGTAAGTTAACCATAATTAAGGCCTTTTTACATTTAGTCATGTTACATGTTCTATTATATAGTGTTTCTAATTGATTATCTTCATTTTTTCACAGTGTATGCAGTGGGTGAATCTGTAGAAACTGACTGACTGAAACTTTTAATGTGTCTGTGAATATATAATATGAATTGCCAGAGATGCCTTCGTTTTTTAGGATACTTTATTAAAAAAAAGTTCATAATGCATTTTGACTGTTTGTATATAAATTGCAGCAGTTGGAAACCAGTTGCAGTATTTGCTATAATACAAGTTAAAGACTTATTGTTGAATAGGTGCTACTGCACCAATATACAGGGAACATTTTTCTAGGTAACACATGCATCATGCTGTTTGGTGGTGTTTTGTTGTGTTGTTTTGGCTGTATGTATGTCTGCACTACTATTGTAGCATGATGTTGTAACCTATTACTTTACTCGCTTGAAGCAACTTTCAACATGAATTCAAAAGATTTTAACATCGTTTTTTTACCTGATCTCAACTGTTTATCATGGCCTGGTCTTAATTCTACCGTAATATAAACCTGTTAGTATTTGTCATTGTCAAGGGAATGCTGAAGTCGAATATGATGAAATAAAAGTTTACTGTCTAAGGGCGCTTTCATACCTAATTTGTTTCCGAATCACGGGCGAAAGAGAGATGAGGTGGGTTCGGGAAATGACTGCAGGTCGGATTTGAACCTGGGTCCCCGTGGGCACTTGAACCTGTACATCAGTGGTCCCCAAACTTTTTCTTCCGAGGGCCAGCTCACTATGCCTGGCTCTAAGAGAGAGCCAGAGACTCGGAGTATATCAACCATAAATAGCTTAGTGTTGTGAACAACAGCAGTCTACCTTAGTTGAATATTCCATTACATTTAATCATCACTGCAATTTAATACCATTGCTAGCTGTGTTTATGTTGCCACCATGCCATATCAGTGTAAAATGTAGCTCAAATGAAATAATACTAAAAAAAAGACTCTGTTTCTTTGGATACATAGCTCAAGTTGTGAACAAGCAATATCCTACAAATAATTTAAAGTTATCAAACTATGAGAGTTTTATGAAGTGCTGGCAAACACATCTGAAATGACCACCATTCTAACTTTCACTCACCTGATGAGAACTTTGAACTCTGTATGAACATTTGAACGTGTGAATAAAAAATAGAAATAATTATCCCAGAAAGTCCCAGAAATATGACTTGAATAGAAGTTAGTTAGTTATTAACAAATAATTGATAAACTTTTAGAATACTTTGAGCACTGATGCGCCTCTTACATTGTTTCAGGGGCGCAACTACCCATTTTTGAGGGGTATGCAACAACAATATTGCCCCCCCCCCAAAAAAAAAAAAAAACACAAACTAAAGCAAAACAGAAGACCAATAATTTACACTATTACTGTGTATTAGTGTCTATTGAATATGTTTTTAAAGAAATGCTGCCAATTTGATGTTTAACTTGATGTTAGTATTGATAAATGGTGCATTGCCACTTTAAGAGAGTCTAAACGGTTCTCATAACGTCCTTTTGCCAGCTAATGCTCACAATTGATAAGGCTGATAGGCACTCTAGCCTTGTTTGTTTGCACCACATTGACAACACAATATTAAGTTATTACAAGGAGCCTTCATTGTTAGGATATAGAAAAATGTAATGAGTTACTGCTAGCATGACATTTCTGTTTGCAGTTGGCCATTAAAAGTGCAGTATGAGCATGGTAGCCACCTAGCTATCTGAATGGAATAGGCTATGTTTCAATCGGCATTATGCTTAACAAACGCTAGTTAGTCTGTTAACATTCATATTTGCAAGCCTCCAAGTACAGACGTCATCACTTTAAATCCTACCTGTTGCCTTTCACCGTCCACTTATTTAACTGCTGTTGCATCCCTTGACATGCCATCTCCTTTTCCCTCTTTCTTTTTCTATTTTTAGTCGTCAGCAGCTTTTTTTTGCTGTATCCATCTTTTTCCATAGACGGCAACTCACTACTCGTAGGCCTATCTGCTCGCCCAGCGCTCACGGCGACCCCACTCCCTCTTCTATGTCAAAATTCTATAATGGAATCTTATGAGATAGGGCGCCTACTCTAGCCTGTTAGTCCTCTAAAATGTTATAGAACAGTGGTCCCCAAACTACGGCCCGCCAACTCATTTTGGGTGGCCCCCCCAAAACATGTCCGTGGTATATAGCAGGGGTCCCCAACATTTTATGTACCATGGACCGGTTTGATTCCTATTTTTTTTTCACGGACCGGGGGGGGGAGGCGGGGGGTTCGGGGGTTCCATGTTCCATATGTGTTGTGTATGCATAACTTGAAAAGAACTAGCTCCAGTTATGTAGGAACAGTGAAGGTAAAGATCTCTTGTGAAAAACGTGAACTTGAAGAAGTGAAAATTGAACAATATGAACTATGAATATTGAACAACTTGAAACTACATCTATAAGTGTGAACATGCTTAACAAAATATGGGAACAAAACATGGGCTATGTGCGCCGCGGTGGGCTTTGCCGCGATTATGGACACATACCAAATGCGTCATGTGAAACGCCTGTGGGCGCATTGGAGAAAGCCATGAGCGTCCCTCTCGCACGATAAAGGTGTTGAAAACGGCCAATAAACTCCTCTAAGCAGGCAATAGATGGCATGGGCACGTCACATATTATTGTCTTTTTGATTAGGCCTACCAAGCACATATTCACGTTTAAATGAAGGTGGATAATTTAAAACAAAAGCAAATTGTCCTGAAAGCATCCGATATGTCGCCCTTGGATTGAAAGTCAAAACTTTGAATGCGTCTTATGAAGCATTGGAGAAAGCCATGAGCATCTCTCTCGCAGAATAAGTATAGGTATAAGTATATATGCTCTTTTGATCCCGTGAGGGAAATTTGGTCTCTGCATTTATCCCAATCCGTGAATTAGTGAAACACACTCAGCACATAGTGAGGTGAAGCACACACTACCTGCAACAACAGCGGGAAAAAGATGGGGACAAAACGTGCATTATGAATATAATCAGTGGGAGCCCTGTGCTTGTTTCCCTGCAACAAGAAGCTTCCATCTGGGGTGATAGAAGACAGTGACACCCTCAGTGTGTTTGAAATGTCCAGTCGATTGCGCAATTTGGTCTTAGTTGCAGTCATTGCCGAAAACCCGGCCTCGCATAGTGGTGGGAAACGTTTTCAGCGCTTTTACGGCTATCTCGGGATATTCTGCTTTGGTTTTGATCCAAAAACCCGCCAGAGAGGTTTCCTTATACACACTCTTAAGACCACCGTCATTTGCAATTTCGATCAACTGCTCTTCCTCCTGCGCTGACAAGTTAGGACTATTCGGGATATTGACATGGGTTGCGGACCCACTCATTGGTTTGCCAAAACCCCCACTACTGTTTGGAACATATCAAATACACCCCGGTCCACTCGTCGTCCCCACAAATCAAGCTTAACTTTAAATGCAGCGACTTTATCTGCCAGTTTAAAGACAGTCGTCATTCTCCCCTGGAGTGACAGGTTGAGGTCATTAAGCAATCCGAATATGTCACACAGGTAATCCTCATCACTAAAATGTGCAGCTAACGGTGACTTTTTTCTGTAAGAAAGCTCTGCAGCGGCTCTCGCAACTCTGGCCAGTGACCTGCTAAAGATGCTTGTTTTTTGTTGTTCATTCTAGCAGTTTAGCTAACTTCGTGTGACACTACCGTTCGCCAAGAACTGATCAAGTGAAGTGAGCTGACCTGAGGCTGCGCAGCGCTGAAGGCAATTACTGTATGTAAAAGTGTTGAAGGCGGGACAGACAGACGTAAGAAAATAGACCTTGCATAATGCAAACATGCGTGCAATCAAACAACTGCATATAGGCCTATGCCATGTAAAAACGTGACATTATTGCATATTAAATTTAGTTTAGTTTGCATGCATTTGTTTTTAAAACTCATGTCGTAGGCTACGGCCCGGTTAGGAATGTCCTGCGGCCCGGTACCGGGCCGTGGCCCGGTGGTTGGGGACCGCTGGTATATAGCATCTGGCCCAGTGTTGCGCGGGTTTGGTCACAAGCGGCCCGCGGTCGCCCGATATTTTAATCAACCCGACCGCAACTCGGACCGCGAATATTAATTAGGACAAAATTATACCCGACCCGCGATCCGACCCGCTTATTTACAAAATGTGTGCTTTTGGTTATAGGCTGCATGCAGTGTGACAGTAGGCCATTTCTGTAAAAACAAACTAATTTATTTACGAAACTTGATGCAGTAGAACTACACGCAGTAAGCATGCAGGACATAATGTTTGCGCAGGAGAAAGAATGAGAATAAGAGCGCAAGCACGCACGCAACGCACAAAGGATAAGAACACTAGGATAAGATTTGAAGGCCATGGACATACATCTTTCTTTCGAAAACAGAAATGGTGAGGCGAGGTAGGCAAGAGAGATACATTGCTGGTCAAAACGTTAGCGTAAGAACTGGTTTATAATGCTGAATGAAACACAAAGCTTTACTAAAGCACATCCACTGTTTAAAGTCACAAACACAACGAACTAAGGTAACTTTTATGCATGCGCGAACCTATACATACCGGTAGATATGGCTGTGTAGTCTGTGCCATAACATTTATTCCTGCAGGCTGCCCGTTTTGGCTGTCATACTTTTAAATGGCTTCGCAAGAAGTAGGCCTAGACCATAACCATAGCCTATATCGCTTTTCCTGAAGGGGTGTCTTTATTATTTTAACTCGCGTCTTGCTTCTTTACTGTTGACTTTACTGTATTGATGCTTTACTGTATTGATGCTAGCTTTCTCGTGATATTTTAAGTAGGCCTATTTGTAGAAAATATATATTTAATTCATTTTAACTGACCCGCCCGCAAATGACCCGAATATCATTAAAATATTTTGTTTATGACTCATAACCGCGGGTGACCGCGGTCATCCGCGGGCGACCGCTTAATTTCGGGCAGACCGCGCAACACTGATCTGGCCCGCACGGGAGTACGACATCGTCAAACTATAACCTCCGTAATTTCCCCATTCATTCTCTATGGCGAGTCTTAACAGTACACATGTAATACTCTTTTTGTCCACTGGTGGTTGTTTTGGCGCTGTTTCGCGTTTGCCATCGAAAACAGAATGAAATGTAGGCCTACCTGCAAACAATGCAGTGGCGCAAAAAGTGGGTATGCGCTAGGGGCGCAGCTCCATGGGGGCGCCAAAGCGATGGTAAAATATATATATATATATATATTTGGTATTTTCTATATGTAGCTACTGCTGTCCGTTTCTAAATCATTTCAACTTTTTCTCAATGTTCTATAACATTTTAGAGGACTAACGGGCTAGAGTAGGCGCCCTATCTCATAAGATTCCATTATAGAATTTTGACATAGAAGAGGGAGTGGGGGCGCCGTGAGCGCTGGGCGAGCAGATAGGCCTACGAGTAGTGAGTTGCCGTCTATGGAAAAAGATGGATACAGCAAAAAAAGCTGCTGACGACTAAAAATAGAAAAAGAAAGAGGGAAAAGGAGATGGCATGTCAAGGGATGCAACAGCAGTTAAATAAGTGGACGGTAAAAGGCAACAGGTAGGATTTAAAGTGATGACGTCTGTACTTGGAGGCTTGCAAATATGAATGTTAACAGACTAACTAGCGTTTTTTAAGCATAATGCCGATTGAAACATAGCCTATTCCATTCAGATAGCTAGGTGGCTACCATGCTCATACTGCACTTTTAATGGCCGACTGTAAACAGAAATGTCAGGCTAGCAGTAACTCATTACATTTTTCTATATCCTAACAACGAAGGCTCCTTGTAACTTAATATTGTGTTGTCAATGTGGTGCAAACAAACAAGGCTAGAGTGCCTATCAGCCTTATCAATTGTGAGCATTAGCTGGCAAAAGGACTTTATGAGAACCGTTTAGACTCTCTTAAAGTGGCAATGCACCATTTATCAATACTAACATCAAGTTAAACATCAAATTGGCAGCATTTCTTTAAAAACATATTCAATAGACACTAATACACAGTAATAGTGTAAATTATTGGTCTTCTGTTTTGCTTTAGTTTGTGTGTTTTTTTTTTTTTGGGGGGGGGGGCAATATTGTTGTTGCATACCCCTCAAAAATGGGTAGTTGCGCCCCTGAAACAATGTAAGAGGCGCATCAGTGCTCAAAGTATTCTAAAAGTTTATCAATTATTTGTTAATAACTAACTAACTTCTATTCAAGTCATATTTCTGGGACTTTCTGGGATAATTATTTCTATTTTTTATTCACACGTTCAAATGTTCATACAGAGTTCAAAGTTCTCATCAGGTGAGTGAAAGTTAGAATGGTGGTCATTTCAGATGTGTTTGCTAGCACTTCATAAAACTCTCATAGGATATTGCTTGTTCACAACTTGAGACTCTGTATCCAAAGAAACAGAGTCTTTTTTTTTAGTATTATTTCATTTGAGCTACATTTTACACTGATATGGCATGGTGGCAACATAAACACAGCTAGCAATGGTATTAAATTGCAGTGATGATTAAATGTAATGGAATATTCAACTAAGGTAGACTGATGTTGTTCACAGCAAGCTATTTATGGTTGATATACTCCGAGTCTCTGGCCCTCTCTTAGAGCCAGGCATAGTGAGCTGGCCCTCGGAAGAAAAAGTTTGGGGACCACTGTTATAGAACATTGAGAAAAAGTTGAAATGATTTAGAAACGGACAGCAGTAGCTACATATAGAAAATACCAAATATATAGATATATATATATATATATATATATATATATATATATATATATTTTTACCATCGCTTTGGCGGCCCCATGGAGCTGCGCCCCTATGCGCCGCATATAGCGCATACCCACTTTTTGCGCCTCTGCATTGTTTGCAGGTAGGCCTACATTTCATTCTGTTTTCGATGGCAAACGCGAAACAGCGCCAAAACAACCACCAGTGGACAGAAAGAGTATTACATGTGTACTGTTAAGACTCACCATAGAGAATGAATGGGGAAATTACAGAGGTTATAGTTTGACGATGTCGTACTCCCGTGCGGGCCAGATGCTATATACCACGGACATGTTTTGGGGGGCCACCCAAAATGAGTTGGCGGGCCGTAGTTTGGGGACCACTGCTCTACATGGTATGGGCGCTGTAGCCAGTTGCGCCACAGCGCCCCCGAAGTAAAGTATTTTTATATAGCGCTTCTCTAAGCACAGGATGCAACCCAAAGCTCTATTTTTGTACCTTAATTTACAATTAGGCTACTACTGTAACTGAGAAACTGCACATGAAATTCTAAGAAAGACCTCTACTATTACCAAAAAATAAGCATTTGCAAAATCTCAAAACAAGAACGTTTTGGAACGGGCGAATTTTCACAACTCACCTAATAGACCTTTCACACAATAACCGAAAATACGTAATGGTTGTGGAAGCGGAGTTCTTGTCAAGCGTCAACGCATCAGAAAAATCATACCCGGGCAAGAGAAAATGGATCAGAGTCAACACAATTTCGCTAACGGATTTGCCAAATATGACATCTGCCGAAATTACAAGACTCGTGGATGTGAAAACTCTAAACTAAACTGTTACTAAACTGTTAACTAGAATGACAAATCATTAGCGTGTCCACTTAGACATAATGTACGTTTAGTCCCAGATAGCAAAATCAGATTTGCAGATAGCGAACTGCTGGTGGTGTGCCACTTGTGGTCCACCGTTGGACCACCATCTCTTTACATTTATCTTGTCATGAATATTAAGAAAAGTTAATAAAATGATACATGGAGTATAACTGAACAAATGAAAAAGATTTTAGACCAATAGTGGCAAAATATTGGGCAATTTGTCTGCAACCCGCCAGCGGACCACCAGAGAACCGATGAGCAAAATGCCAGCGGACCGCCAGCTATGCCACCAATGGACCGCCAGTGGTCCGCCAGCCCCTTGCTATCTGGGGTATAGAGGATATAAACTGCCTTACTAAAGAATTATAGTCTGCTGGTGAGGAGTTCCACGACGATTGCGTATTTCCGGTCAAAAATACGGAAGTTGTGTGAAAAGTCTATTGCGCCTGTGCTGGCTCAGACATGTCAGGCAAATGGGTGACAGGCGTATTCCTAAGGATTCCTATACGCAGAGTTTGCCCCGGGCTCCAGACCTGTTAGAAGACTTGCCCTGCACACCTGAAAACGCGACATGAGAGCAGATGGCATCGACCTAGCGGGTTGGGAGGCCTTGGCTGCAGACTGCTGAATCTGGAAGGCTGCTGTGAGGGCAGTAACTGAGAGAAAACCGGTGAACCGGTGGCTGTCTTCAACTGCAGCAACTGCAACAGAGACTGCCGATCAAGGATTGGACTCTATAGCCACACCAGGCACCAGGCACTGCAAGTCAACGAAAGACTGATCATAGTCATCATGTTTCATAGAAACCATCATCTCTTGAGATGGACGGATGCCAAAAGAGAGAACTACTTTAACATTTACATTTTTTCAAGCATCTTCCGATGTGAACCATGCCTTGCAAGGAAAATATCTCAGAAGACCTACAACAAAGAATTGTTGATCTTTTTATAAAGCTTGAAAGCCCCCCCCCCCCCATCAAAATATTGTCTATTTAAGGATATGACTTAGTACTGTGACAGTACTAAAAGAAGAGAGTAGCAGTTCAATGCATGGATTGACGGAGTCATTGGAACTGGTTAATCTCTCTTTTAGCAAAAACATTGAATAGGGAGGGTGTCCATAGAAGGACACCATAGAGGAAGTACTGCTCTCCAGTACTGCTTTGAATATTGTGGTGTGCTGGAAGTTTGCCAAAGAGCACCTTGACATTCCAATTCCAAAGAGTTCACATATTTCTTGACACTCTAGATGTTTTTTGTAAATGTGGAAATAGTAATGACTTGCTTTTCACTCTGACATCAACTGTGAGACCTGTATGCACTGTATGTTTTTTCCCCCATTGCTAATTAGGTCCAGTTGTAACATTGCACTGTTATCTTGATCATCTTTGCATTCAACTATGTGGTTGATTTCAAAGCGTTAAATGCCTCAAATTTATGTCTGAACTGATACATTTCACAATCACACATATACATTTCACAATCACACTAAGATTAAGATAAATTACACAGAAAGAAAAAATTGTTCAGGTTCCCCTGTGATCTTGCCCAAGCTACTAAAGCAATGTCCCACCTTTAAACAGCCTAGTGTACTGGTCAATGTTGTTGTAAATTGTAATTTGGAAATGTATTTAAGATTCTTGTGATATTGAAGACCTTGTTTAAGTTAAGTTATAGACTATGCTTGATGCTTACTACCTATGGCAAGTTGCATTGCAAGTTAGCTCTCGGGTAGTAAAAGTCAAAGTGTGCCGTCTTAATGTCACAGTATCCATTCGAAGGCAAAGGACAAAAGCGCGTTGAGCAAAGAGTTTAACAGGTGCGATAATTCAAAATCCCCATGTTATTTTCCCATAGGAAAAATCTCAAGATACCAGATATCCTTATATGGACAAAGATGGTAGCTTTTTTGTAGGTGAACTTCAGAGGTCTATTGGGGAAAATCAACACTGCTGAAATGCCAAATATAGTTTTATATAAACATAAATAAAGCAAAAGGCTATTTGCCAAAGCAAGTTGCTCAGTATTTCAATAGAATTTTACTTTGTCATAACTTTTACAAGCTTTCAGCAGAAGAGCTGTGCATACTCACAACACAATGCTACCAGCGTATTATAAATGTGGTCTTTTTACTGAAAGGTGCTACAGATCTGAAGCACTGTGTTGGTTGGCTGAGATTGCTTATGGTCTGAGCCACTATTATTTGTGTGCCATTTACATGTACAGAGGCAGAACTGTGCATGGACACCAGAGGTCACTAAATGAACACCTAGAGGACCGTGAGGAGCAATTTGCAATTAGACAAAAAGTGTATGTCACAGTTATGAACTCTAAATGCTAGAAGATTTCCACAGAACAAGTACTTGGAAAGAGAAACTAAAAAAAATGTTAACAGTGGGATCCTCATTGGATGTTTTTGCAGGTGTGTGTGTCCCTTTGCCAGAGCCCACCCTTTGGTAGAGTGCTATGTCTCTATTTCAAGTGCTGTCTAGCCGCATCATGGTATTACCCTAATCCACTTAAAGATTGTTATCTTAATTAAGCAACTTGAAGAAATGCTCTTAGTTTACCTTAAGAGGCAGAAGAGCGCAGAAGCCAGAGTGTATATAATCTAAAGTAACCCATGTGTTCAGCAGTAGTGTCTGTATGTGCACAGCCTCTTCCACCGCTCAAATGGAGTTGTTGACATGTCTCTCATCATGGTCTCTGGATATGTTGATATTGCTTAAAATACATCATTTGTGTTAATTACATGAGAAAATGGGGAGATACAAAGCTGACAAGACCATTTGCTGACAGAAAAGCTGCTGTTATCAGGTAAGTTTTTATGTTTAAATGTTCAGTTAAATGAGCATTCAGCGTTTTTAAGAGCTGTTATTTAAGCTCCATTGTTATTTTGTAACCATTTTTTCTGCCAAGAAGACTTTTTTGTTGTTGATATTATTAACTTCTCAAGTTTCTTGTAGAATAAAAGACAAATAGCAAGATGTACAGTATGAACAAACCTGTGTGTAGAAAAACATTTTATTTGAGGGATGGTATTTTCCCCACATTGTGTATTGAATCCAGTATCATTAATTTGTAATAATGTTACGTTTGCAGCTATTTAATATTGTTCCAGTTAGTTATAGCAGATGCTTTACTTCACAAGCTTAAGTGAGGAGTCATAGCTCGTGGAAATGAACGGTTAAGCCTTCATAAGAGGGAGTTGATGTCGTCAGTGAGGTAAACCAGGGGGATTGAGGCCAATCAGAAAGGTCATGGGCAGCCTGGGCTGGGTTGAGATTAGTCCTGTCTTGTATCTCATTACGGCAGCAGGAAGTCCATCATAACTGTTTGATCTTTCAAATTCTCAGTGAATCATTTTTGTCATTGTATTCTTCTGCCTCTCTGTTGAGTTTTGTTATTCACATTTAGTACTTTATGGATACTAGGAGGAGAAATGGGATGTGGTGTAACAAAATCAAGTGAATTCTGCAGTAAAAAAGATGAAAAAGGTAACAACCGTACAAAGGATTAGCCAAATATTTAACCCTCTCTAAATTAGCATTCTGTGGAAAAAACATAAGAAAAAGAAATAAAAGATAAGCAATTGCTTTATCTAACCAGCAACTTACACTGTACCTTATCTTTTCACCTGTTGCAGATGTGCCATTGATTGCAGTCCCAGGTAATACTTAGACACAAGTTCTATGAAAAGATGTTTTACTTTGAAATGTCATTTCAAAACACATTTTTTACTTGACAATATATTTATTCTTTCTAATGGCAAATTTGCCAAATTTGCTAAGAAGTTATTTTTTCATCTGAATCCATTTCTCCCCGTCCATGCAACATTAACCAGCGGCCACATGTAAGACAAACATTTAATTGTTCCTGAATGTTTTTCACTAATGTATTAAATACTTTCAGGCTTTGACAGTCGTTTGAAGCTAAATGTATGTATTTATAAATGCTGTGTTTTGCCTTAATAGCTATGAGAGCAGCAGTACTGATACAGCGCTGGTATAGGCAGTATGTGGCACGGATGGAGATGCGACGTCGATATACATGGAATATTTTCCAATCTATGGAATATGCAGGAGAACAGGACCAGATCAAGGTGATGAATAAAACGAAATAGCTATGGATTATTACTATTCTAAATTCTTCTGAAAAACATGCTCGTACACATTTACATAGTTAAATGAGAATGCTTTGGGTTGCACTCTGTGCATATACAAATACGCTATATGGATAAACTTACCTATATACATTTAGGCACCTCCTCATGTGTATAAATTTCCATTGATCTAGCTCTATAACTTCCTTGGTTATCTCGTGGACAACTTCACACCATCAAGTACAGAGAGTAAGTCAGTTACTATGTAATACTTAGAGCTCTATATTTCTCTACACCTTGCAAAATTTCCTTTCTTTTCCTCTTCTATTGCAGGGAACCTAATTTCCCATATCTTCAGAGAAAATGAAGTTTGTCGTGATGTTGAATGGGAGAGGTATTTCTCCTATGAGAACATTGATGTACCTGATATTTACTCTGGCCCAAGGCTCACCTTCCCCCTCTCTGTCAGTCAGGTAGCAGACCTTGTTGAAGCCTTCAAAAACAAGCAAGTATGTTTGTTTCTATAGTATTTTCCAATACATTAACGCTAAAGATGAGATGCATTGCTAACAATCCTCTTCCTCATTCCTCTTTAAAATATTTCTGTGGTTGGTCTTCTTCTAAAAGAAGAATTGTTTTATAAAATAAAACAATTGAATGAACATCTTCAAAGAGTGGTGATGCCATATTTTTTGCCAGGGGTTGTAGTAGACTTTTGTGAAAACCCAAAATAATTTGACTTAAAAAATAATATCATGAGATAATGCTCTTAATAACAAGTACGACAGATTTTTTTATTAATAACAGCTGCCACAGAAACATTGTTTAATGTAAAAGATTCATGTCTGCGTCTTCTCTGACATCTTGCAGCAACTTCACTCTCGCTATGTTCTTCAACTTCTTCTTGATACTTGGAAACTTCTCAGAATATTGCCAAATATAAACCGAGTGTCAACCTGTCAAAGCAAGGAGATCACAATTTGTGGTAAGAGCCCAAAAGCCCTTTCAAATCCAAGTCCAAAGTTAATGGGACTGAAATCAACTGTTTTGTGTTTAACTATGTTTTAGGTGACTTACATGGGCAATTGGAGGACTTGTTATTGATATTTTACAAGGTAACATTTATGTTCACAAAGATCAGACGACAAATATATGGACATTAAATGAGGTGTCTGCATGATTTTATTGTCATGTATTCTTTTAGAATGGCATGCCTTCCCTGGACACACCATATGTTTTTAATGGAGACTTTGTGGATAGAGGCAAGGACTCTATTGAGATTCTTCTCATCCTCTTTGCCTTTTTGCTTGTGTATCCTGGTGATGTGCACCTCAATCGAGGGAACCACGAAGACCATATAATCAACCTAAGGTATCAGATAACTAAAACTTCTTTGTAAAATGTTCATTATAAATTAAATGAATGTCAAAAATCAGAACTTGTACAAAATCTACTGTATCTCTTAGATATGGATTCACAAAAGAGGTACTTGGAAAGTACAAGGTATGTTTTTACTTGTATTTCATATTTATTTGTATTTCATTCATTTATCTTGGCCTGGAGGAAGTTGATGGAATCAGCAAGCATATAATTCCATGTAATACCAATACCATGGAGAATTTAGTGTGTAAATGTCAGCTGTTGCCTCTTGGGCTGTCTCATTTATTTCAGTATACTCAGATACTTGAAAATAATTTTCCTGAAATGTTATCTTACAGCTTCATGGCAAAAGAATTTTGAAACTTCTTCAGAAGATTTTCAGCTGGCTACCCTTGGCGACAGTAATTGATCAGAGAGTACTGATTGTTCATGGAGGTATCTCTGATACCACTGACCTGGCATTAATCACAAGAATTGACAGACACAAAGTAAGTAGAAGATAATATAAAACAAAATATGATATTTTCCATGGTGCCTAAACAAATTGCTGTGTTATGGTATGCTGTGGAAAGTCTGTTTAATTATATGTATGTGTAGTATATGTTTCCTCTAGCTTTCTAACACATCTACAGATTGTTGGCTGCACAGAAGGATGTCATCTCTAAAAGTATACTCTCTGTTTTAAGTATGTGTCAGCTCTAAGGCCTCCAAAGAAAAAGACAACTCTGTCAGGTGGACAGTCCTCCATGGACTCTGAGTTCGACAACGATTCTATTTCAAACATGAGTATGCAAAATAAGAGACGTGCCTCAGTGACATACAGCAAAACCTTTGGCCCTCGCGATAGTTTTCAGCGACGGTCACTTCAGGATTTCTCTGGCATAGTGAACCGAACAGTGGAAGAGGAGCAGGAGGTCAGACGGAGGCAGGGGGCATTCCTCCAAACTGGATACAGTTGCTCTCATCGGGACCTGAAGCCTTCCTTCCCCTCCGAATCAGACTCAGACTCCACAGATGCCCCCGATGTCAGTAATGAGGAGTGGAAACAGGTATATTCAACTCACTCTCTATTACTATTCCATTGTAAAATACTGTGCACTTTAACTCAGCCTAACAAGTCTGCTTTGTATCATAATCATCTGGTGCTGACGTTAAGATTCTGGACCTGCTGTGGAGTGATCCAATGTCTCAGGATGGCTGTTTCCCCAATGAGCTGCGAGGTGGAGGTTGCTACTGGGGGCCAAATGTGACTGAGGAATTTCTGAACAGACACAACCTCCAGCTAATCATCCGTTCTCATGAGTGCAAACAGGAGGGCTACGAATTCTGCCACAACCGCAAGGTAAGGAACTGTGATCACAGTGTACTGTGAGACAGTGTCATTCCATCAGGACAAGCAAGGAAAGTAGTGCTTGACCAGTTCAAGCAAATAGACATATTTTAGCAGAATACCATAGTGGAAAGCAATATTTCTGCAAAAAGATCTGATATGGCCTGTTTGTATTCATCTTATAGTTTCCTGCATTCTTATTGACGCAGTAGGCTACCAGTATTGTCTCAGGAAGTTATGTTGATCTACAATGTGCATGCACAAATGTCCAAAAAATACTGCTCCCGCCTCTGCCTTAGAAGCACCAACTGTTGCAGATATCAGTTATTTTATTTTTGTGGTCGTGGGCTTGTCCGGTTGACAAATGCTCTTGACAACAGCTACAGATAAGTATTAATGTCATGCCAATTCCAGTGGGCCCTGACACAGCATCTAGTGTTCTGATCATAGTTAAGGGGTGGATCTTTGGATCATAGCAGGCGCGTGCGGTCCATATGGGCAGGTGGGGCTACCTGAAGCATGCTCCACAAAAAATAGTTCCTCAGTAAATCATTGCTCCAAGTCTATTTTTAATAATGTGATTGTCACATTAACAGTCATAGTTGTCATCAGTTCTGCTTGCTCACATCAAAAAGTAATCACATACCAGTGCCATGAGGTATCTTTGAGACCTATAGATTGAGAAGGGTCCATCTCAGTGCTGCAACCTAAATTCATTAACAAGTATCCCTATATAACATCCTCAGATTTGATAGTGCAAAATGTGGTGAGAAGCTAAATGGCTATAATGATGTAGCCATCATTTGTCTAACTAAGTCAAATTGGATTGATTAATTCCAAGACAATATTGCAATCACACAGTATTCTGTTACATTGCATGGGGAGTTGTGTCTGCAGCCAGTGTAAACAGAGCAATTGTTGTGTAACACATTCTTATCAAATGCACTTACAACCTCAAAACAGAAAAAGTTGGGACATTGTGTAAAATGTGAATAAAGCAAAATGTAATAATCTGCAAATCTCATAAACTCATATTTAGTTGCCAAAGGGACACAGACAAATGTTGAAAATGAAAAAAAAAAAAAAATGTCATCGAAAATATAAGCACATTTGTAATTTGATGCCTGCAACACCTTTCAAAAAAAGTTGGGACGGAGGGTAGATTTTGGTAACCTGACCCTAGCCAGATGAATTTCGTTCCGCTTAGCTCCGCCTAGCTTCACTCACATCCATCTGGGACCTCTTCCATTGAGAGTGATTTCTGCAACCGATTTTATGGTACAGCCAATCAGGACGCAGGGCGGGAGTTTCATAGATGTGACATAGCGTAGAAGCGACTGTGAGACTGTTATTAGCGTCACGGGTTGGCTTCGATGTGAGTGGTTGAAGTAGCACGTCAATAGATGGCGGACAAGTGGCTTATTCAATCATATGCAAGCATTTTTTGATTAGGCCCAGTCTTCTGAAGCAACACTTCAATGGATCGGTTCCAGATTGATGAGTGGAGCTAGGCGGAGCAAAATTCATCTGGCTAGGGTCAGGTTAAGATTTTGGGCTATATTGATGTAAAACAATTTAGTAACAGTGTGATTTGAAATAGTTGATGTCAACAGGTGATCAGAGTCATGATTTGGTATAAAACCAGCACCTAGGAAAGGCCTAGTCATTTAGCAGCAAAGATGGGCCGGGTATCACCAGTTTGCCAAGACATAGCCTGCACAAATAGGCTGACACCAGACATAATTTCACTGCATTTCTTACTTCCAGTAACTATATTCCTACGTTAGAAAATTATTGAAAAGTTAAAAAAAAAAAGTGTTTATCAAAGACAGATACAGGAATAGATTTGAATATTTCATCCTCTACGGTATTCAACATCATTAAAAAATCTGGTGCAATTTCAGTGCGTAAAGGGCAAGGGCGCAGGCCTAAGATGAACTCCTGTGACCTCCGTGCCCTAAAACGGCACTGTATCAAGAATTGTCATTCTTTCATAGCTGATATAACCACATGGTCTCAGGATTACTTTGACAAACCTTTGTCAAGCAGCACAATACGAAACTACATCAACAAATGCCACTTCAAACTTTACTGTACCAAAAGGAAACCTTATCTGAACAGTGTCTATAAGCGGCGTTGACGTCTCTGAGCTTGGAGACATCTAGGATGGACCATGACACAGTGGAAACGTGTATTATGGTCGGATGAATACGTTTTTTTTTAAATGGATGTTGGATGATCCGGACCAAAGTTGAAAAGGACCATCCAGACTGTTATCTGACCATCCAGACTGTTGCTAGGTTACGGGGACGCTGGCGAGACACGCCACTCCGTCTGGCATTATGTTTTTGTTTGTTTTTATGTAATGTTCGTAATTTTATGTGATGTTCTGTTTATTTTTTGTATTTTTTGTCTAGTTAAATGTATTCTCTCTTTTTTTGCATTATTTTTGGGTAGTTTTTGTGTTATTCTTAGTCCTTTATTTGCTGAGAAGTCTGTTGATGCTGTGACGTTAAGTTAACTGAGCTGACCCATGGCTAACGTTGACGTTGGCTTTTGTCCTGGGCCTCTGGTGTACTCCATCCGTGAACGGCGCTGCGCTTCGGAAAGGGATTTCTCAGGACGGTTGTGGAGGGCTATATGTGATGTGCCGCTGCCGCGACCACTGGTTTGACCTGCGAGGTGCCATGCTCTGCTGCCTGGAGTCTGGATTGAGTAAGCTAACGTTAACGTTAGAAGCAAGTTTGAAGAACTCTGACGACAGCGATCTCACTGAACAACAAATGGTCGCTGTCAATGTTCACCGAGTTGCTGATCTGTAGCATCACCTACGACTTCAGAGTGTTCATTGCTTCCAGTGCTCTCCAGACTGCCACGATAACGTTAAATCCTCCGGGTTGGACACAGCTGTGCGCCTTCATCATTGCCCTTGCACTATTTCAGCCGTTAACTAGATGCAACCAACTGGACTAAATTAACATGAGTTTTCTTTTTAAAATGTCTTATTCATTATTTATTTTATTATTTGTTTTTGTTTGTTTGTTATCCGTCTTGAATGTTTCATATGTTGTATGTTTCACGTGTCACGGGTACGCTGGCGACTACGCCGCTCCGTCCTGCATTTTTTGTATTTGTTATTTTTTAAATGTATGTCTTGATGTCATGGGCACGCTGGCGACTACGCCGCTCCATCCGGCATCGTTTGTCTTGTTATGTGTCTTGTTTGTTGGAGCGCTTTGGATTGCACTATGTGCATGTTAAATGCGCTTTAAAAATAAATCTGACTTGACTTGACTTGACTTATCAGCAACAAGTACAGGGTCTGGCATGGCATGGCTGCGAAAGAACAGGGTGCGGGTGCTGGACTGGCCTGCCTGCAGTCCTGACCTGTCCCTAATAGAAAATGTGTGCCACATTTTGAAGTGTAAAATGCAACAACAAAGGCCTCATACTATTGCACACCTCAAGACATGTTTACAGGAAGAATGGGACAAAATTCCACCTGAAACATTAAATCACTTGGTGTCTTCTGTCCCTAGACGTCTTTTGAGTGTTGTGAAAGGAAATGGCAATGTTACAAAGTGCCAAATGTTTTCCTGTCCCAACTTTTTTTGGAATGTGTTGCAAGACTCAAAATGCATACCGTATATGTGTTTAGTTTGAAAAGACAATAAAATTGATCTTGTGAAACATCAGACAAAGGTTAGTCTATAGTCTCTAAGTGCAATACACACCAAAAAGGGTTTAATTTTTTTCAGTTTTAATTATTATTTAAGACTTTGTCCCGACGTTTTCTGTTTTGGGGTTGTAGATAGCATTTGTCTCTTATTCTGTACTCTCCCTCAACATTAGGGTTATTCTTCATTTCAAATTTAAATCACATTTTTTTTAATCAATGTGAAACAACCTTTTATAACTGATAAATTAAAATCCAAGATAAAGACTAAATTATACAGTATGTTCTTCTTTGGTCATTAATTTTAACGTCATCTGTAATACCCCAAAACTCATTACTATCAACTGTAAGTGCATCACTGTACATGGACACATTGTTGTGTTGGTTTTTATTTACACAGGTGCTTACACTTTTCTCTGCATCCAACTACTATGAGGTTGGCAGTAACCGTGGAGCCTACATAAGACTGGGTCCAGACCTAGTGCCTTATCTCATTCAATACCAAGCTAGTGATATGACACGCGAACTTACCCTCAAGCAAAGGTAACTATTCTATGTATTCTTTATCAACATTTCATTGTGATAAGGTGATCACTGATTGGGTTATTTTTGTTTTATTTTTACTGTGGCAGTGTGGGTCGAACAGAACGCTCAGCTCTCAAAGCCCTGCGAGAGCAACTGTTTGTACATAAAACTGACCTCCTCAGAGCCTTTAAAGAATACGACGAAGACAACACAGGTACCAATTTATTGTAATGCATAAGGGTAGTTGATGTTTTAAGCCGAAAAAAAGTTTTTTTGTCATGTTGTACTGACTCTCCCATTTGTATTGGAATTCATATTTATTCACTAATTTGTTGACTACAATTGTCATATGGTGTGACATGAAAGTTATTGTGTGTAAAAATCCTGTATTATAATCAGATTACATTTTTGCAATTACTTATAGTGATAAAGACAACATTCATATAAACTTTGGACAAAAGCGTCTGCTAAATTCCATAATCAACACCAGGATTTATCTTCTCAGACTACTATTGACATTCAGAATGTCAAATATGTAGATTTTGATCCAAAGCTGTAGTGTGAGTGAGTGAGTGTGTGTGTGTGGTGGGGTGGGGGTGGGTTCTGTGTTTTATTTGTTTTGAGTTGTATTCTAATCTACTGTACAACCCCAATTCCAAACTAGACTTGCATCTCCGAGGAACTGCAAGAGTGGGCTTGATCAGGTGCAGTTTCCCAAAAGGATTGCAATAGTAACCTGAATCTCGCCAGATGAATTTCGTTCTGCCTAGCTCCACCTAGCTCCACTCACATCCATCTGGGATCGCTTCCATTGAGAGTGATTTCGGCACCAGATTTTATGGTAGAGCCAATCAGGGCGCAGGGTGGGAGTTTCATAGATATGACGTATCCAAATCATATGCATGGATTTTTGATAAGGCCCAGCCTTCTGAAACACCTCTCCAATGGATCGATCCCAGATGGATGAGTGGAGCTAGGCTCATAAATAAAGTGGTTGCTATGCTGGTTGCTAGGGTAATCATGTTGGTTGCTATGGTGTTTGCTAGGGTCACATTATAGTGGTGGTTGCTAGGGTGTTGCTAGGGTAATTATGATGGTTGTAGCCCTATATACTTATGCCCCATTTTGAATTTTTTGCCCGGCATTGAACATCATCCACTTATGAGGGCATTGCTCCTACATACTTTGGCCTATAATCAAATGCCTGACATCTTTGGAAAGCTGAGACACTGTAGTTTCTTGGAAAACAACTGCGTTTCAGAAAAACTGATGTACTGGCACAGAGTCATAGAGGCTAGGATATTGTTTTCTCATTCTGCCCGATAACTAGCATCTCTGAACTGACGACAGTTCAGCCCTCTGGATCACTTGATATGACTTAGAAACACACCTGAGCCCTAGCATAAGGTCTTGTGAAGCTGTGTGCAAAAGTAGATCAATATAGAATGAAAACGACCTACTTTAGACCATTATATGCCAAGGTATGCTCATGCGTTTTGTAAAATGCCCTATGGAAACTCCCCATAGGACTTTTGGTTATCCAAAATGCATACTGCCAATCAAATGCTTACTGCCTATGAACGCTTTTGTGTAGAAACATAATCTAGGCTGTCCTGACCTACGCCATGGCTCAGGCTGGTGTGGAGTGGAGCTGGCCAGCAGAGCAGGCTTGGTTCTCAGCAGAGGCCGGGGAGAGGCAACAGGGACAGAGATTGCATTAGTGCATGGCATGGTGCACAGCTGAGGGAAGGCATCGTGTCACGGCGACGGCTCGTCGGTGGCAGCTTTCTTTTAAACATTTGTTTGCTAGTTGGCTAGCAACAACGATGTTGTGCAGTTCCTTGATAACTCGAACAAAGGTACAAGCGTAAGTAATCTGAGAAAATCTCACTTTTACATTGAGTCACTAGTTTTGAGAGACGTCAGAAGGAATCTGATGCTTTCTTCTTCCAAATAACGTTTCCTTGGGACGGTATTATTTGTAGCCCTTGAAGCCGGCTTAACGTTTCACATTAACGTTTGACAGTAAAGTTTGGCGTTCAAGGTTATAGAGTCTGATAATCCAAAATACGAAAATAGACACTCTAACAAACCTTGGACCCTATCTTGCACTCCAGCGCAATTGACCTTTGTATACGTGCGCTTTTGTCTTTCCTATTTTGCATTGAGCGCATATTGATATATATTGATAATATTTGTCCGTTTCTCTGTTTTGTTTGTGCATTGGTCACCTAAAAACTAGACTAAACTATACTACTAGTACAACATCTACATGCAATATCTAACAATATCTATAACAACGCCTAATTACGACCTATTAATTTGGACAACTTTATACAGCCCTAGAAAGGCTAAAGTTACCTTTAGTTTTGTTCCAATTTACCGTTGTGTATGGCTTTAAACATTGTGTGCACTTTAACACCAGCCTAAGCATTATTCCAGCTCCGCTGAGGTTTTGACAAGCACCACAATTTTGCCTACCTTGTTGTTGAAGCCTTGAAATAACTCCAAGCTTTGCAATGTTCCCTCCATCCTTTTGTTGTTTTAAAAAAAACATTTTATATCCATGATGGCCTTGAAGTCTTGAGTGAGTGAATTAGCTTAAATCAGCTTATTATGTTCTGTTAACCAGCAACCAGAGATAGTAAAAGAAAGCAGCAAGTAGCCTTGGTTACAGTTTCTGTATTTGCTGCATCCATTCATTGTTATTCTCTCTCCTGCTCTAACAAAAGTTTGCTTGGCTGCCTGTGCTGCGCAACCCACACTTCGCTCCTCTCATCTATACGATGCAGTTGTTCCCATTTCTGCAAACCATACATAACTAGAGAATGTAATTCCAGGGAATTACAAGTGCATGAAAATGACGCTAGGACAGACATGGTGGTTGCACAGCTTAATAAAAGTTGATAGTTTAAAAGTAGACAGTTTAAAAGTTGAATGTAGATTGGGAGTTGATCACACTAGTTGACTGAAAAGCCCAGGCTGCCAAACAGTTGTGGGCAGAGGACACAATTGGCGGGAGTCATAGCTGATGATGACAGTTGGATTGGCTGAACAGTTAAATAGTTGGATAGTTTAAATGTTTCAAATATTTCATAAGGAATTATTGTAGTGAGGACTTTTATTTTGAAACAGCTTTGGGCAGAGGAAACAGTTGACGGGAGTCAAAGTTGATGACAACTGACTGTTGCTAGAGTAGTTATGGTGGTTGCTATGCTGGTTGCTAGGTTAATGATGTTGGTTGCTAGGTTTTAATGGAATGTGGTTGCTAGGCTGTTGCTAGGGTACTTGAAGTCGTTGCTAGGTTGTTGCTAGGGTGTCCATGGTGGCTACTATCAGAAATAAAGGAGTTACTACAGTGGTTTGCTTGTATAATCATCTTGGTTGCTATGGAAACTGACATAGATGCTTAATTTCAATGGTTGCTAAATTGGTTGCTAGGTAGGTGGTGGTTTAATATAGTAGGCTAGAGGCATAGTTGATGATAACTGACAGTTGGAATAGTTGAACAGTTAAATAGTTGGATAGTTTAAATGGTTAAATTATTTAATAGGGAATTATTGTAGTGGAGACTTTTATTTTTAAACAGTTGTGGGCAGAGGAAACAGTTGAACAGGATCTGTAGTCTTAAGAGAGCCAGATTGTATGCTTAAAGCCTGAGACAGACAGTTGCTGGAGGTGGCCGGAACCATATGGCTCTGGCCGGAACACTTGGCATAGGATTCTAAGAGCCCTATTGTGATGCCATAATCACCAGTGTTAAGTCTATGGGGGAAATTTTAATAGTTTTTAATTAATAGTTCAAAAACTATAAAAGTTACAAATATGAAAAATACATTCCCCACCTGTCCTAAGTAAGACCTACGTAACACAGTTTGAATGAAGTTTCTACATTAAACGGTTGAAGCTGCATTAAACGCAGAAAAAGCGTTAGAAGAAGAATAATAAGAAGAAATCGGATAACAGTAGATTGCATTTTCATGCACTCTAATAAGAAGAAATCGGATAACAGTAGATTGCATTTTCATGCACTCTAATTACAAGGAAAAATATTACCACAAGAGGGAAATCAGTGTGGTGTCCATTAAGAAAAAATAGGCATACATCTAGCGTACACATTTCCACGAATCACGGATGTGTTGATGAGATAAATTAGAAAATATAAGATTTGCATTGTCTATAGTGAGGTAATGTTAGATTACATTGCAAAACTATCACAATGCATTCATAAGTGATCCCAAAACATCAGAAAGTATGTCTTTGTGACATTTCTGTATTACATTTTATCAAGAAGAAAAATCAATAGCAAACTGTTCCCAACTGAACAGTGCTTATAGCGCCGAGAACCGCTCCTGGCAAATCCGCCATCATAATAGCAATCCGCTCTGGAACAAGCGCGCCTGTTGTTAAAAGGATTGTGAGATTTTGATTGGTTTATTGCATGTTACGCCCAAACCACACCCATGAGTAATGTAGCTACTTCAGACCACCCCATTTTAGATTTGCGTTGGGCGCAACAGTCATTTATCCCGCCGGTAAAATAGCAACAGCGCCCAAGATCCACCCACAAATCTACTTGCGTGTTGCGTTTTCATACTTGCGTTTCAAATAATAATATAGAGCCCCTTCCTTATGTGCGATTTTAGGAACTCTATGATGAATAGAACTGAAATAGATGACGATCGAAAACTCTCCGTAAATGCACAATCTGGACATTTTATCATAACTCGGCTTTTGATGGTTGCCGCTTTGGGTTGAATCAGTGACGCATGCACGTCAGGTCAAAACCAGGCCATTTTCGTGGGTTTATCACTAGGTGGCAGTCTCACCAGGTCACTTCCCGGAAACTTCATATTTCATGAAATATGCTGTATCTCCATTTCTAGAAAAACAGGGATTTTGATGAAAACTAGCCACTGTTTAGCTTAGGATTTTTCAGAAACAGAGGCATGTAGAAACAAATGGTTTGTATCCACTGAGAGCTAAATGTCTCACCTTTCAAACCAGCCATAGTATGTGTCCATAACATAGAATATGTTGTGGCTCTACAAAAATCGGCAACAAATGATCTAGATTGCTGGCACTCTGGCACGGCATTCAAAGTGTTTATGCTCAATTCGGATATTTTGCTTTGATCCGATTTTATTGTTTGGCTGTTCACATTACCTTTTAAAATGTGGCCTATATCAGATTCCAGTCTGAACTGGAAATGCACAAAAGAACAATAACAATGAAATCAGCTAACTCCCGCGGAGCATAATTGTGACATGTCAATGTAGATTGACGTAAAAGTCCCATCAAATCAGTCTTGGTTGTCTGCGGCTGTATTGAAAAAAAAAACAGACCTGGGTCTGATTCAGGACCACATATGGAAGTGGTCTAAATCTGATTTTGAAAAAATCAGATCTGAGCAAGATTTAAGTGTTCACACTACTTCTGAAGAAGTCTGACCTGGTGACCTGGACACTGACCTGGGCCACTTTTGCCTGCAGAGTGCAGCTACAGTATAGCTGCAGGTACCAGGTGTTTGACAAATTGGGACCTGCTGTATCTTAGGGATCTGTACCTGTGTCCTGATGGAATTAAAGCAGTGGCAGTTGAGTGGGTGGGTAATAAACATTTTTCCACTTGTTTCTGTTCCTACTAATTCAGGCCTCATCTCCTTGAATAACTGGGCCAAAGCAGTAGGAACGGTGTTGCACCTGGACTTACCCTGGAGGATGCTTCGTTCTCAACTGGTCACTCTGACTCCAAACAACATGCTTGACTATCACAGCTGGTTCAAGGAGCTTTCCATAAAAGACCCAAATGTAGAGGTAATGTTAACCACAAGCAACCATTACCTTTTCCATTACCATTTCACTATCACTGTACCTTGATTGTTCTCGCATTGGATAAACGCATTAGCGAAATAACTAAGGGCCCTATCGTGCACCCGGCCGGCGCAACATGGCGCAAAGCGTGACGCAAGTCTTATTCATATCGTACACCCAGTCAGTGATGAATTTTTCGCCATGTGCCCCTCTATTATTAAACCTTGCACCCAGGGGTGTTAGTCACACACAGCTTTTAGTAAAGCAAGTAGCCTACTAATGGAATTGTGCAAGATGATTCCTTCAGATGCGTTGACTGTCAAAATACCGACAGGCTGTTTGATGTTGCTGCTGGATCTTATAGGGCAGGGCTATTCAATTATTTTGGGACTGGGGCCAGTTCATCAAACTGAAGGAAAACAAGGGGCCGGAGAATATGACTAACCACGGTAACAAATAAAGAAATTAACACATATATGAGTCGATATATTCTATTTTTTATGCAGAACAACATATGCACATCATGATGCATTAAGACACAGGGGCCCAAGGCATTGTTACGTTCAAATTCAAATGGCACATTCAAATTGTCCCCTTTCTAAAACAGAAATGCAGCTAATTGGTTAACTGAATACAACACATACTTTTTTCCTTCTAAAAAAATAAAACAGACTGCTCCCATAAAATCACACATGAACTACTGCTGTTCTCACTTTTGTCTATTTTGAATATAAATCAGACACCAGCAATATCACAGATATTTTAGATTGCACTCATTTGAGTGACAGGAAACAACAAAAACTAAACCCAAAGTGCATAGTATGGTGCAAATTACGTCACTCAGTTTAGGTGAGCAATATTACTGTAGGTATTTAGAATTACATTCATAGGCTATAACTGACAAACAACTTCAACACCAACAAATGGAAAAATAAAACCAACAACAAACTGGCATAATATGCCTCTGATTAATTAAACAACATAACAGTGCATGGCACTTTAACATGGCAAAACTTCACTCATTTAACCTTGCTAAGACCTGAGAAAATTCAATTCAATCAATAATTTTCCTTCTTTGGTATCTTTGAATCAGCCAGACACCTCAATATTCAGTCCAGCTGAGCCATATCACATCAAGAAAAAAAAAACATTACGTGCATAATGAGGTGAATCATGTTACGTTGCATGTAGTTTGCCAACATTTGCCATCTAATGAGAGAAATGGCATGTTTTTGATTTAGCAAGAGCAGTAAAGTCAGGTGTATATGTTGTCAGGGCAATGCGCAAGCAGTGTTGCAGATGCTGGTCAGTGAGTGATATGCGATTGTGAGTTTTAATGGCATTCATGTGTGAGAATGATGACTCACATGTGTATGTTGAGCCAAACATTGTCAGAAGACGCCTTGAGTGTGGAAATTTGTCTTGGCTGACTAAATGGGTCCAAAATTTTTCAAAACCTGCCTGCTGAAATGACTGTCGCAAGTCATCTGACGACTGAATGTCAATGACTTCTAGCTGCAAAGACCTCTCATTCAAAGATGATACCACCTCCTTTCCTTTCAATGCAAAATCTGTCTCAACATTAACACAGAAAGGGTCCTTCACAAATCTCATCACTTCACTAGAGATGCTGAAATTACCAAACCTAGTGGCAAAGTTGTTTTTCAATGCGTCAATAAATGTTGACATCAGCTGAGTAATTTGCAGGCCAGATTTCCTCAGTGTGGGGAAGTGGAGCATCTTCCCAGGACAAAGATCAGAAGAGAAGAGAGAGCTTTCTTTGAAAAGCATGAAGTTTCTCCACAAGTTCCGCGGCTGTTTTACTGTACCTCTGCCCTGCAACTCCATGTTGAGTTGGTTCAAATGATGGAAAACGTCGCTCAAAAAGCAAACAGCGGCATTAAACTCATCATTTTCCATCAGAGACAGAAACTTGCCAGCTTTTTTCAATGTCGAAGACTGGAGAAACACCAGAATCTCCTCTCGTAGTTCATTAAAACGTTTCAATGCGTTTCCTTTACTAAGCCATCTAATGTCATTGTGAATGAGCAAATCGTTATGTTCAGCAGACATGTCCTTCAACAGCTTGCGGAAAAGGCGGTGCTGTAAACTGGAGGTGCAACGGATAAAGTTTATGATTGCCATGACTGAGTCCATGGTCTGTTTTAACTCACCACTGAGCTTGGCACACAGGAGGCTTTGGTGGATGAGGCAATGTAGCGATCTCAACTGAGGAGCCACGGCTGCCAACCTCGCGGCAAGCCCCTGATCTCTGCCCGCCATGCAGGGTGCACCGTCTGTCACCAACATGTTGACGTGCGTCAAATCCAAGTTGTTTTCCTCAAAGAATGAAGCAATTTTGGTGAATAAAATCTCACCAGTAGTGCGCCCCTCCATGGGAATTAGTCCAAGCAAATCCTCGTGAAAACATTCACCATTAAAAAATCGCACTTAGAGGCACAACTGTGCAATATCACTGTTATCTGTCGACTCATCCACGGCCAAAGACATCACCTCGGCCTTCCTCAGTTTGTCCAAAAGCGTCTCGAAAACGTCCGATGCAAGGCACTCGACTCTCCTCATATTTGACGAGTCAGAGATTGGAATTTGCTTGATCAAGTCGATAATTTTTTTTCGAGTTTTCTCATCTGTTACAACCTCCTCAATGGATGCCAGCATACACTCCTTGACTGTCTCTGAATCTGTAAACGGCTTTTTCTTTTTGCCCAGTATCCATGCACTCTCAAAGATGCTGCTGTTGCCCTCTCCTGATCCGTACAGGCCGAAACATCATGCGACGTCTTTGCTCATAACAAGATGTAAGCCCCGATATCTTCTGCCTCCGGGCAACGGACCCCGGTGGGAAAGTAGTGTCAAAGTTAGCATGCATTGTCTTGAAATGCCTTCTCAAATTAAACTCTTTACACACCGCGAGGCACTCGTTGCAGATTAGGCACACAGGTTTCACATTGACTGTAATAAACGCATATTTCTCTGTCCATTCATTGTTGAACTGCCTGTTCTCTGAGTCAACTTTACATTTTCCTAAGGTAGATAAAGACATTTTGTCTTGTTTGCTTGCTGGCCTTGAAAGAGACAAGTTTGAGCGGTCCGTCAAAATATAGCCTATTTCGGGCGCCAAAACAGGTACAGTGGGCATTACTTTCAAATGGCCACTTCCGCCGCGCATTAAGCGGCGTGAAGCTGCGTGAAACTTTAGTTCCATTTTAGTAAACTTTAGTAGGCCATCATGGTTAAACTTTTAAACCTACTCCTGTACATGAGAGAATTAACCATAGTAATGCGCTGTATGTGAGATATAGCATCATTGCGAGTGGCAAGGATATTGGGCAAAAATAAAAATATGACTTGACAGACAACATTGATGTTGCACAGCTGTGCCTCCTCTATGTGCCATTTTTTTGATGTGGAAGGTTTTCGCGATGATCTGCTTGAACTGGAGAGGCACACAGAGAATCATGCACCAAAAAATGCTTCATTCTTTGAGGAGAACAACTTGGATTTGGCACGCGTCAACATGACAGACGCTGCGTAGAACGAAGCAAGGCAGAAATAACGTCTTTGCATAATACAGTTTTTTATTTATAGGCGTCACCTACTGGCGCATGTAGATACAACACACAACAAATGAATCCGCTGTAGGCCTACCTCCATTATCGATTTTTCCGCCAGCTGTTTACGGATGTGTGTGCCGAATATACGGATTTGCTCATATATCAACATTACACTTCAAGGGCCAGTACAAATTATCTCGGGGGCCGGATCCGGCCCGCGGGCCGCCAATTGAAGAGCCCTGTTATAGGGAATGACAGATGTCATTCTCATTGGTTTAACCCTCTATACCCCTTAAAGGCCGTCGACGGCCGTTCTATAGAGTGTCCCAGTGACTTCCGTTTTACTTCCGCTACAAGGGACCTGTCTTTCAAAAAAATATGAACGGGAGTTAATGGAGAGATAACAATTATTTTTTGGTCCAGTTTGAATTGTGCCACGAATTTCACATATGATGTGTGTGAATTTAAAAGATAATTTTTCACGTCAAGAAAGTACTGTTGTTCGATAGACTTCAAAAGTTATGTTGGTTTTGTGCGAATCCGCTCAGTGGACTACATCTCTCGTCTCGAACGATGTACGTCACCAACGTAATGAAACGATAAGATTAGCATGCTAGCTGTTATGCTAGTTAACGGTTGCATCTTGCTGCCTGCTATGTCACTTAACAGTATCTAATGTACAGTCTATGGACGAATACAACTTACCTGATGTGTTTAATCCTCTGACTCATGGTATTTTCATCGGTAAGGAAAGCCCAATCTGTTGCTGGTATGCTTGTACAATCTAGTATGGCTGTGAATGAGCTAACGTCACTAGCGCGACTGATGGGTTTGTAGTCGTTGGAATTACGATCTTTCACAATGTTGTAATTCAATAGTTACGAAACAAACTGCAAATGTCTTTACATGAGAAATTGTCTTTAAAATTGACAAACATCATAGGGTAATTCAAGGCACAAGTCAACCGGGACCAGAAAATCATTTCTGGCGTTCAATTTTTTTTGAAAGATAGGTCCCATGGAGGCAAATGGAAGTGGCGTCACTGGGACACTCTATATTCTCCTGTAACGGCCGCGGCCGGCCGCAATTCTTAAAGAGACATCTGCTACAGTATAACCTTCATACATGAAATAATACAGCGTTAGTGGATACATAAACACCAGACTTTTATTTTGACACACTTAAATGGCTAGGTCGCTATTGACATTTCTCCGGTAATTTTGAGTTTAGCCTGTTGACTGACCGGCTGAGGACTTACGGTGCCTCTGGAGTTATGGCTTCTAACAAGCGTCCGCGTCTTTTCTCATTAGATGAGATAGTATTGATGTGCATCCACCATGTTTTGATGTAAGTGACGATCATATTGATGTAAGAAAATGACAAAATAAAAACATGAAAGTGTAATATATTTAACGTTAGCATCCTCCCGTTTGTCATGACTGACTTAGCTGCCTCTCTGGCATAAAAAAAAATTGTATGGCTGTCACTGTAAAAATCAGTTTGAGTTTAGCTAGCACCAGCAAAATATAGGCATAATTCAGTGATGGGTCATGGCCTAATTAACAATAAAGTTTATGATAAACCCATGCCAGGTTTATTTGCAGTTATATCTTAACACATAACATTAACATTACCCCTTTCTGGCATGTACAGTAAAGCTAACATTATAGTTATCCCACTTACAGATAGTTATTGCAAACTACTACTTATGTATGTCTCTCTAAATGAGTTTTTGTTGACTAACCAAAGCGGGAACCGTTGTGTTTTCTGCTTATGGATAGCCTGGGTGTTCCCATGCTGCCTTGCGCGCGATTTGATTCACACTGCCAGAGAATGTCTAATAAGGAGAGAACCTTCACTCTCGGAACTCTTCCGGTGTGGTAGTGCATCTAGGGGCGCTCACGGGCGAGTCCAGAATGAATGGAGGTCTATGGAGCTGTACCCCTCAATCTCCACTTTTCTCGGGATATAATTTTTTTTCAAGTAATTTGAATATTGTATTCGAAAGGGGAGGCAAAGACAATACACTTGGTTGAGTGTTATATTTTTTAAGTCACTTAATTGTTCTAAAAAGCCTTTCAAACGTGCCAATGACGTCATTCATTAGCATGATCATAGCATAGCATAGCATCAATGCTAGCGTGTTATGGGCAACAACAACCCAACCTGTAAGAAAACGAAAGGACATGACTCCCGGATTATTTCACTTTTGATTGAAAATCCATATCCATTTTGCGAAAAATAAAATAAAATCTGAGGGTTTCAGTTGTTAAATAGGTGAAAACAATAAATGTAGCCATGTAGCTCCATAGGACCCCATGTATTTTGGACTCGCCCGCGATCGCCATCTAGGTGAACTCTGGTGAACTGCAGCCAAATTCGGTTTGTATGGGATTAATAGAGAGTGGGGAGGCTCTCCGTAGACAGGCTCTGACGCTGCTAAGGCAGCCTGGAGACCAGGGGATCAAGAGCGTGCAGATTAGCTTCGGCATGTTAGCATACGCCATTTTCAAAAATGGCACTGCATGGAGCATTTGGAACCAGCTCCATGCACGAAAATCCGTGTTGGGCACGAGCTCTCATGCGCGTACATGTTGGTGGGCGGGTACCTATCCGGCGGCTACAGCCAAACGTTATTCAGTGAGTATTTCTTGAGGATCCTATGAGAAGACGTGCATATTGTAGTTGTTTATCCATCATATGACAAATAAAGAAAATTGTATTGATATTGTTTCGTTGTTGTTTGTCCCAAACAAACATAGCCTAAACATGATTAAAGACAATAAATTACACAACAGCGGCATAAAGACCTTGTCTCGTTACACCATGGGTCTCCAACACGTTGCTCTCAACCTATAGCCGCCCCCTTTGGAGCTTGCCAAAGGCTGAAGCACATTTAAACACAATTATTGCCGCGAGGCATTCCAGCCTACGAATTTAAAAGTAAACCATGCATAATTAAAAAAAAAAAAAACTCAATTTAGGCTACTTCACTATGCAATAAGGTTTCCATTAGAGCACAGCGCACGTTCAATGCATGAAGGAAAGGCCTTGTCTCGCAATAAACAGCTGGAAATTCCAACACTTTTTCAACTACACGAAACTTTACAGTGATCATCAAATACCCTCTAGATTTAAATGCCCATCAGTCTCAACATTTAACTATATAATAAAAGTCAAAAAGTAAATTAAATCCCATACCAAAACCGAAAATCGTCTGCGTTTGATAGCCTGGTATGCCGCTCCAAACAAAACGCATGTCTCACAATAACGTACAATGTAAGAAATAAAGGTCTGCCTCGAATAAGCCTACCTCAAATAAATACCTGTGCTTTGCAGCCTAAGTAAATAGCAGACCCCGGACATCATTTAGGATTTACGGAACGTATGCAATCATACAATGTTGGACGCCTGGCGATGCTCTGGCCGTCTACTGTGCCTCTGACACCGCTGCTTCATTTGGATGGTAACTCCACAGGTGAGCAGGGGCGGAGCTACGTGGTGGCCAGGGGGGGCCACGGCCACCACTGGTCAAAGCTTGGCCACCCTGCTGGCCCCCCCAGCTCCGTTCAGTGAAAATTAAAAAAAAAAAAGATTGCTGCCGTTTTCAACGGTACTTTGAAAGGAAGTGTAGCCTACGGTTCTAATCAAATTGTGAGTAGGCCTAGTGCAGCAGCAGCAGGGGACAATTCAAGTCATCTGTTAAAAACACTTGACAGTAGACTACTACTTACTTAACCTCAGTGACAACAGGTGAGTTGATGATGACTTGGAACATTAATGTTAATAAAATGTTAAAATGTGACACGAATCATAGCAAAGTGAGCTGCGTTGGGCTGTTCTTGTTAGGTAGGCTCTGACATTGACGTGTGAGGCTGATCAAAAATAAGCGGATGCCCGCGGTAACGCTGTTACAAAAATATTTTGATAATATTCGGGTGAAATGCAAGCATATTAGGCACATATCTCCGGATGGCTCCAATAAAAGTAGGCTAACAGTGTCTCGCCTAGGCTACTTTATAAAAACATAATTTGCTGACTGCGTGTGGTTCTTGCCATAGCTGGTCAGGCAGAGGCAGGCTGCTGCGTTGCCTGAGTTCTTTGTTACATTGCTCCGGTAATTGCAACGAGATGAAACCTTAACTGCGTGACAGAGCAGAAGTGGGGCTTTCCAACAAGACTAAACACTTGTCTGTGCGATCAAGTATGAAAATGCAAAAAATCATGAAATTAAATCAAATTGCATCATATTTAGTTCACCTGCGCACCCACACTCTCGTTTGAATTAGGCTACTCGCGAACCCGTGATCGCATAGATATGGCATATCAGAAGAAAGAGGAGGCACAGGGCTATCCATTGGTACCAAGTATATCAATCCTTCTGGGCTATAAAAACAGACAACGTGACTGCAAAATAACATCATGTACAAAAACCAGCTATCATTTGATACCAAGTACATCCTTCTGGGTTATAAAACAGACGAAGTGACATCAAAATAATAACTTCATATAGCTCGACTTACTTACCCCACGTTTTTGTGTGTTGTTGTGGTGGCAAAGCATGTTCATAATCCAACGCTATAATGTGTTTCTCTATGGCATAGCATGTTCATAATCCGGTTTTGAGATCCTAGCAAATTCCTACATGGCATCCAATTCAAGACTCACATTACATCCCAATTTATTCGACAAAGAAACACCTTTTTCCCTTCACTTTGTTCATGGCTCATTGTTCTTGTTTGTGTATGGCACTTACAATGACCAGGATAAATGCTTCTAACTAAAGGTAGTGAAAAAGCCCTTAAAACAGTCTAGGGTTCTAAGGGTTAATGTCTTAATTCAGAGCCATGTTACTTACAGCCAAGTACTTGGAGTGGATAACAGAAAGAAATATAGTTTTGCCATCAGTATAAGATTAAATATCTGCATACCATATTTGTAGTATTTATTATTGTTCTTTGAGTTAACATCATTTGAATATGACTGATTAAGTAAGGTGCATTATCATAATGTACTTTTTATAGCATTGGCCTATTTATGGAAAATGTGTTGGAGTGTAAAAATGCGCTACACTTGGCACTAAAAACCGAATAGTTTATTTATAGTTCGACTACAGATATTTCACGTCATGTTCGAATGCATATTGGCAGCAGGACATCAGGTACACCGCTCTTAGTTAGAGCCGCTGTGTTATCCAATTAAATTAAGTTGCGCTTCAGGGCGACTCCACTCGGACTCCATGCGCGTTCCAGAGCAACTTTTTCTTCTTCTTGTTATGAGGCAAGGACTTTATGTGCATTATCGCCACCCTCTTACTGGAGGACGACTCTCTTTTTACAGAATATCCAATAAAAATCGACGTTGGTCCATGCGTCATTTCCAGCTTTGTAACTTGGCGCTGGATCCGAACCCCAGTGTTCAAGATGGCGTTGACTATGAATTGGCCGGATTTACTAGCCTAGCCTCCACCATTCATTTGTATGGAGGGCGGGACTTAGTCACTCTCTCCAGTTATATATAATACCTCCATGCTGGAGACCATGGAGCAAATTTTCGCCTGAGATAGGGGACCAATCACAGAACAAGGGGGAAAGCAAGACGATGATGAGCTATGCACAGACGCATTTGATAGACATCCGTGGCACCCAATAAACGGATCTGGGCATTTTTTTCAAATACGAGAAAATGAACGTTTGGTTTCCAGACCACGTCTCATTGAGAAGTGGTGGCGCTAGCCAGGCTAGCTTATGGATGTCAGGAAAATGTATTTGTATACAAGTAGGCCAATGTCTCGTCATCTTTGTGATTACAAAAAAGCCTGCTAATTTGCTACCTTCACTGATGTAACGTTAGTCTGAGACTCGTAATGTTAGCACAGGATAGGTTGAAGGTTAGTGAACGAGTGCAACAGGTTCATTATCATCAACTGATCAAGATTAGATAAATCATATAACATGATGTGCATATAAAACAAAACGTAAATCCATGTCAGGTTTAACAGTCCCTGTTCTTGGTGACATGCTTATCAAATGAGTCACGATTTCATGCGCTATGCTTCTGGCCACGTTAGTTCATATCATCATTTTTTAGCTGTAAGGCTCACTGTCCAGCTAAATCCCAAATAAGTGCAAGATATGCCAGTCTATTTCAATGAAATCAGTACTCATATAGTATCTTGTTTCCCAGCTTCTAATACAGAAATATGTGAACCATATTTATAACTTTTTGTTAGTGAAAAACTTTGAGACTGTAAGTGAGTAGGCCTATGGCCGTCTATGGGAAACATGTATATACAATTCTTAATGGATCATATATCATTTGTAATCTTGAAACTGAAAGAAACTTACAATTGACACTTTTCATTAGATTTTTAGTTATTCTTGGTTATTTGAAATGTTTCTCAAATTGCCCTTTTCTCTTAGAATTCCCAGGAATCTGGGGCATTGTTATAGAATTCCACTGGGGTATAGAGGGTTAAAGGATGTTACGCCCAAAACACACCCATGACTGATTAAAAGTACAAATGTAAGTTAGTTTTTGTGTGTGTAGGTGTGTTTGTATGTGTGGGTGCATGTGTGTGTGTGTGTGTGTGTGTGTGTGTGTGTGCATGTGTCTTTATGTATGTGTACGTAAAGCAAATCAGGGAACCACCTACTCTTTGCGATAAGTGCAATGGGATCTTTAACAACCATGGTGAGTCAGGACCTCAATTTAACATTCATGCAAAGGAAAACATCTCCTGCAGTACAGTGTCCCTGTCACTGCAATAGGGCATTGGGATTGATATTTGTTTGGTGGCTTTTGGCCACAGGGAAGAGTGCCACCTACTGGCCAGCCATCAACACCACTTCCAGCAGGAACCTACTCTCTCTTATCCAAGTACTAACTAAGCCTGCTTAGCTTCAGTAATTCAGGGTATCTGCTGGTCTGGCTGCTGTGCATTATGTACACTCAATTCTCACTGGTATCTACCAAAACATGATTAGTTCATAGATTTCACATGTAAAATACATTAAAACAACCCCACCCCCATCTTGCCTGTTCATAATTCTGAGAAATTATTGAATTGTGTGCATGTGTGCGTGTATGTGTTATGTTTGTGTGTGTGTGTGTGTGAGTGCATGTGCTTGTGTGTGTGCATGTGCATGCATGTGTACATATGTCTACTGTGTGTGTGTATGTGTCATACGCAGGGATTAAAGTGAAAAAAAATCGTTTGACTGAACTTTTTTCACGCCATAAGTCATACGTTGTTCTTATCTACCTATAGAGAAAACCTATTGGTTTTTAATGTACAAAAAGATGCAAACAGCAAAGTAAAGAGAGTATTCGCCTTATTCACACGCCGGCCATTGTTTAAACCAAAACGAGGCTACGGGGTACACTTACTATATAATTAATGCCATCTACAAGTGAATGCATAGAACATAACAATCCTATGGTTTGTGTACCCTGTAGCCTCGTTTTAGCCGCCAATGGCCGCCATGTGAATAAGGCGAATTGAGAGTGTTCTTGATTGAGATTGAGTTTTCCTGATGAACAAAAATATATTTTAGTACCATCCCTGACCATTGCTGATTAGCCATTGCTGTTCTTTTCTACTGCAGCAATATTGTAGAAAGGCTTTAACACACTCTTATTTAATCACTTCAGGCCAAAAGTGTTTAAAGGGGAGATTTTTTTCTTGTTAATATGCAATTCAACACCAAGTAAAATCTATAAAATCAAGTTTGCAAGACTTCCCATTTCATCATCAAAGTAACGAATCCGAACATTCTAGATATTGTTCATATTTCCATTTGTTGCCTCATCCGCATTTAATGAAAACATGGTAATTTTGAGTTTTACAGACAACTCAGTTTTCCAATGAGCAGCAATACTGTGTGTGCTCATGCAGGAGGTCTGCGCATTTGATAACGACAATCTGGAGACGGTGCTTTTGTCTTCAGCAACAGATTGTATAAGGTTGACAAGAGGTTGCGATATGGTGAGGGACAGGTCGTGTTGCGCTATGAAAGAACATGCGTAGCCTACTTTCTAAACGTAAAAACGGTCAGCCATAGATAAACGTAGCCTACCTCTGTCGTGGACTCGTGGTGGCTAGTTGCACCAGGTAGGGAAGATGTCCTGAAGTGCACGAACGTTAACCTTATGGCGGTCTTCTGATTGGTGGCGTGCAAAACGTTTTCCTATTGCATCCATAAACAATTTTCTTGCAGCGAACCGCGCAAAAGCAAACCCCTGGCACTTTAATTTCTTTACACCATGGCTTGTTAGTTCTCCCCCGTTTCCAACAGCTGCCCATCTCCATTTATTTTTTAACTTTTGACGCCTGCCTTCCTTTAGCAACAACGCATCCATGACAGCTAGTGGCCTTGCCAAATAGACGCACACAAATCATGACGCTAATATGCGAGGTTCTGGTAGGCCTACTGGTTATGGTTTTGTGCTATAAATTAATAATATTTTATAGCAAAGTTTTAAGTTGACTATTTTAATTGTATGGTTATTTTTTGTCAACATACACTCACAACCTACTGTCGTTAAAAGTGAGGCCTAAGCAAAATAGGCTACAAGGCTGTCTGTGCGTCACAAACAGACTGACCCCCTTACTCAACAGTTCGCAATGATGACTGATATTATTTTCTTTTTATGCGAACACGCTCAGTCAAAACCTTCCGTCGCAAATTGTGAAAAACATTGTTGTACATGTCATAACAGATGGGATAATAAATTGCATAGGCTACGGTTTATATTGCGTCGCTTTACACATAATGTTAGTTGCATTGATTAAAAACTGTAACAATAATAGTAGCCTACTACATCGGGTGGCATAGAAGGCTATCTGTTCAAGTCATAGGTGACACCCAAAATGAATGACCTCCCCTGACAAGAGTTCGCGTAAGAAATTGTCTACATTGATGCACGAAAAGAACACAGCCTACGCTTCTTCTCCGAATTCGCACATAGAGCTCACAATATCATATCTAAAAAAGTTAAACAGATTGGCCAACCTCATCAGCTGTATCTAATGTGTCACTATAATCCAACTTTTAGACCGTTAGTCCTCCATACGTGTTCTTTGGAAAAGCAAAGGTGATAGTCCCCACCCCCCTCCTATTTTTTTCTGCATCGATCTCAAATATGACATTTCTAAAATCAAATTGACGGAAATCCGTCCTATGACGGTGAACTTTAATCCTTGCATACGTATGATTACTGTGAATGTATGTGTGTGCGTGTGTATCTGTTTATGCACATGTGTGCATATGGAATGGGTTAACATGGAGGCAAACATACGCAAAAAATTGGTCATCCTAGGCCCTACGGTTCTCAAGATATTCACAGAAAACTCTGTTGGTGCACTATATGTAAACATACATTAATTTATTGTATGGCCCCCATGAACGGAAGTCCACGAAACTTAGCATGCATTCAGAGGGTGTCATAATGATCCTACACTTTCAATTTCGTGCAGTTTTGACCATATCAGCCAGAGATATTGTGATTACAACACCCAATTTTTGCTTTTTCATTTTTAACTAGGTGGCGCTATACATGAAATGAATGGTTATGGGATGGGTTGACATGGCCCTTTAAGACCAACATACAAAAAAAGGTGGTCCTCCTAGGCCCTACGGTTCTCGAGATATTCACAGAAAACTGTGTCCGGTCACCTACAGGCCACTTGGTGTACAGTAACATAAATTAATTTATTGTATGGCCCCCATGAACGGAATTCCAAAAAAACTTGGCGTGCATTCAGAGGGTGTCATAATGATCCTACACTTCCAATTTTGTGCAGTTGTGACTATGTTAGGTCACAGATACCTGCGATTACATCTCATTTTTGCTTTTTCATTTTTAACTAGGTGGCACTATACATGAAATGAGTAGCCTCATATAGGGGGGGTTGGGGGAGACGGATCAAAACGAAAAAAAAAAATGGTTCCATGCTATCCTTGCGGGGCTACATGCCCACCAAGTTTCGTGCACCCCGGTGTTTCAATGTCCCGGGAAACCTTGACGGAAAATTACTCATGCGGAAAAAAACGGAAGAAAAAAACTCTGACTAAACCTATACTACCGCCGCTTCGCTTCAGCGGGGTGGCTTGGGTGAAGAAGCTGTCTTTGTGTCCTTTGGCCAGTGGAATATTGTAACAAAATTTATTTTATTTTTTCTTGGGATAGTTTTCTAGTGCAAACTCTAAATAGATTTATTTGTGTACCTGTAGGCCTAGAGGGTGGGCCTTCATCCTTCAGAGATTAGACAACCCATTTGGTCAATCAGAGTTTGTCTTGGCATCTGTCTCACAGTGGCACTGGAGAAAGAGTGCACCAGAGTTTTTTTCATATAATAGGATAGTTCCAGCTATGTAAGCCATTTCCCCCATAGGATTTCATTTAAAAAAACTAGCTTGATGCTTAAGCCCTACCAGGGGAAAAAATACTTTGAACACTAGCTTCAGTAATATTTTCAAATAACTGACTTCATTCTGTTGTTGTCTGTGTAGCGTGTAGAGCAGACTGTTTTGGAGACTCTCTACAAGCATCGATCCACTTTGGAGACAATATTTAGGATCGTTGACACTGACAATTCAGGTAAGGAAATGAGAAGAAATATACAGAGCCGTCCATACTTAGTAGCACCCCAGTAAAGATGAATAAACAGGTTATTTTAAAAATCATTGGCTCTTTCAGACTTACGGCAAAATGCACAACCTTTTTAATGTTAATGTTAATAAATAACTTTGTTTTCTATCATGATGATATATAATGTTTTTAAAAAAGACAATCTCATCAGCATGAATCCAGGAACTGATCCTAGAATCTTGGTGAACCTTGAAGTGAAGTTTTTATATTTTAGACAAGAAAACTAATAGATACAGACAGCTAAAGGCGTCTACATACTCGCCGTTCCCGACATGTAGCGCGACAATGTGACGTCACGGTTACCGTCCCCCATGTGGGAGAGAGCATACGAACATCACAGAAGTCAATGGGCGAACTCGCTAGCAGTTAGACTTTATACATTCGTTTTACATTCAGGTGGAGTTCTGCTTGTTTCTGAACACAATGATTTGAAGGAATTGTGTTTACTTAACTGTTCAGTGTATGCTAACAACCTAATTCACCTTTGATTGCCCAATGTTGACGACAAATTTCACTGGAAGCTAATATTCGATGGTAGCGTCATTAGGGTGCTAACTGGCTAACTTTATATCGTCAGTGTAACATTACCAACTGGTACACATTACTTGTTAAAACTATTCCCACAAACATTGTAGGGAATGTACATTCATGTGAGAATAAATTCAGATGCAACTTATGAGTACACTCGAGACAGTTCTGGCAGTTTAACTGGAATTAGCGAAATGAGGGAACTTAATGTTACTCTTAACCTCGTTGACACACAGATAACTCTCAGTCCAAACGTGTTTGTGCCGTTTATTGATGTTTGTTTGCTGAAAAATTTAATCTTTTTAAAGGTGTTTTCTGTACTCACGCCGGCACCTCCATCACTGTACATACACACCGCCGCTGACTTGAGCTTCCAAAGAAGCTTGGGTCGCCCTGTCAAGGACGTTTGTCAAAAAAGTACCGGGAAGCTTTGGACGCTTTGGCCGCTCTGACGTGGCAGCATTCTACGTTCGATCATGTTCTATCTTACTACTTTATTTAAAGGCTGTGTATTCCAATTGATTGCTGGTCGTTGGTCGCTGAACCACGTCATAGCTCATTACCATAAAGTTGACTTACTTTCAACTTTCTGCTTGACGCTCAAGACGCCCAAAACGCGACGCTGACGGATTTGCCGCTTCTTGCAGCTGAGAGAAGCTGGCTTCCATTGCAAATGAATGACATCCTGACTTTTTGGAAGCTCAAGTCGGCGGCGGTGTGTACGTACAGTTAGATTACATGCAATCGAAATTAAAATTTTCCCCCATGGGGGCGGTAACCACGATTATGACTAGATGCCAACTGTGTAGCCTATGCCATGCTTGTAGGAAACCTGAAACACCCCATTTGAAATTGCAGTGACTCTATTTTCACCCTCAGGACTGATCTCTTTTGAGGACTTCCGACAGACATGGAGGCTACTTAGTGCCTATCTAAAAATGGAGATTTCAGACGAGGCTATTTCAGATTTACTGGTGAGCATTGATACCAACAATGATGGCAGTATTGACATTGAGGAGTTCATGGAAGCTTTTCGTTTCGTTGATCGAAATCGACTGGAACGTGGACGCAGTATATTCAACCCCAAAGACATGTCCTGACCTAAGCAGAAAGGACCATGGATAGTTTTCTCAATTATAAAATATAAAAGTGTAAAGAAAGCCAGAAAAGTCATTCAGCAAAGCCAGAGAGTGTTTCCATAATGAAACAGGTCCACTATCAGAGGAAAATATTGATTTTAAGTATTAGGCAATAGGCTAATACTGTGTGACCATGATATATTTTTGTATTTAAAATTTAGAAAGATATTTTGTGAAAACTATGATATTGACCCCCAATAATGCTGAATGAGGGAAATCAAACTTGAAGTTAACTTAGAAAAATGCTGTACTGTACTTTTTTTTGTCTTATTTTGTACTTAATAAACACATTTAAATATTTTGGGCTTGATAAAATGTTGGAGTTATAAAATGCAACGATAACTTGTAACAATTGTTTTTGGGTTTTGTGTAGACTAGAGGCTATTGTGCAATACAATTGCCCACAGCATGTAATATTAATATGAATAGCCAGATTATTGACATTATCATTGTACTCCTACCTGTCAGCTAGTTCAGCTTTCTTTCTGCCTTTCAGCTATTTCACATAAGTAGACTTGTGTTTGGGGTAAAAACACGGTCTTCAGTAAGTACACGGTATTCAGTAAGTACACTACGCAATTTTTGGGTAAATTGCGTTTTATAGATCCCAAAATTACCAAAAATATCACAACATTCAATACATTTGTATTAGTTAATAGTTAATCAAACAAAAAATTATCTAAAACAGCCCTGAATGTAAACATCTTTGCTTACTTGCATAGCTGGTAAAAATTGTGATACTACACTGGAATGTGGCATTCTGCCCTGCTTTTATATAAAGTGCTTCAGTGTACTATTAGAAGATGTTGTGAATGTGTGTGCTTTGTGTGTAAAGGTTGTTGCTATGTGGTGTTGGAATGAGTCTTTTCTCACTCTCCAAATCTCATCAGTCATCTTTGCATTTCTCTAATTGGCTCAGTAACATCAGCGGCACAAGGAAAAGGACTGAGTAGATGATGAAGCAAGTCTCTCCTCCAGCCAACCAATAGACTGTTAAAAAACAGCAAAGAGGAATATTAGTATACATAACATGTGTATGATAGTACAGTATACAGATAAATACGCCTATAGTAATCACATTTATCTGGGTGAAAATGAAACAATGATTTTTACATTTTTAATGTAAATGTAAATCAGGTTTCTAGGCCAAGTATACTTGCGTATACAACGAATTTGGTCTCTGCATTTATCCCATCCGTGAATTAGTGAACACACAGAGCACACAGTGAACACACAATGAGATGAAGCACACAGTAACCCGGAGCAGTGAGCCGCCTTGCTACAGCGGCGCTCGGGGAGCAGTGAGGGGTTAGGTGCCTTGCTCAAGGGCACTTCAGCCGCTCCCACTGGTCGCGGATCGAACCGGCAACCCTTTGGTTCCAAGCCCGAAGCCCTAACCAGTAGGCCACGACTGCCCCTTATTTTATTTCTCATGGAGATTATCATTTAATTCATTGCATGAATGTAAAGTAGGCCTAAGATGGACTGTGTCGCTATTTAGGCCCCTGAATTCTATAGACTTACAAAGTACACTACTGTAAGAAAATTAATTTAATAGCATACAGGAATGATTCTGTTTTTGATCAATATAAGTGGTCACTGCAACCGTGATCACCATCAGTGGATTCCATTCTCTGTGTGTGTGTGTGTGTGTGTGTATCAATGTACATGTATATTACACTCTAAAATCATGCAGAGCAAATTTCTATACTTGGAACAATATTTATGAAAAGATGCTTTCCAGGAAAACATGTGTACCTCTATACACCTATCAACATTGAGCTTTCAAAATAAGGGAGATTTCCCAGGATTCTATCCCTCTGCCAACAGCTTGTATAACCGTGTAAATTAGCTGTCCCCTCAAAATAACAACATACAGCCATTAAACCATCTAAACCACTGGCAACAAAAGTGAGTACACCCCTAATGGCGGCCTTACATTGTACGATTTTGGTCTGTTTTCAAAGTCGGCGACTAAATTTCCAAAGTCGGACAGAAGTCATGGGAGTTGCACTGGAATTGCGGCGCGCTTCCGTCAACTAGATCGTTAATAGTAGGGGGGCCTATGTGTCTAATTTGGGGGCCTGTGGGATTCGAATGTTAATTTTTGGAGAGTATTATATCTTTGTTCTAGGGGTTCTTAAGAGTAAAAAAAAACCATGTCTCCATTTTTTTTGAAGGTTTTGAAGGACCCAAATCAAAGGTCAAATTCAGAAAAGGTCAAATATGGTGTTTTGTCCATAAACCTCACATTTCTGGTATTATAGCATAGGGTTTGGTGCCTACAAGGTGTGCAAAAGTGGGCCACATAAACAATACAACATAATAAAACATTTTTAGGCTGATGATTGATCTCTTTAACAAGAAATTGTGCCTAAAATTCTCGAAATTGTCCGCTAAAAAATAATACCGGTACTTCAATATCAATACAATCAATTCATGCCTATTAGTGTGCTTGAGTGTAGGCCTAGCCTGCTCTGTCAGTTCTTGTCTACACCCATTCAGAGCACAAAGTGCAGAGATCTCTGTTAAATCAAGTGTAATAGACTTAATAGACTTTTACATAGTACCAGCTGAAGTCTGTGCCTTCCGTAGCTTATGCAAGTGTGATGAAAAGAAAGGCTAAAGGATCAGATAGACAAACAGACAGTTGTGTGTGTGTGTGTGTGTAACAGAGAGAAAGAGAGACACTACCAGCATGGATGGATTATGAACTTTCAGGCCCCTGGGCCCAGGTGTATTAAGGGCCACCCACTAATTGTTTTGCGGGGGACATTTTTAAAAATGTATTTGATGTGATTTCCTATATTCTGGTGCATTTTGGGGATGGCCAATACTTTAATTCAATCAGATTCATAGCCTATATGTTGATATGATATGATGTGTTGATATTGAGGCAATGATTCCATGCAATGGCTTGGGCCCCCTGACTCCTTGTCTCCCCTGGGCTTGGGCCCGGTAGGCCCATGCAGTAATCCATCCCTGACTACCATTGACAGTTGGCTGATGATAGCTGGCAGTGATAGAATTTAGAATATCGAATAACCTGAAGCACATAGTGCTCTGTTCTTCATGGTTGGTGATATTAGTGACCTTCTAGCCTTCTACATTTGAGCAAGCACATTTTCATAGTCCATGGTGGCACAGTCTAGTTAGGTTATATTCTGAGGTGTGTCTTTCTGTTAGTCAGGTGATGGCACACATATTCTAAAAGAAACAGATTTTGGGCTATGTATCCAGTGGCAGATATGTGTGGACTGGTGAATGAACCATCACTAGAGACATATGCCAAATGTCTTGTTTTTGTCCATGAGAGAGTATAGAGATGGGGATCATAGATCAGCCAACGATTACATTGTTACAGTGCAGTTATCTTACAAGAGAACAAAGCAGTTTGGCACAGGAACTGCTACAAATCCACCTGTAACAGTGAGCATCTGCAGCATGCTAAGATTCGCTACTAGAAATCATGTGAAGCAGGCAGGACTCAGTGTCTTCAGAAAAGACGTGGTAGACCATCTTCTAAACCTGCAGCAACACCTGCAACTGCATCAAGTCCATCTAGAGGGACTTTGTACACTTGTTCAGCAGCAGCTGCTGCCAGCATAGATAAGTGCTTCTTCTGTCAGAAGCAGACAAAAGAGCGTCTTCATGAGTTGTGTCCTCTTTCAATGCAGGCAACCAACCAAGAACCATAAGTAATATTTTGAAGTCAATTACTTTTAACAGGTAGCCAGTGTAAAGATGCTAGGATGGGGAAAATATGTTCATATTTTGTGTGTGTGTGAGCAGCTGCATTTTGAATAAACTGTTAGCTCTTTAGACAGGTATTATTACAGCCAGCATAATAGCATTGCAATAGTCTATCCTTGAGATGACAAAACATTAATTTCTTGGCATCTGGTAAGGAGAAGGACTTCCTTATCTTTGAAATGTTCCTTAAATGGTAAAATTAAGTTTTGGTGATCTGTTTTATGTGATTACTTAGTGCTAGGTCCTGGTCAATTATAACTCCCAGGTTTTTAACACTTGTGGATGAGGTCAGTGGAAGATCACTATGTAGCCTGTAATGTGGATAGGACATCCCTCATCTTTTTGAACCTAAAACCATGACTTCTGTTTTATCTGAGTTCAAAAGCAGGAAATTATTCGTCATCCATTTCTTTATAGCTCTTATACATGAGTCAAGTTTGGCTAACGGGGTTAATTCATCAGGTTTTATGGAGAGGTATAGTTATGTATCATCTGCTAAACAACAGGGGCCCCAGTACTGAGCCTTGAGGCACTCCATATTTTACCATAATCTTGGTAGATGGTTTATTATGGACCTGTACAAATTGTTGACGGTTAGGAAGGTATGATCTAAACCAAGCGAGTGCTGAGTCTTTGATGCCTATCAAATTTTCAAGCCTAAGTAGTATCTATGCTGTCAAAGGCAGCGCTGAGGTCCAGGAGGACCAGTATAGATACAAGGCTTGGTTTTTTTTGTGGGAGAGCTTAATAACAGATGTCTTAAACGACTGCGGTACATGCTCTGACAGAATTATTTATAATCTAGAGCAAAACATTATCCAGGAAGGGGAGACCAGTCTTAAGAAGGTGAGTACAAATAGGGTTTAGTAGACTAGTTGTGTATATGTAAATGAATTAAATGTTGTTTGAGGTCTCATCTGTGATTGAGTGATTTTGCTATCTTTCAGCAATGGAGTATGTGTATTTGGTGAAACTGATTGGTTATTGATCTTATCTCTAATTGTTTAACATACAATCATAATACTGACATACAATCATACTGTTGAAAATAATAAAATAAATGTTTTATGAACTTTATTCAACATAGCCAGTGATTTAGGCAATATTTATGGTGTTAATTATAGTGAAATATACAATTTAACAAAAATAGGGTTAAAACAGGTTTAAAAAAATGGAGACATCATTTTTCTCCATGTTCAATGACCTCTAAAGACAGTCCAACCACTCTCCAAAAATTAACATTTCAATCCCACAGAAACCACATAGGCCCCCTGACTAATCTTAGCGGTTTTAAGTCAGTCGGAGTCAGTCTTTTTCTAGTTTTGCCGTTACGGCAATATCAAACATGTTTGATATTATCGCAAGTCTTTCTAGTCGTGGCTCATGCAAATAGTGACGTGAACAATATAAAACCAATAGTGACTTCTCTCCAACACGAAACAGGAAGGGGCAAAGTAGGCGACAGCTGTAGCAAGGGACCTGATGAAACCCATGAATATGATAATTTGTTATTTCATTTCTTATACATCTTTAGTCGGCTCTTCCACGCGACAGAACAACTCTATATCAGTTAGGGATGTCACGCATGAAACAATGCTGCAAAAACACGATAATATGACTGAGTTTAGTAGGCTATCATTTCAGTTCCTCTTGATATCTATTGCACGATGGGTAATAATTTAAAGGAATCTAGTAAATTCTTGTAAGTCTTGTAAATAGTGACCCTGCAAGATCCCTAGTCATTGCAAAATCATAGTCTGTGACTTAAAACTTGTCTTTATGGCGATTGTATGATTTTGGTCTGTTTTCACAGTCGGCGATTACATTTCCAAAGTCGGACAGAAATCATGGGAGTTGTACTGGAATCGCGGCGCGCTCCCGTCAACTAGATCGTTAAGTGTAAGGTGCCAATCTTAGCGGTTTTAAGTCAGTCGGAGTCAGTCCTTTTCTAGTTTTCATGTTTGATATTATCGCAAGTCTTTCTAGTCGTGGCTCATGCAAATAGTGACGTGAACTATAAAAACCAATAGTGACCTCTCTCCAACAACAAACAGGAAGGGGCAAAGTAGGCGACAGCTGTAGCCTATTTGTTATTCTTATAATATTTGTCATTTCTTATTCATATTTAGTCGGCTCTTCCACGTGACAGAACAACTCTATATCGGTTAGGGAGGTCACGCGTGAAACAATGCTGCAGAAACACGAAAATACGACGAGTTTAGTATGCTATCATTTCAGTTCCTGTTTATTTATTGCACGATGGGTAATAATTAGGGCTGGGATAAACGATTATTTTTTAAACGATTAATCTACGAATAATCTATTATTTTTTCGATGCATCGATTAATCTAACGATTCATTTTTTCAGTCCGATTCGATTCGATTATCGATTATCTCCCCATTAATTGACTAATAGCAACTTATACATGTTGATTTACATATCTGAATGAAAAAAACATGAATTCCTTAACATTGGAATGTATGTTTATTGCTCTTAAGATTCCAAAATAAAAGACTATACAAGTGCAAAGTAATGCATTCTTAGTCAGAGGTAGTATTCAGCTCAGTTCAGTAGGTCTAATTGAGTGCCTGTCACTTTAAGACGACGTTCGTGAGGGAATCCTTGCAATTAACATTAACACAGTTAAAACACTGCTGATGTGAGGATGCAATTCATAACGTAGTTCAAATAACGGTTCGTACTTCTCCTTGGGACAAACACTTTTGAGTCTTGGAAAACACTTTTCCATTTACATCGGGATTTTGCAAACATTCAGAGTCAATAAAATGAGCCCTACATGAGTAACGAAATTGACAAGCAGATGTAAGTAAGCATGCTAAACTTGACATCCGAACAGTATTCTAACGTTAGCTTTGAGATAGGCTACTGCTTGATTGCATAACTTAACTTAGTTTGGTCTCCTCAATGTACTATGTTGTGATGAGACCTTAGCAGAGTTAACTTTAATGCAGCAGTTTTGAACAAATTTACGCAGTGTCATGGTCATGATGCTAAGCGGATTTAATAGCAATTTAGCCCGCTGTGTTCTATGCAATGCTTCTATGTGGCAACAACAATCGTGAATATTTTGTTAAATGCACATGCAGAGGAGGGGCAGCGGGCTCGTTACAAGAGAGAGTGGCTGGGGCAAGGAAAGGCTGCGTGCGTGAAAAGCACAGCTCAATGATTTCGTGGCCCCCAGCCACAGATTAGTCAACGTATGGGAAACACTGAAGGTGTAAAATTAAAAATATTTAGCGCAACACATTATGCTTAACGAATCGGCGCGCATATTTTGCCATCGATTACGTCGACGCGTTGTCCCAGCCCTAGTAATAATTTAAAGGAATCTAGTTGCAGTCTTGTAAATAGTGACCCTGCAAGATCCCTAGTCATTGCAAAATAATAGTCTGTGACTTAAAACTCTACTACTTGTCTTTAGATGTGAGAGGGTCTAAGACTGTAGTCAGCTGTTGCCTACTTTGCCCCTTCCTGTTTGTTGTTGGAGAGGTCACTATTGGTTTTTATAGTTCACGTCACTATTTGCATGAGCCACGACTAGAAAGACTTGCGATAATATCAAACATGTTTGATATTGTCGTAACGGCAAAACTAGAAAAGGACTGACTCCGACTGACTTAAAACCACTAAGATTGGCACCTTACACTTAACGATCTAGTTGACGGGAGCGCGCCGCAATTCCAGTACAACTCCCATGATTTCTGTCCGACTTTGGAAATTGAATCGCCGACTGTGAAAACAGACCAAAATCGTACAATGTAAGGCCGGCATTAAGTGAAAATGTCCAAATTGGGCCCAATTGGACATTTTCCTTCCCTGGTGTCATGTGACTCGTTAGTGTTAATGGGGAGCAGGTGTGAATGGGGAGCAGGTGTGTTAAATTTGGTGTTATCGCTCTCACACTCCCTCATACTGGTCACTTGAAGTTTAACATGGCACCTCATGGCAAAGAACTCTCTGAGGTCACTGCAAGCTGCCATTGTAACCATCTACAAGGACAATAGACCACTGAAGTTCGCCTACAAAAAAGCTGCCAAACTTGACATCCGGTATCTGGTGATTTTTCCTATGGGAAAATAACATGGGGATTTTGAATTATTGCACCTGTTAAACTCTCACGGCGGGATGAAAAAGTCTGAAATGCAGAAGTTTTCCTGAACACACTTTTGTCCTCTGCCTTCGAGTGGATACTGTGATCTCCGGTAAGTGAAGGCAGCACACTTACATTTTTACTACCCCAGAGCTAACTTGCAATGCAACTTGCCATAGGTAGTTAGCTTCAATTAACAACCGGATCTCCTTATATGGGCAAAGATGGCCGTTTTGGTTCTTTTTTGTAGGCGAACTTTTTTTTCAATCATACATTCCAGGGGCCAGTTGCTCCAACTGGTCATTGCTACGCCTGTTGGTCTTTGTCTGTAGTGTTGGTGCAACCGACGTAAGTTTAATTCTTAAAGGGACACCAGGCAACGTTTTCGTGTTAATTAATCATCTTCGTAAGTCGGTATATGGTTAAATGACTCATTACGGGGCGAATGAAGGCTAGTTCGGTGTATCCTACCCGCCGACCGAAGCAGGATCTGTTTACAGCACAGAGGCAGGCTAACGAAACGCTAGAGATTGTTGCAAACGTGTGTATAATGGCAGAGCCGGCGAAGAAGCATCGAAAACCCTTGACGGAAGACGCAAAGAAAAGGAAAAGAGCTTCAGACCGAGCGAGGGGGAGTTTCGTAGAGAAAAAGCATCAGGCTTGCCTGGTGTCCCTTTAAGACTGGTCTTAACAAAGACCAACTTAGCAGTTAGAACCAGGCGTAACAAAGAACAGTTGGTGGAACCAGCCCCAGATGACTACTTCATGAAAATGGTGATGGTCAAGACAGCTTTGCACACTATTGGCATCAAGGTCAATGGAGGTATTAGAAGATGAAATCCCCCTTCCCACCGCCTTGCACTTCCAGCAGAATTTTGTTGGAATTCCATTGCCCCACAACAGTGGGAGACACTTTGGACACTGAAGCACGCGCACACACACACACACATCCATATATCAAAAAGACTTTGCTTATGTATCCATCTTTCCTTGATTTCAAAGATTATGAATATGGACACAGTTTGCCCATAAAGCAAAATTTGATCATTTTTTGTCCAAAAACAAGGCTGAGACCTGTCCAATTTAAGTTCAACTTAAGATCTCAAAACACGGAGAGTCACGTGGGACCGCTGAGGGAGATGGCTGCCTAGAACTTTCCTCCTGACTAAAATCCTCCTATTTTCATGTACACTCGATAATAAAAGCCTATATTTTAAGTTACACAGAAGTGTAAAGTGTAGTATAACAAGTGTGTGCGAGTGCGAGTGTCTATTTCGCGTCTTTTCCGTCCCCTCATGGCAAATACTTCGAAGAGTAGAACAGCTAAGCAAGGAATAAACTATGCTAGCATGGCTAGTGGCACTACATCCAAGATAGGATCCAATTCAGCCGGTGTTCCCAGCCTGGCAACGGATGCTATAGCCGGACTTCAAGCTACTTTGGAGAAAACAATGCATGAGATGGCTCAGGTTAGTGGTATACTTAAAGAGCTACAAGAGGATGTTTCCCAAGTTAAGAGAGTGCAAGCTAAAACCAGCATGGATATTACAGCCATATATGAACGACTGGATGAGGCAGACGGTCGAATTATGGACTTGGAAACTGAACATACTAGGCTGGCCACTGAATTACAGAAAAGAGCAAAGCATTGTGAGGAGATGGAGAGAGCCATGCAAAATGCAGAAAATAAGGATAGACAACTGAATTTGCGGCTGGTTGGATTAAAGGAAAATGAGGGTGAACATTTGAGGGAGCTAACTCGTCAGATTATTGAGGACGTTCTGGGAGTGAAGCCAGCTGACAATGAGCTACAGCGGGTATATCGACCAGGGCCATCTCGGACGGACGAGGAGTCCCCTCCGCGACCGGTCGTCATGAGATTTCACTCTCTGCTGGAGAGGGATCGAGTGATGGCTGCCGTTAAAGGGAAATACAAGAGCAAGACTACGCTGAAATGGGAAGAAGCCAAGATCTCAATCTTTCCGGATGCGACAAAAGCCGTGACTGAGAAGAGGAGGAAATTCACTGACGTTCGGAAGAAACTTCACGCGATGGACATTCGATTTACACTCGCCTACCCAGCAAAACTTTTCTTTACTTGGAAGGGGAAGAAAATGACTTTTGAAGATCACAGGAAAGCACTACAATTCCTTAACAGGGAGACAGAAGGCCCAGAGTGACTGTTGGTAGGCATGTTTTTTTTAATGCAAACGTTTAGTCTGTGGATAACAGGTCTTTCAATAGTCTAGGGCTATATGTCTGCATCAGTGCTAGTTGGTCAGTGCATTCATCTGTTTTTTTGTTTTTCTTTCTTCCTCTTCTGATTTTCTTTTATTTTCAGATCTAATGCAAGCCACTTTTAAAAATATTTTTCATAGTTGTGTTGCTATTATCATTTGTAATTACTTAGCTATGTAGCTAACAAGAATGTGACCAAATGACACATTTCTTTTTATTTTTGAAGTGACTAGATTTGCTTTACATGTGTGGGTCATTTTTGTTGATATATTCTGATATAGGGCTTAAATATTTGGGTTAGGAGGGTTGAAAGGTAGCTATTGGATAAGCGCCTCATGGACCAGATCAAGGGAGGGGTTTCCCCCATGGAGCTAGAGGGAAAGATTTCATGGGGGAATGTGGGCGAAGATAGGGTGGTGTTATTTACCCTACGTTCAAGGGTATGTTCATGTTGGAGTGTGTTGCTGTTTGACTGTGGCAGTTTATGGGCTTTTGTTTTGGAAGATGATGTCTCCCCCCCCATACCCGTTTTTTTTTATTTTATTTTTTTATCCTTTTTCCCTCCTTGCCCCTACTGGTGGGTGGTTGCAGTATGCCATGAAGGAGCATGATGTCTATGACTACACAGGGTAATAGTAACAGTCATGTTAGAATAATTTCCTGGAATGTAAATGGTACACAGAATCCTACTAAATTGAAAAAATGTCTGCTGTATCTTAAATCAAGGCAGGCAGACGTGGCACTTTTACAGGAGACTTATATGAGAAATTCAGAAGTATTGAAACTCAAAAAGGGCTGGGTGGGCCATGTCTTTCATAGCTCATTTGATAGTAAGAAACGAGGGGTCGCAATACTTGTGCACAAGAAATTGAAGTTTGTTTTGCTTGAGGAGCACAAAGATGATGAAGGGAGGGTTATCTGTATTGAATCTGTAATCAATGGAAGGAAAGTCAATATATGTAATATTTATGCCCCTAATGAGGATGACCCTGATTTTTTTCACAAAACCAATGCACTTCTTGGGACATTGGATGATGGATGTACAATACTTGGAGGGGATTTCAATCAAACGCCAGATCCTGTACTGGATAGATCTAGGTACTCTCAGACACCATCTAAGAGTCGAGTAGCATTGTGTCAACTCCAGGAGGACCTTGGTATGGTTGACATTTGGAGACTGATGAATCCTAATAAGAGGGAATATACCTTTTACTCACATAATCATAAATCACACAGTAGAATTGACTATTTTGTAATTTCTAAGGATCTGGTTGAATCAGTAATTGATAGTACAATTGGTGTCATAGCAATAACTGATCATGCGACTGTGGAGTTGTGTGTATCTATTTGCATGGGCAGAATCAAGAGTAATAGGTGGAGACTCAATGTATCTCTCTTACAAAACACAGTATTTAAACAGTCACTCTCAGAAGATCTTACAAACTTCTTTCAGATTAATATTGGTTCTGTCTCTAAACTGGGTACAGTATGGGAGGCTTCAAAGGCCTTTATCAGAGGCAAAATCATTGCGGAAGCTTCAAAAAGGAAGAAACAAGATAGGGTGACAATCAGTCAGCTGGAGGATAAGATAAAACAAAAAGAGATAGAACTGTCAAGAAGCTATAGTGAAGATTTGTTGAAACAGGTGTGTGAGCTGAAGTATAGCTTAAATTATATATACAGCAAGAAGGCTGAGTATGCCATGTTCAGGCTTAAGGCCAGCTTCTACGAAAGCGGAGAGAAGGCTGGCAAACTGTTGGCTAGACAACTGAAAAAACGGGAGACTGCAAGTGCTATTCCAGGTATTAAAGGAAGTACTGGTAAGATAGTAACTTCAGCTAAGGAAATTAATCAGGTGTTTGTGGATTTTTACAAAAATCTTTACACATCAGATACAGTCTTTTGCTCTGAAAAGTTGGAAAAATGGTTTTCCAGGATCCAGTTCCCTAGTCTGTCACCAGAACAAGTGCAACATTTGGAAGTTCCCATTGGAGAGGAGGAGGTTAGAAAAGCCATTCAGTCAATGCAGTCAGGTAAAGCTCCAGGATTAGATGGTTTTCCTGTTGAGTATTACAAGCATTTCATCGATATCCTAGCGCCTGTCTTAACAAAGGTGTACTCAGAGTCATTATCAGCTGGTCAGCTGGCTAACACTCTTAATGAATCAGTCATTTCGGTCATTCTTAAGAAGGGAAAGGATTCTCTAGATCCGGCTAGCTACCGGCCCATTAGTCTGGCTAATGTAGACTATAAAATTCTCACTAAAGTTCTGGCTATGCGGCTCGAAAAGATTATTCCTCATATTATAGACCCAGACCAGGTGGGTTTTGTAAGGGGAAGGTCTTCCTCTGACAATCTGAGACGCCTACTCCACCTTATGTGGCAAAGCAGAGAGGCTGTTGAGCCTGTTGCTGCCTTCTCTTTAGATGCTGAGAAGGCGTTTGATAGGGTGGAGTGGCGGTTTTTGATTTATGTTTTGGAGACCTTTGGGTGTGGACCGGGATTCATCAAGTGGATTCAGTTGATATATGCAGAGCCAAAGGCATCAGTGTTGACCAATGGAGTAGTTTCATCTTTCTTCAATATATCAAGAGGTGCAAAACAAGGAGACCCTCTCTCTCCATTATTGTTTATTTTATTTCTTGAGCCACTTGCAATAGCAATCAGGTCAGACGCAGGCATAAGGGGGGTAAGAGCGGGAGGAAGGGAGCATAAACTGTTCCTTTATGCAGACGACATCCTTTGGCTGTCTGTAGATCCAGTCTCCTCAGCTCCTAGGCTCTTGGAGATTATGGAAACCTTCTCTGAAATATCAGGCTACAAGATTAATTGGCATAAGTCTGAAGTAATGCCAGTGTCTACAACCTGTCTACCAACAATAAATAATGCACTTAAATTTAAGTGGATAGATTCAGGTATGCAGTATCTTGGGATCCGTCTTACTCCAGCTATCAATGACATGGTACAGGCAAATTTTTTTCCATTGCTTCAGCTTATAAAGGCTAATCTGGATAAATGGAAATTGATCAACCTTAGTTTATGGGGAAAAGTAAACACTATTAAGATGATAGTTGCTCCACAGGTGAATTACGTATCCATGATGGTGCCATTGACTGTCCCAGAATTTTTTTTTAAGCAGTACAATAAAATAATTAGAGACTTCCTTTGGAACGGCAAGAAGTCACGTATAAAGCTTGAAAAGTTATATACACCTAGAAACAAGGGAGGGTTGGCTTTGCCTAATGTGGAGCTATACAGAACAGCTTTTGAGGTATTTAAAATAGCTAAGCACTGGTGTGGGGAGAGTTCAGCTCTGAGTTGGTTGGACATAGAGCGGGAACTGGTGTCTCCATTTGGGACTATTGAGGCTTTGTCACAAGCCTTTAAAAAGAAGAGACATCCAAACCCAATCTTGCAGTACTCTGGGGAGACTTGGGCAAAAGTGCATAAGCAACTACATATATCTCAATATAAGCAAATGTATTCATCCATATGGAATAACCCCTCAATCAAAGTAGGAAAGGAACCTTTTGTATGGATCACTTGGCTAAATAAAAGCATCAATAGGATTAGTGACTTGTATGTTGATGGTCTGTTCCAGTCATTTGAAGAACTCAAACAAAAGTTTTATTTGACGGATAAAGCAGACTTCTGGAAGTATTTACAGCTCAGGAGCTGTGTAACAAGTCTTAAAATCTTACTTGATAATGACACAAATAAGCTGCTCTGTTATTTGAAGCTGCCAGAGCTTGTCCGTAATGCCTCTGCTTTTTATAAAATCATGGCAGATAGTTTGTATGGTCATTCTAATCACCTGAGGGTACTATGGGAGAGGGACTTGAACTCAAACATTGAGGAAGAGGCATGGGAAAAGGTGGTCTCCAACGCTGGGTGGCCGGTGAGGGATGCAATTAGCAAATTCACACATTATAAGGTTATTCACAGGTATTACTATACACCAGTCAAGCTTCATAAAATGGGATTAATGAGGGACAATCTATGTTGGAAGTGTATGAATGACACAGGCTCCTACCTTCATCTTTTGTGGGATTGCCCCCTGGTCTTTCCTTTTTGGAAACAAATCATTAAAACTATTGCAGATTGGTTAGACACACCATTGCCAGAGTCTCCTCAGCTGTGTCTACTTGGAGATAGGTCACTTTTGCCACCGGGTGTTTCTAAAGCGGAATCCGCTCTGACACTAGCAGGGTTTATCACTGCAGTACGAATCATTCTTAGACACTGGAAAAGCCAAGTCAGGCCTAGTTTTACAGAATGGCTGAAGCTAATGACAGACACAGCCTCATATGAAGATCTTATTGCAAGACTGAATGATGGTAGGGGTAAATTCTATCAGGTCTGGTCTCATTTCCTGCATTTTATTCAATTTGAACTGACTAGTGCCCCATAATTAATTCATATTATTATCAAGCTTAATTCTATTTCAGCCAAAACCCATCCCCCCCCTTTTTTTTTTCTTTTCTTTTTTTTTTTTTTTTAATTATTATTATTATTATTTTTCCTTTATGTGTTTTAATTGTGATTTCTTTCTTTGACTTTCTTGCCCAGATTGCTGTATAGTGTGTGCTTAGTGATGTTACATGTTGTTAAATGTGACGAGTATATTGTGTGTTTCTTACATGGGAAAACAATAAAAAACTTTGATTACAAAAAAAAAAAAAAAGATCTCAAAACACTTTATCTATTGTATATTTCTGTAACTTAGAATGCCATTTCTTCCATATTTCTCTTCCTTCACCACCTATTCCAATTAGCTCTCATCCCAATACATAGGGTGATACATCTTGGTTGTTTACATTTGGTGGCAGCAGTGGAACAGAGACGCTGCCAAAGAGGAGGAAAACAGGTTTAGACGTATTGGAGGCTACCGAGAGAAGACCTGGAGGAGATCAAGGGAAAGAGACAAAATCCAGGGCCTAAGCATCTGACAGATATCTTAAAGAAGGGTTTGACCTTGCCTCCACTCCTCAGGAGGAGTATGCACATCCAGCTAAATAAGTTCAGAAATGACTTTGAAGCAGAGAGGAGTGAACTGCAACAACAACTGGAGAGCCAGTCTATATCTCCACCTGTACCAAAGAGTACAGGTATATCTTCATTGTAGTTTTAAGGTGTGCAAGTTGTCATTATTGAGTATCAAGTAGTAGGGATGTAGTGGTAATAAAACATGAGGGCACATGGATGTTTCGGGGGGCTTGGTGGTATAGCTGAATACAAAAAATAGGCTTAAGAGGACTAGGCCACGTTAAATTATCCTCTCTAGGTTCACTTATAACTTGTGGTCATGTGTGCATACAGCTGCACGAAAAGATTCAGAAGGACCACTCTGACCCTTGATTAATAATTACACTGATCTGGTGGTGAACCGTTTTCCTACTTGATTTACTTGAATTCTTTCATTTGAGGAATAATTAAGATCTATTTAAGGATGCAAAATATTGTTTCATCGCCATTATCAGCAAAATCTCAGAAAATATCAAGACTTATATAGGAACGTCACATATTACTAACAGTCACGTACTGTATGTCCAACCTCTTAAAGAAACGCAAGCACCCACACCATTTAGTTCTAAATTAGCTAAATTTGGTAATTATGTACCAAAATTACATTTTACCGTGACTCGAAGAGCTGTAAACAGTGTTGTAAGGCTGCGTGTACAAATCCGCTTGGAGCTCCAGTGGAATTTTGATTTGCCGACGAGAATTCTCGGGCTAACCGTACATGTGCCTGAGAAAGGTTGGGAATAAGCACCCACCAGCCCAGCACTAACCTCCGAACGTGGTAAACAAAATCGGATATTTCAGGCAGTAAAAGCCCCGGTAAGAACCGAACTAGATTTTGTTCAAATCTACACACATATGGCTACTGAAAAATGTAAGGATCATTTAGCAAATGTTATTTTGAAGTATTAAAAAACATAATTGTTTTAAGAATTTTGAACGAAATGGTTGGTAATTAGCACGTTTACGATATATATCTAAGAGTTTCTGTGAGCTTGATGCTCAGTCAATTTATCCCTGAATAAAAAAAAAAATATTGAGTATATGCAGCCACCTATGTCCTAAATATCTTATTTTTTAAGAGCAGCTGTCTATTGTCATCTATCATCGTTACTCTCCATAAACAACACAACTATTTCTGATTCATTGATTTTCATTTGTAAAGTAAAATCACGTAGATGGCTTATACAGTACAAAACAATATGCTATTCTGAATGTGAATACTTACTCCACCAAATTTTGCCTTCATAATTATCTTTGTGTGTAGGCCTACTGTAAATTATTCCAGAAAACTGAAGAGCATTTAAATAAACAGCTAAAGTTGCTGAAATGTATGAACATACCAGATGAAGCAACAATAGGTCCGCATGCCCGTGCAAGTGCCCCCAGACTGCGAAGGATGCCCATTACCATACCCTTTTGTCTGGATGAACCTAGCAAAATAAAACTTACTTTGTCATTTACATCAATAGTTATGCGTCAGAGCAAGGGGAAACAAAAACAGACTTTTGACCCTGACAAAAAGAATGCATGAACACTGAAATCGGAAAGTGGTGATGCTGTCCATGGGGCAACTTTTTGAGCAATACTGTTTGTTAACCACATAACCAGGTTCATGTGTTATGATGGTAATGGAGTAATGGTCAATATCAATGGGAATGTGCCCAAACAACAATATTCAGGAACACTAGCTATAAATGACCATCACAAACTGCTGAAAATCAAATACCTAAGTTGTGCTTACCATGCTCGGAAACTTGTGCGGACAGACAAGGAACAGCAACCGCAGCAGCTGTTTTAGAGAAGAATGTGTCAGGTATGTCCATGAAAATAATTATAAAATTCACATACTAAACCGTACTTACCAAATGAGTAAAACATCAGTCCTGTGTACAGCAACAGCATATTCCAAGCAATCCCAATGATCAGAAAAGCTGGTATAAGTGATATGAGAGCCTACGGATGTATTGAAATGTTATATCATATTCATCATGCAAATTACTGTCAGATATTACAACATTTACAGTATAGCTATGAAATAATGTATTGATGATATTTGATATATGCTATACACTGTCGTTTAAGAAAGAGCAAAGAGTGGGTATAATTTCCATATAGCAGTGTACCAAACGAACTGTCCTGATCTGATGCCCTGGTTTGATCCTCCGGGCCCATCCACCCTGAATGAGTGCCATGGAAATACCAATGAAGAAGAACATCTTGCCCTGTTCCATGCTAGAAAAAACACAGCCTTCTCTTAGGTAACTTCAGATATGGGGTTACAAATTATGATGAAAATGTAATGAATTGCATATTGCCATGGTTTACATGAACTGAAGGACTGCATTTCCACTTTGCATATCCAGAATTGGCAACGCGGTTTATGCCGAACGTCAGAGGGTAACGTTGATTCTGACGCACAGATGGTAAAAATGACAGTAATTAAGCGTATATACAGTGCTTCTAAACATATTCACCCCCCTTGGATATTTCCCCTTTTATTGCTTTTAAAAATGGAATCTTGGTCAATTCAATTTGGCCTTTTTTCAATAATTTACAAAGAAAACTCTCTTTAATGTCAAAGTGAAAGCAGATTTCTACAAAGTTGTTGATTAACAATTTTTAAATAATTAACAATGTTAATTATTTAAAAATATATACTGCAAAATAGGTGATTGCATAAATATTCACCCCCTTCAAGTCAACATTCAGTAGATGCACCTTTGGCTGCAATTAAAACATGGAGTCTGTGTGGATTGCACATCTGGGTACTGGGTACATCTTGCTTGCACATCTGGGTACTGAAATTGTACTACATTTTTCTTTGCAAACTGCTCAAGTTTTGTCAGGTTACACAAGTATGGGGCGCTGACAGCCCTTTTCAAGTCCAGCCACAAATTCTCTATTGGATTACAGTCTTAAGGTTCACACCAAGAATGATAACTATAAAAATCATAACAATAATTGGATTGTATATTATGGTATTTATTTTCATTAGGCTATTGATTGAATTGACATTGTTGTTCATTATTGCTATTCTCCTTAATGTAGTCTTACCAACTTTTAAATTGTTTACTGTTAAATATCACTTTGTATTGTTATGTGTATGTCATTTTGGACAGAAGCAGAGAAAAACATACTGTTCTTGTTAATATGAATGACAAAATTCCCACATAAACTATAATAATAATGACATGAAGAACAATATCATAGGGGATCGCTTTCAGAGTGATTTTGAGAATGATAAAAAGGCTAACAGCCAATCACATTTTAGCCTTAACATTCATTAACACAAGGAGAGACTTTGCTTATCATTGGTCAGTGTGAAAGCTTTTATCGTTATGGTTATAGTTATCGTTATAGTTATTGTTCCTGGTGTGAACGGTCCTTTAGGCACATAAGAAAATCTTCATTGTTCTCTTTAAACCATTTCTGTATAATTTTCACTGTCTGCTTCAGGTCATTGTCTTGCTGGAAAATAAATATTTTTCTAGCAGACTGAATCAGATTGTCGTCAAGGATTTCCTTTGGATGAACTTCATTCGATATTTAATATGAGCTTCTCCACTCGCCAAAAAATGCTTTGACTGGTGAAGAACTTGGACAATAGTTGCTGTTGAGAGAAAGTGGAATAGAACATGTCCAATATTCCAATATGTGGTTTAATGTTCTGCATGATGTCCAATGTTCCAATATGTTCTGCATTTCTCATTAGTGGGTCACTTTGATACCAAAAGTATGATTCTATGTAATGACTGTATGATATCTGTACTGTCCCTGTGTATATCTGTGTGACTATGTATTTAGATAAGCGGGAATATTATGACTTTGCAGTGTTTCACTGTTCTGCATGGCTGCGTCAGTAGCCATCTGCTCCGGATTGCCAGGTTGTCACTAATCAGAGTCTGATTCAGTGTAGTTCACGTGAGATGGGATGACCAACGCCATCTCCCGTCAGCCTGGAAGGATACTTAAACCCAAACTATTTTATAAACTAAAATCAACCTCTGCTTTCTGATCTTACACATCACACTTCACCAAGATGGTGGCCATTTCAGTAGATTTACTCCCTAACATTGTTGTGGAAACACAATATGGAAACTAAATGCACACTTCCTGCAACTGCATTAGCCTACTTGAAAAGTTACTCCTCTAGTAAGTATTCACATGAAATAAAACAATAAAGCATTGAGACCATTCAACAAAGCACACTGGGTAATAACAAATTCAACACATGAACTTGTTGCTATGGACTCGTCTCTAGGCTTCTTCAGTCATTGTAAAGCTGCCGAAGCTGAACATTATCCAAAACTCAATTTCTCAGACGAGCGTCAATTTGGGAGCTTGCTACACTCCTTCCTTCTCAAATGACTTGAAAAGGCCGTTTGCACAATTTCACAAATAATCACAAGGACCGAAAAATACCTAACATGCCAACTTTTTCCGGGTTTATCATTGTACGTTTCCCTGCTGTCTTGCCGTTTTAATATTTTCCCGTAGAATATCCCATATTACTGTAATACTCATAACATTAGTCCTGCATTCTGGCCTGTCTCTGTGTTGTCCTGTTGGTACCCCTTGCCCTTCCAGTGAAACAGATGTATTCAAATCATCGTTTTGCTTGCTTGAATGCGAACTCAGAGTGATGTTAACCTAGGCCTATTTAAGTTAACGACGTGGTTGTCGTGAGAGCAAGATTCATTAGCGCTTGCGGTGTTCGGACCTGCACCTGCCAGGCTACTCAGCTAGACAAAGAATTCCCCCTGTATATTCACTCCAAGTTGGCCTACCATAACTTACCAACTACACTGTAGACCATAAACTGGCTATTTATATGACCAAATGTATTTGTTCAACTTTATGAAGCGGAATTACGCACTGCTACTTGGAACGTAGGCCTAACACATTTTTGTTGGCAGGAGAGAATGACAGCGATTAACAAATTGCACTTGTTGCAGGTTACCAATAAATACTATATTTTTTTGCAACCAACAAAAACAGAAAGGATGGAGACAGCAAAGCTAGAGATGGGCAGGAACAAGGTCAATTGGTAGAAATGCTTGTCAAAACGTTAGGAGCTGGATGTGTGGATGAATGAAGCACAAGTATGCTTTGTGTTAAGCATGCACACTGTTTAAAGTTAGGCTACACGGTAAACTACAAGTAAACCAAAGTTAAATTTAGCTTTTTTAGGGCTGGATGAAGTTGACCAAATGGATATAGGCTGTTAGGCGTGAATAAAGTAGGCTACTTTGTTGCTCCAACCCTTCCAACGTTAATGGGGACGAATGTTGACATTTTCCGTATTTTGCGTGAGAAACCCGGGAAATCTCCCTTATTTTCATTGTTCAATGTTGACAGAGCTATGGAAAGAAAGAGAACGTTATATGGTGACAGAAATCAACAATCAAACAAGCCACTTTGATTTTTTGCTGTTTTCATTAATACAAAAGATGGGTGACCCTCCCTCCTAGACAAAAAAAAGTTAGGTGACCCTCCTCTCAACAAAGAATAAAAAGACATGACCCTCCCCTATTTTCCTCCGGTGACCCCGTTTATAAATAACGAACGGTCCCTTAACATTACTTTGTAGAAATCTGCTTTCACTTTGCCATGAAAGAGTAAATGTATAAAAGTACACTGTAGGTGTATAGGCTATACTTAAAACGGTGATATCTATTTGGACTACCGATTAAGTTGGATACCCAAATCAGTAGGGATGGTTGTGATCAAACTTGTCTATTTTCATATGCTTTTGTCCAAAACAATAATTTAAAGATGATAAAACGGAATTTAAAATGCAGATTAACAGTATATACTGTAGATACTAGGGGTGTGAATCTCTCATGTTAAAGACGATACGATTCACATCTAGATACATGGGCACGATTCGATACAAGAAAAGATACATGTTCATAAAAAATGATTCAGTACGATTCGATGCGATTCAATGCAGTTGAAGAATGGAAAGCATTCTGAAAGATTTTTTATCATTGGCTTAAGGTGCACATTCATTTTATATTATCAATTATCATGGTCATGTCAATTAGGCAAAAGCAAATGTGTGAATATGATTATCTAAACTAAGGTTTGTATCATATGCTGTATTGAAATGAAAAAAAGAATAGTCTACATTTCAGTCAAACACAGCAGCCAAATACAACATAAAAATACATTTTTATAGACTTTATAGATTTTATAGAGTTATATCTGATTGTTTTCAAGGAGCTGTAGCCTTTTGTTGAGGTAAGACAATACCGAAATAAAATAAAACTGTGTTTAAGACAATCTTGGCCTTTTCTCATATAGCCTACAATAATAAAATAGGCCTATGAACTGGGCCTATTTTGTTCCAAGTCTGAGTGAATAGGCTATGAACAAAATAATAATAATTTGTGCATCGTTTTAGCAGCAAGGGCCAAATTATTCTTTAAGGAAATCCCTTCATCAAACGTAAGGCTACTCTACAGACTATCGTTGCCGTTTAGAAAATGCTATAGTACAGTAAGTGTTTAATTTCGCGCTGGATTTTGAAAAACAAAAGAGTAAAAACTGTCAAACAAACGACCGAGTGCGAGTTGTCACGTGCTTAAGTTGCAGTAGATGTATGGGTAATGAAGTCCTTTGACAACTTTGGGCAATGAATGTAGCCCAAAACGAACTGCATTACCCACAAATCCGTGCCACGTGTAGTTTCAAAACAGGAAGTGGGATGAACGCGCTGCTTGCAACGTAAATGAGAGTCTGAGTGAGCAGAAAAGATTGTGAACCGATTCGTAACAAGTAAATCGATATAACGACCGGTTCATTTCAGTTTTATTCCGATACGGGGCTTCACATATCGATGTAGCCGTATCTTACACGTTAAAAACGGATACCGATACGCCCCTAGTAGATACCTATTTGCTAATCGCTGAATCACTGTCAGAATCAATGTTATCGTTCAACAAGAGGATGTGATTAGATCTCTTTCTCTGAGATCATCTGAGAGTTTCTGATATTTGGTATAAACCTCACTGGAAAATGTATTTTCAAATTGCATGAAAATTTCACATTGAATTATCAACTACAAAATGACTTGCTTTTTGATTAGGCAGGCCAAATTATGTCCATATTGTACAAGTACAGGGTTGCTATCAAGTGATTTAAAGAACAAACTATTATGAATAAATAAGTATCAATTTATCAATAAATTTGAGTTCTTACCTGGAGAATCCAAAACGCTGGTGCGTTAAAAAACTCAGCGTGAATTCCAGTCCAGAGAACAGAAATAGGTATGTGAAGTACACCATGCCCAAAACTTTAAGGTTCTTCATTTCTGTTGAATACCAAACACAAGAAAAGTGTAAATCTATATACTGTATGTATCAGACAATAACAGTAATCCTCCAATTACCTCTTTTCAAAGGTCTGACTCAAGAATTGATACTCTTAAGACCTTTTCTCTGATAAGTTTTAAATGTCCACCAGGGTTCAAGCACATCTCTACATAGCCCCTAGCCCCTAACTATTACAATATTTGATAATATGTTGATCATTTTTAGACTGCAATATCCAATACAATATATTTTGTCTTACTCTGGACTGAGGATGAACCATCTGTCCTTGTAATGGCTGTGAAGTTGAAAAGTGCCACTGGGTTAAGAAGGTCTCCAGGCCCCTGAACCACTGAGTTAATGTCATTAACCTATGTCAAAGTAGAAAGCATTAATTCACAAACCTCACAATAATCTTTACAAAAATGAAATAGTTTGAATCTAGATTGGTAGATACTTCGGAAACTGAAAAGTGTGATAAAAATTCAGGTTGTGGAATGAATAATTACACAATCACCTCACTGAGAAACCTGGAGCTCATTAAATAATTTTATTTGAATTATAGAGTAAGACTTTGAATTTGCAATTGTCAGTTTGTGCTGCTTCACCCTCATGATCTGTAGCAATGTCAAAACCTCTGTCACTGTAGTCCTCAGTGACAATGAAATACAATGAACAGTGAAGTTATATTTAAATTAAAGTACAATTTAATCTAAATCTAATGGATTTATTAATTGAACATGCTACATTTGCATTCCATGGCATTTTCATTGTGAAGGAACCTTTTATTTCAACCTCATACAATTCCAACACCATTTACTTCAAGGGCCCTATTAGGACAGTCTAAAGCGCATGGAGTCTGCTTGTGAGACCGTATGGAACAGTCATTCCACTAAACCATGCTAACCATTACTAAAACCTAGCATAGTATAGCTTTCACGCATTTGCACTCGTCTATTATTTGAACTCATTGGCAAAGTGAAACTAACTTCACTGTGGTGTCAGTCAAAACAAAGACAAAACAGTTATACACAGTAAGTTACTTTCACTATTGACTGACAATGGATTACCATCGAAAACAGGAGTAGTTGCTTTTATCTCTTGACAGTGCATCTTCTGCTGTGCTCCATATGTGTGTCTCGCCTCTCCTCTAATCACTTTTGACCTTCATTACCAATTTGCAAATGATGGTGAATAACTACTCATCGTGAAATGTATTTCATTATATCTTTATTCTTATTATGTTTCCCATTGTAATTGTATAATTTGTAAAGTTTTGCACTGACGTACGCTGGTTCGCGTTCATGGATGATAGAAGGATGGTGCGTTGTGCACCCTCCAATATGACTGTTGACAATACGCTCTTAAAATGGAAATAAGCCCCAGGACTTTATTGTGTTATCCTGACTTTGTTTTTGTTTTTTTTTATGTATGGTGCAAAGCTGTATCATATTTTATAACGAAAAGGGTCGAATAAAATCAAAAATCAAAACCAAATAACATATAAACAACTCGCCATAGATTTCTGAACAGGTTTCTCTTGGTCAGTGGCGTAATGCGTTTTAGGTAGTGTACAATAGTGATTTTAGACAATGCGCTAGGCCACTCCCTAGGTTGTTAGTTACCACACCCCTGGGCACATTATTTAAAAAATAGACGAGCAAAATAAGAAAATAATTTGAGTTGAAAAACTTTGAGCCGGGTGGAAAACGAGTTTTACGCCATTTGCCAGGGTGCAAAATAGGGGCCTATGTGTGTTTCATTCGCCACTATTTACTTCAAGTGCATTTAATCTGACAGTTTTTTCTTTCAGGTCGCACATTCACCTATTCATCATATGCTCCACCCAGCTCTCATCCATTGGCACGATTATAAATGCTTGCCAATACGGTCATAGCCTAAGTGCAGCCTAATGTTTCCCTAATGAACGCAGGGAAAACACATCCAGTTGATGAACTACAACACTGTTAGAAGGCCTACTGTAGTCTGAACATCCCTTTTGCATGTTTGGAACACCACTCTAAGCTTCTTTTTTAGAAAGGGTAGCTTAGTCGTTGCTAAACCACCATGGTACGACACAGCTTTTGTTAAAATAACGACGTACTCACAACTGCAGAAAAGCATTATTGTTCGAAAATAGCAAGTTCTGTCGTTCAAAACACAGTCCAGTGTTAATTATGTCCTGCTATACGTTAAGGGCTAAAATTAGTCCTACACATTTACTAGAGTATCTATAGGGCTACATCATACATAGTAACTATTAAGAATGAACAAACTCAGAATGAATGTAAGAAAATGTTTCTGCCCTGCAAAGAGCACCTGAATGGGAGGTGCTGTGAAGCAACTGGGTACAGCGCCCATGCCATATTTGGGTCTGAGTGCCCGTGCCCACCGACCCAGGTAATAGACCCCTGTATGTCTTTATTTGAGCACTCAAGCTCTTGAGCTAGCTGACAGGCTAACCATTATGTAAACCCATTTATGATTAAGCAGCACTAAAGAAGATTTGCCCTTAAGGTCCCCCTACAGTTAAGAAGCACAATAATAAATGGACTAGATATGAGTCTTTTGCAACAAAGTCTGAACTCCCATACAATATAGAGGGAATGCACTGACAGCAGTCTGTAGAAAGAGATTTCCACATTCCTGTGGCATAGTAGCTCTCTTCCATTTAGATTTCGGAGCTGGTTTACCAGCGATAAGTCCTGCTCAGAGTGCAGCTGAAGTGTCGTTTACCTTAAGAGTTTATGTGCTATTGAAATGATTTTGGAAACGTTATTTTTAGGTAAAGAAATAAAAAACTCTTAAGGGGGCCTTTAACTGAAAGGCATATTACTCCTTATATTTTCCCCTATCGCTATTTTCGCCACAGTGACTCACTATCACATCTTAAGATACAAAGTGAACTTACAAGCAAGGCTGGACAGTTGGTAAGTGTTACTAAAAATAAATAGATTTTTTACATTATTTTAACCAAACTTGTTATATACTGTACATATACAATACCTTTAAAGCAACACAATGCTGTTATTTTACCGTCAAATAGCAGCTTCAAACTTATTATGATCATCACTGACTTACTGTACAATAAGGAAAATGGAAACTCATGTTGTTGCGGGAAGGTGCTGGGTACCCCTCTAGCACTTAAATGGGTACGCAGTACATTGAGGATTGACAAATAGAGGAATTCCAACATTATGTTACTTTAAAGGCTCAAGTGTTTGCATGTACTCTATTGACAAGCTTACCTCATTGTCTCTGTGTAAAGTTTCTGGTAACATGACAAAGATGAAAAACAGATCCGCCACAGAGAAAGCCATGGCTAATAAAGCTGGTCCCTGATAAAACTCCTCAACTTCTTTAGTCCTTTGTGCAAAATAGGCACCCAGTATTGGTCCCAGTGTGAATCCAAGGGAGAAGGCAACACCTATCATAGCCTAGTTAAAAAAAAATAAGATATTACAGTTATAGTTACAGTTAAGGTGTTTAAAAGATGGTTTTGTACAAATGATTTACAATAAGACAACAATAAGAAACTAGAGAATGTAATTCCTGGGAATTACGAGTGCATGAAAATGGTAAAATGGCTGCTGAATAAAATTAAATATTGTTTAAAATCTAATCCAAGTAAAAAGATTGAGGTCAGATAGAGAAAAAAGTTTGGTGGGGAGTTGTAGTTGATGACAACTGACAGTTGGAATAGTTGAACATTTAAAAAGTTGGATAGTTTAAATGGTTAAATTATTTAATAGAGAATTATTGTATTGAGGACTTATTTTGAAGTTGAAGTTGAGGACAGAGGGAACAGTTGGCGGGAGTTGTAGTTGATGACGACTGACAGTTGGAATGGCTGAACAGTTAAATAGTTGGAAAGTGAAAATGGTTAGGTTATTTAATAGGGAATTATTGTAGTGAGTACTTTTATTTTGAAACAGTTGTGGGCAGAGGAAACAGTTGGCAGGAGTCATACTGTAGTTGATGACAACTGACAGTTTGAAAGGCTGAACAATAGTTGGATAGTTAAAATGGTTAAATTATTTAAAATGGAATTATTGTAGTGAGGAGTTTTATTTTGAAACAGTTGTGGGCAGAGGAAACAGTTGACGGGAGTCAAAGTTGATGACAACTGACTGTTGCTAGAGTAGTAGAGTAGTATGGTGATTGCTATGCTGGTTGCTAGGTTTTAACTGTGAATGTGGTTGCTAGGCTGTTGCTAGGGTACTTGAAGTCGTTGCTAGGTTGTTGCTAGGGTGTCCATGGTGGCTACTATCAGAAATAAAGGAGTTACTACAGTGGTTTGCTAATATAATCATGTTGGTTGCTATGGAAACTGACATAGATGCTTAATTTCAATGGTTGCTAGGTAGGTGGTGGTTTAATATAGTACTGTAGGCTAGAGGCATAGTTGATGATAACTGACAGTTGGAATAGGTGAACAGTTAAATAGTTGGATAGTTTAAATGGTTAAATTATTTAATAGGGAATTATTGTAGTGGAGACTTTTATTTTGAAACAGTTGTGGGCAGAGGAAACAGTTGAACAGGATCTGCAGTCTAAAGAGAGCCAGATTGTATGCTTAAAGCCTGAGACAGACAGTTGCTGGAGGTGGCCGGAACCATATGGCTCTGGCCGGAACACTTGGCATAGGATTCCAAGTGCCCTATTGTGATGCCATAATCGGCAATGTTAAGTCTATGGGGAAATTTTCAGTAGTTTTTAATTAATAGTTCAAAAAGTATAAAAGTTACAAATATGAAAAATACATTCCACACCTGTCCTAAGTAAGACCTACTTAACGCAGTTTGAATGAAGTTTCTACATTAAACGGTTGAAGCCGCATTAGACGCAGAAAAAGCGTTAGAAGAAGAACTAGAGAATGTAATTCCAGGGAATTACGAGTGCATGAAAATGACGCTAGGACAGACAGCATAGCTTAATAAAAGTTGATAGTTTACAAGTAGACAGTATAAAAGTTGAATGTAGATAGTTTAAAAGTTGTTAATAGACATATAGTTTAATGGATGTTGATACACATAGTTTCATGAATGTTGAACAATGCTAATGATGCTAACTAGCTAGTGGAGACTTTTATTTTGAAACGGTTAAATTATTTGCTAGATAGATGAGGTTTAATATAGTTGGAATGACTGAACAGTTAAATAGGTGGTTAGCTTAAAAGGTTAAATTATTTACTAGGTAGATGCGGTTTAATGTAGTTGGAATAACTGAACTAGGTAGACGAGGTTTAATATAGTTGGAACGACTGAACAGTGAAATAGGTGGATGGTTTAAAAGGTTAAATTATTTGCTAGGTAGATAAGGTTTAATATAGTTGGAATGACTGAACTAGGTAGATGAGGTTTAATATAGTTGGAATGACTGAACAGTTAAAATAGGTGAATGGTTTAAAAGGTTAAATTATTTGCTAGGTAGATGATGTTTAATATAGTTGGAATGACTGAACTAGGTAGATGAGGTTTAATATAGTTGGAATGACTGAACAGTAAATTAGGTGGATATTTTAAAAGGTTAAACTATTTGCTATATAGATGAGGTTTAATATAGTTGGAATGACTGAACAGTTTCTCAGGCTTATAGCATAGAATGAGACTGTATGCTTAAAGCCTGAGAAACTGACAGTTGATCAAGGTGGCCTGGCCACCTGGCACAATATTCTAATTGCTATGATGTCATAAAGCCTGAGAAACTCAGTTGATCCAGGTGGCCTGGCCAGAGCCATATATGAGCCATCCAGGTGGCCTGAACACCTGGCATAGGATTCTAATTACAGTGCATGCAAATGCACTGTACTGTTATTCCAAGGCATTTTATTATTATTACAGTGCATGAAAATGCACTGTACTGTTCTTCCTAGGCTTCTTCTTATTACAGTGCATGAAAATGCACTGTACTGTTCTTCCTAGGCTTCTTATTACAGTGCATGAAAATGCACTGTACTGATCTTCCTAGGCTTCTTATTCTTCTTATTACAGTGCATGAAAATGCACTGTACTGTTCTTCCTAGGCTTCTTCTTCTTATTACAGTGCATGAAAATGCACTGTACTGTTATTCCAAGGCATTTTATTACAGTGCATGAAAATGCACTGTACTGTTATTCCAAGGCATTTTATTACAGTGCATGAAAATGCACTGTACTGTTCTTCCTAGGCTTCTTATTCTTCTTATTACAGTGCATGAAAATGCACTGTACTGTTCTTCCTAGGCTTCTTATTCTTATGCTTATTACAGTGCATGAAAATGCACTGTACTGTTCTTCCTAGGCTTCTTATTACAGTGCATGAAAATGCACTGTACTGTTCTTCCTAGGCTTCTTATTCTTCTTCTTCTAACGCAATTAATGCAGCTTCAACCGCTTAACGTAGAAACTTCATTCAAACTATGTTACGTAGGTCTTACTTAGGACATGGGTGCTTTGTATTTTTCAGCTTTGTAACTTTTATACTTTTTAAACTATTAATTAAAAACTGTTCAAAATTTCCCCATAGACTTAACATGGGCTGATGACATCACAATAGAGCCGTTAAGCAATTAGAATCCTATGGCAGGTGTTCGGGCCAGCTGCATCAACTGCCAGTCTCAGGCTTTAAGCATACAAACTGGCCCTATTAAGACTACACATCCTGTTCAACTGCTTCCTCTGCCAAAAACTGTTTCAAAATAAAAGTCCTCACTACAATATTTCACTGTTAAACAATTTAACCCTTTAAACTACTGAACTTTTATCTGTTCAGCCATTGTAACTGTTACTTGTCATCAACTATGACTCCTACCCACTGTAGCTAGTTAGCTAAGATAGCTAAGTAACTTGGTTAGCATAGTTAGCATGCTAGCATGTTAGCATGCTAGTTAGCATGCTAGTTAGCATTTTTAGCAAAACTGTTAAAAACGATTAGCTAAGTTAGCTAAGTCACATGGTTAGCATAGTTAGCATGCTAACATGTTAGCATGCTAGTTAGCATTTTTTTCAAAACTGCTAAAAATGATTAGCTAAGTTAGCTAAGTCATATGGTTAGCATAGTTAGCATGCTAGCATGTTAACATGCTAGTTAGCATTTTTTAGCAAAACTGCTAAAAATGATTAGCTAAGTTAGCTAAGTCACATGGTTAGCATGTTAGCATGCTAGCATGTTAGCATGCTAGTTAGCATTACTGTTAAAAATGATAAGCGAAGTTAGCTAAGTCACATGGTTAACATAATTAGCATGTTAACATGTTAATTAGCATAGTTATCATAACTAATAAAAATTATTAGCTAGGTTAGCTAAGTCATATGGTTAGCATAGTTAACATTTTAATATTGTTAGCATGCTAGTTAGCATAGTTACTTGGTTACCATTATTATCTTTAACATAGTTAGCATAACTACTAGCAAACATTGGAGCCATTCCAACTGTTAGTTATCGTCAACTATCTGCCTAAATAATTTAACCATTTCAATTATCAACCTATTTAACTGTTCAGTCATTCCAACTATAGTAAACCTTATCTACCAAGCAAATAATTTAACCATATGAACGCATCAAATTTTTGCATTTTCATGCACTGTATTTCCTTCAGGAAATGCTTTTCTAGTTATTATTACAGTGCATGAAAATGCACTGTACTGTTATTCCAAGGCATTTTATTACAGTGCATGAAAATGCACTGTACTGTTATTCCAAGGCTTTTTACAGTGCATGAAAATGCACTGTACTGTTATTCCAAGGCATTTTATTACAGTGCATGAAAATGCACTGTACTGTTATTCCAAGGCATTTTATTATTACAGTGCATGAAAATGCACTGTACTGTTATTCCAAGGCATTTTATTACAGTGCATGAAAATGCACTGTACTGTTATTCCAAGGCATTTTATTACAGTGCATGAAAATGCACTGTACTGTTATTCCAAGGCATTTTATTATTATTACAGTGCATGAAAATGCACTGTACTGTTATTCCAAGGCATTTTATTACAGTGCATGAAAATGCACTGTACTGTTATTCCAAGGCATTTTATTATTATTATTATTATTATTATTATTCTTCTAACGCACTTAATGCAGCTTCAACCGTTTAACGTAGAAACTTCATTCAAACTATGTTACGTAGGTCTTACTTAGGACATGTGAGTTTTGTATTTTTCAACTTTGTAACTTTTATACTTTTTAAACTATTAATTAAAAACGAATCAAAATTTCCCCATTGACTTAACATTATGATTATGACATCACAATACGGCCGTTAAGCAATTAGAATCCTACGGCAGGTGTTCGGGCCACCTGTTTCAACTGCCAGTCTCAGGCTTTAAGCATACAAACTGGCCCTATTAAGACTACACATCCTGTCCAACTGCTTCCTCTGCCAAAAACCGTTTCAAAATAAAAGTCCTCACTACAATATTTCACTGTTAAACAAATTAACCCTTTAAACTACTGAACTTTTTAACTGTTCAGCCATTGTAACTGTTAACGCAAAAATTTGATAAGTTCATATGGTTAAATTATTTGCTTGGTAGATAAGGTTTAATATAGTTGGAATGACTAACCAGTTAAATAGGTTGATAATTGAAATGGTTAAATTATTTAGGCAGATAGTTCACACAGTTGGAATGGCTCCAATGTTTTCTAGTAGTTATGCTAACTATGTTAACAAAGATAATAATGTTAACCAAGTTACTATGCTAACTAGCATGCTACCAATGTTAAAATGTTAACTATGCTAATCATATGACTAAGCTAACCTAGCTAATCATTTTTATTAGTTATGATAACTATGCTAATTAACATGCTAACATTCTAACTATGCTAACTATGTGACTTAGCTAACTTAGCTAATCATTTTTAGTAGTTTTGCTAATAATGCTAACTAGCATGATAACATGCTAGCATGCTAACTATGCTAACCATGTGACTTAGCTAACTTAGCTAATCATTTTTAGTAGTTTTGCTAAAAATGCTAACTAACATGTTAGCATGCTAACTATGCTAACCATGTGACTTAGCTAACTTAGCTAATCATTTTTAGCAGTTTTATAAAAAATGCTAACTAGCATGCTAACATGCTAGCATGCTAACTATGCTAACCATGTGACTTAGCTAACTTAGCTAATCATTTTTAGCAGTTTTATAAAAAATGCTAACTAGCATGCTAACATGCTAGCATGCTAACTATGCTAACCATGTGACTTAGCTAATCATTTTTAGCAGTTTTGTTAAAAATGCTAACTAGCATGCTAACTAACATGCTAACATGCTAACAATGCTAACCATGTTACTTAGCTAACTTAGCTAACTAGCTACAGTGGGTAGGAGTCATAGTTGATGACAAGTAACAGTTACAATGGCTGAACAGTTGAAAAGTTCAGTAGTTTAAAGGGTTAAATTGTTTAACAGTGAAATATTGTAGTGAGGACTTTTATTTTGAAACAGTTTTTGGCAGAGGAAGCAGTTGAACAGGATGTGTAGTCTTAATAGGGCCAATTTGTATGCTTAAAGCCTGAGACTGGCAGTTGATGCAGCTGGCCCAAACACCTGCCACAGAATTCTAATTGCTTAACGGCCGTATTGTGATGTCATAATCATAGTGTTAAGTCAATTGGGAAATTTTGAATAGTTTTTAATTAATAGTTTAAAAAGTATAAAAGTTACAAAGGTGAAAAATACAAAGCCCACATGTCATAAGTAAGACCTACGTAACATAGTTTGAATGAAGTTTCTACGTTAAACGGTTGAAGCTGCATTAAGTGCGTTAGAAGAATAATAATAACTAGAAAAGCATTTCCTGAAGGAAATACAGTGCATGAAAATGCAAAAATATGATGAGTTCATATGGTTAAATTATTTGCTTGGTAGATAAGGTTTATTATAGTTGGAATGACTGAACAGTTAAATAGGTTGATAATTGAAATGGTTAAATTATTTAGGCAGATAGTTGACGATAACTAACAGTTGGAATGGCTCCAATGTTTGCTAGCAGTTATGTTAACTATGTTAACAAAGATAATAATGTTAACCAAGTTACTATGCTAACTAGCATGGTAACAATATTAAAATGTTAACTATGCTAACCATATGACTTAGCTAACTTCGCTAATAATTTTTAACAGTTATGCTAACTATGCTAACTAGCATGCTAACATGTTAACTATGTTAACCATGTGACTTAGCTAACTTAGCTAAGCTAACTAGCATGCTAACATGTTAGCATGTTAACTATGCTAACCATGTGACTTAGCTAACTTAGCTAATCATTTTTAGCAGTTTTGCTAAAAATGCTAACTAGCATGCTAACATGCTAACTATGCTAACCAAGTTACTTAGCTAACTTAGCTAACTAGCTACAGTGGGTAGGAGTCATAGTTGATGACAAGTAACAGTTACAATGGCTGAACAGTTAAAAAGTTCAGTAGTTTAAAGGGTTAAATTGTTTAACAGTGAAATATTGTAGTGAGGACTTTTATTTTGAAACAGTTGTTGGCAGAGGAAGCAGTTGAACAGGATGTGTAGTCTTAATAGGGCCAGTTTGTATGCTTAAAGCCTGAGAATGGCAGTTGGGCCAGCTGGCCTGAACACCTGCCATAAGATTCTAATTGCTGTGATGTCATAAAGGGCAATGTTAAGTCAATGGGAAAATTTTGATAGTTTTTAATTAATAGTTTAAAAAGTATAAAAGTTACAAAGTTGAAAAATACAAAGCCCACATGTCCTAATTAAGACCTACGTGTCAATGTTTGAATGAAGTTTCTACGTTAAACGGTTGAAGCTGCATTAACTGCGTTAGAAGAAGAGGAATAATAAGAACTAGAAAAGCATTTCCTGAAGGAAATACAGTGCATGAAAATGCAAAAATATGATGAGTTCATATGGTTAAATTATTTGCTTGGTAGATAAGGTTTACTATAGTTGGAATGACTGAACAGTTAAATAGGTTGATAATTGAAATGGTTAAATTATTTAGACAGATAGTTGACGATAACTAACAGTTGGAATGGCTCCAATGTTTGCTAGTAGTTATGCTAACTATATTAAAGATAATAATGCTAAACAAGTAACTATGCTAACTAGCATGTTAACAATGTTAAAATATTAACTATGCTAACCATATGACTTAGCTAACCTAGCTAATAATTTTTATTCGTTTTGATAACTATGCTAATTAGCATGTTAACATGCTAATTATGTTAACTATGTGACTTAGCTAACTTCGCTAATCATTTATAGCAGTTTTATAAAAAATGCTAACTAGCATGCTAACATGTTAGCATGCTAACTATGCTAACCATGTGACTTAGCTAACTTAGCTAATCATTTTTAGCAGTTTTGCCAAAAATGCTAACTAGCATGCTAACATGCTAGCATGCTAACTATGTTAACCATGTGACTTAGCTAACTTAGCTAATCATTTTTAGCAGTTTTGTAAAAATGCTAACTAGCATGCTAATATGTTAGCATGCTAACTATGCTAACCATGTGACTTAGCTAACTTAGCTAATCATTTTTAGCAGTTTTGCTAAAAATGCTAATTAGCATGTTAACATGCTAACTATGTTAACCATGCTAACTAGCTACAGTGGGTAGGAGTCATAGTTGATGACAAATAACAGTTACAATGGCTGAACAGTTAAAAAGTTCAGTAGTTTAAAGGGTTAAATTGTTTAACAGTGAAATATTGTAGTGAGGACTTTTATTTTGAAACAGTTTTTGGCAGAGGAAGCAGTTGAACAGGATGTGTAGTCTTAATAGGGCCAGTTTGTATGCTTAAAGCCTGAGACTGGCAGTTGATGCAGGTGGCCTGGCCACCTGGCCTAGGATTCTAACTGCTTAACGGCAGTCTTAATAGAGCCACATTGTATGCTTAAAGCCTGAGACAGAGTATATAGTTTAAAAGTTAAATGTAGATAGTGTAATGGATGTTGATAGACAGAAAGTTGAATGGATGTTGATAGGCAGATTGTTTAATGGATGTTGATGGATAGTTTAATGGGTGGATGAGTGAATGGTTTGAAGAGGATGAATGGATAGAAAGTTGGAGGAAATGTGTCTTATATCCTTGTAGAATGGAGAGACAGAGAGAGTTGGTCTAGTTCAGTAGAAAGCAGTTGATACAGGTACAATCAGTTGAACTGATTCTTTGATGGGGCCTAGATGAGCAGCTGGAAGATGATACCAGGTGCAAATCAAGTTAATTAGTCCATTGTGATGTCATCAGCCCATGTTAAGTCTATGGGGAAATTTTGAGTAGTTTTTAATTAATAGTTTAAAAAGTATAAAAGTTACAAAGATGAAAAATACATAGCCCACATGTCCTAAGTAAGACCTACGCAACATAGTTTGAATGAAGTTTCTACGTTAAACGGTTGAAGCTGCATTAACTGTGTTAGAAGAAGAAAAATAATAAGAACTAGAAAAGCATTTCCTGAAGGAAATACGGTGCATGAAAATGCAAAAAATATGATGTAAAATATCATACAGAGTAAAAACAAACTATATTGGTTGCTAGGTAGATGAGGTTTAATATAGTTGGAATGACTGAACAGTTAAATAGGTGGATAGTTTATATAGTTAAATGATTTGCTTGGTAGATAAGGTTTAATATAGTTGGAATGATTGAACGGTTAAATAGATGGATAATTTAAATGGTTAAATTATTTAGGTAGATAATTGACGATAACTGACAGTTGGAATGGCTCTAATGTTTGCTAGCAGTTATGCTAACTATGTTATCAAAGATAATAATGTTAACCAAGTTACTTAACTTAGTTAACTTAGCTAATGTTTTCATATTTAGTAGTTATGCTAACTAGCATCCTAACATGCTAGCATGCTAACTATGCTAACCATGTTACTTAGCTAATCATTTTTAGCAGTTTTGCTAAAAATGCTAACTAGCATGTTAACATGCTAATTATGCTAACCATTTTACTTAGCTAACTTAGCTAATCATTTTTAACAGTTATGTTAACTATGCTAACTAGCATGCTAACATGGTAACTATGTTAACCATGTTACTTAGCTAACTTAGTTAATCATTTTTAGCAGTTTTGCTAAAAATGCTAACTAGCATGTTAACATGCTAGCATGCTAACTATGTTAACCATGTTACTTAGCTAACTTAGCTAATCATTTTTAGCAGTTTTGCTAAAAATGTAAACTAGCATGCTAACATGCTAGCATGCTAACTATGCTAACCATGCTAACTAGCTACAGTGGGTAGGAGTCATAGTTGATGACAAGTAACAGTTACAATGGCTAAACAGTTAAAAAGTTCAGTAGTTTAAAGGGTTAAATTGTTTAACAGTGAAATATTGTAGTGAGGACTTTTATTTTGAAACAGTTTTTGGCAGAGGAAGCAGTTGAACAGGATGTGTAGTCTTAATAGGGCCAGTTTGTATGCTTAAAGCCTGAGACTGGCAGTTGATGCAGGTGGCCCGAACACCTGCCATAGGATTCTAATTGCTTAACGGCCGTATTGTGATGTCATAATCATAATGTTAAGTCAATGGGGAAATTTTGATAGTTTTTAATTAATAGTTTAAAAAGTATAAAAGTTACAAAGATGAAAAATACATAGCACTCTTGTCCTAAGTAAGGCCTAAGCAACAAAGTTTGAATGAAGTTTCTACGTTAAACGGTTGAAGCTGCATTAAACGCGTTAGAAGAAGAAGAATAAGAAGAACTAGAAAAGCATTTCCTGAAGGAAATACAGTGCATGAAAATGCAAAAATATGATGAGTTCATATGGTTAAATTATTTGCTTGGTAGATAAGGTTTAATATAGTTGGAATGACTGAACAGTTAAATATGTTGATAATTGAAATGGTTAAATTATTTAGGCAGATAGTTGACGATAACTAACAGTTGGAATGGCTCCAATGTTTGCTAGCAGTTAACAAAGATAATAATGTTAACCAAGTTACTATGCTAACTAGCATGCTAACAATGTTAAAATGTTAACTATGTTAACCATATGACTTAGCTAACCTAGCTAATAATTTTTATTAGTTATGATAACTATGTTAATTAGCATGCTAACATGCTAATTATGTTAACCATGTGACTTAGCTAACTTCGCTAATTATTTTTAACAGTTATGCTAACTATGCTAAATAACATGTTAACATGCTAGCATGTTAACTATGCTAACCATGTGACTTAGCTAACTTAGCTAATCATTTTTAGCAGTTTTGCTAAAAATGTTAACTAGCATGTTAACATGCTAGTATGCTAACATGCTAGCATGCTAACCAGCTACAGTGGGTAGGAGTCATAGTTGATGACAAGTAACAGTTACAATGGCTGAACAGTTAAAAAGTTCAGTAGTTTAAAGGGTTAAATTGTTTAACAGTAAAATATTGTAGTGAGGACTTTTATTTTGAAACAGTTTTTGGCAGAAGAAGCAGTTTAACAGGATGTGTAGTCTTAATAGGGCCAGTTTGTATGCTTAAAGCCTGAGACTGGCAGTTGAGATCCAGGTGGCCTGAACACCTGCCATAGGATTCTAATTGCTTAATGGCCGTATTATGATGTCATAATCGGCAATGTTAAGTCTATGGGGATTTTTAAAAAGTTTTTCCTTTAATAGTTTGAAAAGTATAAAAGTTTCAAAGTTGAAAATATATAGCAACCCGATCTGTTTGAAGAGCTACGTTACAAAGTTTGAATGAAGTTTCTAAGTTAAACTGTTCAAGAGAAATTGCGTCTAGAAAAAGTGGTAAGCGGAATAATAATAATAAGAAGAAGAAGTTGCCTAGGAAGAACAGTACAGTGCATTTACATGCACTGTAATAAGAAGAAGAAGTTGCCTAGGAAGAACAGTACAGTGCATTTCACTGTAAAAAGATTTGGAAGAACAGTATAGTGCATTTTCATGCACTATAATAAGAAGAAATCGGATAACAGTAGATTGCATTTTCATGCACTCTAATTAAATAGTTTTACAAATGGTGCTTAAACAGAAACCTTTTGAATGTACCAAGGTGCTGGAAGAGACAGCACACGAACATGATTGGCTGGATCTGTGCTGTGCAGATCTGGCTATATGTGATGGATGTTTGCATTGTAACGTCCAGCTAGATTTGAACAGCGCTGCAAGAAGTTGAACGCACCCACTGATTTGAAGCGACAGAAGACAAGCTAAGGCTTCACAAACAGCCCTTGTTATAACCGGGGCTTTGAACCGATTTTTTCCCCCAATCGGTTCGTTCCGAACAGAAACAGAATTATAACGTTTCCGGTTATGAGTTCCACCAATAAATTGACGTTCCCGAACCGGTTAGAACAAAAAAATACTGTTCCCGGAACGGTTAATTTCGTTCCTGTCAGCTGTTTAATGCTATAGAATTATGTCACATCTTTCTCATCCAGCTTAAACCAAATGTAATAATATTACAACCATTATTAAATAATAATAATTATATTATTATTAATAATAATAATTAAATAGGCTTACAATTATTTCAAATGTGTAGTTTATTGTTAAAAGAGAAAATTTCCACACAAACGTAACGACATTATTAAGACACGTGGTTATGCCACAAATTCCAACTGTCAGGGGAAAGGCCATCCAGTAGGCCTACTCATACCGTAACAAGCCATCTGTGTATTAGGCAAACAGAGGTGTTGGCGCCATTTAGCCAAATGTTCGCTAGTCCATCATTAACGTGGAGTCGACAAATATAGCTATTGATATTGTGCTTGGAATGAGCGTTTTAATTAACGATGGATCGTAATTTACCTCTTATTTAAGATGTGGAGTGGAGACTTTGTAATCCACCGCTCTCTCTCCATTCAGTCAGCGAATGTCTGATGTGATGTCACACAGGAAGTGAACCTCAGCCGTCATCGTAAGTATAAGTATATATACTTTTTTTTGATCCCGTGAGGGAAATTTGGTCTCTGCATTTAACCCAATCGGTGAATTAGTGAAACACACTTAGCACACAGTGAACACAGTGAGGTGAAGCACACACTAATCCCGGCGCAGTGAGCTGCCTGCTTCAACGGCGGCGCTCGGGGAGCAGTGAGGGGTTAGGTGCCTTGCTCAAGGGCACTTCAGCCGCGGCCCACTGGTCGGGGCTCGAACCGGCAACCCTCCGGTTACAAGTCCAGAGTGCTAACCAGTGGGCCACGGCTGCCCACGTAACGTGCGCAGGAAAATAATTACTTTTTTTTTTTTAGTTAATTAGGCAACGAAAACTTTGAGGAACGAAATAAAACCGGTATTAACCGGTTAACATTATTTTTAAATAAGTGTTCCTGTTCCAGAACATAAAAAATAATAACGTTTCCGGTTTCGTTTCTGTTCCCTGTAAAATACAAAAAGTTCCCGGTTTTCGTTTTCGTTCCTTGAACCGGTTCAAAGCCCTGGTTATAACCTCTTTGTACACTTTCAAAGTTTAGAATACTTCAATTTTGTCTGTAGGGACCCTCTCCACACTACAACTGAAGTGTAAGGCTATTTTGATTTTTGACAGTGCTTTAAAAATAGCATTTTTTTACGTGGCTCCATGCCCACTGCTACAAGCAACAGTCTAGCTCAAAATTCCTCTAATTAATGTCATTTTGCTCCCAAACAAAAGTTTGAACTTGTTATCTTCTATAAATAGACACTAGGTTGTGTTTACAGCAAACCATCCCTTTAAGTCTTCGACCCTCTAAGTCTCTGTAGCTTGCATCATTTTAGTTTGCCTGCTTCAACTGTAAAACACTTTGAGTTTGAACCACCATTTAACCATAACATTATTGTTATTATTAGTATATTGCTTAATTTTGGTTTACCAACTTTAAAAAAAAACTGTTTACTGTTAAGATTAACTATTGTAAGATTTATATTCTGTAAGACGCTTTGGACAAAAGCTAAATACAATAACCATAATCATAACAAACATATGAAAGGTAGAAAAGACACGGTTTCTACCAGTTACTAACCATTCCTCGATTTCTAGCCTGTGGATTACGCTGATCAGCCACCATGGCTGTGCAGAGACTGACATTGCCTTTACAAATCCCTCCGACAACACGAGACAGAAGGAAGATGCTGAAACTGTGAGAAAACACCCATAGGAGATAGGAGGTCATCACACCCACCTAAGAATATAATAAAACATATTTAAATGTAGTAGGCATATAATATTAATACTAATCTTTTTACATAGTAGATTAATCATTACATTACACATACCATACAGTACACAGTAGGTTACATAAGGGAAAAAACAGTATATTGGAGGGAAAACACATGGGGAAAAAACAGTGGCTTGTAGGAAATACCGTCCAATGAGATAAATGAACACAAAGAAAATAGACATCATAAACTGCAGAGAACGCATTCATTTCTACTTTCTGTAAAATAATTTGAAGTAGGACAATAATGAGAAAAAGGAAAATGAAGATCATGAAATTCAGTTTTTTTAATGTGTGGGGGACTTTTCTCGATGATTGAGACGGATGACGACACATTGTGCAAACGGAAGATCATGTGGAAGTGATTATAGGATGACTTGCTGACATTACAGGTAAAAAGATTCTTAGAAATTACATAAACGTGACTCATATGTAGGACTCATATTAGGCACACATGTCTTTCTATTTTGTAGGATTATGCATAGATAAATGTGATCTATGTAAGTCTGTACAGTATTTAAATTCATGAGAAGCAAATGGTATGGTAGTCAGTCTATCCAGGATTTTGTACTGGTGTGATTACAACCATTAACGCAATATCAACCAATCCCCGCAAATTCTGGACAATTTGCAGTTTTGTCAACCACTGAAACTTTTCTGCAAATCTGACTCATCACTGTAGCTTCCAAACAGTACCTCACAAAATATTCAGCCAGATGGTTACAGACATCCTTCTGCAGACATCCACAAACACATATGTCTTACCAACAAACATAATAGCAAAGACATGTATTGTTTTTCTGCTGACCTGTCTTCAGCTATTTAAGTTATTCAACGTTTGAAATGTTTAGAAATCTGGCCAATTTTAACACAGAGCTCAGTTTATCATGTTCACAGAATACTGTCGGTCAGAAAAAATCAGTGCTGTCTGACGCGAGTTAGCGCGGTTACAAGTGCTTACAAGCTGCATTATGGGGGCATGTTCTAAACCAGTGTTTCCCAAAGGGTGGGTCGCAGGAGATTTTATTTGGGTCGTCAGCACAATTTATGTTGTGTAATAGGCCTAACTTATACCTTAGCCAAGAAAGCTATCAGTTTTATATTAGGATAATAGTTTGTTTACCACAGTCACGTCCCTCTGTGCAATTTAGCATTTAGAATAGCTCTGAAACTGGGGGGCGAACGTGTCGCAGAGGGGACAGCGTGGACATCTCATTTCCAAATGAAACATTTCTGTGGGGCGCCTCTCGCAGTTGCAAAATGCAAGGGACATGAATCAGCCTATTTGCACGAACATTAACGGACACCAGCTCTTCAACTTGACCGATTAAAATCTAGTCAACTAAAGCAGACAGCCGTATACCGGACATGGCTATTCAATTTGCGTCATAGGCTGTAGATAGTTTCAGTTGTAGGTGTACTCTTTAAAGTTAATAGCAGCCTCCTCATATTCCTTATTATTTCGGATTTAAAACACTCAACAGTGCATTATATTAGCCTACTATTTAAATGGACATTTTAAACACTTTCCTCTCGTTTTCCACCTCGCAAACTCTCCTAGGCTACAATTAAGGTGCATATTATCTTTTGACTATTGCGCAAAAGCCTCTTGTTCTGATATTTATTCATTTCAACATAGCTTGTCACAACATCAATACACAGTCTTGTTATACGGCCTACAAACAAACGTTTAACTCCAGAGGAAAATGCAAATTCAACTTTCTAAATAAAGAAACACTGTTCTAAACTGTACTTTTGTGCCTTCTAACTGACTCAAAATGGCATGACAAGTGCTCTGCAACATGAACAGGGTCCTTACATTGCCATTGCAGAAGCATAAAAAAAAACTTGAAATCCCAGAGGGACTGCTGTACTGTGTACTCATAATATTACACAACTGAAACATAACCAACAAAAGCCTTGAATCAGCAGATTTATTGCTATTTTGTTGAATAAAATATATCATATGTTTGTAACAGTTAATTTTTAGACAGGCAGACAGGGAACCATTCTCAAGGAACAAACTAACTGTCGTGAGCAGTATCAATGGTCTTCTGCCATAGCAATCAGATGCAGCTCCCATCACAGGAGAAGAAAGGAATTGAAGAAAAGAAAAAAGGGATCCAATTAATCCTACAAGGCAGAAAATACAAACAATTTTAAATCATTAGTGTTTTCAGCAACATTATAGTGCTGTATACACCCTCCGGCCCACCCTTTGTATTAGGTTTGATTTACTACAACTCCAGTGTATAGGGACATTGAATTGTTTGAAACCGTCAGACATTTTGCTATGACAAAAATTCTATAAAAGGTTGCTGTTTAGGGCAGGTAAGTAAATTATGCTAATGGAAGGCCATCAAGCATGCTTTCAGAGGAATGCTGTACTTACCTCCGAAAAGAACACTATTATATTTTAAGTCAAGAGGAATTCCAACAGCAACTCTAAACCAGTCCACCACATTCTGCAGAGAATTGTAGACAGCATCCTGTTAAAAAATGTATAATGTTACAAATTGAAAAGGTACAACAATATAATACAGTTATTCTCACAAGTAACACGTAAGTAAGTAAGTAAAATGTATTTCTAAAGCACATTTATACACAGTCTACGCAGCCTGAGTGCTGTACAGAGTGCAATCAAAACAGAAATAAAATAAAATACATATACACATACATCTACACATTCAACAAGGAACAGCAGGACACAGAAAACAAGCATAGCATGTTAGAGGGCAGAGAAGGCCAGAGATAGGTGGGTTTTTAGCCTGGATTTGGGGGCAGTTCTTATATCAGATGGCAGCTGATTCCACAAGCAATTAAATATAGGCCTATTGTTTTTAATAAATTAAATATAGGCCTATTTTTTTATGAACATTAGTGACATGCACTATAAAGAGCTTCCATTTCCTACGCCATAGGCTACTGGGCCATTCATCCAAGAGAAGTAAGCAATTTACAATGGCAAAGTAAAATATAAATATATCACGACTTTAGGGGGAGCTCTAGTCACCAAAAATACCTGAAACTGACTGACTCTATAATGTTGGTTTGGCTTTTCATTGATTCACTCATCTGCCAAAATGTCAATTGAAATATTTTTAAAATATGTTCATATCAAAAATGGATGCATGCAATTCATTTAGATTAATTAATCACAGAGTATGTAATTAATTTGATTCATTGCTTTTAATCGCGTGACAGCCCTAATTTAAATATGTAATGAAAGATACGAATGAAAGATAAATGAATATATTGTTACCAAGCTTTTAATGTATACTGGGTTGTTAATGTTGTTTCAAAGCTAGTTTGCTAGATTCAGACAGGATCTTGTGATATTGCTTTGAAGTACTAGGCAAGGAATCACACAAGCTGTTGAACGCGGTCTACTACAACATGCATCCCTCTGCTTTAAGTTTAACTTTCGGTGTCCTGAGATGTTTATATTAGCTCTGGTCTGGTGCTATCAAGATGTTAAAGATGGCCCTTGACGTGCACTGAATAATGCTTCTGTGGCTTGTAGCGTGGGAATACCAGAGGGCAGGTTTTTAAAAAACAGTTGGGGATATGAGTAGCACTGGCACGGAGCATGGAAAGATATATCCAGATGTTTACTCAAATTCACAAACAAAAAAATCCTGACACAAATAGGATGCATTTACACAAACAGATATATTCAGAAAATACTCTGATTTGACATTAACAACATGTGCTTTCAGCGCAGCTAATTTAGACTGCTGTCGGCAGGCTTACCACCATAATGAGTTTCATTCAATGAAAAATATTAGGGTACATATTAGATAATAATAGGACACTTACGTCTTTTTTACTGTAGTGGTCTAAGATGGAGGGAAGAAGAGGAAGAATGAGGGTAAACCCAAGAAGGTCCAGTAGAAGTGATACAAAAACTATAGTGATAACCCTAGAAGAGGATCCTTCCTGTGCGGTCTGTTCAGTAGTCATTTCCTCTTTATTATTTGGTGATCCCTTGGACAAATCAGTAGCTGCAGGGGATTTGGGGTCCATCTTCCCTATTGGGTGGGGGTGGAGGTGTCAAAATAATGAGTTAAAACAGCTGATCAATTAAAAGGTGCTTTTACATTAGCTGTAGGCTACTATTGGTACAAATTAAACTGAATTAATAGGCTATGTTAAAAGAAGCAATCTGCTACAGGCTACTATAGCAGCCCATAGCCAACCAAACAATTATATATAATTGAAGAACTTCAGAAGTAAGACGTATGCTGTCTTTTGTGGCTAGCCTACTGTAAGGAAAAACCGGTCGAGTTAGCCTATTTAATACCATTAATATTCAACACTTATTAAAACATTTGAGGGCTTGTGCATTTTAGCACTGGTTAAAAGAAACAGGGAACTATTATAGTCTAGGCTACATAGCCTACGACAATTTCTGTAGAAGCAATTCCGCCAAATTCAAACTAGAAGTATGAATATATGCCAGCGTATTTCTTTACAGAAAATAAATGTCACACATGCGCCACAATGGTGCATTACAATGAGGAAAATGACTAGACTAAAATGGTGCAAGTTTACTTCCTCGACCATGTCATGCTGTCTCCAAATGCAAATAAATCAGCATGGATGTGTAAAAGTTGTTTCCTTGTTTTCTTCTACTGGCGTTTGATTCTGGCAGGCGTTTTTTTGAAAGATGGGTATCGGCAGGCTATGTTTGATATTACATGTAATAGTTCAATACATACCCGTATTGTTTTTACCTGTATAGGTTGTTGGTCCTAATGCATCTACAGATTGCGGGGGAAGTGAGAAATTTCATAAATTCACTTGGGTGCGATACCAGGAAACAGTGTCTTATTTCGTCCCGTCAACGTGACGTAGCTCCTTAGCTGATGAGTGTGGAGCAGATCCGGTAGTGATGGCCTGGTATGACGAAGCTGAAGTTGGCCGCACATTCAGAATGCGGTGTAGTTAAGTTTCGATTCCACCTTAAATATTGCAATTTTCTACCGACAGGGGGCAGCGCTGACTGCAAATACGCGATGACACTGGCATTTGCCTAGTAGCAGACGAACATGTAGGCTACTCCTCACAGACGAATAAAAGCCTTTTTTCTGGTGACTCCATTGTCGACCAATCTTTAAGTAAATGATACAACATGCTTTCTGTCAAATAAATCGGTTCATATTGCACTTGTTTTGGGGGGGCTTTTCTGTTCTTTCTTTACATGAGCTATATTTCATATTTTACAATTTATGCACTAGATTTGATACCCATTGCTCACACATGATTTGCCGTGAGATATTACACAACATCCCGATACTACCGTCTCACAGCGTTCATATGACACCCAGCATGCCAAATTTCGTCGTGGAAAATGCCCATTTTTTTACATTTAAATTACTATATTTCATATTCCACAGTATATGCACTAGATATCATACCTATGGTCCATACATCATTTGCCGTGAAATATTACACCACATCCCGAAACTACAGTCTCTGTGCTTTCATTTGACACCATGCATGGCCAATTTCGTCGTGGAAAATGGGCATATTTCATAGATTTAATTTACATGAGCTATATTTCATATTCCACAATTTATGCACTAGATTTGATACCTATAGCCCATACATCATTTGCCGTGAAATATTACACCACATCTCGATACTGCAGTCTCTGAGCTTTCATATGACACCCTGCATGCCAAATTTCGTTGTGGAAAATGGCCATATTTTATAGATTTACTTTACATGAGCTATATTTCATATATTACCATTTGTGCACTTGATTTGATGCCTATTGCCCACACATCATTTGCCGTGAAATATTACACCACATCCCGAAACTACAGTCTCTGAGCTTTCATTTGACACAATGCATGGCCAATTTCGTCGTGGAAATTCACCCTTTTATTACAATTGAAATTACATGAGCTGTTTTTCATATTCCACAATGTATGCACTGGACTTGATACCTATTGCCCACACAACATTTGCCGTAACATATTACACCACATCCCGATACTACCGTCTCACAGCGTTCATATGCCACCCTGCATGCCAAACTTCGTCGTGGAAAATGGCCATTTTTCTTACATTTTAATTACATGAACTATATTTCATATTCCACAGTATATGCACTAGATTTGATACCTATGGCCCATACATCATTTGCCGTGAAATATTACACCACATCCCGAAACTAAAGTCTCTGAGCTTTCATATGACACCTTGCATGCCAAATTCCATCGTGGAAAATGACCCTTTTTCATAGATTTAATTTACATGAGCTATATTTCATATTTGACAAATTATGCACTAGATTTGATGCCTATTGCCCACACATCATTTGCCGTGAAATATTACACCCTATCCCGAAACTACAGTCTCTGAGCTTTCATATGACACCTTGCATGCCAAATTCCATCGTGGAAAATGGCCATTTTCCTTACATTTAAGTTAAATGAGCTATATTTCATATTTTACAATTTATGCACTAGATTTGATACCTATTGCCCACACATCATTTGCCGTGAAATATTACACCACATCCCGAAACTACAGTCTCTGAGCTTTCATTTGACACCATGCATGGCCAATTTCGTCGTGGAAATTCACCCTTTTATTACAATTGAAATTGCATGAGCTGTTTTTCATATTCCACAAATGTATGCACTAGATATGATGCCTATTGCCCAAACATCATTTGCCGTAAAATATTACACCACATCCCGATACTACCATCTCACAGCGTTCCTATGACACCCTGCATGCCAAATTTCGTCGTGGAAAATGGCCATTTTCCTTACATTTAAGTTACATGAGCTATATTTCATATTTGACAAATGATGCACTAGATTTGATGCCTATTGCCCACACATCATTTGCCGTGAAACATTACACCCTATCCCGATACTAATGTCTCACAGCGTTCCTATGACACCCTGCATGCCAAATTCCATCGTGGAAAATGGCCCTTTTTCATAGATTTAATTTACATGAGCTATATTTCATATTCCACAATTTATGCACTAGATTTGATACCTATGGCCCAAACATAATTTGCCGTGAAATATTACACCACATCCCGATACTGCAGTCTCTGAGCTTTTATATGACACCATGCATGGCCAATTTCGTTGTGGAAAATGGACATATTTCATAGATTTAATTTACATGAGCTATATTTCATATTTTACCATACTTAATACCTATTGCCCACACATCATTTGCCCTGAAATATTACACCTCATCCCGATACAGTCTTTGAGCTTTCATATGACACCCTGCATGCCAAATTCTATCATGGAAAATGGCCATTTTTCATACATGTAATTTATATGAGCTATATTTCATATTTTACAATTTATTCACTAGATTTGATACCTATTGCCCATACATCAATTACACCATATCCCGATACTACAGTCTCTCAGCTTTCATTTGCCACCATGCATGGCCAATTTTGTCATGGAAAATCCCCATTTCATTACAATTGAAATTCTATGAGCTATATTTCATGTTTTACGATTTATGCAGATTTGATCCCTATTTGGCGTGACATACAGCACATCCAGATACAACAGACTTTGCACTACTTAAAAAATCTCACAAATTCTATGTGTGCTCATGTATAGCATAAATGAGAATTGCTCTCTTATTTCACACTTCTACTGTCAGTCATAACTGTTGAAATCTGACAATGATCACGAGGAGCGTGTAATTACATCCATTGTGCAGTTATTCTTTTTTTCTGAAATATAGCTCATGTAACTTAAATGTAAGGAAAATGGCCATTTTCCACGATGGAATTTGGCATGCAGGGTGTCATATGAAAGCTCAGAGACTGTAGTTTCGGGATGTGGTGTAATATTTTACGGCAAATGATGTTTGGGTAATAGGCATCAAATCAAGTGCACAAATGGTAAAATATGAAATAAGTAAATCTATAAAATATGGCCATTTTCCACGACGAAAGTTGGCATGCAGGGTGTCATATGAAAGCTCAGAGACTGTAGTTTCGGGATGTGGTGTAATATTTTACGGCAAATGATGTTTGGGCAATAGGCATCAAATCAAGTGCACAAATGGTAAAATATGAAATAAGTAAATCTATAAAATATGGCCATTTTCCACGACGAAAGTTGGCATGCAGGGTGTCATATGAAAGCTCAGAGACTGTAGTTTCGGGATGTGGTGTAATATTTTACGGCAAATGATGTTTGGGTAATAGGCATCAAATCAAGTGCACAAATGGTAAAATATGAAATAAGTAAATCTATAAAATATGGCCATTTTCCACAACGAAAGTTGGCATGCAGGGTGTCATATGAAAGCTCAGAGACTGTAGTATCGGGATGTGGTGTAATATTTCACGGCAAATGATGTGTGGGCAATAGGTATCAAATCTAGTGCATAAACTGTGGAATATGAAATATAGCTCATGTAAATTAAATCTATGAAATATGCCCATTTTCCACGACGAAATTGGCCATGCATGGTGTCAAATGAAAGCTCAGAGACTGTAGTATCGGGATGTGGTGTAATATCTCACGGCAAATGATGTGTGAGCAATAGGTATCAAATCTAGTGCATAAATTGTGGAATATGAAATATATCTCATGTAAATTAAATCTATGAAATAGGCCCATTTTCCACTACGAAATTGGCCATGCATGGTGTCAAATGAAAGCTCAGAGACTGTAGTATCGGGATATGGTGTAATTTTTCACGGCAAATGATGTGTGGGCAATGGGTATCAAATCTAGTGCATAAATTGTAAAATATGAAATATAGCTCATGTAACTTAAATGTAAGGAAAATGGCCATTTTCCACGATGGAATTTGGCATGCAAGGTGTCATATGAAAGCTCAGAGACTGTAGTCTCGGGATGTGGTGTAATATTTCACGGCAAATGATGTATGGACCATAGGTATCAAATCTAGTGCATATACTGTGGAATATGAAATATAGTTCATGTAATTTAAATGTAACAAAAATGGCAATTTTCCACGACGAAGTTTGGCATGCTGGGTGTCATATGAACGCTGTGAGACGGTAGTATCGGGATGTGGTGTAATATTTCACGGCAAATGTTGTGTGGGCAATAGGTATCAAGTCTAGTGCATACATTGTGGAATATGAAAAACAGCTCATGGAATTTCAATTGTAATAAAAGGGTGAATTTTCACGACGAAATTGGCCATACATGGTGTCAAATGAAAGCTCAGAGACTGTTGTATCGGGATGTGGTGTAATATCTCACGGCAAATCATGTGTGAGCAATGGGTATCAAATCTAGTGCATAAATTGTAAAATATGAAATATAGCTCATGTAAAGAAGAAACAGAAAAGCCCCCCCAAAACAAGTGCAATATGAACCGATTTATTTGACAGAAAGCATGTATCATTTACTTAAAGATTGACAATGGAGTCACCAGAAAAAAAGGCTTTTATTCGTCTGTGAGGAGTAGCCTATGTTCGTCTGCTACTAGGCAAATGCCAGTGTCATCGCGTATTTGCAGTCAGCACTGCCCCCTGTCGGTAGAAAATTGCAATATTTAAGGTGGAACGGAAACTTGACTACACCGCATTCTGAATGTGCGGCCAACTTCAGCTTCGTCTGGTATGGGTAGCCTACTTTTGCAGCGAGTTAGGTAGGCTAATAGCATACTCTAAGGCAGCGGTTCCCAAACTTTTCCCCCCGCGTACCACCGCCTACATTCCGACTCGGCTCGCGTACCCCCACCATCTGACACAAACACATTAAAACGTAACGCATTCTATAACCACCCCCCCCCCCGGTTTTAGGTGCGTGCATTTGGTCAGTTAAAAAGTTATGAAAATTAGCCTGCATAGTAGCCTAACTACATCCACATACAATATCTTATAATAGGCCTACAACAACGCATGACAAGGATGTATTCGTTTGGACAACATTAGGCTATACAGCCTAGAACTTAGGCTACCTTTAGTTTGTTAAATGTAAAGCCTAGCTTAATGTTACCTTTCTTGCCCATCTGAAATAACTCCTAGCTTTGCTCCTTCCCTCCTTTCTGTTTTTGTTGTTTTCAAAAACCTGTTATATCCGCGAAACTTTCCCCCCACGGACCATCCAACGCATTCAAAAGTAACGCATTCTATTAGCTATTCCAGGCGTCATGTGTAATAAGCTGCCCTTTTTTGATGAACACATACAGAGTTTATAAATTCTATCCTTTAATTTCATGTTTCCATATCGTTATGACCTGATTCGAAATTATGTATTTATTAACGAATTAATAACAAAAGATTTAACATTTTCATTTTATACCTGTCCGCCATAGCCCCTTTCCTCTCGCGTACCCCCTAGCAGCTCGCGTACCACCGGGGGTACGCGTACCACAGTTTGGGAATCCCTGCTCTAAGGCTATCATTTTTACACACGTGATTACAGCATACAAATATCGTCTACAAACAGTTGAAAGGACTTTGTTCTGCTGTTATATTTTCAAAGGAATAATCTAGCCTATAGTTAGGGAAAGTTAGGATTTTTTTTCGCCAATCTGTAAAAAAAATGTCTTACCAATAGCTTTTACTGTTCCTATAGGTGTCTAGTAACACCTCCCAATTTATCCACGGCCAAATCCTCGGGGAAACACCTGGAGAGCCCATCTAGTTTGGGGTGCTGCAGGGACTGGGCGAAAAAAATGAAAATTATGAAAACTTTTTTTTTACCAATATTAGCTTTTGAGATGTCTATGGGTTTGTAGGGATGCTGAATCTATCCCAGCCATTAGTTTTGAGTAAAAATGACTCCAAGTCCATAAACAAATCCATAACAAGTGGTTTTATTGAACAAAATTTACAAAACAAAACTTCCTTAATCAGTTTAAAATTTAACAAACTCATCCCTCAACTCATCCCCTGCACTCCCTCACTCCTGTTATCATCTGGCTATTTGATGTTCTGGCAAGAGTTACCATGACAGTTCCAACAAGCAGAAATACATTTGAGTCCTTGCTTTTTACAGCAGCACCTGAGAGTGTCACAGACGCCTGCACAGTTGCAGCTGACAAACTTCAGAAGGTAGTCTAGTGCAATGGGATCTGGTATGACTGGTGCATAATCATGTTCTCCTTGTTTCTATCCACACTCAATTGTAGCAGTAGCCAATCTCTGGTCTGGAGATATGCCCGCAGAGAGTGCTGTGCTGCACCTCCTGTAGTTATAGAAGGAGTCAAGTGTATTTCTGCTTATTGGAACTGTCATGGTAACTCTTCTTGCCAGAACATCACCCAGCCAGAAGATAACAGGAGTGAGGGAGGGCAGGGGAGTTGGATGATGTTTTTAAATTTTAAACCGATTAAGGAAGTTTTGTTTTGTAATTGTTCAGTAAAACCACTTGTTATGGATTTTTTATGGACTTTGAGTCATTTTTACTCAAAACTAATGGCTGGGATAGATTCAGCACCCCTAAAAACCCCTAATCACCCCTAGACATCTCAAAAGCTAATATTGGTAAAAAAAAGTTTTCATTATTTTCGCCCATACCTAGTCCGGTGGACAGCCCATAGAGCCCCATTGTGGACCAGGAAATGTTGAGTACACCAAAGTTTTATGATGGAAATATATAGTATGGGTGCCGGATGCTAATTTGCATATGTTGGGCAATTTGTGTAATTCAGTTAATTAGCATACATTTGCATAATCACCTATATTACATTAATACACAGGATTAGATGTTAAAATCCCTTGTGCCAAAATCCAAGGTAAAAACACATTCAGAAGCCCCTGCACAAGTTTAACTTTAAAAAGCACATTACCCACAAATCCGCCAACAAATGCATATAGCGCATACCCACTTTTTGCGCCACTGCTAGGCACAGTCCATCACAAACACAAAACAAATGAGGTGTACTACGAATCTCGATTAGTGGGTTAGCGAGGTATGTTGCGCTCAAAGCTGCTGTGACACGAAAGTGGATTTGTTTTAGTGTCGCTATATCACCATTGCATCTTATGCTGTCAACTAAACCAGAGGGGTATTTCACAAAACCTAGATAAGGGATTAAGCTGGGATTTTTAGGTTATCCTGGATGAATTTAGCCTTGACTTGGTTTCACAAAAGAGATGGCACATAAGTTACCATGGGGATTTATTCTCTGCACCTAGCCTGGTCCCGACCAGGCTAACAGCCAAGCTAAGTTAATTCTAATGGTAATTATGTTGTCTTATTGGTTCAGCTAGCTGTCATTCACATCAGACCTCCGTGCTCATTTAAGAGCTTTATTCCATTTATAAACTATTTGCTAAATGTATTTGCTTGCAAAACAAAACAGATTGTCTGCCCAGATTGTCTGCCAAAACAAAACAGATTGTCTGCCTATTGTCTGCCTGCCCATATGGTTATTATTATGACCGCCGCGCAGCGAAGCGATTTTGGTTTTTTGTTTTTTCTTTTTCGCATGTCCAAATTTCCGTCAAGGATTCCCGGGACACTGTAAGACCGGGGTACACGAAACTTGGTGGGCATGTAACCCCACATGGATAGCATGGAACCTCCTGTTTTCGTTTTGATCTGTAGCCCCCCCTGCTGGACTGGACCCCCCGAAAGGAGGGTAGGGCAGACACAGTTTTCTGTGAATATCTCGAGAACCGTAGGGTTTAGGAGGACCATTTTTTTTGTATGTTGATCTCAAGGGGCCATGTCAACCCATTCCATAACCACTCATTTCATGTATAGCGCCACCTAGTGAAACACAAAAAAGTAAAAATGAGGTGTTGTAATCGCAGGTATCTGTGACCTAACATAGTCAAAACTGCACGAAATTGGAAGTGTAGGATCATTATGACACCCTCTGAATGCACGCCAAGTTTCGTGGAATTCCGTTCATGGGGGGCCACACAATAAATTAATCTATGTTACTATACACCAACTGGCCTGTAGGTGGCCGGAGACAGTTTTCTGTGAATATCTCGAGAACCGTAGGGCCTAGGAGGTCCACCTTTGTTTTGTATGTTGGTCTTAAGGGGACATGTCAACCTATCCCATTACCACTTATTTTATGTATAGCGCCACCTAAGATAGATCTGAGCTGAAAGCCTAGTTTGACAAATATATCACATAACTGCAATCGTAGTATCACTTAACGTATACCCCTGAGTCAAGGCTTTGTCAAGCCTCGATATGTCTACATAGCCTATGTCTAACGTGCTTATACCCCACTGGCCACAAACCCATGTGCACCGATTTCAATAGGCCTTAATCGTGCACTCCAACCTCGCTTAAGCCCTCCTTACACTGACAGGCTTTGGAAAGATTTGCAAAGATTTGGAAAAGATTTTTGAAAGACTACCCAGATAGCAAAGGGGCGTTGAATCCACGTTGAATCAACCTCCGCCGCTTCAAACAAACGTGGATTTAACGCCCCTCAACGCCCCTTTGCTATCTGGGTACAGTCTTAGACCCTCTCTCATCTAAAGACAAGTAGTAGAGTTTTAAGTCACAGACTATTATTTTGCAATGACTAGTGATCTTGCAGGGTCACTATTTACAAGACTGCAACTAGATTCCTTTAAATTATTACCCATCGTGCAATAGATAAACAGGAACTGAAATGATGGCATACTAAACTCAAAGTCGTATTTTCGTGTTTCTGCAGCATTGTTTCACGCGTGACATCCCTAACCGATATAGAGTTGTTCTGTCACGTGGAAGAGCCGACTAAATATGAATAAGAAATGACAAATATTATAAGAATAACAAATAGGCTACAGCTGTCGCCTACTTTGCCCCTTCCTGTTTGTTGTTGGAGAGAGGTCACTATAGAGCATCACAGTCCCGCCCCTCCTCCGAGAGAGCTTAGTTTCCGGAAGTAAATTTCCCATTCATTTCTCCCATTGACGTTTTGGAAAAATCCGTATCTAAAGAGTTTTTGAGCATGTCTTAGGCTAATCAGCTACGGCGTAACTCATAAGCATACAACATATCATTTCGAGTGAAAAAACGAAGAGAAAGTCCAAAAAAAGTCAAAGGTACAAGACTGTGTACATATTTTCATTTCCGAGCGAATGAACTACTCATCCCATAAACCACCGCGCCTCACTGAATAAGCAATGCACGAACCAGCGCGAAATCATTTCCAACCGGCGACAGCACGCGAACCCTTTCCTCCAAACAGTGATTTTTATATAGTGAATGTGCAGTTAATAGCAGTTATTTCAGGAGTAATCGTGCAAATAATAGTGTTTTGGTATTGAATGTTATATTTACCATCGTGTATTTTATATTGTGTGTGTGTGTGTGTGTGTGAAAGTGGTTAACGTTAGCAACATTGTGCAGTGCTTCGTATCTGACTGGTCTGCTCTTGGACCACCATATTCAGTTTGCTGTGAATTATTACACAAAATGTTCATTAAATGTACTTAGAAGTATTTCTAGGTTAATGATTGATGATATGACTCGTACAGTATGAAGGCTACAGTAGCCTAGCTAATGTTAACTAGCATTGCCAACCTCCCTGCAAAACTCACCACACAACTTTGTAGGTCTTGTCCCTCATGCTAGAGGTGGGTCGGTTGCGAACGAACTAGTTCCTTCGAACGGGTCTTTAAAATGAACGACCTGAACTAGTTCGCCTTTCCAGTTCTTGTTCGTTCTTTCGTTCGTCGCTGAATCACACTGACCTAGTGCTGTTGTGAATGCCTCTGGCCCAGCTTCCTAAGGCGAGAGCCAAACCAATCGTATGCTGTTGTCTGTATTGTTTCTAAGACGTTCTCATCGAATTAGCCAATGAGGGGCATGAAAGCATAGCAACCGTTTCCATGAAAAAAAACAAATGGGCTAGTGAGACTAGTGGGAGAGCATACGATAAAAAATAACGATAATGTACATTAACAATTCCATTTTGCATTTCAATATTGGCATTTACATTTAAATATCTGTCTAATGGTAAATGCATGCTGTCTTTGTATTTTCTGTGTCATGTCAGGTTAATAAATGTCTCTTCAATCTGTCTCGTTCGTTCGTTCTCACGCCAAGACCTGTTTCACTTCGGTCTGTCGTTCTCGTTAAGTCAGTCACTCGTTCTTGGCGGAGTGAAGCAGAAGAAGCAGAGTGATTATGGCTCTGTAGCCTGGGCAAAATGGGGACTTGAAACCTTTTCATCAATATAATCTTTCTGCCAAACCTTTAAACATGTTTGTCGGCATAGCCTACTGGGTCTTTGTTCCTTTATGAATGAACACATTTTTAAAAAAGAAATTAGCTGATCTAGCCGTAGTCTACTTCAATATGTCAATTTAATGTCAAGATGAATGAACACATTAGCTACTGCTGTTTTGTCTAAAAGTACACATAATCATTTAGTTGCAGCTATATTTGCCGCTACAGTGTTGTGTTGACCGTTTTCACAAACGAGGAGCTGAGAACCTGCATTCCATGATTCACCGCTGAACTACGTTATAGGCTACCGGAAATGCGACTGAACGAAAGAACAAACGATTCAGAACGAATCATCTTGGCGAACTGAACGACGCGAACTGTGTCATGAGAACGAACGACAAAATCCACCTCTACCTCATGCTGGCCCTTACAAAACCCACAAGCTAACCCTCGGACACGCAACAGTCAATAATGTGACCCGATTTAAAGTGGTTTTCACCCCTTTGGACACTCTTGATTTCGTCCTTGAAACAGTGAAATATTTATGGGGGCATGGACGGTTTGCTAACCATTTTACTGCAGTGTCTAGCTGCTAGCCGGTGGTAGCATCCAGCTTGCATGTGCTATCAGCTAGCTAGCTAGTTCAAAAGTTTAAGTACTTAATGAGGATATACAGGGCTTTTTATGCCTCGACTAAGTTGATGTTTCCTATAAACAACAATTCATTTTCATAGAAACAACAAGGTCACTAAAACATTATATTTCATACCTGTGTTGCAGCATGTAGGCTAATGCTAGCAGCATTATAATGACATTCTAATGTCTGAAAGGCTAATGATTAGCCTATCGGCTACCTGAAAAGTTAAGTGTTAAACTAGCATTTACAGTGTTCTATTTGATGGTGTATTGGCCCTGACTAAGTTTGTGTGATATATAAACCACAATCCTTGTTGATACAAGTACCAATGTTCGTCTAGAAAGTTTTTATTCACATTAAGATTTTCGCCATAGGCAGTAAAAGACTACGCCATCTTTGTCAATAAGTTTCGCTGATAAAGTTTCAAACTATGGTCATAACGGCCTTTCCACCAATCAGAGGCATGACTGTGGAATTGTGGGATTGTTCAGGATTGTGGGTAATGAAGTACTTATCCAAGACATCGCGATTAAAATACATTTATTTCAAAACAAGGTTAGTGCCCCTTGAATTTTCGCCCTCTATATGGCCATATACAATCACTTAGTACAGCCGTAGCTGGTTTTGAGTCAAGTGCAGTTAAGTTTTTATGGCTTATACCCGAAATGTCAATGGAGAAATTGCATTTAATTCTTACTTCCGGAAACTCCTGTGGGCGGGACTGTGATGCTAGCATTAGAATTAAATGCAATTTCTCCATTGACAACCTTGTTTTAAGATAAATGTCTTTTAATCGCGATGTCTTGGATAAGTACTTCATTACCCACAATCCTGAACAATCCCACAATCCCACAGTGATTCCTCTGATTGGTGGAAAGGCCGTTATGATCATAGTTTGAAACTTTCTTTGCGAAAATTATTGACAAAGATGGCGGAGTCTTTTCCTGCCTATGGCGAAGATCTTAATGTGAATAAAAACGTTCTAGACGAACATTGGTACTTGTATCAACAAGAATTGTGGTTTATATATCACACGAACTTAGTCAGGGCCAATACACCATCAAATAGAACACTGTAAATGCTAGTTTAAACACTTAATTTTTCAGGTAGCCAATAGGCTAAGCATTAGCCTTTCAGACATTAGAATGTCATTATAATGCTGCTAACATTAGCCTACATGCTGCAACACAGGTATGAAATATATTATGTTTTAGTGACCTTGTTGTTTCTATGAACATGAATTGTTGTTTATAGGAAACATCAACTTAGTCGAGGCATAAAAAGCCCTGTATATCCTCATTAAGTACTTCAACTTTTGAACTAGCTAGCTAGCACAAGGTAGCTGCTAGACACTGCAGTAAAATGGTTAGCAAACTGTCCATGCCCCCGTGAATATTTCACTGTTTCAAGGACGAAATCAAGAGTGTCCAAAGGGGTGAAAACCACTTTAAATCGGGTCACATTATTGACTGTTGTGTGTCCGAGGGTTAGCTTGTGCGTTTTGTATGAGGGACAAGACCTACAAAGTTGTGTGGAGAGTTTTGCAGGGAGGTTGGCAATGCTAGTTAACATTAGCTAGGCTACTGTAGCCTTCATACTGTACGAGTCATATCATCAATCATTAACCTAGAAATACTTCTTTGTACATTTAATGAACATTTTGTGTAATAATTCACAGCAAGTTAATAAACTAAATATAGTGGTCCAAGAGCAGACCATGCACCGGTCCATGCATCAGGATGGCAGTCAGATACGAAGCACTGCACAATGTTGCTAACGTTAACGTTAACCGCTTTCACACACACACGATATAAAATACACTATGGTAAATATGACATTCAATACCAAAACACTATTATTTACACGATTACTCCTGAGATAACTGCTATTAACTGCACATTCACTATATAAAAATCACTGTTTGGAGGAAAGGGTTCGCGTGCTGTCGCCGGTTGGAAATGATTTCGCGCTGGTTCGTGCATCGCTTATATATTATTCAGTGAGGCACGGTGGTTTATGGGATGAGTAGTTCCTTCGCTCGGAAATTAAAATATGTACACAGTCTTGTACCTTTGACTTTTTTTGGACTTTCTCTTCGTTTTTTCACTCGAAATGATATATTGTATGCTTATGAGTTACGCCATAGCTGATTAGCCTAAGACATGCTCTAAAACTCTTTAGATACGGATTTTTCCTAAACGTCAATGGGAGAAATGAATGGGAAATTTACTTCCGGAAACTAAGCTCTTTCGGAGGAGGGGCGGGACTGTGATGCTCTATTGACCTTATTCCGCGCGCAAACATGGGGGCGCTAGCTTTGCCCACATTGTCTCCGAACTTCTGAGTACATCCATTGCGATACATTGAGATAGCAGAGCTCTATCGAGATGACTGGCATCATATATTATGGGTCATCCTAAAGTTAGGAACGTTTATTTAGGATTTTGGTGACTTAAGACATTTCTGTTATACAGCTTTCCTATCTGAAGTTAGGAAAAAACTGACTTTGGAGCGGCTGTTCTGTAAGTTAGCCTCTCTATCCTCTTCTGCCGTGTTATCCCAATGAAGCTAACTAGACGTAGCTAGCCGACCGGAAGTTTAAAGACAACGTGGAATTTAGAAAAATGGGCGGGCTGAATAAGGTGAATAGGGAGGGAAAGTAATCTCATCGCCATCTAGTGGTTGCGTTCCTAGAGTTAAGCGGAGTGGATGGGATTTTTTGTTTAGAAAAAATATATCTCGGTGCACATTGGGATCTTAATTTAATGCCTTCCATATGTTAGGCACTGGGGTCACCTCTATGGCTTCAAGTGGTCATACCTTATTTTTAGGATCAGTTGAATTGTTTTGAGTTTTTGTCGTAACACGGTGATAAGGAACTACAGCTGCATGTGACGTCACATGTTTGGGCGCTTAATCTCTAACTGATCAATACGGCAATTTGCTTAACTGGCTTAACATATTTTTGTAATAACGGAACGTGATGTAAACCGCGTGGTGATAACCTTTTGTCTGGATAACTGGTGTTGTGCTTCTACTCACATGAAGAGCTGGCTGTAAGTGTTAAGTGTCAATGCTAACCAGGCTAATAAACAAACCATGCTACTGTAAGTAACGTCCATAGTAGAGATGTCCGATAATATCGGCCAACCGATATTATCGGCCCGATATTAGCATAAAAATGTAATATCTGTTAATATCGTTATCGGATTTTTTTTGCCTTAAAACCGATAAAATAATGCTTGCGTTACACACAAATAGTGCCTATGCGCTCCTGAAAAGTTTATCGGCGCACAGATGATGACCTCATCAATCTGCGTCTTGAAGCATACAAACAAGCGTGGATGGCTGCAGTAACAAACTTGCTCGTGGCCGTAGTAGCCCCTTGCGTTGGCCGTGACGCCCCTTTGAAAATCAGAGGTTTACAGGCCACGGTGGCCTTGGTGCCCCCTTCTTTAAATATTCTGCTTTGCGTCCTACTAATAGCGATATATATTTAGCCTATGGCCTATGGCCAAATTACGCAGTGGAGAAAGTGACAGCGCAAGAAAGAAAGTGCGTCCAAATTAACCCATCCTACTCATCACACAGACATCACAAGTATCACATGAAAGAGCTTTTTCTCAGCTTTTAATCGATGTTAGCCGCTAATTGCTGTGGTGAACGGTTCGCGAGAAAAGTAAATAATATCATTCAATTTAATCATAAATTCTACCGAAGGTTTTGCGTCCATCTCCCTACCCATTCATCTCGGTGGAATACTTCAGAACCCTTCGTTTAACACATGACAAACCATATATCAGAATAAACAGCAGACCTTACCGAACAGAAAGGTGTAAAGCAGTCCCCTGTACAGTTAGCCGTTCCAGACTAATCCCGTTTTGAATTTGCAGTAAATTTCAACATACATAGATGTCTCCGAATTTGGGATTTAAGTTTTACACTGTGTTTCAATTGTTCCACATTATTTCATAACGGGCCAAATACAAAACAAATATTACAAATGTCGCCTAGATATCGGTAAATCAGAGGACAGCTGACTATAAGAGTTTGTGAAAGTAGCCTTCATGATCACAAAATGCTAAGCATGCATCTAGGCTATTTGAGTTTCTTAAAGCTGAGCTGTGCTTAAATTGTTCAATACATGATTTCATAACAGGCCAAATATAAAATAAATGTTAAATATAGCCTAGATATCTGTATATGAGGAAGGACGGGTTTAGAGTGAGGGTCTGTCTTGTCTGTAAAAACAGACACCCGTGAATCCTATTTGTGCATTCATTCAATTAAGGTGATTGAGTTTTAGTTAAAGAAACAGTTCATGAAGCATCCTACAAATGCAGGCTCATTTAACACAGAAAAAGGGTAGCCTGTCATACACTATGCCTGTTATTTTAGTTGGCTTTACATTCTGCTATGTTGCACATAGTTGTTCAGGTACAATGTTTTATCATTTGTGAAGAAGTCAAATTTGCCCTATTTGTTGTGGGCATTGTCAAGATTATCTCAGGGAGAGTGTAATCCAAACTGTTGTTTGAGACAATTTAAAAAAAATAAATAAACATGGCACTTTTTCCCTAAATTAAGTTGAAGTATTTTTCTTATTTTGCACAGACAATGTTAACATTTGGAAAGCCTTGTTGCATTCAAGAATGCATCCAGTGGGGCATCACAATAACATTAAGCATGTTGTGTTAATTCCATAACAGGAGATATGTGATGTTACCTAAATTAGTTTTGAGGAAAAATAACCCACATATCGACATTGGTATCGGCTGATATCGGAATCGAAATTTGAGAGTTGGACAATATCGGCATATCGGATATCGGCAAAAAAGCCAATATCGGACATCCCTAGTCCATAGACAATAAAAGAAATGGACGAACAGACTCCGTCGTTTTCAATGGGAGGGCACTGAGTCAAATAGAACGATTTTTCAGTTGGTCCCCCCAGTACTGCGCAGACTCACACTTAAATTCGTGACGTTAGCCATCGAACTGAATCTTGTAACTCATATGATAGATACACAGAAATTCTTCTCACACTTCCTTTGCCTTCAAAGTCATCAAAGTTAAACATTTATTTATGTATTATTATTATCATCCTCGCCAAGTCGTGTTAATGTTGAAGCTACCATACATGATCTTCTTCAAAAACAGTCATGCTAAAACAAAACAAAAAAAGTTATAGCCTGGAAGCTAATCTTCTTTCCACTTTTCCGACCTACGATCAATCCCATAGACTATATAGAACTGGACAGTGTGGCTGCATTCTGCAGTGTTCTATGGAATTGAAGCCGCCGAGGCGACGCCATCTTGGAAAATTTGGAGCCAATTTGAAGTGCGGCTGCGCAGCAAAAGTTGAAGCATGCGCAGTGAAGAGGAGTCGCGGTCAGGCACGCCCACTCAGTTGCCACTCAGCGAGTTAAACACGCCCCTTGTCAAGTGAAACCTGCCCCCTTCTCCTTTCCACAACGCAGGTCGACTCGGCGCCGAAGGCTAGCTGGCTGGATGAATTTTGCGGCTGTGAGTTAGCTAAACAGTACAAACAACAATCGGTTTGTTCTTGTCTGGTAAGTGTTCCGTATCCACTGAAAAGTTTTTTTTGTCTATTGGTGTTCTTAAATACGTCTAAGAGAGCTTATTATGTTGATTATAGACTGTGACAATTTAGTATGGCGAATACTAATGAGCTAACAACAGAAATACGGACAGCGAATTACATGCTAACGTTAGCAGCTACATTAACGTACCGTTAACGGGAGGCTAAGTTAGTCGTTGAAGTGAAGATTAGCACACAGCTCCCGTAACAGTCGATGCATGATATACTTGGTTTTATTAGTTGTTGCTGTTTTCAAATATCTCAATGTATGCCATCTCAACATGGAGTAACCATTGTTATATTCTGCTCCTTCTCACTCACTCGGGCTACAGAATATGTTAATTCTGCCCAACGGGGCAATACTTTTATTAGTTTTCTGGGACACGTATACAATCAGTGCATTCACCTCTTGCCCTGTCTCAGGTGTCACACTTTAACAGGCCCGTGGGACAACAATTCCTATTGTTACATCCTTTCTCTTTTTTTTAAAACTGTGTGACTTAATAAATTGTAACAATGTAAACGTCTCTGTAAGGCACAACTCATTCTGTAAAATAAATCTCTTCTTAAGATTAGGTAACAGGAACAATACTCCACTTTGATATCCACTCAGAGTTAAACACAAACATTTCAAATTCAAAGTAGAAGTTCTGGAGGATCCAATACATAATAACCCTTTGACTACAAACATGTTTGTAACAACCCACATTATCATTTTTTTTTTTTTTTCATCCCCCAAAGTCCGTGAGTGGTCCAAAACAATTAACTTGTAAAGTCCATGTAGCGCTGCGGTCTGACCACTGTACGACCAGCCCTTGTGATCACAGGTCCGTCTGTGGCACCAAGAGTAGCTTTGTCACCCAAGTCTGCGTGCGTGTGTGTGTCAGGGGTAGTATCTGTCGGAATGACAGTCTCTAGGTCCATGGGGTCACTTAGGGCCGGTTCAGCAGCACGCCTGAGGTGTTTCCGATTCCTCCTGAGGACACCACCAGACTGTAACTGGACGTCGTAGGATCTCGCATCAACAACTCTCAGTACCTTGCCTGGTCTCCAGACAGTATGGGGTTCAAACGGCTGTATTCGCACACGATCACCTGGTTTCAGAGAGTCAAGGTCTCTGGCTGATCTGTTATAGTAGTCACTCTGGCGCTGTTGATTACTTTTCAGAGCTCGCTGTGCCTGTTCCACTTTTGGCTGTAGAAGGCTTGCCTTTGTGGGCAGCAGTGTTCTGATCCGGCGGCTAAGAAGTCTTTGTGCTGGACTAGTGTCCAGTCCTTGTGATGGTGTGTTACGGTGATCCAGAAGAGCAAGGTAAGGGTCTTTCCCAGCCATTTTTGCTTTGAGCAACAGTCTCTTGGCTGTCTTGACTGCCGATTCTGCTTTACCATTGCTCTGAGGATGCCCAGGCGACGAAGTCTTATGGAGGAATTCCCACCGTTTGCTAAACCTATGGAACTCGTGTGAAGAGTATTGCGGTCCGTTGTCCAAGATGACAATGTCAGGGATGCCTTGCCTTGCAAAGTGGGCTTTTAGTTTCTTAATCACTGTTGTAGATGTTGTGTCTGAAAGATAATCTATTTCCAAAAAGTTGGAATAGTAATCTACTGTGATGAGAGAGTCTTTGTCGTCAAATGAGAACAGATCCGTGCCCACCTTAGCCCATGGCCTATTAGGTATCTCGTGTGAGATCAGTGTTTCTCTTTGTTGTTTGTAGTCCACTGACCTGCAAATGTCACACTTGGCTATATAAGTTTTGATCTGGTCATTCATGCCGGGCCAGTAGACACACTCTCTGCCTCTCCGTAGGCACCCTTCCACTCCAAGATGAGAAGAGTGTAACTGGCAGGTGATGTCTCTCTTTAGTGCATCGGGTATGACAACACTACTCCATCTTGGTAGCTTAGTTCATCCTGGAAAGGGTAGTATGGCCTAATGTCGCTTGAAGTCTTTGTCTTGTCATTTGGCCATCCCTGTAGTATGGTTTCGATCAGAGTCTGCAGTGTTGAGTCCTCTTTTGTGGCAGAACGAATGGAACTGAGGCTGTCTGCCGAGATGGGAACATGATTTAACATGTTAACAGTCTCTATTTCAGCTTCTACTGAGCCATATGCTGAACATTCAGGAAGATAAGCTCGGCTCAAAGTGTCTGCTAACACCATGTCTTTGCCTGGTAGGTACACAACATTCACATCATACTTCTGAATGCGCATCATCATTCTTTGAAGTCTTTTGGGTGCACTCAATAATGGCTTTCTCACTATGTTCTCTAGCGGTTTGTGATCACTCTGTACTGTTACCTTGCGGCCATACGTGTACTGGTGGAATTTTTCTAAACTGAAAATCATAGCTAAAAATTCCTTTTCTATTTGGGCATAGCCCCTCTCTGTCTGTGTGAGTGCTCTGCTTGCAAATGCTACAGGCTTACCCCCCTGCACCAGTGCTGCACCCAGACCGGTGTCTGATGCGTCACACTGCACAGTCAGTTCCTCCTCTGGGCTGTAGTATTTGAGCACTGCCGTGTTCGAAATGGTCTCTTTCAGTTTGAGAAACGCCTCCTCATGCGGTTCTATCCACTTCCACTCAGCGTCTTTGTGTGTCAGTTGCCTAAGTGGCCGACAGTGGTCAGAAAGATGAGGACAAAACTTGGCCTGGTAATTCACCATACCCAGCCTCTGAACTCCTTTCATATCCGTTGGTTTTGGCATTTGCTCGATGGCGCGCACCTTTTCAGGGTCTATCTTCAGTCCATCTGCCGTCAGGAGGTGTCCTATGTATGTAGCCTCCTTTTGCCTGAGCTTGAACTTATCTGCATTGAGTTTGATGTTTTTCTGTTTGCATCTATTCAAAAACAATCTCAATTTCTCATCATGATCACGCTGTGCCATGTCTTGTGTCTCACCTTGTCCAGTGATCAGCACATCATCTGCAATGATGTACAGACCTGGCAGATCCTCCAGCGCTTGTGTGAGCCTTCGCTGAAATACTTCAGGTGCCGGACTTATCCCCATGGGAAGTCTCAGCCATCGGTATCGTCCAAATGGAGTGGCGAATGTAGTCAGAAAGCTTGACTCCTCATCTAACTTCACATGCCAGAACCCGCTTTTGACATCACATACACATACTTGGCTTTGGACAGATCTGGGAGAATGTCCTCAATTGTTTGTAGTGGGAAGTGACTACGCTTCAGCGCCTTGTTCAAGGGTCTTGGGTCAATACATACCCGTAGCTTCCCATTCTGCTTCTGGACAACAACCATCCCATTAATCCAATCGGTGCTGCAGTCTACTGGCGTGATGATTCCTCTGCGCTGTAGGTCTTGCAGTTCGGTCTTCAGTGGTTTCATCATGGCGACTGGCACCCGGCGTTTTGGCAACTGCACAGGTTTTACTGAGCTGTCTATTTCCAGTTGATATTCTCCTTCAAGGCAGCCATCCCCAGAGAACACATCAGCATACTCTGCTTTTATCTGGTCCATTGTCCATTGTCCCCTTGTAGTCTTCATTCCTGGCACAACTGTGACAATGCTGTCAATCGCCAGGATATTCTCATAGTGCACTTTTATCAGCTGCATGCCTTCACTAGCTCTTTTGCCAAGCAGTGGCACAGTACCACCTCTATCCACCACTTGGAACTCTAACTGGTACAGCTTCTGGTTCCTCGGGTTCCTCAGTTTCAGCTTACATTTACACTGACTTGCTTTACATTTAGTTGCAAAATGATTGTCTTTGCCACATTTTCTGCACTTCTTACCGAATGCTGGGCATTTCTGCTTGTTCATCTTATGTGATTTCCCACAGAACTTACAGTCAATTGTGTTCTCAGGCTGTCTATGTCGTAACGGCCCTTGCACTGCGTGCACCTCTTCCACTTTGGGTCCGGAGATAGTCTTCACGTTCTCCCGCGACAATTCCGCGGCTCTGCACAGCTGTATGCAGGAGTCCAGCGTCAAATTCTTCTCGCGGAGCAGGCGCTCTCTAATGCTAGTGTTGTTGTTCCCACACACGATACGGTCACGAATGAGCGAGTCTCGTAAAGTTCCAAAGTTGCACGTTTTCGCCAACACTCTCAGTTCAGTCACATAAAAGTCAATAGTTTCACTGGAGCCTTGATTTCTCGAGAAGAAACGATAGCGTTCCACAGTTTCGTTGACACAAGGATTGCAGTGAGCATCAAATTTGTCGACTATGTCCTTAATTTTCCATTCCTCTTTAGCCGTCTCACCCATCAGTGTGTCCAACAATTCTCTGCCACTCTCGCCGACAAGATAAATGAAAAGTTTTCCCTTGGTCTTTTCGTCGTCATCGTCCATGGTTAAATCCACATAAAGCATAAACTCTTCCCTCCATGTCTTCCATGACTTCGCAAGGTTACCCGAGTCCATGCACAACGGTTGTGGAGGTTTCAATCCTTCCATGACTGGCGTTGGTATGCTAATTCGAGTCGTATGCCAATTCTAGCTTTGCCGCGCTTCCCACCAAAACACTGAAAACAGCTGAACTCTTAATTTCAAATTAGACGTTCGTAAAACAGGTCAAGTCCGTGACCGCTGCCACCATGTTATATTCTGCTCCTTCTCACTCACTCGGGCTACAGAATATGTTAATTCTGCCCAACGGGGCAATACTTTTATTAGTTTTCTGGGACACCTATACAATCAGTGCATTCACCTCTTGCCCTGTCTCAGGTGTCACACTTTAACAGGCCCGTGGGACAACAATTCCTATTGTTACAACCATTGACTGTACATGGGGATTAATAACACTAGACAGTCAGTACAGTATATGATGTGATAAAGCAACGGTATGATGTGATAAAGCAACGCAAGTTAACGTAATGTGAAGCATGGACCTCATCAACCTCATGTTAATGTAACTACTAGCCAGTTTGCCAGCGTTGCATTTTTTCTAACGTTAACGACAGACACCTCTGTTAGAGCTACTTCTGTGATGGTAGGTCGGTAGCAGGGCTCTCAAGTTTTGAAGTTTGCAAGGAGTGAGACTTTGTTTCTCAGGGGGGAGGGGGCGTGGCATTGCCCCCCCCCCCCGATGGAAGTAGATGAAAGTCCTATGTCCAAAGATTAACAATCTTTGCTACGTCTGCTTGAACTACTCGTGGCGCCACGCCCCCTCCCCCCGATCAACAGACCCACCCTCCCCATGTCCCATCAACCCAGCTTCATGAGAGAGCACAAATTCCATTATTTCAAACACACTCTTGAACAGTGGTGGTTCTGTCCGTGTGTGTGTGTGTGTGTTTATGAGTGATGTTGTGAGTTGTAAGTGTTTGTGGCAGATTTTGATGCCTTGATGACTGATACTGGGGGCTCCCATTTAAAGCACTGTGGTTCAATGTCAGCCATTTTCACAGTCATGAGGCCATCCTTAAAAATATTCTTGTTTGCAGTAACAGCCAAAAAAAAATAAAAAATGGGTCGGTAGGTAGGTCAATATTTTTTTTTTCAAGATTCAAAGTAAAAAAAAAGTACAATTTTGGTCATGGTGATTACGTAGGTATGAATTTAAACAAATGTGCATATTGTGACGTAACTGACTGGGTCCTCAACCCGTGCCTTCAGGCGCATCACTGCAAACCTCAATCTGATGCAGGTTATGTAGACCAGCCTTTCTCAAACTTCTTTGACCTGAGGCCCAGTCATGGCAGACTTTGGGGTCATCTACACGTACCCAACCCCACTCCCTCCCAATCAAATTGTCATTATCATTTTCACAATCATTATTATGCCTATTGTTATACATGCACTTTCACTTAAATGTTTTGTGACATGCACATCAGAGGACTGCTTTACTAATGTAAGATATAATTAGTTTAATTGCTTTTGCATGGTTGCATGATGCTTGCATAAGAACAGAAATACTTCTCAAAACAGCAACAATTATATGGGTGCTATTGTTTTGGGATGTTTCCCTCATGCAAGCATCATACATTGGTAGGAAATGGAGAAAAAAAATACATGTTTTTTACTGTAATGAAGTTTAATTTGAATGCCTGAATGTAATGATTCAGGAAACACAATACCAGATTTTTTGGCGAGCAGGCGTAAATCACTGATCTGTTGATCTTTAAAGGCAACGTTTTCGTGTTAATTACTCATCTTCGTAAGTCGGTATATGGTTATATGACTCATTACAGGGCGAATGAAGACTCTCTCGCCCGCCCCTACTGCCTGTAGGAAGAATATCCCGCTTGCAAGTTCAGTGTATCGTACCCAGCGACCGAAGCAGTTTCAGTTTCCATCCTGCATCCACAGCACAGAGGGAGGCTAACGAAACGCTAGCGATTGTTGCAAACGTGTGTATAATGGCAGAGCCGGCGAAGAAGCAGCGAAACCCCTTGACGGAAGATGCAAATAAAAGGAAAAGAGCTTCAGACCGAGCGAGGGGGAGTTTCGTAGAGAAAAAGCATCAGGCTTGCCTGGTGTCCCTTTAACAGATTGAAAGAAGGCTACAATAGCTTTTGACCACGTTATATTCAAATTTGACTATACAATACTCAGTGCTATACAGTGTATTATACAGTCTCTGCTCTGTTTCTATGGAAGTTCCAAAAATCAACGTTGTTCTATTAAGTGTCGTTAAAGGTCCAGTATGTAGGAAATAATGGAAAATAAACTGTAACCATTCCAAAAATGATCACCATATGATGTCAGAGAGTAAGGAAACACGATGAATTGAAGTAATGGCTTATTTGACAACATTACTCTAACCCATAAAACCCCGTAAAACCCATGAAAAAAAAAGAGTTACGGGGCGGAATCTCTTGGAATTTTCGTTTATGTTTTGAACGATTAATTCTAGAATAGCGTATTAATAATGGGCTAGCGCGTCCTCCTATTTGGGTTGCCAAATTACCAAAGGCCAACTGTCAACAGCTGTCAGTTGTAGTCATGAACACCTACGAGAGGCAGGCAAATTTCCAAAATTAAAACAAGAAACAAATTAAGTGGACATTGGAGGAGCTTCCTGAGATGGTGACGTCTTCGTCAAACGAAGAATATCAAGTCTGACGCAGAGCTGGCCATATTTCTCCACAACAGGTAGCCTAGGCTAAACTTCATCTGCATCGCTAACTTCTGCTAAATATGTTACGTTGGTTAGAGAGGTATTTTTTGTTTTCACTGTTTCCGTAATGTGTAGCTGGGTCATGGTTGGAGAAACGTTAAAGCAGCTGCAGATCAACTAACGTTAGCTAAGTCTTCATTAAATCTGGCAACCCAGAAGAGGCTCGCGTCTGGTAGTCTTGAGAACGTTCACCAGTGTTTTGATTTTGGCCTGCAGAACGTTCGGTAACAATCCTACAAATCGCACCTTTAAACAATTAAATAGCATTCAACAGGTTGAAGCGGAGCTTTGATACCAACGTTATCGATTAGTTTCAGTTTCTCTCGCACAGACGCCTGCATTGAATGAACGCTCATACCACCACTTTATTGCATGGCTCCATGTTTAATGACATCGATAGCAGAAACGTTTGTTTTCTTTTTTGTCGGTCCGCGGTATCTTGATCAACTGCGCAGCAAATTATCAGACGAAGCACCGGGCCTAATTTCACTCCACGACTCCGCGGACCAGCAGTCTCCACGTTGCGGACCCACATCAAAACAAAACTATTTCCTGATTGGTTGAGAAATCCTATTTTCTGATTGGCCGATAGGTTAGTAACTGAACAGCAGCTCTCTGACCTGAATGAGCGCACAAACAGCAACGTTGTGTGACACGTTTGTAAAATATAGCCCTTAGAAATTTCTGTGCGGGCAAGTTAATAATGTCTCGGAGTGAGAAATGCCATGTGTGGCGTGTGAAGTCATTGAAATGCGTGTGTCTCACGCTCAATGCGTGAGACTTGAGAGGTCTGATGGGAGTTGTACTGGAATCGCGGCGCGCTCCCGTCAACTAGATCGTTAAGTGTAAGGTGCCAATCTTAGCGGTTTTAAGTCAGTCGGAGTCAGTCCTTTTCTAGTTTTGCCGTTACGACAATATCAAACATGTTTGACATTATCGCAAGTCTATCTAGTCGTGGCTCATGCAAATAGTGACGTGAACTATAAAAACCAATAGGGAGGGAAAGTGAAAACCAGCGCCCCAAGTGGTTGCGTTCCTATCGAAGAGCAGCTCCATCTATTTTAAATAAAATATTGTGAAGCCAAATCAGCGATGTTATCCACCAAAAATATTTTTCAGTGGCTATACAGTAATAATCTTCTAACTGTGAAAATGTCAGACCCTATTTTGCCTTATTTAAGAAAATCGAAATTGCTCCTTTTGTTTCATAAACGAACTACAAAAGAAGTCACGTGACTTTACCCTTCGACGTTACCAAGGGGGCAGGCGAATTCCCGGAAGTAGAAGAATCGACGTAGGCTGGTGGGACCACCTCTCTGCTAACTCCCATAGAAGCCCATTCATTCTAGGATTTTTTTGAAATACCATAACTTCATATAACATATATCCTGTGCCGATATTGTAGCTTCTGTGTAATCCACATAAACACTACAAAGGCAAAACAGATTCCACTACCTCGTCCGTAATGTTTGTTACCCGTAAGAAGAATGGTTAGCTTGTTCGGTTGGAGGGAAGCTAGCTTTGACGTAATCTTTCTTTCGCGCCGGAGGGAGATAACCGTATTGTTTGGATAAGAAGCTCAGTCCACTACTGTCTATGACGGTAACTCATAAGCAAAACCTAGCATACACGACCATATGTTAAGGTAAAGCATTACACAGAGGCAACCTAATAATAATAAAAAATAATAATAAAAAAAAACGGCACTAATCATTTCAGAGGTTTTCGATGGATTGACCATAGACTGTATATAGAACTTGACAGTGTGCCGTCTGTTAAGAGTGATGCGAGCGTTAGTCCAGAGCCCCCTGGTGGCTGGCTGCAGTACAATGTGTAACTCCGCCCATCCCCATGTATTTCAATGGCCAAGTAGCCAACTTTCCGTGTCACTTTTCTCACCTAAAACTATTTTTGTATCAACAACTTTTTATTCGAAAAAATAGTTTTCAAGATGCTTCAATACACACAATTTTTCTTTTCTCGCTGAAATTATTTTTTTTAATGTTATATTAACAAATCTAAAAAGGGCGTGTTTACACCTATGATTGACAGCTGGCTGGCTGCAGACACGACGCTTTGTCTATTATGTTTTACCGTCTAGGCTGCAGACACTACCACGTCATCGCTCACTTATTTTAACGACACCTGATTTCGACACATAATCTAACCTAAGTGTTGCTGTTATTATCATTAGGCTATATCTTATCAGAGTCTGACTAAATACATATTGATAGTCATACATTGTGTAGTTGTTTGTAAGAGACATCGTTGTTAGTTGTGACCGATTCTTTGTGAAAGAAGATATGTGCTGTTCTTTCGTAGATGCTAAGTATATTAGCTCATAGCATGCTACATCATGCTAGCATTAGCCAGTTGATAGGTAAAGTAAAAGGGCTCTGATCCGAAGTGACGTTAGCATAGATAGACTGTAAAAAATAGATCGGTAGGTCAGTAGTTGTAGACCGCATAAGTGAATGATCGATAGATGAAACGCCTGCATTACACTACGCCAGTGGTCCCCAAACTACGGCCCGCCAACTCATTTTGGGTGGCCCCCCAAAACATGTCCGTGGTATATAGCATCTGGCCCACACGGGAGTACGACATCGTCAAACTATAACCTCCGTAATTTCCCCATTCATTCTCTATGGCGAGTCTTAACAGTACACATGTAATACTCTTTTTGTCCACTGGTGGTTGTTTTGACGCTGTTTCGCGTTTGCCATCGAAAACAGAATGAAATGTAGGCCTACCTGCAAACAATGTAAGAGGCGCATCAGTGCTCAAAGTATTCTAAAAGTTTATCAATTATTTGTTAATAACTAACTAACTTCTATTCAAGTCATATTTCTGGGACTTTCTGGGATAATTATTTCTATTTTTTATTCACACGTTCAAATGTTCATACAGAGTTCAAAGTTCTCATCAGGTGAGTGAAAGTTAGAATGGTGGTCATTTCAGATGTGTTTGCCAGCACTTCATAAAACTCTCATAGTTTGATAACTTTAAATTATTTGTAGGATATTGCTTGTTCACAACTTGAGCTATGTTATGCAAAGAAACAGAGTCTTTTTTAGTATTATTTCATTTGAGCTACATTTTACACTGATATGGCATGGTGGCAACATAAACACAGCTAGCAATGGTATTAAATTGCAGTGATGATTAAATGTAATGGAATATTCAACTAAGGTAGACTGCTGTTGTTCACAGCACTAAGCTATTTATGGTTGATATACTCCGAGTCTCTGGCCCTCTCTTAGAGCCAGGCATAGTGAGCTGGCCCTCGGAAGAAAAAGTTTGGGGACCACTGCACTACGCCAAGAACTAGTCACTTCCCAGGGATATCAGTTAACATTTGAGAAAGACCTTAGTTTGTCATCTAACGTCCATGATCAGTCATACTGATAACGTTATTTTTCAAGCTGACGCAAGTTAATAACATTCACACCGCATATTTAAATGTGTAGTTAACATTAGGTAGGCTGTGAAGTTTATTGCACACATATATTTAATTAATTGGTATTACTAGTGGTGTTGAGTGCCTGATTAAATGCTTTGTAATGTTGTAAAATTGTCTGACTAACTTTATTGTAACTTTCCTTTTTGCAGGTAAGATATGGGTGATGGCTGAATGTACTGGAGGTGGCGGCAAGGTGGTCTCCATGGTCTACATTAGTCTGCAAGCAAGGGAATGCCTACATGAAGTGGTTTGGCTGGGGTGGTCTGAGGTGGCATGTCCTCCCCCTTTCTCCAAGTCCCCTGACATCCATCTCCCTGACATCATCACCCACCGTCACTGGATCAACCTGAAGCCCCTTATACATGGGACATGGCACAGCACCACTACGTTCTGAAAACACATGACTTTCAATAACTTGCGTGGCACCAAGAAAGGTCTGCCGCTGCTCTGAACCTTCTGTTAATGTGACATCATTCATACTTGAGGCTGTACACATCCCTTTGTTTCTATTTTCTTTATTGATGTCACCCAAACTTCAACTTTCTGTATGCCCCTGAACTCACACAAATTGTAAATTGCAATGCGCCATTTAACCAGTGGTGTAGTCTAGTTAGTTAGTTGTAGTGGTGGGTATACTGTGAGCAACCCCAAATGTTATTAAATACGTATCCTTGCCTATTTTAAATGGGTATACTGAGATGATTATGCTTTTTAAATGGGTTTACTGTGTAGTCCTGTGTATCACGTAGACTATACCATACCACGGTCATTTAACTGCCTTGGTATTTAAGTCAGAGGCCATTGCTTAGTATTTAACTGTAGCCTGCACAAAGATGTAGACATTACAAGAATATTAATATCAGAATAATTATTGGTTGATACTAAATCAATATTGAATGTTTTTTTTTAATTTCTTTTGTGTGATATATCATTCAGAATGCTGCAACATGACTGGTCTTCAATCAGCCAAAGAGGACACATCGTAACTCCTCTCCTAGTTACTCTTCATTGGCTCCCTACAGTAGCCAGAATTAAATTTAAATCTCTCACTTTGGCCTATAGGACACTGACTGGATCTGCTCCTTGTTATTTTAATTCAATGATCAAGATATACATCCCCAACCGCCCACTGCGGTCTTCTGATGAGCGTCTGTTGTGTCGACCAGTCTTAAATGCTAGGTCAAATTCAAGACTCTTCCTCAGTGGTTCCATGTTGGTGGAATGAGTTGCCCAGTGCTCTTCGTTCTTGTGATAGTTTTTGGTCTTTTAAGCACTTCTTATACATTATGGTTTGTATGCAGTAGTACTGTTTTATTTTCATTATAGGCTGTTGATTAATTTGACATTGTTTATTATTGATATTCTCCTTAATGTAGTCTTACCATGTTTTTGTTATTATATTATTGATTGAATGGGCATTATCATTTATTATTGCTTTCCCCCCTCATTTTCATTGTTTATTTCATTAGGCTATTGATTGATCCCTGTTTTAAGTATTATATTGTTTTGTATTTGTTAAGGGTAACCATAACCATCATCATCATAATGTGGTATTTTCTTACGGCTCCCACACACAGCTGCGTACATCGCGTTGCTGGAGACGCATCCCATTCACTTTAAATGGGCTCACGTGATCCGTTGCCGAACTGAATTGTGGGTCCGTCGCGTCGCGTTTCTCCCGCTGCTCGCGTTGAGGAGTTCAGCTGTTGCTGCACCGACAGACGGCACCGGCCAATCAAGCCAATCTACGGACGGCACCAACCAATCACATTACGGTTTTACTTCAATTCATTTGCATAGCTACCGTCGGGAACACCCACTGGAATGCGTTGACGGAACGCAGCTGTGTGTGGGAGCCGTTATGCACTTGAAACAAAGAATTAAAATGTTTCTTTAAACGTAGTACCACTTTAAACACATCACACACTGAACAGCAAAGTAGCTTCCTGATTATGTGTAAAATGTTTACAGAGTATACTGATGTAGTAGGTCCATGTTCTCATATTTTTACAGCTGACCTGAAGGCTGCAGTAGGGGAGAGTGGGGTGATTTGTGTCAGTGGGGAAGTTGTGCCACCCCCTATTTCTAGGAAACTATAGAAGAAATTGATCATGTGACCACACATTTTTGAAGACTCCGCCTTTTCAATCATCCTGCAGAGAAGAGAGCCTCATTGCATGAGAGGTAAGCACATTTAAGTTAAAAGAACTGTTTTTTGCCTTTCAAAGTAAAATTTCTATGATCATGTTTTTTTGATTGTTGTGTCAAAACAGTTATAGACAAGTTTGAAACATTTCACACATGTTTTAGTGCTTTGGTAAGCTACGTTATGAGTCTATACAGGTAGCATGATGTTAGCTCAAATCTGATGGATGATACATTTTTTCCAAAATGGTGGGGTTGGGGTGATTTGTGCCAAAGGCCCTGGGTTAAGTTGTGCCAGTGGCACCATCACTTATACTCACCCCCACTTATAAATAATGTTTTAAACATATTATTTTATTGTAATTGTGCATTTTATTCTTACATTTTATTACTAAAACTATGTGACATTCTTTATTTTAGACCTAAAATAGAAATATACCATCATGCCACAGAGTTATAAGAGGAAGACAGGCAGGGCATACAGTACTGTATGGAGAAGGAGCTGGCAGAACATATAAAGGCACTAGCAGTAATGTTTCACGGTCTAAGTCCATGAAATGCTGTAAACTTCACACACACACACTGACCAGGAAGCCTGGGAAGGAGAGGGGGAACATCATCTCTAGGTAGTAGCAGTGGCAGAGTTGACATCTACACAACCACATCCAACCACCTAAATCTGCTGTAAACTTCTCTGATCAACAAAACTTTAATCTCATTTCAGGTATGACTTCCCTCCACACAAGATCTACAACATGGATGAAACTGGTGTGACAATTGAAAATGACCTTTGATGTGCTCGTGTGGCGCAATAGGCTTGTAGAAAATTGGCCTTTGATGTTGTAAAATAACTTTAAATAAACCTTAAACGAGTAATTTTGTATTGAATTTGTCTAGCTTTTATAAAGCATTACAGTGTCTGAGATCAAAATATACTGTTTTACTTAAAAAATCAATGGCACAATTTACCCCAATTCATTCTCTTCAAAGACCACAAGACCACTTTTTTTCAGAAAGCTATATCTCTTAAATACTATATTTCAGATTGAAAGTGATTGTTCCCAGAGATGCACCACATCCTGAAATATATGTTCATATTGTAGTTGGAAGCATTACTATCATGGCCTCTTTAAGTAAAAACTGGCACAACTCACCCCACTCTCCCCTATTACATTTTTGATTTATAATGGAGCACCCTCTCTGGTGAAAGAGCAAGAGCAAGTGGTAGAGGCATACGATTACAGACATATTGAGAGAGCCTATCAATGAGTTGTCACAGTTTTCAATTTAGACTTATTATTTTGAAATGATGTACGTCTACGGGAGGATTTACACATCACTGGCAAGACCTGATCAAATCATACCAATGCAAAATGCTTCTCCAGCAGTGCAATCGCAGGTAACAACGATACCTTAACGCATTTTCAGACACCGCTGGTCTGAGCATACTAAGCAAATTGGCCATTTGTAACTTTGAATCCCTCCTCACGTTAAGCTATGGTCCAATAATGTGTTCACTAAAACACAAGTAACGTTATTTGTCGGGCTGATTCATAAATGGGCATACCGAGGTTGTCGACCTAGCAGGCTAGGTGGCGTTTATTGCCATTCGCAAAACTAAGCAAGAGTTAACGTTAATGAAACTTAACATCGCCTTCTCCAGTGTATTCAAATGAAGTTGCAACGATGATTGCGGCAATCACTGGTTACGTTATACCATTTGTAGGACTGTAAATGATGGTGACTATGGCTAACAGACCTCTCAAGTCTCACGCATTGAGCGTGAGACACACACATTTCAATGACTTCACACGCCACACATGGCATTTCTCACTCCGAAATTATTAACTTGCCCGCACAGAAATTTCTAAGGGCTATATTTTACAAACGTATCACACAACGTTGCTGTCTGTGCTCATTCAGCTCACTGCTGTTCAGTTAACCTATCGGCCAATCAGAAAATAGGATTTCTCAACCAATCAGGAAATAGTTTTGTTTTGATGTGGGTCCGCAACGTGGAGACTGATGGTCCGCAAAGTCGTGGAGTGAAATAAGGCCCGGTGCTTCGTCTGATAATTTGCTGCGCGGTTGATCAAGATACCACGGACCGACAAAAAAAGAAAACAAACGTTTCTGCTATCGATGTCATTAAACATGGAGCCATGCAATAAAGGTGGTATGAGTGTTCATTTAATGCAGGCGTCTGCGCGAGAGAAACTGAAACTAATCGATAGTTGGTATCAAAGCTCCGCTTCAACCTGTTGAATGCTATTTAATTGTTTAACGACACTTAATAGAACAACGTTGATTTTTGGAACTTCCATAGAAACAGAGCAGAGACTGTATAATACACTGAGTATTGTAAAGTCATATTTGAATATAACGTGGCCAAAAGCTATTGTAGCCTTCTTTCTAATCTAACAGATCAGTGATTTACGCCTATCTGCTCGCCAAAAAAGATGGTATTGTGTTTCCTGAATCCTTACATTCAGGCATTCAAATTAAAATTCATTACAGTAAAAAACATGTATTTTTTTTCTCCATTTCCTACCAATGGATGATGCTTGCATGAGGGAAACATCCCAAAACAATAGCACCCATATAATTGTTGCTGTTTTGAGAAGTATTTATTTTCTTATGCAAGCATCATGCAACCATGCAAAAGCAATGAAACTAACTAGACTGCATTTCCGGCGGGAACTGCGAAAGTGTGCTTGCCCTGGTCCGGTCACCAACGTGAGCAGACAGTGACATGCTGAACCTGGCTTGATCCAAGCATTCTAACAGTGCCTTTCAGTATTGGAGCAGTGGCAATACCTCAAAAGCTCTATTCAACTATTGCCTTGCGGGGTGAATGCGGTTCGTTGGATTTTACCTTTGGCCTGCCTTCGAATTTAGCTTCTATGACTGAGATCAAATCAATAAAATAAAATGACAGCAGTGATTGGCTACGCGTCTTGCGCCTCTCAAACTGGGCTATCAGGTAACCTACAGAGGAATTGAAATTATGAAATATGACCAAGGCATTAAAAAGCTGCTTGTTTGTCAGGATACTTTTTCACTGATTTATTTTAAAAAATATGAGCTATGAGTGTGAATGTTATATATTCCATCCGACAAATTATGTTTTACTGGTTTATTTGACAAATAATCTATATGGATTTGCTCTATAAAGACCTTATGTCTGTTTGGGATTGTTTTGTGAGCCTGGGGTTGTTTTGAGAGCCTATTGATGTAGCCTATCTCAGCTCAGAATAAAGGAATACTTCATATTACTCTAAACCACCATCTGTAAATCAGGCAGCCCACTTCCATACAGTGGGTCCCATTAAGAAGTGGCCACTTCATTCGTGCTTACCGTGATTCACACAGCAGCATTATTAAATGAATCTGTCACCATATGCCTACGTTTGCAAAGAAAACATTTTAATTTGATTCACATGAAACGTTACATTTAATGTACTTGTTGACAATGAGTAGGCTAGTTTTGGTTGTTGGTGGTGTTATTGCATCCCTTAGTTATGCCTACAATGCAAGTTCCCTCGCGATTGTTAGCTCCTGTAGACAATATAGACGCATTTCAAAACATCGCGTTAGGAGTCCTCGCCACTTCTTTTAAGCTGTCACAGACTTAGGTGCTACTTTTAGGGCTAAAGTGCTTCGTGAATTACTGTTAGTAAAAAAAATAGCAGTCCTAAAGTTACAAGTGACGAAGTTACGAGTGCAAGCATCTCATATTAAATGACCATGACATTACCCAGATAGCAAGCATAGTCGGCCCGATTCTGGCTGAGTGCTGGCAGTGTCGGCTGAGGTCCGAGTCGGCTGAAGCACAGTAAACACAGTCGGCCCGATCCTGGCTGAGTGCTGCCACTGTCGGCGGAGTTTCAGGTCGGCTGAGGCACTGTCCCCTTGAATGGGCCGACACTGACACGCAGTAGTTGGGCTGATTACTAAGTGTCTTATTTGGCCCGATTGGGGTTTGATGGGCTACTGCCAGTTTTCGAATCAATCTCGGCAGACGGATTTCATACAGTGTGTGGCCCGATACTTCAGGAACGAACAATGATCAGTATCGCGGCTGTTGGCGGCAAAAATGAAACATTTAGCGACAGCCGGACGCTAAACGTACATGGCCCAATTCTGTAAAGTGACTGTCGGCCCATTACATGTGGAAGAGCCACGAGCAGAGCAACTGTTCAGTTTGAAACCAGCAGGACGGCGCGAAACTGTCTCGTTTTGGACACTGCCTGTGGTAAGTAACATGCAACTTTGCCTTTACCTGTTATTGCATGTAAATCATTATGAATACGTAGGCTTATTATTGCAGACAAAGTTTAACAAGTAGCATAACAAGAATGGGTGTTTCAATCTAACCCCCTTGACGATGACGAAGCTAGCGGTAGTAACATACATTTGTTGGCCTAATTACCGTTAACGTCAGTGTTGGTGGTTAGTCAAAAACGTTCAGTGCTGTAACGTTAGCTATACTTGCATAAGTATGTGGTTTTCAAAGAAAAGTGTGATCTAATCATTTTAGAAATAGCTTAACAGTTAATCAGTATTGCATGACTTAGAATATAGCGATTGGTAATTGGGCATTTCATCGTTATCTATCCAACTTCAGGCACTAGGCAGGCAGGACTGAGACTGTATGCCTTAGGAGAGAGTGTGTGTGTGTGAGAGAGAGAGAGAGAGAGAGAGTAGCAGGGTGGGTCCTGTCCTAGTCATGTAAAGCTCATCAAAATCTGTATTTTAAGGTCGTTCTGTATTTTGTACTGAGGGGTTGTTTATGATCATGTAATCATTTTGAACACATATACTTCCATTAACCTAACGTTACTGTGACTTTTTTAAAATGCACACCTCAGAATCCAGGCCACACTGACCAGAGACCTGCCTGCACTCTTTTGGATGAAGAATACATGTGTGAACCATTTCTTGTGTTGGAAAAACAGGAGACCTGAAGAGCTCTTGGTAAGTTGTACATTGATTTAATAGAATAAGTAATACGTTTTTGTTTAGATGAGCCAAATCATAGGAATCAGCTTTCATCTAGGCCTGTGTTTTGTGATGTGTAATTTTTAGATGCTTTTGGTTTGCCTCATCCATTATGTCAGCAAAGAACAGGAGTGGGCAGGAAACATGCGCTGTTGAAAACATGGCCAACCAACTGGAGCACCCACAAGGCTCTTGTGAAGGAAGTCCACAAGCCTTTGTGCTTCAGGTCTGTATGTGTTGACAAATATGTCTTGCTCTTGGTGATTGTCATTGGTAATATATCAGCATTTAACAATCACACAATGTCAATGTTGCCCAAAATAACTACCAGGGAGGTGTTACCAAGACAGCTGCAGAGTGGCAAGACTGGGCTTTAGTAATATTTTGTCAGACAGTAAAGGATAAATAGTTTTTTTCTTTTCTTTTGAAATGACATGCTGTCCATGCATCTCAAATTGAAGGATGGATGGAAAGAACTCTTTGATCAACCCCCACAGAGAGCTGAGGTGGCTATCTGTAAGTATATTTGAGTGGACAAACAGAACTTCTCTGACAGATGACATGTTGAAATCTTGCTTTAGACCTCATAATGATCTTATAATATTATTTTATACCTAAATGCAGTTTGGAGACACCCCCGGCTGGTAGTGCTGCTGAAACTGGTGGAGGCAACAATGAAGCGGCAACAGAAAGAGAAGGCAGGTGGCAAAGGTTGCTGCTATTGAAAAATACTTTGAGAGTGAGTATGTGTGCATGTATGTAGCTGGGTAGGTCATGGTACATGGTACAAAAATACAGAATTTAAAGCACTAGCACAACACTTGACTCACAACCCACAACTACTGACAATGGAATTACTCTTTTAGAGTGAGTGAGTGAGGAAGAGAGATAGAATATTTCTGTAAATGTTTAATGTTAATTTAGAATAATTTATTTCTTTGAATCATTATACAGTTTTAAAATGTTTATTGTTTGTGTTTTTGTATATGAAAGATGTCGATTGTTGTAGATAAAAGTAGATTGTATATTTTAATTTAACTTTAATTTCTAAAGTGATATGTAAAAGCTTGTATAATTTTATTTTGTTTGTATGTTTTATTTGCAAGGTTGTGTTTGTCAAACTTGTTAATAAAAGTAGCTTGTGCTTTTAATTACTAGTTCTGGATTTGTGTTTATTTTCAAGTACTTTTGGTAGTTAATGGGCCACATGTGGCCCGGGGACCCAGCCGACATTCAGCCAACACTCAGTCAGATCAGTTTTATAGTGCGTGGGCCAGTACAGGCCCAGCCGACACTCAGCCAACACTCAGTCAGATCAGTTTTACAGTGCGTGGGCCAGTACAGGCCCAGAGGCCCAGCCGACACTCAGCCAACACTCAGTTATATAGTGTGTGGGCCAGACCTGGGCCAACAGAATGCATGACAGTCATTTAACAGTGTGTGGGCCACACCTGGGCCAACAGTTCCAATAAGAGTCATTTTACAGTGTGTGGGCCAGACCTGGGCCAACAGAAACAATGAGAGTCATTTTGCAGTGTGTGGGCCACATCTGGGCCAGAGGAAATTCTTTGTGTCAGTTATCAGTAACTGGGCCATTGTTGGGCCGGAGGCCCAGCCAGAACTGGGCCAACACTCACAAAACCCTGAGGCAAGGTAGTGGGCCAGAGGTGGGCCGGTCAACTTTTGCTATCTACGCTAAACAACATAAATCCCAATTAGCAACATACATCTCCTCCCTATTCACCATATTCACACGGCGGCCATCTTTCTATGACGTCATGCTCAGGGTGGGAATCCTCTGGGGAAGTCCAAACATAATAGCTCAAAAACTGTCAGCTGTCCGGTGTTTGTGATTAACCCAATTACGTATGGCAAGATGGTCCAAAAACGTAACCTATCTACCAGCCTTGACATGCCAAGAAATCGAAACATGGACAGATGAACAGGTCAGCACCTCTAAATGAATAAAGAAAAAAGGATACAGCAACTGGATTGAACGTTATATCCACGATGTTAAAGGTAAGACGATATGGCTAACTGCTAACTTAATACCACTTTATTAACTGGGTTGCACCGATAAACCTGTATAAAGGCACGGCCTTGTCTATCATTTCTGTTCAGAACAACTCAGGCTTGCATTTAAACCAGCCTGATTTTAGTAGCCATGAGACCGTTTCACGTGGATATAGCCTACTATTGAATTTTGAGCTCTAGGTAACGTAGCTTCTAGTGTTATCGTTAGCCTTAAACTGCCGACAGATTCAAGATGTAAACTTCTTGTATCACAGTAGAATACTCTGTTAGCCGGTCAGGCTGTCTTCCTAACCAAACTAGGCTATAGTTTGTTTTTTTGTGTGCAACCCACGTCGTAGCTTATTTATCTCCCTGTTTATCCTTTCATTTTATTGGCTTATTTTCGCGGAGATTTAACAAAGGCAAAGTTGTCTACTAATGCAAGTTATGTTCTGCTTTCAGTCAGGGTTAAGGAGGGTGGGACTAATGCCAATATTGTCAGGGTCAGGGTGAAGGCATACCCCAGTATGTTTAAAAATGAGCCAGCTTACAGGGTACAGGCTAATGATGTCAAATTAGCATACTATATATTTTTTCCCAAGATGAACTTAACACTTTGTGTGTGGTCTGAGCAACAGGCTTTGCATAAATACTTAGCCATGAACTAGTTTTACATATTTTCTTTTTTTTTTTTCAGGTTGAATTGATCAGCGGATTCAACAAACCAGCTGTGCCTGTGAAGCACGTCTCGGGCACTGCTCACACCTTGTTGGCCTCCTGTATACTCTTGCTCATTACTCTAAATTAGGATACAAATCAGTCCCCCTAACCAAATGTAAGACCTCCTTACCCCAAACTTGGCACATCCCTTCTTGAGAATTAGGCCTAGGGCCCAAACCTGTCACTCTTAAAAATGAACAAGGTCAAATCCAACAAGACCTACAGTTGTCACACTTAAGTAAAAAAAGATTATGGCCATGGCCTACTTGAAATCAAATGCCCAAACCAAGAGTCAAACTGCTCATACCTGAGAAGAGCAGTGGATAGAACCTTTTCCTTCAAGCATGACCATGAATATCACTCACAAGTCATGGGAGAGATGGCTCTTACAGGAGCAAAATTGTTTTTTTTTTGTAATGTGCCAGGAGGATTACTATCTGGAGAGAGTGCACTTTGATGCTGTCTTAAGTGGCCACAGCCCCATTGTTATGTACATAAACTTTATCATTAAAAATGTATTTCTTCATCTGTAGCTACTGTGTTCACCTTATTGATGTCCATGTTGTAAGCTAATGTAGCATCAACATTAAAGCCAAAGTTTAAATGCATTACAAGTAAAATAACTACATTGTGTTGCTTTAGAATCTATTCAGTTTATTTAATTTCCAGTTAAGAATGTGAAATGTCATGACTGACATAACTCCATGCCTAAAAGATGCAAAAAACATGCCCTCTGCCATTGGCTGAAGGGACAAGAACAATGATCTGTGTCTCATAGTCCTATAAAAAATATATAAGTATAGAATAGAAGAAAATAGAAAATCGACGCCTTTTATTTTTTACTGTACAATACAGAGATCAGCACAATGTTAATGCACAAGGAAAATAAATTACTGTATGAGTTTGTGTCCAAAGTATTGCTAATACTGTAGAAAGTACTATAGTAACAACACTGTAGAAAAAGACTTCATGTTGGATAATTATTCACCCGAAATCCAGTGTAGAATGTCAAGAACTTTGAATCATTTTTGCTTCAAGCTGAAACGGGATGCCTTGAGGATGGTATTCTCCTGCGTAAGGCGGGCGATCTCCTTCCGTGCTGCTTCTAGCTGCTCTTCCAGTGACCGAGAGTTCAGCATAGTCATGGTCAGAGTGGGGTGCTGGCTTAACAACTTGGTCTGCACTATAGGAGACAATAACAAATCAAAAACGTTCAGTTCCAACTGCATGTGGGTCATTCCGTGTCAAATCACCCAGTGGCTGGCAGGTCACCCTCTCCCAAAAAATCTGAAATAAATCACAGGTGTTTGTAGACCAAACCTATGCATAAATCTTAAATAGTATATCTGTATCACTAATGGTTCCAAAACTACAGCCCTTCGAAGTTTCAAGTCATTTTAAGCATCGTGGTGAACAATCCTTTTTGTTCAACTTCCAACATTATTGGCTCTTTTGGTATTTCACACACATTAGTGAAACTATGTGAATAGAAGTACATTTTCCTGTTGAATTAAACAATCCAATCAAATCAGGTGTATCTTGTGTAATTTCCCCTCTGCAAAGCTCTGAAAATGGCTATAAATTCATTATGTGAAAAAACATCACCACCTTTGAGAGCTTGTCATTCAAAAAGTATGTGACACAAATTCATCAGATTTTTTTCCCACTCATGTATGGATTATTAGGTCATGTCCATGCATTAACTTTGGTTGTTAACATTATCATATTGTCAGAGCATTTTTATTAAATTGGGCTTGATTTTCAAAAAGCCCGTTTTCATCTTCTCATTTCACCACGTGGACAGTTAACAGGATTTTTTTTAATTTTACCATATATCATTCTGTATGTGAGGATCATCTGCCCAAAATTTGGGCTTGTTGCTGAGTTTCTTCATTGAGATAAGATTTTTTACAAATATTGTCTATAAATCCACTGAATTTGTACTTTATCTGCAGTACCACTTGTCTCACCACATGTGGTGCTCTTTTAATACAATGGAAGTCAATGGAAGAGTAAGAGAGTCACTTGTTTGCTGCATATATCCAATCTAAACACACAATTTCACAATTTTCACTAACTGACCTCTCTCCCTCTATTTCGCATTGGTCTTTTATGAGTCGTTTTTGTCCAAGCGAACAGGACACTTCCTGGCAGGAGGCACGTTTTTCCAGCCTCATCATGGTGCCCAAAACACTGCTCAGTGAAATGTTTGGCACAAACTTTTGTGTTGGACGTAACGTTAATCTCCACGAACAACAAACAGCCTGCCCGTTAGCTGCAGTTAGCCTACATACAGTGACCAGGGCTTTCCCTGAAGTCAGCAAAAGACAAGCGTACTGCTTGAGACGTGGCATTTCTATCAAGGCATCATCGTAACGTTACCATACATAAATAAAACGACATCATGTTTGCGTTTGATCTAACAAGTAGCATGATAACGTTATACAGTGGCTATCTTTATAACTAACATTAGCCTGGGGTTAAGCTAACCGGTTGGCTAGCTAGATAATTATGCACTTACCTGGAAAAATATACCGATGTCTCTTCTAATTTTTGAAATCCACTCTCTCTTCAATCTGGTGTCTGTCAGGAACCGGTGGAACGAACGTGTTTTGTCTTTTTCACTCTTTTGTAGTAGGAATTACACCCAGGCACACAGCAGACATATTCGTAACTGATACAATCCACAACACACACAACCGTAAAGAACTCGAACTTCCCACCCTGAGCATGACGTCAAACAAGATGGCCGCCGTGTGAATATGGTGAATAGCTAGCCACACAAGAAATTAATGATACTTAATCTCTGCTTAGCATGCTTCTCCGCTTAGCATTCTAATAACAGAAGGGGCACATTTATGTTGACCACTACAGCATGACTCATGTCTGTAACTCTATAAAACACTTACTTTCATAAAGGACGCACACCATCCAACACAGTTCTACACATGGAAACCGATATTTTGGGCACTTGTTTGGCCACGAACTCGTCACTCTGAAACTGGACTACTGTAGGCTGCACCCACCAGGGTTGCTAGGGGCAACATCAAATAAACGAAATTAGGGTCTTTCAGTATTAAATGTGTACGTGTGATTACGAATGGATGTGTGTGGTTTAGAATTAGAATAAAAAAGAAATAACATTTCCAATAATTTCCCATTATAAATTACATAATATTTGCAACTTCCTTAATTTTTTTTTTTTAATTTTTTTTATTGCAAAATAGTATAATACAAAGTGGTACAAATGGTATAAAATACAATTAATTAAATGTGTACAGTAAAGTAACAATGCATGAACATAAACAAATATTACAAACATTACCAGGGGGTACAACATACAATAGACAATACTTAAAAATCATATAGTTAGGAAAGAAATATGTTAAATAATATACAGAGATCAAGGGTTTTAAGGGCTTTGCTGTTTTTAGATAATAGGATGGTCTTGATGTATTGCCTGGATTCTCGTTCAAATGCTATAAAGGACGGTTTGGAACTAGAGAATTTCATTTTGTGAATATGTGCTTTGGCTAGTATTAAAAGCAGATTGATAATATAGAATTGGTTGGATTTGGATGTCGGGTATGAAGAGAAGCCAAACAGTACATCTTTAAGAGATAGAGAGGAGAAAGAGAAATCAGAGAGAATATGTTGAGAAATGAAAGCACTGAGGTCTTGCCAAAAGGTACAAGAGTGGGGACAGGACCAGAGTAAATGTTCAAGATTCTCAGGAGCCTGTTGACAGAAAGAGCAGTCTGTAGTAATGTCCTTCTTGAATCTTTGCATAAAAGTCTTACATGGGTAAATTCGATGGATTATTTTAAAAGACACTTCTTTAATTCTATTCGTAATCAAATATTTAGAAGATAAACACCATACTTTCTGCCATTCTAGGTCAGAAAATAGGTTATTCCAGTATGAAAGCGCTGTTGGGATAGAGACCTTGTCTTTTTGAAAAAGAGTGCGTATTCTACGGTTGTTATTTCTTTTATTAGTAGAGAAACAGATTTGGCCAATCTCAGTAACAATGGGATTTAAGGGTAATAAAGGAGAGTTATGTGAAGAGTTTTTAAGAAGAGAAACAGCACCAGAAGGGATAGCATCAAAGACTATAGCGTACTCCCTAGGAAGAATAGGGATGTTGTACCTGTGTAGAAGTTCAGTGTAGGACATTAAATCTCCACTGGAGTTGAGCAGCTGAGTAACTAGATAAATACCATGACCAAACCAGTTTTCTAAAAATAATGTTTTGTGTTTATATAGCAAGTCTCTATTATTCCAGATATAATATCTGTGTGGTGAAAAGTTGTGTTTATATATCATGTTCCAGGAGAGAAGCATCTGTTTATGAAAATTAGAAAGACTTAAGGGAATTTTTTCAATATTATAATTACACAATAAAAGAAACTCAAGGCCACCAAGTTTAGAGAATAAGTAGTTAGGAATGAAGTTCCATATAGAATTAGGGTTCATGAGAAATTGCTTAATCCAGTTTATCTTGAAGGTATCATTTAAAGTAGAGAAATCAAGGAAGTGAAGGCCACCATGTGTATAGGAGTTCAATAAAACTGATTTTTTTAAGTAGTGAATTCTATTTTTCCATGTAAAATTGTAAAGAATTTTGTCAATGGACATAGATGTTTGTTTGTTTACGTCAAGAGATAGAGCTGCATATGTCAGACGGGATAAGCCTTCTGCTTTGGACAACAAAATTCTCCCTTTAATGGAGAGGTCTCTCTGAAGCCACTGATTAAATATTTTCTGTGTTTTTTCTATGATAGGATTAAAGTTCAGAGAGCATCTAGTGTCTTGTTTACTGTTGATAGTTAGACCAAGGTAAGTGACAGTTTCTTTAACAGGGATGTTACAAATGGATGGACTAGTATACGTTTTAAGGGGGAGCAGCTCGCATTTATTTGTATTTAAGTATAGCCCAGAGGCCTGAGAGAATAATTTAATTGTATTTATAGCTATTGGAACCTGTGAGGCATCCTTTAAGAACAGGGTAGTATCATCCGCCAGCTGACTAATGATGATTTCCTTCCCAGCAATTGAGATACCTTGTAAGGGGCTAATTTTAATGAAATCGGAGAGTAGCTGAGCACAGATCAGGAACAGGTAGGGGGAGAGTGGACAACCCTGTCTGACACCACGATTCACCTCAAACCTAGGAGAGGTCCCAGAATATAACTTAATAGAGCAGTTTGCATTTGTATACATAGTCTTAATAGACTCACAAAAATAAGGACCGAAGCCAAATTTATCTAGGGCCTGAAGAATGAATTTGTGCTCGACTGTGTCAAAGGCCTTACAGAAATCTAGAAATAGAATATAAGCCTCGTTGTTGCAAAGGTCATGGTAGTCTATAAGGTCCAGTACAAGCCTGATATTGTTAGAAATGTGTCTATGTTTTAGGAAACCAGATTGGGTTTCATCAATTATCTGATCAAGAGTTAACTTTATTCTTTTAGCAAAAATCTGAGCTAGAATTTTGTAATCATTATTGAGCAGACAAATTGGTCTCCAATTATCAATGAGTAGTAAATCTTTCTTAGGTTTTGGAATTAGTGTTAATAAACCTTGGGATAGAGTAGGTGGGAGAGTTTGATTTTTAATGCTTTCCGTGTACAGACCGTGGAGGAGAGGGGCTAGTTGTTCCGCAAAGGCAATATAAAATTCTGAAGATAGCCCATCAACTCCTGGGGATTTGTTGAGTTTAAGACGTTTAATAGCAAGTAGGATTTCATCAATTGTTAATGGAACATCACAGAGATCTTTCTTGTCATCTAAAATTGATTTTGTATTAGAGAGATGTTTTAAAAAGTTGTTGGCATTAGTCTCATTATAATCTGACTTATAAAGGTTTCTGTAAAATGAAGAACAGTAATTGGCTATCTTGCGAGGGTCGTCAGTGATATCACCGTTAACATTGAGTTTCCTGATAGAATTTAATTTGTTCCTGGATCGATCTTTCTAATTGGAAGAAGTAAGCAGTATTCTGCTCTCCTTCCTCCAGCCATTTGCTTCTTGATCTCACAAAGGCCCCTTCAGCTTTCTCTCTGTATATTTCATTTAGTTCACCTTGCTGTAAAATTAGAGTTTCCCTGTCACTTTCAGATAAATCTTCAGGCTTAATTTGAGTAAGGGCAGTTATTTTAGTAATAATTTTAGTTTCTTCTTTCTTTCTTTCTCTGGCTAAAGTGGATCCATATTCTCTTAGGAATTTTGAAACCTCAAATTTAAAGAGTTCCCAATTTCTGCAAAAGTTGTTATCTATAAGGGCCCTGTTTGAGAAACATTGTATCATTTCCTGGATCTTCTCGATTACTGAAGCATGCTTAAGGAGAGAGTTATTGAGCTTCCAATAAGAGCCTCTAAATTTCTGAGTGTAGTTAGCCTTAAAGGATATTTGGAGTGACACAGCTTTATGGTCTGTTAGGGGCGTTGTAATGATATTGCAAGTAATGTTACTCCTATCAAAGCGGTCAGAGATTAACCAGTAATCTATGCGTGACATAGACGTGTACGCTTTATTGCTCCAAGTATAGAGTTTAGTGTTGTGATTTTTCTCTCTCCATATATCAATCAAATTGAATTTTTGCATGAAAGTAATCAGGTTGGAGGCCGGAGACTTACCTATACTTGGTGGCCATCTGTCTAATGAACTATTTAAGGTAATGTTGAAATCTCCGCCTATTACAAGCAATAAATTGGGATATTTAGATATCCAGTATAGGAGGCGGGCTTCCAGGACATCAAATAAAAAGTCATTATCCCGTTTACAGTTATACCCGTATATATTGGCAAGAAGAAGAGGAATGTTATCAATACTAAGAATCAGTATCAGGTAGTGACCATGAGGGTCACTTTCTGAGTGCAAGACAAAACCATTAAAGTTATTCTTAAGAGTTGCAACCCCTGCGGATCTTTCTGACCCATGTGAAAACCATATTTCATTTCCCCATTGGGATTTCCAAAAGGAAACATCATTTAACGTAGAATGTGACTCTTGGAAAAAATAAAAATCAGATTTCTGCTGTTTTGCAAAGAGAAATAAAGCTTTTCGTTTAACATTTTCTCGTAACCCCCTGGCATTGAGAGAAACAACTGATAAGGACAGTGTAACGAGTGAGAGGTGAGTAGAAATTAAAACCAATGTAAACAATTTCCACCCCCCCCCAGCAGAACAAATAAGTTGAAGTATGAACATTTATTTGATTTAAATTGTACCTATGGACTGTATGCTATGAGTGCATGTATGTATAGTGTTTTGTATAGTGTTTTGTATAGTGTTGTGTACGTATTCTAACCTGCTCGTGATATCGTGTCTGTGTGAACGCAGATAGTCCCCCCTGTATGTATGTGAATATGCGGTGCAGAGTGGCTACATAGCTGAATAGCTACATAGCTAACCGCTACTTAACGGTGCAAACCATTATGGGGGGCTTGCAGTGTCCATTTCGGCAGGTGCTTCTAGAAGAGCTGCTGGACGAATCTCTTTTCCTTCTATTATCACACGGGTCCCGGCAAAGTGGGCTCTCTTTCCTTCCTTCTTGGCAGCCTCGATCATTGGCCACAGTTTGGCTCGCAAAGCTTTGTCAGCTGCAGTAAGGTCTTCTGTGAAGCGAAGTTTGTTCTCTGTGAGAAAACTACAGCCCTTAGACTTCCTCCACACCAGGTCCCGTGTAGATCGGTTCGAGAAGCGGATGATGGTCGTTCTCGGTCTTTTTTCCTTGTCATTAAATCGACCCAGGCGATGAACAATGTCCACATGTTCTTTAACATTTTCCCGAGACTCTTCGATAACAGCACTGCAGATGCCGATAACTTTCTCTTTGATGTTTTCGTGCATGCTTTCTGGGATGCCGTGCAGTCTTAAGTTCCATCTCCGTTGATACCTTTCGGCTTCATTGACTTGCAGCTCTAACTCCGAGAGCCGTTGAGCATTGATTTTGCATGTATTCTTCACTGATACCATGTCGGTTTTCAAATCACCAATTTCAGTAAATACGAAGTCGATTGACTTTTTTAAGGCGTCGATACTGACGGTGTTATGATTAATCATGCTCTCTAAGTTATCAGCACGCTCATTTATTATAGCTGCAATGTTATATTGCAAGTCTGTGAGAGTTAAGTCACCTTTGAGTCTCTTCCCATCTGGTCTGGCGGGAGTGTCAGGGTCGTTGTCTGGGATGGGTAACAGCTCCGGACTCTTGTTGCGGGTGCTGGAGCAGGTGTAGTTATGCTCAGAGACAGTTGCAGCAGATGGAGTTTGGTTACCGTTTGTAGTCTTCGTGTCTTTGGGGGAGATTTTCGTCGTCGTCGACTTCGGGCGCTTTACACCTTGCTCAGACGATGGCATGATGAGAACATACAGCACAAAAAGTACGTTGAAGAAGGCGGTAAAAGTTCTTTTAGCTGAGGCTATTCAAGCAGGACACAACTGTTTTCGAATGGTTGGTATGCACAAAAACAAAAGGTCTTTTTGATTAAGTTACATAGGTAGGTTTTTGTTGTTGTTGTTGTTGTTGTTGTTCGTAGATGGTAATAGGGGCTGAAAATTGAGAACTTGGGCTCAGCCACGAAACACCTCGACTGTACTCGACGCCATTTTTTCGTTCGCCTTCGTTCCTTAATACTCTCTATGCAGCGGGGATTGTGACGTGTTTCCGACCACACTCTCTACTGGGCCAGCAGTTTCCGGTTCTGTATTTACATCTGACGCTAACCCACGCGATTACCTTGTGTGTATGGCGCGAAACTTAACAGCTACACATTTCTAGTTGTCTTTATTACTAGTTTTTGGCAGCTTGACCATGGAGAAAAAGGTTTTCCGATATCAAAAGCTAATGCGACCTAGATCGGAACATTGTTGTGTGCCGTTGTGCGTTGTGTCGGCAAGATACAACTCGACTGTGAGTTTTCATTCATTTCCAGTGGAAGAGGATCTCAGAAAAAAGTGGATCGTTCAGATCAGGAGAGATGACTTCCAAGTCAACAAAAACACAAAGGTGTGTAGCGTTCATTTCAGACCTGATGACTTTATGGAAGGGACTCGTCTGAAACGTCTGAAAAAAGGTGTTTTCCCTACACGGTTTGAGTGGAACCACCAGGAGCAGCCGCCGAGGTTGAGTGTTTGGGAACGTCGAGAGAGACCGCTGACCCCAGATCCTGACTCGGACGTAGACCAAGAAGATGATATGGACTTTGATGTGGAGAGGACTGGACATGATTATTGTTCAGTTCCCGAAGCTGCAGCTGTGGACATGGTTCTACATGAAAACGAGGAGTTAAAAATGGAGATCGAAGATCTACGGAAGCAGTTGGAGCAAACCAAGACCATACACCGCTTTGGTCTCAAGAGATTTGCTGGGTCCGATGAGCGCTATACGATATACGCTTTTATACAAGGTAAGATTGTATTGCCTGTGGTAAGCATTTGTAATAGCGTTGCCATTGTCCTGAAAACACTAGTCCACATTTCTGATAAATATGACTGGAGTTGTATACGCTAGCTGCACGTAGCTAAGCAGCCTAAAAATAGGCTACACCAGTGTTTTTCAAAGTGTGGTCCGCAAGCTATCCCAAGTGGTCCGCGAGCAGACGTGGTAAAATATAATATAGTTGAGTTGTTTGCAATATTGAACCAACTTGTATTTAAACCCAAACAGTTCTGCAACACTATGTAAGATATGCCAGTTTAAATCATATGAATCCTCTGACACAATAAGCAAAGTGAAAAGACAATAAGCAAGGTGCTTCAGTGAGTAAGTTTGAGAAAGACTGGGCTACACACTACACTGACCAAAATAATAACAACGTAGGCTAACATAATTATAAGTATGAACACCCAACAGCAATCAGAGTTAGTTTAATCATACATACATTAGTTTAATCATACATACCGAATTCCATAACTGTCATGACTCAATATTGCAAGATTGTTGTATCAGTTACTTGTAGTTCGGCATTATTTCCTAAATTTACTACAAAGCTATGTGTAAGTATTTTATGTCATGTAAGAACCAACGCATGTTTCTTTCTTGACAGATTTGCAACATATAACCACCTTATGGCCTTCTGGGAACTGATTGAACCGGCAACTCACAGGATGATTCGAGTCACCAACTCCAAAGTCTTCAAGGAGCCTGGAAACACTCGGGCACTTCCTGCAATAGACGAGTTCTTCCTGTTCTTGATGCATCTTGCTGTGGGCCTCAAGCAAAAGGACCTTGGTCATCGGTTTCAAGTACATCAGACCACTGTAAGCCGCATCGTAACCACCTGGGCCAACTTCCTGTACTTCGTTCTGGGGTCAGTGTGCATTTGGATGCCTAAAGAGAAAGTACGAGCCCATCTGCCAGAAGAATTCCATCAATTTCGAGACACACAGGTTATCCTGGATTGTACAGAGATCCGCTGCCAAACACCTTCCTCTTTGCTACTACAAAGTGAGGTCTTTTCAAATTACAAGTCTCACTGCACCTTCAAAGCTTTAGTAGGAATGGCACCTCATGGTGCAATAACATTTGTGTCTCCACTCTATGCAGGGTCTATTAGTGACCGGGAGCTGTTCAAACAGTCAGGGATCATTAACCTTCTTACCCCTGATATGGCCATCATGGTGGATAAGGGCTTCTTAATTGATAGCCTAGTGCCATGCAAAATCCACCGGCCTGTTTTCCTGACCAAGGGAAAACAAATGTCAGCTGATGAAGTGACACACACTCAGTCTGTGGCAAGGCTCAGGGTACACGTCGAACGCCTTATTCGTAGAGTTAAGGAACATAAGCTGTTTGACACAGTCATCCCCTTGTCCATTTCTGGTAGTATAAACCAACTATTCACAGTGGCATGTTTGCTTGTGAACTACCAATGTGGACCACTTGTCAAGGCATGGAGTGTAAAAACTCTAATCCTTGATAATATGCTAAGGCTTGTCACCTATAAATATTGTACATATACTTTTGTAAATACTATGCATTTCATACTCTGTTCTCTGATCAACAGTCAAGACTAAGACAGTGTTTCCGTATACATATTTTGTTATAATTTCATAATACATAACACAAAAAAACTATAAGAATCTAAGTATATATATGTATGTACATGTGTAATGTAATAGAATAGCTAGGTATATATATAAATTGTGTATATATATTGTATAAATATAGTGTATGTACATGAGCGTATATTGTATGTATGTAAATATTGTTTAGTGTAAATAACTAGGAATAATACAATAAATATAATGCTGTATAAAGATATGTATATACATGTGTATTGTAATATTATATATATATATATATATATATATATATATATATATATATATATATATATATATATATATAGATATATGTATTATATTGTGTGTGTATATATACACACACACACGAGTGTATATATGTAAATATTGTTTAAATAAGAACAATACAATAAATATAGAATAATACCATAAATATAAAACTGTATAATAATTTCAATGTAATTGAATGGACCACCCGTGGTATGTGGCCACACTAACACTTAAATGAAGCAACATCTGAAATTACTTAAACACACAAACACTTCAGTAGGTAATGGTAAAAAAAAAACAGATCTCCTTGGTCTCTAATGTTACGGATCACATCTAGATTTTTGTGTATGCGTTCAACAAGCATGTCCTCCTGTGCACATACCACGAAATCACACCACTCCAAACCTGTTAGGAGGATCTGACCTTGTACTTGCCAATAGTACTTGTGCTGCCTCCTAAGCTGCAGAGAGCCACCAGACATTTTCAGGTAGGGACAGTCAACGTAGCTCTTGATGTTGGGGCATTTAATTTCCAGCAGGCCGAATGGTGGGTTTTCAGAAGGATCAAACACAACTCCATCGGGAGAGCATCCCAGCCATGGAGCATCAGGGTGTATAATGAACCCGCAGGGTGAATAGTTGACATTTTTTAAACTGCAGTACTCTGTCACGGCAACTGGCTCCATATCAATTCCTCTCCTCATGTCCTTCGTCATGACAGTCCCCCTCAAAATTCGGTGTGCCAGATTTTCAGCAGATGTATGACAGCGAACATGGCATGCCTCGTGAAAGCGTGTAGATGTGACTCGCATCTTTCTCAGTCGATGCCATTCCTGGCATGAGCTCTGCTCCCGTGTTGCAGCTTCAATCCTGTGGGCCATGTGGAATGACACCTGTAGTGATTTCATATACACATGTTCCTCCTCTGATAACACATAGGCGCATGTGGTTGGCTCAAGCCTATAGCCTTGGATGGGCAGGGAAGGTTGGGCAGGGGCGTCTGGGATGTTGATGATTTCCCGCATTTCTGGTGGTTTTTGCTGAAATGACAGCACACTCCCTGCCTGGACAGCCCCAAAAGCTGACTGAACTAATGGGACTTCCGCTGACATGCCCATGGTGGTCACCAGAGGTGCAAGCAAAGGGGGAAAGTCTTTATAGACTTCTGCCACTCTCAATGTGGCAAGATCTGGCATTTCCCCGTCAAGTGCTTTGTAGAGAGAACTTCTGAAAATGAAGTGAAAAAATGTAAAACAAACCTGCAGCGTACATTACATTACATTACATTTGGCTGACGCATTTTTAACCAAAGCGACTAACAACATGGTAACAGTTTAAGTTTTAAAGCAATTCTCTCAACAATTTTAGGACAATTTAAAAACGGTAGAGTACAGTAAGAATAAGTGCATCAGTGAGTGCTAGTTTTTAAACAGTTGAGTGTCAGTTCAAGACAGGTGGTCAGTGCTAGGATCAGCAAGACTTGCTGATGAGAGGAGATGTTCTCTAAAGAGCTGGGTCTTCAGGAGGTTTTTGAAAATGGAGAGGGATGTCCCTGCCCTTGTAGGAACTGGCAGTGTGTTCCACCAACGAGGAACAACAGATGAGAAAAGTTTGGATTGGCCTGAGCGTACCGGTGGTAGAGCTAGACGTTGTTCGTCTAAGGAGCGCTACGGTCCAGCATTAACCACATCAACACATAGCTTAAACTAAAGGTAATATAATCTCACCTCACACAAATAGCGGTAGAATTTTGGGGCTTGCGGACCTCCATGTCTCCCACCGGACCAGGCCTAACACCCTGACAGCAATGACACATTTTGACATGGCATCACAATAGGTACACTAGATAGATACTTTATTGATCCCCAGGGGAAATTCAAGAAATTCACATGACAGACATGACTTACCAAGGTCCTTGGCTTATGCCAGGTCTGCTCAGTTTCTGTGCAACTGTGCACTGGGGGTACAGCAGGGATGCCTAATTGTGAGAAGTGTGCTGTTTGATATAATAGTGCAACCAAGTGGTTGCATAAGGCACACCCCGCCACACAGGAGCAATGGGTGCTCACCAAAATGACAGGTTTTGAGTCTTTTAACACCATCTAGGGAGAAATACAAGCTTAGATGAGAAATACCTCTTAAGAGCTAAATTGTTAACAAGAGAAAAATATAACTAATAAAAGCATTCGGTTGTATTGTAAATGAGAGCCACATAGGCCTACCCACCCATTCACATCCATAAACAGTAGACTGACCCATATACATTTATATAATGTTACTTATCAGCTGGACAACTTATCAGCAGGCCTAACCATTACCCTAACATTGACCCTAGTCACCCTACTCTCAATTCGTGTGGCTTTTCATTTTTCCTCATGGATCTATGACAGACTGCCCTCACGCTGACCTCTCCTGACACCTTGTTTTTCATTGACACTGTTAGGGAGAAAGATGAACATACATTTTGAAACTGGGTTACACTCGTTCTTACACAGTGCTAGTCTGTCTGTTTTAGTAGAGTATTGTATCTATTGAATATTGTATCTATCAAAATATCTAACGTTAACAAGTTCAGTCACGTTAGTTTCTTGGTTACAATGTAACGTTAGCATGATAACGTTAGCTACTAGAGAAAGATGAACATACATTTTGAAACTGGGTTACACTCGTTCTTACACTGTGCTAGTCTGTCTGTTTTAGTAGAGTATTGTATCTATTGTATCTATTGAATATTGTATCTATCAAAATATCTAACGTTAACAAGTTCAGTCACGTCAGTTTCTTGGTTACAATGTAACGTTAGCATGATCACGTTAGCTACTTACCCTCATAGTTGTCGATATAGCTGCCGATGTACATTTTAAATCCCTTTTCCCGCTTGCTGTTGGGAGCGGCACATGATGTTTGTACGAGTCGGTTTATATAATTTACCGTGAGACGAGGTAAATCCTTAAGACAGCGACTATAAAAGAGAGCCATATCTCTGCTTCTGTGGGTGTATAAATGTAGGCTTATTTAGGCTGCCGTCTCGTCAAACAGGAAGTTGATAGCCTAGTACAACTCGAACCCGGAATTGTGACGTGCATAGAGCGTATTCTAATAAGGGGAGAACTGCCACTCTCGGAAAACTTCCGGTTTCTGAACTGGTTGCAGTTCCTTCTGTGGTTCCACATGAGGGCGCTCGTCCACGAGTGCAGAATGCATGGAGGTCTATGGAGCTGTACCCCTCAAAATCCACTTTTCTCTGGATATAATTTTTTTCCAAGTAATTTGAATATTGTTTTCGAAAGGGGAGGCAAAGAAAATACACTTGGTTGAGTATTATATTTTTTAAAGTCACTTAATTGTTCTAAAAAGCCTTTCAAACGTGTCAATGACGTCATTCATTAGCACAATGCTAGCATGTTATGGGCAACAACGACCCAACCTGTAAGAAATCAAAAGGACATAAGTACTCGTTCATTCAACTTTTGACCTATAACCCATGTTGAAGTTATACAAACTACAATCAAATCTGAGATTTGTCAACGACAATCAGGTGAAAGAGGCAAATTTAGCCGTCTAGCTCCATTGACTCCCATTCTTTCTGCACTCATGGCGATCGCCCCCAGTGGAAATCTAGTGGAACTGCAACCAAAATTCGGTACAATGGGACTTAATACGGAGTGGCAAGGCTCTCCGTAGACGGGCTCTGGTATTGTGAAGCTCACATAATTCTAATGATGTCACCGTATGTGAAATGTAATACAACGTCGCCACCTAGCATTCGGATGTATTTAACATTAACGTGACATGTCCGGCTTGTACTGTCGTCAAATCCATGCTTTGAGGAAAACAATGTTTTTATCATAGTTTCCTCTTCAGTGAGCGATTACCTGGTCGTTTTTGTAACAGAGATGGCTGTTTATTGTCCCTAGGTTTACAGAAACACCTATTCATATTAATACGTATGGAAATCAAGTTAACGCTGCCGACCACTGTTTGTCTATTACATGGCCCAGAATGCCTTGCATGTCTTTACAACAAAACAACCCAGTAAAACCTAATTTCCCTTAAACATATGAATTTGCATACTTGTAACATTTTTAATAATACTCTCCCATCATGATATTTAAAGGAATTATCCGGAGTAAAATGCACTTTAGATCGATTTACGGATGATTGGGGGTACATACGTTGAGTTGACATCAAAATCATGTCATTCGGATGTGTTTTTAGAAAGTTCGATTGTACCGTTTTCAGTCACACAACTGGAGCCTGGAGCCAGAATGAATTTCATCAAGCCAGTACCTTTCCGGAAATGTTGCCATCTTTGCTGTAGGAGTCTTATTGCTGAGTGTGTTGTAACACGCTCTGGAAATTCACAATTTCGTCGCCTTTTAAAAAAATGAAATTGATGAAATTCATTCTGGACTCTCTATTCGACCACATAAAGACCTCGGGATACTTCGGTTTGGCTTTAGGGACCCTCTACTCACTACCACGTAAGTGTTATGTTGTTTGGAACTGTAGAAGAGGTATAGGCTACGAGTTGTGTGACTGAAAACGATACAATCGAACTTTCTCAAAACACATCCGAATGACATGATTTTGATGTCAACTCAACGTATGTACCCCCAATCATCCGTAAATCGATCTAAAGTGCATTTTACTCCGGATAATTCCTTTAACAATAAGGAAAAAAATTAATTTGAATACAGTCAATGTGAAAACAACTCTATTATGTAAGCTATATATAGCTACTGTTCTCCTTGCTATTTCAGTTCGTAAGTCCATACTATCCCATGGCAGAGCAAGGATTTCATGATTGGGAAAGGTTGCCCCGAGACATTGTGGCTACCCAGAGACATTGAGCATACTTGGAAGGCATTGTGATAGAAGGTGAATGGTGCAAAGGTGAATAGTGAGAGTTACCAAATACCTGTAGGTGGTTTGCCAAATGATGGAAACTTTTGGAATATTTCTTTTTTTTTTTTTAGCTTATGCACCCTCACACTGGAGTTCATATACAAAATTTGGTATCGATATGTGACAGTGTTCCTGAGATATGGACGACTTCCTGTTTCGGAGCTTCGCCGCCGATTTCGTTTGGCTGTGACGGGCAAACGCTTTCGAAAATCAAAAATCCTTCTAGTAACTTTTGTGAGGCTTGGTCCAATGATAATGTACATCAAGTTTCGTGGCGTTCGGACCAAATGTGTGACCTGTGAAAATTTAGTTTCGCTTTCTATTCAATCCAATATGGCGGACGAACGACACGCCCACTTGACGTCATCTTCTCGAGCAAGTTACACCGGTACTGCCCGGACGTTTTAAAGTTGGAACGGTGTCTCTGTCTCAAAGGGCCTAGGCACAGGAGCTGGAAAAAAATTAGGGAGACGGGAATAATAATAATAATATTAATAAATATAGCTGCAAGCAGCAGAGCCTAGCAGAGCGCTATAGAGCAGAGCGCAGAGCAAGCACTCAGCAGCAAGATGACAAATTACACCAATGTCTTTGTGTGTTCTCACAATCAGCTACCATGTCCCTCTACCAAGTTTGGACTTCATACAGCAAAGTGTTGCTGAGATGTGAGCTCACTTTCATTATTACAGCATCCCTAGAGGCCAAATGAGACCACTTTCCTTCATGTCCTCACAATCAGCTAATATGTCCCTGTACCAAGTTTGGACTTCATACACCGAAGTGTTGCTGAGATACGAGCTCACTTCCTGTATTACAGTGCCCCCTATAGAGGCCAAATGATGCCAATTTCCTACTGTGTCCTCACAATCAGGTACCAAGTCCCTGTACCAAATTAGGACTTCATACATCAAAGTGCTGCTAAGATAGGAGCTCACTTCCTGTATTGCAGCGCCCCCTATAGAGGCCAAATGATTCCAATTTCCTAGTGTGTCATCATAATCAGGTAACAGGTCCTTATACCAAGTTTGGAGTTTGTACACCAAAGCGTTGCTGAGATACAAGCTCATTTCCTGTATTACAGCGCCCCCTATAGAGGCCACATGATGCCAATTTCCTAGTGCGTCCTCACAATCAGATACCAAGTCCCTGTACCAAGTTTGGACTTCATACATTAAAGCATAGCCGAGATGTTAGCCCACTTCCTGTTTGGTGTCTTCATCGCCATATTTGATTGGCTGTCACGGGCAAACAAAAATGAAATTGAAAAATCTGACAAGTATCGTTTGTGCGGCTCGGTCTGAAGATCATCTCCGACAAGTTCTGTGAAAATCGGATGACATTTGTAACCGCTGAAACTTTTCGTAGAGTTTGGACTAAATCCAATATGGCGGAGGTCCAATATGGCGGAAAGTGATAGGTTAGGGGTCGATGAACTCTGTATGGTCCAAGGATTCAGACACTACCTCAATTGTGAAAATCAGACAAAAGAGTCAAGGATCACGCGCATGAACGCATGTCCAGCATTGAACTGGTGGTGGCGCTAGTGTGTTCAATGTATATGCACGAAAATTGGTGTGAGTGATTGGGACAGTGTCCTGACTAATGGTCTCGAGTTTTGTTATATTAACTCAAAGCGTCACCTAGATGTTTGTCCACTCCCTGTTTGGCGGCTTCGTCACAATATTTGATTGGCTGTCACGGGCAAATAAAAATGAAATTGAAAAATCTGACCAGTATCGTTTGTTCGGCCCGGACAGAAGATCATCTCTAACAAGTTTCGTGAAAATCGGAGGAAATTTGTAACCGCTGAAACTTTTCGTAGAGTTTGGACTAAATCCAATATGGCGGAGGTCCAGTATGGCCGAAAGTGACGTAATAGGGGTCAATCAACTCAAGTCAGTCCAGGGATTCCAACGGTGCTTAATTTGTGAAAATCGAACACACCGTTCAATTGTTACATGCGTAAATGTGAGTCCAGATTCGACCTATTGGTGGCGCTAGAGTGTTCGGCATAGAGCTTTGTAAATTCGTGAGAGTGATCATGGGACGGTCCTGAATCAGGGCGCTAAATTTCATAATAATAATGACTTGCAAATACCTTTCAACCCAGCTTTTCAACTTTCAGCCAAACTTTGACCTGTTGGTGGCGCTAGACGGCTGGGTTTAGAGGTCCGTAAATGAGTGTGAGTGGTCAGTGGAGTGTCCCGAAACTTTCGACGAAAAAATCTGAACTTTTTAGCCAGGCGTTCTATGGGCTGCCATAGACTCCAATGGCAGAAGTGTAATAATAAATATAGCTGCAGGCAGCAATGTGGGGGCCAAGCAGTGCGCTATAGCAGGAATGGCGTTGCCATGGCATGAGCAAGCACTCACAGCAAGTTTGATTGCAATTGGATAAAGAATGGCTGAGAAATAAGCTCATTTACTTTGTTATAGTGCCCCTAGAGGCGAAAATTACACCAAAGTCCTTGTGCGTTCTCACAATCAGCTACCATGTCCCTGGACTTCATACACCAAAGAGTTGCTGAGATGTGAGCTCAATTTGTTTATTACAGCACCCCTAGAGGCCAAATGAGACCACTTTCCTTGCATGTCCTCACAATCAGCTACTTTGTCTCTGTATTAAGTTTGGACTTTGTACACCAAAGCGTTGCTGAGATACAAGCTCACTTCCTGTATTGCAGCGCCCCCTATAGAGGCCAAATGATGCCAATCTCCTATTGAGTCATCACAATCAGCTAATATGTCCATGTATCAAGTTTGGACTTCATACAATGAAGCGTTGCTGAGATATGAGCCCACTTCCTGTATTACAGCGCCCCCTATAGAGGCTTAATGATGCCAATTTCCTACTGTGTCCTCACAATCAGGTTCCAAGTCCCTGTACCAAGTTTGGACTTCATACATCAAAGCGCTGCTAAGATAGGAGCTCACTTCCTGTATTGCAGCGCCCCCTATAGAGGCCAAATTATTCCAATTTCCTAGTGCGTCATCACAATCAGATACCAAGTCCCTGTACCAAGTTTGGACTTCATACATTAAAGCATAGCCGAGATGTTAGCCCACTTCCTGTTTAGTAGCTTAATCGCCATATTTGATTGGCTGTCACGGGCAAACAAAAAAGAAATTAAAAGATCTGACAAGTATCGTTTGTGCGGATCGGTCTGAAGATCATCTCCGACAAGTTCTGTGAAAATCGGATGAAATTTGTAACCGCTGAATTTTTTCGTAGAGTTTGGACTAAATCCAATATGGCGGAGGTCCAATATGGCGGAAAGTGATAGGATAGGGGTCGATGAACTCTGTATGGTCCAAGGATTCAGACGCTACCTCAATTGTGAAAATCAGATAAAAGAGTCAAGGATCACGCGCATGAACGCATGTCCAGCATTGAACTGGTGGTGGCGCTAGAGTGTTCAATGTATATGCATATAAATTGCTGTGAGTGATTGGGACAGTGTCCTGACTAATGGTATCGAGTTTTGTTATGTTAACTCAAAGCGTCACGGAGATGTTAGTCCACTTCCTGTTTGGCGGGTTCATCACCATATTTGATTGGCTGTCACGGGCAAATAAAAATGAAATTGAAAAATCTGACAAGTATCGTTTGTGCGGCTCGGGCAGAAGATCATCTCCCCCAAGTTCCGTGAAAATCGGATGAAATTTGTGAACGCTGAAACTTTTCGTAGAGTTTGGACTAAATCCAATATGGCGGAGGTCCAATATGGCGGAAAGTGACGTAATAGGAGTCATTGAACTCAGGTCGGTCCAGGGATTACAACGGTGCCTGATTTGTGAAAATCGGACCCACCATTCAATGGTCACATGCGTGAATGCAATCCAGGTTCGACCCATTGGTGGCGCTAGAGTGTTGGGCATAGAGTTCTGTAAATTGGTGAGAGTGATCATGGGACGGTTCTGAATCAGTGCGCCGAATTTCATAACTTTAGACCCAGCGGTTCTATTTTCGGCCAAATTTCGACCCGTTGGTGGCGCTAGACGGCTGGGTTTAGAGATCCGTAAATGAGCGTGAGTGGTCAGTGGAGTGTCCTGAAACTTTCTGCCAAAAAATCTGCACTTTTTAGCCAGGCGTTCTATGGGCTGCCATAGACTCCAATGGCAGATGTGTAATAATAATAATAGGAAAAGCTAGTAACTCAATGGGTGCCTTCGCAGCTTCGCTGCTTGGCCCCCAATAATAAATATAGCTGCAAGCAGCAATGCGGGGGCCAAGCAGTGCGCTATAGCAGGAATGGCGTTGCCATGGGATGAGCAAGCACTCACAGCAAGTTTGATGGCAATTGGATAAAGAACGGCTGAGAAATAAGCTAATTTACTTTGTTAAAGCACAACTAGAGGCCAAATTACACCAATGTCCTTGTGCGTTCTTACAATCAGCTCCCATATCCGTCTACCAAGTTTGGACTTCATACACCAAAGTGTTGCTGAGATGTGAGCTCACTTTCTTTATTGCAACACCCCTAGAGGCCAAATGAGACCACTTTCCTTGCATATCCTCACAATCAGCTAATATGTCCATGTATCAAGTTTGGACTTCATACAACGAAGCGTTGCTGAGATATGAGCCCACTTCCTGTATTACAGCGCCCCCTATAGAGGCCAAATGATGCCAATTTCCTACTGTGTCCTCACAATCAGATACCAAGTCCCTGTACCAAGTTTGGACTTCATACATCAAAGCGTTGCTGAGATACAAGCTCACTTCCTGTATTGCAGCGCCCCCTGTAGAGGCCAAATGACGCCAATTTCCTAGTGCATCCCCACAATCAGGTACCAAGTCTCTATACCAAGTTTGGACTTCGTACATCAAAGCATTGCTGAGATACAAGCTCACTTCCTGTATTGCAGCGCCCCCTATAGAGGCCAAATGATGCCAATTTCCTAGTGCGTCCTCACAATCAGATACCAAGTCCCTGTACCAAGTTTGGACTTCATACATTAAAGCGTAGCCGAGATGTTAGCCCACTTCCTGTTAGGCGGCATCGTCGCCATGTGTGATTTGCTGTCACGGGCAAATAAACTTAAAATTAAAAAATCTGACAAGTATCGTTTGTGCGGCTCGGTCTGAAGATCATCTCCGCCAAGTTCTGAGAAAATCGGAAGAAATTTGTAACCGCTGAAACTTTTCGTAGAGTTTGGACTAAATCCAACATGGCGGAGGTCCAATATGGCGGAAAGTGACGGGATAGGGGTCGATGAACTTGGGATGTTCCAAGGATTAAGACGCTACCTCAATTGTGAAAATCAGACAAAAGAGTCAAGGATCACGCGCATGAACGCATGTCCAGCATTGAACTGGTGGTGGCGCTAGAGTGTTCAATGTATATGCATAAAAATTGCTGTGAGTGATTGGGACAGTGTCCTGACTAATGGTATCGAGTTTTGTTATGTTAACTCAAAGCGTCACGGAGATGTTAGTCCACTTCCTGTTTGGCGGCTTCATCACCATATTTGATTGGCTGTTACAGGCAAACAAAAATGAAATTGAAAAATCTGACAAGTATCGTTTTTGCGGCTCGGGCAGAAGATCATCTCCGCCAAGTTCTGTGAAAATCGGATGAAATTTGTAACCGCTGAAACTTTTCGTAGAGTTTGGACTAAATCCAATATGTCGGAGGTCCAATATTGCAGAAAGTGACGGGATAGGAGTCGATGAACTCGGGATGGTCCAGGGATTCAGACGCTACCTCAATTGTGAAAATCAGACAAAAGAGTCAAGGAATACGCGCATGAACGCATGTCCAGCATTAAACTGGTGGTGGCGCTAGAGTATTCAATGTATGCATAAAAATTGCTGTGAGAGATTGGGACAGTGTCCTGACTAATGGTACCGAGTTTTGTTATGTTAGCTCAAAATGCCACAGAGATGTTAGTCCACTTCCTGTTTGGCAGCTTCATCGCCATATTTGATTGGCTGTCACGGGCAAACAAAAATGAAATTGAAAAATCTGACAAGTATCTTTTGTGCGGCTCGGGAAGAAGATCATCTCCGCCAAGTTCCATGAAAATCGGATGAAATTTCTGACCGCTGAAACTTTTTGTAGAGTTTGGACTAAATCCAATATGACGGAGGTCCAATATGGCGGAAAGTGACGTAATAGGGTTCATTGAAATTAGGTCGGTCCAGGGATTCCAACGGTGCCTGATATGTGAAAATCGGACGCACCGTTCAATGGTCACATGCGTGAATGCAATCCAGGTTCGACCCATTGGTGGCGCTAGAGTGTTGGGCATAGAGTTCTGTAAATTGGTGAGAGTCATCATGGGACAGTGCTGAATCAGTGTGCCAAATGTCATAACTTTAGACCCAGCGGTTCAATTTTCGGCCAGATTTTGACCTGTTGGTGGCGCTAGATGGCTGGGTTTAGAGGTCCGTAAATGAGTGTGAGTGGTCAGTGGAGTGTCCCGAAACTTTCTGCCAAAAAATCTGAACTTTTTAGCCAGGCGTTCTATGGGCTGCCATAGACTCCAATGGCAGAAGTGTAATAATAGGAAAAGCTAGTAACTCAATGGGTGCCTTCGCAGCTTCGCTGCTTGGCCCCCAAATATAGCTGCAAGCAGCAATGCGGGGGCCAAGCAGTGCGCTATAGCAGGAATGGCGTTGCCATGGGATGAGCAAGCACTCACAGCAAGTTTGATGGCAATTGGATAAAGAACGGCTGAGAAATAAGCTAATTTACTTTGTTAAAGCACAACTAGAGGCCAAATTACACCAATGTCCTTGTGCGTTCTTACAATCAGCTCCCATATCCGTCTACCAAGTTTGGACTTCATACACCAAAGTGTTGCTGAGATGTGAGCTCACTTTCTTTATTGCAACACCCCTAGAGGCCAAATGAGACCACTTTCCTTGCATATCCTCACAATCAGCTAATATGTCCATGTATCAAGTTTGGACTTCATACAACGAAGTGTTGCTGAGATATGAGCCCACTTCCTGTATTACAGCGCCCCCTATAGAGGCCAAATGATGCCAATTTCCTACTGTGTCCTCACAATCAGATACCAAGTCCCTGTACCAAGTTTGGACTTCATACATCAAAGCGTTGCTGAGATACAAGCTCACTTCCTGTATTGCAGCGCCCCCTGTAGAGGCCAAATGACGCCAATTTCCTAGTGCATCCCCACAATCAGGTACCAAGTCTCTATACCAAGTTTGGACTTCATACATCAAAGCATTGCTGAGATACAAGCTCACTTCCTGTATTGCAGCGCCCCCTATAGAGGCCAAATGATGCCAATTTCCTAGTGCGTCCTCACAATCAGATACCAAGTCCCTGTACCAAGTTTGGACTTCATACATTAAAGCGTAGCCGAGATGTTAGCCCACTTCCTGTTAGGCGGCATCGTCGCCATGTGTGATTTGCTGTCACGGGCAAATAAACTTAAAATTAAAAAATCTGACAAGTATCGTTTGTGCGGCTCGGTCTGAAGATCATCTCCGCCAAGTTCTGTGAAAATCGGATGAAATTTGTAACCGCTGAAACTTTTCGTAGAGTTTGGACTAAATCCAACATGGCGGAGGTCCAATATGGCGGAAAGTGACGGGATAGGGGTCGATGAACTTGGGATGTTCCAAGGATTAAGACGCTACCTCAATTGTGAAAATCAGACAAAAGAGTCAAGGATCACGCGCATGAACGCATGTCCAGCATTGAACTGGTGGTGGCGCTAGAGTGTTCAATGTATATGCATAAAAATTGCTGTGAGTGATTGGGACAGTGTCCTGACTAATGGTATCGAGTTTTGTTATGTTAACTCAAAGCGTCACGGAGATGTTAGTCCACTTCCTGTTTGGCGGCTTCATCACCATATTTGATTGGCTGTTACAGGCAAACAAAAATGAAATTGAAAAATCTGACAAGTATCGTTTTTGCGGCTCGGGCAGAAGATCATCTCCGCCAAGTTCTGTGAAAATCGGATGAAATTTGTAACCGCTGAAACTTTTCGTAGAGTTTGGACTAAATCCAATATGTCGGAGGTCCAATATTGCAGAAAGTGACGGGATAGGAGTCGATGAACTCGGGATGGTCCAGGGATTCAGACGCTACCTCAATTGTGAAAATCAGACAAAAGAGTCAAGGAATACGCGCATGAACGCATGTCCAGCATTAAACTGGTGGTGGCGCTAGAGTATTCAATGTATGCATAAAAATTGCTGTGAGAGATTGGGACAGTGTCCTGACTAATGGTACCGAGTTTTGTTATGTTAGCTCAAAATGCCACAGAGATGTTAGTCCACTTCCTGTTTGGCAGCTTCATCGCCATATTTGATTGGCTGTCACGGGCAAACAAAAATGAAATTGAAAAATCTGACAAGTATCTTTTGTGCGGCTCAGGAAGAAGATCATCTCCGCCAAGTTCCATGAAAATCGGATGAAATTTCTGACCGCTGAAACTTTTTGTAGAGTTTGGACTAAATCCAATATGACGGAGGTCCAATATGGCGGAAAGTGACGTAATAGGGTTCATTGAAATTAGGTCGGTCCAGGGATTCCAACGGTGCCTGATATGTGAAAATCGGACGCACCGTTCAATGGTCACATGCGTGAATGCAATCCAGGTTCGACCCATTGGTGGCGCTAGAGTGTTGGGCATAGAGTTCTGTAAATTGGTGAGAGTCATCATGGGACAGTGCTGAATCAGTGTGCCAAATGTCATAACTTTAGACCCAGCGGTTCAATTTTCGGCCAGATTTTGACCTGTTGGTGGCGCTAGATGGCTGGGTTTAGAGGTCCGTAAATGAGTGTGAGTGGTCAGTGGAGTGTCCCGAAACTTTCTGCCAAAAAATCTGAACTTTTTAGCCAGGCGTTCTATGGGCTGCCATAGACTCCAATGGCAGAAGTGTAATAATAGGAAAAGCTAGTAACTCAATGGGTGCCTTCGCAGCTTCGCTGCTTGGCCCCCAAATATAGCTGCAAGCAGCAATGCGGGGGCCAAGCAGTGCGCTATAGCAGGAATGGCGTTGCCATGGGATGAGCAAGCACTCACAGCAAGTTTGATGGCAATTGGATAAAGAACGGCTGAGAAATAAGCTCATTTACTTTGTTAAAGCACAACTAGAGGCCAAATTACACCAATGTCCTTGTGCGTTCTTACAATCAGCTCCCATATCCGTCTACCAAGTTTGGACTTCATACACCAAAGTGTTGCTGAGATGTGAGCTCACTTTCTTTATTGCAACACCCCTAGAGGCCAAATGAGACCACTTTCCTTGCATATCCTCACAATCAGCTAATATGTCCATGTATCAAGTTTGGACTTCATACAACGAAGCGTTGCTGAGATATGAGCCCACTTCCTGTATTACAGCGCCCCCTATAGAGGCCAAATGATGCCAATTTCCTACTGTGTCCTCACAATCAGATACCAAGTCCCTGTACCAAGTTTGGACTTCATACATCAAAGCGTTGCTGAGATACAAGCTCACTTCCTGTATTGCAGCGCCCCCTGTAGAGGCCAAATGACGCCAATTTCCTAGTGCATCCCCACAATCAGGTACCAAGTCTCTATACCAAGTTTGGACTTCGTACATCAAAGCATTGCTGAGATACAAGCTCACTTCCTGTATTGCAGCGCCCCCTATAGAGGCCAAATGATGCCAATTTCCTAGTGCGTCCTCACAATCAGATACCAAGTCCCTGTACCAAGTTTGGACTTCATACATTAAAGCGTAGCCGAGATGTTAGCCCACTTCCTGTTAGGCGGCATCGTCGCCATGTGTGATTTGCTGTCACGGGCAAATAAACTTAAAATTAAAAAATCTGACAAGTATCGTTTGTGCGGCTCGGTCTGAAGATCATCTCCGCCAAGTTCTGAGAAAATCGGAAGAAATTTGTAACCGCTGAAACTTTTCGTAGAGTTTGGACTAAATCCAACATGGCGGAGGTCCAATATGGCGGAAAGTGACGGGATAGGGGTCGATGAACTTGGGATGTTCCAAGGATTAAGACGCTACCTCAATTGTGAAAATCAGACAAAAGAGTCAAGGATCACGCGCATGAACGCATGTCCAGCATTGAACTGGTGGTGGCGCTAGAGTGTTCAATGTATATGCATAAAAATTGCTGTGAGTGATTGGGACAGTGTCCTGACTAATGGTATCGAGTTTTGTTATGTTAACTCAAAGCGTCACGGAGATGTTAGTCCACTTCCTGTTTGGCGGCTTCATCACCATATTTGATTGGCTGTTACAGGCAAACAAAAATGAAATTGAAAAATCTGACAAGTATCGTTTTTGCGGCTCGGGCAGAAGATCATCTCCGCCAAGTTCTGTGAAAATCGGATGAAATTTGTAACCGCTGAAACTTTTCGTAGAGTTTGGACTAAATCCAATATGTCGGAGGTCCAATATTGCAGAAAGTGACGGGATAGGAGTCGATGAACTCGGGATGGTCCAGGGATTCAGACGCTACCTCAATTGTGAAAATCAGACAAAAGAGTCAAGGAATACGCGCATGAACGCATGTCCAGCATTAAACTGGTGGTGGCGCTAGAGTATTCAATGTATGCATAAAAATTGCTGTGAGAGATTGGGACAGTGTCCTGACTAATGGTACCGAGTTTTGTTATGTTAGCTCAAAATGCCACAGAGATGTTAGTCCACTTCCTGTTTGGCAGCTTCATCGCCATATTTGATTGGCTGTCACGGGCAAACAAAAATGAAATTGAAAAATCTGACAAGTATCTTTTGTGCGGCTCGGGAAGAAGATCATCTCCGCCAAGTTCCATGAAAATCGGATGAAATTTCTGACCGCTGAAACTTTTTGTAGAGTTTGGACTAAATCCAATATGACGGAGGTCCAATATGGCGGAAAGTGACGTAATAGGGTTCATTGAAATTAGGTCGGTCCAGGGATTCCAACGGTGCCTGATATGTGAAAATCGGACGCACCGTTCAATGGTCACATGCGTGAATGCAATCCAGGTTCGACCCATTGGTGGCGCTAGAGTGTTGGGCATAGAGTTCTGTAAATTGGTGAGAGTCATCATGGGACAGTGCTGAATCAGTGTGCCAAATGTCATAACTTTAGACCCAGCGGTTCAATTTTCGGCCAGATTTTGACCTGTTGGTGGCGCTAGATGGCTGGGTTTAGAGGTCCGTAAATGAGTGTGAGTGGTCAGTGGAGTGTCCCGAAACTTTCTGCCAAAAAATCTGAACTTTTTAGCCAGGCGTTCTATGGGCTGCCATAGACTCCAATGGCAGAAGTGTAATAATAGGAAAAGCTAGTAACTCAATGGGTGCCTTCGCAGCTTCGCTGCTTGGCCCCCAAATATAGCTGCAAGCAGCAATGCGGGGGCCTAGCAGAGCGCTATAGAGCAGAGTGCAGAGCAAGCACTCAGCAGCAAGAGGACAAATTACACCAACGTCTTTGTGCGTTCTCACAATCAGCTACCATGTCCCTCTACCAAGTTTGGACTTCATACACCAAAGTGTTGCTGAGATGTGAGCTCACTTTCTTTATTACAGCCCCCCTAGAGGCCAAATAAGACCACTTTCCTTCATGTCCTCACAATCAGCTAATATGTCCCTGTACCAAATTTGGACTTCATACACCGAAGTGTTGCTGAGATACGAGCTCATTTCCTGTATTACAGCGCCCCCTATAGAGGCTAAATGATGCCAATTTCCTAGTGTGTCATCATAATCAGGTAACAGGTCCTTATACCAAGTTTGGACTTTGTACACCAAAGCGTTGCTGAGATACAAGCTCACTTCCTGTATTACAGCGCCCCCTATAGAGGGCACATGATGCCAATTTCCTAGTGCGTCCTCACTATCAGATACCAAGTCCCTGTACCAAGTTTGGACTTCATACATTAAAGCATGGCCGAGATGTTAGCCCACTTCCTGTTTGGTGGCTTCATCGCCATATTTGATTGGCTGTCACGGGCAAACAAAAATGAAATTAAAAAATCTGACAAGTATCGTTTGTGCGGCTCGGTCTGAAGATCATCTCCGACAAGTTCTGTGAAAATCGGATGAAATTTGTAACCGCTGAAACTTTTCGTAGAGTTTGGACTAAATCCAATATGGCGGAGGTCCAGTATGGCCGAAAGTGGCGTAGTAGGGGTCAATCAACTCAAGTCAGTCCAGGGATTCCAACGGTGCTTAATTTGTGAAAATCGAACACACCGTTCAATTGTTACATGCGTAAATGTGAGTCCAGATTCGACCTATTGGTGGCGCTAGAGTGTTTGGCATAGAGTTCTGTAAATTGGTGAGAGTGATCATGGGACGGTCCTGAATCAGGGCGCTAAATTTCATAATAATAATGACTTGTGAATACCTTTCAACCCAGCTTTTCAACTTTCGGCCAAACTTTGACCTGTTGGTGGCGCTAGATGGCTGGGTTTAGAGATCTGTAAATTAGCGTTATTGGTCAGTGGAGTGTCCCGAAACTTTCTGGCAAAAAATCTGAACTTTTTAGCCAGGCGTTCTATGGGCTGCCATAGACTCCAATGGCAGAAGTTTTATAATAATAATAATAATAATAGGAAAAACTACTAACTCAATGGGTGCCTTCGCAGCTTCGCTGCTAGGCCCCCAATAATAATAATAATAAAAATAGGAAAAACTACTAAAACAATGGGTGCCTTCGCAGCTTCGCTGCTAGGCCCCCAATAATAAGAAAACTTAAGAAGAACAATAAGTGTGCTGCTTTGCAAGCACACTTAAATATAACCCCAAGCGGTGATTTACGGGGTCCGAGCAAAACGAACATGAGGTAGCATAGCTTTTTAGTTTTACATATGCTTTGATTGTTTGGGCACAATTGTTCAAAAGAAACGTGATTGGATTTCGGTTATTGGATTTCAGTTACTGGATTTCGGCTATCGGATTGGATCAAATCTTGAAAATGGGTTGTTGAAAGGGAAACAAGGATCCTGAAATTGGATTAGATCACATAATCTATTCTTGGTTTTGATCTGGATAAAACCTTCACTTTGTGTTCAAAACTTTTGAGTTGGATTGAAATAAATTTGATGCATAAAATTAGGATTACCCTGTGCTGTAACATTATAGTGTGCTAACCTCCACAACCTAATAGTATTCTAATAATACCCTATTCTAGTGTGCTAACCTCCACAACCCAACAGTATTCTAACAGTAGTATTCTAGTGCGCTAATCTCCACAACTCAATAGTATTCTAACAATACTCTATACTACAGGACTATGCATTTGTCATGGGTAAGATGAAGGGTCTGATAATGGATCCCACAGAATGGAATTGTATTTGTGGTGGTAGGTGAAGGGGGGTGGGGGTGGGTTCTGTGTTGGAGTCAGGGGGTCAAGAGCGTGCAGATTAGCTTCGGCATGTTAGCATACGCCATTTTCAAATATGGCGCTGCATGGAGCATTTGGAACCAGCTCCATGCACGAAAATCCGTGTTGGGCACGAGCTCTCATGCGCGTACATGTTGGTGGGCGGGTACCTATCCGGCGGCTACAGCCAAACGTTATTCAGTGCGTATTTCTTGAGGATCCTATGAGAAGACGTGCATATTATGGTTGTTTATCCATCATATGACAAATAAACAAATAAAGAAAATTGTATTGATCTTGTTTCGTTGTTGTTTGTCCCGAACAAACGTAGCCTAAACATATGAACAGCGGCATAAAGACCTTGTCTCGTTACACCATCCAACACGTTGCTCTCAACCTAGCCGCCCCCTTTGGAGCTTGCCAGAGGCTGAAGCACTAGGCTACTACATTTAAACACAATTATTGCCGCGAGGCATTCCAGCCTACGAATTTAATAAAAAGTAAACCATGCATAATTAAAAAAAAAAAAACTCAATTTAGGCTACTTCTCTATGCAATAAGGATTCCATTAGAGCACAGCGCACGTTCAATGAATGAAAATGGCCTTGTCTCGCAAACAGCTGGAAATTCCAACACTTTTTCAACTACACGAAACTTTACAGTGATCATCAAATACCCTCTATATTTAAATGCCCATCAGCCTCAACATTTAACTATATAATAAAAGTCAAAAAGTAAATTAAATCCCATACCAAAGCCGAAAATCGTCTGCGTTTGATAGCCTGGTATGCCGCTCCAAACAAAACGCATGTCTCACAATAACGTACAATGTAAGAAATAAAGGTCTGCCTCGAATAAGCATACCTCAAATAAATACTTGTGCTTTGCAGCCTAAGTAAATAGCAGACCCTGGACATAATTTAGGATTTACGGAAATGCAATCATACGATGTTGGGACGCCTGGCGATGCTCTGGCCGTCTACTGTGCCTCTGACACCGCTGCTTCATTTGGATGGTAACTCCACAGGTGAGCGCAAAGATTGGACGTCGTGGATGCGTAAGTAAACTGTTTTTTGCTGAGTCCGCAGACAATATTCTCTTTAACCGTTACTTTACCATCTGCGGTGTACAACTCAAAGTAAAGACTCCACATTTTAGATGAGTTGGGGACGTAAAGGCTGACCGTTTTGTGCGTTATCTTCAATACTATCTTCAATATTATTTTCAAAACAGGGTGGCTATTGAGGGCTCTGGCTCCAGTCATTATTGTGGCTACTGGCTATTATTGGCTTGATTTGGTCATGGGCCAACGCTAGAATACGTTTAGAGCACCCGCTATGAGATGGCAAACAATAAAATAAAAAACAAACTAATCATAGACTGTAAAAATGCGCTACACTTGGCACTAAAAACCGAATAGTTTATTTATAGTTCGTCTACGGATATTTCACGTCAAGTTCGAATGCATATTTGCAGCAGGACAGCAAGCAGACCGCTCCTAGTTAGAGCCGCTGTGTTATCCAATGAAATTAAGTTGCGCTTCAGGGCGACTCCACTCGGACTCCATGCGCGTTCCCGAGCAACTTTTTCTTCTTCTTGTTATGAGGCAAGGACTTTATGTGCATTATCGCCACCCTCTTACTGGAGGATGACACTCTTTTTACAGAATATCCAATAAAAATCGACGTTGGTCCATGCGTCATTTCCAGCTTTGTAACTGGCGCATGGTCAGAGTCGACTGGCGCTGGGTCCGAACCCCAGTGTTCAAGATGGCGTTGACTATGAATTGGCCGGATTTACTAGCCTAGCCTCCACCATTCATTTGTATGGAGGGCGGGACTTAGTCACTCTCTCCAGTTATATATAATACCTCCATGGTTGGAGTCAATAAGATGAAAAGCCTATAATTATACAGTTATACTTGCCTTGCACGACAAGTCCTGACTAGTAGCTGTAACGTTAGTGTGCTAACCTCCACAACCCAACAGTATTCTTAACAGTATTCTATTCTAGTATGCTAACCTCAACCCAACTGAAGGAACTGTAGGGGGCGATGTGGGTCGAGGTAGATTGAGTGTGTGGCGAGCAGGCAGAGCCTCGGTCAGAAGGCTCAATGGTATGGAGTGATGACACGGAGATGGCAGGTTTCAGTGCAACACAAGTGAACTTTATTTGAGTTTCAATTCATCTGTTCTTTTGTTCTTTACTTGTATGTGTGCTGCATCAAAGAGGAAACAAACAGAAAATGGAGTAATCAGTGAAATGGGGTAAATCAATACAGATCCCAACTCACAAACAAACCAATTGACATTTGAACAATAAACTGAAATCATATGGCTATATAAGGTACAACTAAACAATACTTGACATCCCAAGTCAACCAACATCACCTAATCATCTCTCTTACATGGGACTCCAACACACCAAACCAACAAACAAAGACCTTAACTTTACACATGATGGCAGAGCTACTCTACAAACTGATACACATCACAAAAGTCATAGTGAGGGTCATTAAAGTGATGACTTACGTTAACTCAAAGACGCACACAGAGCAGGACACACTGGAGTGCTGGGTTGAGATGAACAAAAGAGTGAACTGAGGGCGAGCAAACAATTTATCCTGGTCTGAGCCCCTGCTCCGGAGCTACAGGGTTTCCCAGCAGGTAAACTGGGTGTGGTTAGGTGTCAAAGCCAAACAATCCTGCAATTTCTCCACAGCACTTTCACCTCAAGCCCTCCTTACACTGACAGACTTTGGAAAGATTTGCAAAGATTTGGAAAAGATTTTTGAAAGACTACAGTCTCAGACCCTCTCACATCTAAAGACAAGTAGTAGAGTTCACAGTAAAGTCACAGACTATGATTTTGCAATGACTAGGGATCTTGCAGGGTCACTATTTACAAGACTGCAACACGATTCCTTTAAATTATTACCCATTGTGCAATAGATAAACAGGAACTGAAAATTATAGCCTACTAAACTCAAAGTCGTATTTTCGTGTTTCTGCAGCATTGTTTCATGCGTGACATCCTTAACCGATATAGAGTTGTTCTGTCAAGTGGAAGAGCCGACTAAATATGTATAAGAAATGACAAATATTATAAGACTAACAAATAATTATAGGCTACAGCTGTGTCGGAGTCAATAAGATAAACAGCTTATAATTATACAGTAATACTTGCCATGCTCTACAAGTCCATATTGACAAGTAGCTGTAATGTTATAGTGTGTTAACCTCCACAACCCAACAGCATTCTATTGTAGTATGCTCACATCCACAACCCAATAGTATTCTAACACTAATGCTTCAAGTGGGATTTGAACTCTCAACCTAAGGATTACCCGTACAAGGCATTATCCCACTGAGCCACTGTCAATCCTACATGTTGGCCAGTCACATTCACATGGTGAAAATGTGTATTGGTAAACACACAACAAGAAAAACTCCAAGCATGGAGGGGCAATTAGACATTTGTAGAGATGAACACTAATAGATGAAATATAAATATGATAGACTTAATGATGAAGGAAAAATAGTAAACAAAGAAGTTCCCCTGAATGTCATAGAGTGTCTCGCCATTCTGATTCTTGGCAACTGATGAGTGTGAATGTTGATTGGCTGATGTCATTCAGGTGCTGTTCAATGGTGTGAATCTTCAATAACCAATAGTATTCGAGCTTGAGCCTAAAGCACTACCGGAGATTCGAACCCTCAACCTAACAAACACCAGCACTAGGCATTATCCCACTGAGCCACTGACAATCCTACATATTTAGCAGCCACATTCACATGGTGAAAATGTGTGTTGGCAAACACACAACATCAAGAAAATTCCTAGCATACATTTGACAATAGAATTAAGGGCTTTATAAAAAGGAGTACAGATCTGAAAATGTGCACTGTTAATGGTATCCACATAATGATGGTTGTATGGTTGTTCTCCAAGGAAAAACAATTACTTATATAGGAATATAGGTGATATAGGAGAAATGGGCTGAGTGGTCGAACTTTACTGGTCTATATCTCTGAAATGGAACAACATATCCAAATTCTTTTGATAACTTTTGTGAGGCTTTGTCTAAACATTGTCTGTGAGAATTTTGGTGAAGATTTGATAAATTTTGAAGCCTGTGAAACTTTTTATGATGTTTGGCTTTTCTCTGAAATTGTGGCAAAAGTAAAAGTAAAATTTTTAGAGCATAAGACCAGGGTGAAAAAGATGCATCTAAATGTAGAGATTAATATGATGAAAGAATTTTGAGTCTAGGTCAATCTGGTAAGGAGAAATAAGCATTTTTGACAAGAGCGCCACCTTTGGGTGCAATACCCCAAATTTTGGGTTATGGGTAGTGGGGGGTACTGGTAACAATACTTGAAAATGTCAAGTTTCTAGGACTTACGGTTTATAGGAATATAGGTGATCTAGGAAAAATGGCCTAAGTGGTCTAACTTTATTGGCCTATATCTCTGAAATGGAACAAAATATCAAAATTCTGAGCAATAACCTTTGTGAGGCTTGGTCTAAACATTGTCTGTGAGAATTTTGGTGAAGATTTGATTATTTTTGAAGAGTGTGAAACTTTTTATAATGTTTGGCTTTTCCATGAAATTGTGTCAAAAGTAAACATTTTTAGACCATAAGACCAGGGCCAAAAAGATGCATCTAAGTTTAGAGATTAATATTATGAAAGAATTTTGAGTCTAGGTCAATCTGGTAAGTAGAAATTAGTATAATTAACTTTTTTTTCCAATAGCGCCACCTTTGGGTGCAGTACCCCACATTTTGGGTTATGGGTAGAGGGGGGTACTGGTAACCATACCTGAAAATTTGAAGAGTTTTGGAGTTTGGAGTTTGGAGTCTGCAGTATGACTTTTACAGAATTTTGGCCAAAAATGAACGGTACAGAAACAATAGGGGTCCTGCAGCTACGCGCAGACACCCGTGATCAACACTTTCAACAAGTGTCACATCAAAACATAGCTGATTTTTGTAGGGCTGAAACAGGGCTGAGTATTGCCACCGCCTCCGCCAGCCAGCCCCCCCCCACCTAATCACCCCTGCCCGTCCCACCCAGTCCTGCCCCGCCCCGCCCCTGCACGCACGCACGCATTAGAATGAACTGGATGGAACATGTTGTCATCAGTTTCACATCAAAAAATAAAGGATCGATGAAACACATCAGCAACTACAGATCAAAATGCAAAATTGCAAATTGCAGCAACCTCTACAGGTCAAAGGTCACCAAATGTTTTGTGCGTCCTCCTAATGGGGTCATGAATCTATGTAGTAAGTTTGGTTATGATACATGGCAGGGTTGCTGAGATATGAGCTCACTTCCTGTTTGGCACCTTCGCCATCATTTTTGATTGGCTGTTACGGAAGAATGCTTTTGTCAATTGTTCCAGAAAGCAATATATTGATAGGGTATGGTCTGAAGATAGTCTCTGCCAATTTTGGTGAAGATCAGATTAAATTTGTGACCTGTGAAAACTTTTTGATGTTTTTGATTAAATCCAATATGGCGGCCGAATCAATTATGATGACATCACAAGTTGGCCTGGGTTGGCCTAAGGACGTCCAACAGTATTACCTGAAACCACTAGTGCATTTTAATTCTAAGCACAACAGCAGCTACAGGCCAAAAGGCATGTTTCTTAATTACAGCGCCCCCTAGAGGTCAAAGGTCACCAGATTTTTTGAGTGTCCCTCTGATTGGGTCTTGAGTCCATGCACCCAGTTTGGCTTTGATAAATGCAAGGGTTGCTGAGATATGAGCTCACTTCCTGTTTGGCGGCTTCGCCGCAAATTTCGATTGGCTGTTACAGCCGAATGCTTCTGTCAATTGTTCCAGAAAGCAAAGCACTGATAAGGCATGGTCTGAAGATGGTCTCTGCCAATTTTGGTGAGGATCCGCTGAAATTTGTGACCTGCGAAAACTTGTATGTGTTTTTGATTAAATCCAATATGGCGGCCGAATCAATTACGATGACATCACAAGCTGTCTTGGGTCGGCCTAAGGACCTCCAACAGTATTACCAGACACCACTAGTGCGTTTTAATTCTGACCACAACTGCAGCTACAGGCCAAAAGGCATGTTTCTTAATTACAGCGCCCCCTAGAGGTCAAAGGTCACCAGATTTCTTGAGCGTCCCCCTGATTGGGTCCTGAGTCCATGTACTAAGTTTGGTTATGATAGATGAATGGGTTGCTGAGATATGAGCTCACTTCCTGTTTGGCGGCTTCGCCACATATTTCGATTGGCTGTTACGGGCAAACGGCTTGAGTTCCGAAGACGAAAAGGAATAACTTTTGTGAGGCTTGGTCTGAAGATCAAGTGACTCAGATTTGGTGATGATCGGACAACATTTGTGACCTTTGAAGACTTTTTAGTGTTTTTGATGAAATCCAAAATGGCGGAAAATCCATCATGGCGGAAAATGACGTCATAGGGTGCGTTGAACTCGGATTGGTCCATGGATTCCAATGATACCTCATTTTTGACAATCGGCCATACGGGTCAAAAGTTACGTGCGTGAACGCACGTCCAACTTTGGCCTGTTGGTGGCGCTAGAGTGCTCAAGGTGCTGGTACATGGACTCAGGACCCAATCAGGTCACAAATTTTGTCCGATCGTCACCAAACTTGACACACATGATCTTCAGACCAAGCCTCACAAAAGTTGTGGTGTTTTGTCTTCGGAACTATAACCGTTCGCGCATAACAGCCAATCGAAATTTGTGGCGAAGCCGCCAAACAGGAAGTGAGCTCATATCTCAGTAACCCATTGATCTATCATAACCAAACTAAGTACATGGACTCAGGACCCAATCAGGGGGATGCACAAGAAATCTGGTGACCTTTGACCTCTAGGGGGCGCTGTAATTAAGAAACATGCCTTTTGGCCTGTAGCTGCAGTTGTGCTTAGAATTAAAATACACTAGTGGTGTCTGGTAATACTGTTGGAGGTCCTTAGGCCGACCCAAGCCAACTTGTGATGTCATCGTAATTGATTCGGCCGCCATATTGCATTTAATCAAAAACACGTACAAGCTTTCGCAGGTCACAAATTTCATCTGTTCTTCACCAAAATTGGCAGAGACAATCTTCAGACAATGCCTGATGAGTGCATTGCTTTCTGGAACAATTGACAGAAGCATTGACCTGCACCAGCCAATCGAAATTTGCGGCGAAGCCACCAAACAGGAAGTGATTTCATATCTCAGCAACGCTTTCATGTATCAAAACCAAATTTAGTACATGTACCTCAGACCCCATCGGGAGGACGCTCAATAAATTTGGTGACATTTGACCTCTAGGGGGCACTGTAATTGACAAAAATGCATTTTGGCCAGTAGTTGCTGACCAAACTTACTACATATATTCATTACCCCATTAGGAGGACGCTCAAAAAATATGGTGACCTTTGACCTCTAGGGGGTGCTGCAATTAGCAATATTGCATTTTGATGTGTAGTTGCTGATGTGTTATATCAATCTTTTACTTTTTGATGTGAAACTGATGACAACATGTTCCATCCAGTTAATTCTAATGCGTGCGTGCAAGGGAAGGGCAGGGCAGGACGGGATGGGACGGGCTGGGGTGATTAGGTGGGGGGGGGGCTGGCTGGCGGAGGCGGTGGCAATACTCGGCCCTGTTGATCCCGGGTGTCTGCTGAGTTCTATCTTGTCACCGTGGCTACTCCGGCCTATACTGCTTGGCCCCCTCATTGCTGCTTGCAGCTATATTTGGGGGCCAAGCAGCGAAGCTGCGAGGCAACCCATAGTGATTCTACGTATTCTTATTATTGGGGGCCAAGCAGCGAAGCTGCGAGGCAACCCATAGTGATTCTATGTATTCTTATTGGGGGCCAAGCAGCGAAGCTGCGCGGCAACCCATAGTGATTCTACCTTTTCTTATTATTGGGGGCCAAGCAGCGAAGCTGCGCGGCAACCCATAGTGATTCTACGTATTCTTATTATTAGGGGTCCGAGCAGCGTAGCTGCAGGAACCCTATTGTTTCTGTACCGTTCATTTTTTGGCCAAAATTCTGTAAAAATCATACTGCAGCCTAAACCGTAACTCCAAAACTCTTGAAATTTTCAGGTATGGTTACCAGTACCCCCCTCTACCCATAACCCAAAATTTGGGGTACTGCACCCAAAGGTGGCGCTATTGGAAAAAAAAGTTAATTATGCTTATTTCTCCTTACCAGTATCACCTAGACTCAAAATTCTTTCAGAATATTAATCTCTAAACTCAGATGCATCTTTTTGGCCCTGGTCTTATGGTCTACAAATGTTTACTTTTTCCACAATTTCATGGAAAAGCCAAACATTATAAAAAGTTTCACACTCTTCAAAAATAATCGAATCTTCACCAAAATTCTCACAGACAATGTTTAGACCAAGCCTCACAAAAGTTATCGCTCAGAATTTTGATATTTTGTTCCATTTCAGAGATATAGGCCAATAAAGTTAGACCACTTAGGCCTTTTTTCCTAGATCACCTATATTCCTATAAACCGTAAGTCCTAGAAACTTGACATTTTCAAGTATTGTTACCAGTACCCCCCACTACCCATAACCCAAATTTGGGGTACTGCACCCAAAGGTGGCGCTATTGAAAAAAAAAGTTAATTATGCTTATTTCTCCTTACCAGTATCACCTAGACTCAAAATTCTTTCAGAATATTAATCTCTAAACTCAGATGCATCTTTTTGGCCCTGGTCTTATGGTCTACAAATGTTTACTTTTTCCACAATTTCATGGAAAAGCCAAACATTATAAAAAGTTTCACACTCTTCAAAAATAATCGAATCTTCACCAAAATTCTCACAGACAATGTTTAGACCAAGCCTCACAAAAGTTATCGCTCAGAATTTTGATATTTTGTTCCATTTCAGAGATATAGGCCAATAAAGTTAGACCACTTAGGCCTTTTTTCCTAGATCACCTATATTCCTATAAACCGTAAGTCCTAGAAACTTGACATTTTCAAGTATTGTTACCAGTACCCCCCACTACCCATAACCCAAATTTGGGGTACTGCACCCAAAGGTGGCGCTCTTGTCAAAAACGCTTATTTCTCCTTACCAGATTCACCTAGACTCAAAATTCTTTCATCATATTAATCTCTACATTCAGATGCATCTTTTTCACCCTGGTCTTATGCTCTAAAAATGTTTACTTTTGCCACAATTTCAGAGAAAAGCCAAACATCATTAAAAGTTTCACAGGCTTCAAAAATTATCAAATCTTCACCAAAATTCTCACAGACAATGTTTAGACAAAGCCTCACAAAAGTTATCAAAAGAATTTGGATACGTTGTTCCATTTCAGAGATATAGGCCAATAAAGTTCGACCACTCAGCCCATTTCTCCTATATCACCTATATTCCTATATGAGTAATTTTTTTTTCTTGGATAACAACCATACAACCATCATTAGGTGGATACCATTAACAGTGCACATTTTCAGATATGTACTCTTTTTTATAAAGCCCTTAATTCTATTGTCAAATGTATGCTAGGAATTTTCTTGATGTTGTGTGTTTGCCAACACACATTTTCACCATTTTCACCAAGTTTTCAGGTGTACTCTTTCAGGAAAGCCCTTCATTTTATTGTCAAATGTGTACTTGGAGTTTTTCTTGTGTGTTTACCAACACACATTTTCACCATTTGAATGTGACTGCTCAATGTGTATGATTGTCAGTGGCTGAGTGGGATAATGCCTAGTGCTGGTGTTTGTTAGGTTGAGAGTTCGAATCCTGCTAGAGCTTTAGGCTCAAGATGCACATGCTATTGGTTATTGAAGATTCACACTATTGAACAGCACCTGAATGACATCAGACAATTAACATTCACACTCATTAGTTGCCAAGAATCAGAATGCCGACACACTCTATGACATATAGGGGAACTTCTTTGTTTACTATTTTTCCTTCATCATTAAGTCTATCATATTTATATTTCATCCATTACTGTTCTTCTCTATAAATGTCTATTTGCCCCAGAATATCCAAAAGTTTTCAGGTGTACTCTTTCAGGAAAGCCCTTCATTTTATTGTCAAATGTGTACTTGGAGTTTTTCTTGTGTGTTTACCAACACACATTTTCACCATTTGAATGTGACTGCTGAATGTGTATGATTGTCAGTGGCAGAGTGGGATAATGCCTAGTGCTGGTGTTTGTTAGGTTGAGAGTTCAAATCCTGCTAGAGCTTTAGGCTCAAGATGCACATGCTATTGGTTATTGAAGATTCACACTATTGAACAGCACCTGAATGACATCAGACAATTAACATTCACACTCATTAGTTGCCAAGAATCAGAATGCCGACACACTCTATGACATATAGGGGAACTTCTTTGTTTACTATTTTTCCTTCATCATTAAGTCTATCATATTTATATTTCATCCATTACTGTTCTTCTCTATAAATGTCTAATTGCCCCAGAATATCCAAAAGTTTTCAGGTGTACTCTTTCAGGAAAGCCCTTCATTTTATTGTCAAATGTGTACTTGGAGTTTTTCTTGTGTGTTTACCAACACACATTTTCACCATTTGAATGTGACTGCTGAATGTGTATGATTGTCAGTGGCAGAGTGGGATAATGCCTAGTGCTGGTGTTTGTTAGGTTGAGAGTTCGAATCCTGCTAGAGCTTTAGGCTCAAGATGCACATGCTATTGGTTATTGAAGATTCACACTATTGAACAGCACCTGAATGACATCAGGCAATCAACATTCACACTCATTAGTTGCCAAGAATCAGAATGCCAACACACTCTATGACATATAGGGGAACTTCTTTGTTTACTATTTTTCCTTCATCATTAAGTCTATCATATTTATATTTAACCCTTAGAACCCTAAGCTGTTTTTAGGGCATTTTCACTACCTTTATTCATAAGGATTTATTCTGGTCATTGTAAGTGCCACACACATATATTATATATTGTTTTTTTCAGGAGAGTTTAGGCTATTCAGATCTGCCATCATTTCATGTATTAATACTAGCATTGATTTTATTTTGATTTTTAAAGAATTAAAATATAAAAAGTGTATTATAAAAATTCTTATATTTCGACATGTATCTCACCACTGCAAGCTCACAGCTCTACATGCATTTCATGTGTGTGTAGGGCAGACTGTCCTGAATCGGGCAATATAATTGCCATGTTGGAGGTATACTCTGGGGCTGAGCAATTTACAGAAATATTTGCTGTGTGATTTACGGAAATAAATGCCATTTTTTATTTAGTGATGAAAAATGACCTTTCTGCGCTCCATATCTGTGACATGAACTGATCTGACCTGACTTGACCCGAGGTTGCGTGTTAGCCTGCGTGCCTGTGTGTATGCAGTCATAATAATTCTCAACTCTTTACTGCATTGCCATGAACAAAGTAAAGGCAAAAAAGGTGTTTATTTGTTGAACAAATTGGGATGCAATGTGAGCCTTGAATTGGATGCCATGCAGGAATTTGCTAGGATCTCAAAACCGGAATATGAACATGCTTTGCCATAGAGAAACACATGATAGCATTGGATTATAAACATGCTTTGCCACAAGAACAGACAAAAACGTGGGGTAAGTCCAGCTATATGAAGTTATTATTTTGCTGTCACTTCGTCTGTTTTATAACCCAGAAGGATGTACTTGGTATCAAATGATAGCTCTGAGTCTCCTCTTTCATCTGACATGCGTGGCATATCTATGCGATCACGGGTCCGCGAGTAATTCAAACGAGAGTAATGAGTGTGCAGCGTTGGTTTGTGTACATGACGTTATTATTTTGCAGTCACTTCGTCTGATTTTATAAGCCAGAAGGATCGATAAACATGGTACCAATGGATAGCCCTGTGCCCCCTCTTTCATCTGATATGCTTGCCATATCGATGCGATAACGGGTTCGCGAGTAATTCAAACTAGAGTAATGTGTGTGCAGGTGAATGCAGAGAAGTATAGACTGTAAATATGATGCAATTTGATTTAATTTCATGATTTTTTTTTATTTTCATACTTGATCGTACAGACAAGTGTGTAGTCTCGTTGGAAAGCCCCACTTCTGCTCTGTCGTGCAATAAAGGTTTCATCTCGCTGCGATGAACCGTTCCGGAGCAATGTAACAGAGAAGAAAGGGTGTGTTTTTTGACGCACTTTGCGTCAATCGGGTTCTAAGGGTTAATCTATTAGTGTTCATCTCTACAAATGTCTAATCGCCCCTCCATGCTTGGAGTTTTTCTTGTGTGTTTACCAATACACATTTTCACCATGTGAATGTGACTGGCAAAGATGTAGGATTGACAGTGGCTTAGTGGGATAATGCCTTGTACTGGTCATCCTTATGTTGAGAGTTCAAATCCCACCTGAAGCATTAGTGTTAAAATACTGTTGGGTTGTGGAGGTTAGCATACTAGAATAGAATGCTGTTGGGTTGTGGAGGTTAGCACACTATAACATTACAGCATTACAGCTACTTGTCAATATGGACTTGTAGTGCAAGGCAAGTATAACTGTATAATTATACGCTGTTTGTCTTATTGACTCCGACACAGAACCCACCACCACAAATACAATTCAATTCTGTGGGAAACACTGCCTTCCATTATCAAACCCTTCATCTTATCCACAACAAATAAATAGTCCTGTAGAATCAAGTATTGTTAGAATACTGTTGGGTTGTGGAGGTTAGCACACTATAATGTTACAGCACAGGGTAATCCTAATTTTATGCATCAAATTTATTCCAATCCAACTCAAAAATTTTGAATGACACAAAGTGAAGGTTTTATCCAGATCAAAACCAAGAATAGATTATGTGATCTAATCCAATTTCAGGATCCTTGTTTCCCTTTGAACAACCCATTTTCAAGATTTGATCCAATCCGATAGCTGAAATCCGATAACCGAAATCCGATCACGTTTCTTTTGAACATTTGTGCCCAAACAATCAAAGCATATGTAAAACTAAAAAGCTATGCTATCATGTTCGTTTTGCTCGGACCCCGTAAATCACCGCTTGCGGTTATATTTAGGGGTCCGAGCAGCGTAGCTGCAGGAACCCTATTGTTTCTGTACCGTTCATTTTTTGGCCAAAATTCTGTAAAAGTCATACTGCAGCCTAAACCGTAACTCCAAAACTCTTGAAATTTTCAGGTATGGTTACCAGTACCCCCCTCTACCCATAACCCAAAATTTGGGGTACTGCACCCAAAGGTGGCGCTATTGAAAAAAAAAGTTAATTATGCTTATTTCTCCTTACCAGATTCACCTAGACTCAAAATTCTTTCAGAATATTAATCTCTAAACTCAGATGCATCTTTTTGGCCCTGGTCTTATGGTCTACAAATGTTTACTTTTTCCACAATTTCATGGAAAAGCCAAACATTATAAAAAGTTTCACACTCTTCAAAAATAATCGAATCTTCACCAAAATTCTCACAGACAATGTTTAGACCAAGCCTCACAAAAGTTATCGCTCAGAATTTTGATATTTTGTTCCATTTCAGAGATATAGGCCAATAAAGTTAGACCACTTAGGCCTTTTTTCCTAGATCACCTATATTCCTATAAACCGTAAGTCCTAGAAACTTGACATTTTCAAGTATTGTTACCAGTACCCCCCACTACCCATAACCCAAATTTGGGGTACTGCACCCAAAGGTGGCGCTCTTGTCAAAAACGCTTATTTCTCCTTACCAGATTCACCTAGACTCAAAATTCTTTCATCATATTAATCTCTACATTCAGATGCATCTTTTTCACCCTGGTCTTATGCTCTAAAAATGTTTACTTTTGCCACAATTTCAGAGAAAAGCCAAACATCATTAAAAGTTTCACAGGCTTCAAAAATTATCAAATCTTCACCAAAATTCTCACAGACAATGTTTAGACAAAGCCTCACAAAAGTTATCAAAAGAATTTGGATACGTTGTTCCATTTCAGAGATATAGGCCAATAAAGTTCGACCACTCAGCCCATTTCTCCTATATCACCTATATTCCTATATGAGTAATTTTTTTTTCTTGGATAACAACCATACAACCATCATTAGGTGGATACCATTAACAGTGCACATTTTCAGATATGTACTCTTTTTTATAAAGCCCTTAATTCTATTGTCAAATGTATGCTAGGAATTTTCTTGATGTTGTGTGTTTGCCAACACACATTTTCACCATTTTCACCAAGTTTTCAGGTGTACTCTTTCAGGAAAGCCCTTCATTTTATTGTCAAATGTGTACTTGGAGTTTTTCTTGTGTGTTTACCAACACACATTTTCACCATTTGAATGTGACTGCTCAATGTGTATGATTGTCAGTGGCTGAGTGGGATAATGCCTAGTGCTGGTGTTTGTTAGGTTGAGAGTTCAAATCCTGCTAGAGCTTTAGGCTCAAGATGCACATGCTATTGGTTATTGAAGATTCACACTATTGAACAGCACCTGAATGACATCAGACAATTAACATTCACACTCATTAGTTGCCAAGAATCAGAATGCCGACACACTCTATGACATATAGGGGAACTTCTTTGTTTACTATTTTTCCTTCATCATTAAGTCTATCATATTTATATTTCATCCATTACTGTTCTTCTCTATAAATGTCTATTTGCCCCAGAATATCCAAAAGTTTTCAGGTGTACTCTTTCAGGAAAGCCCTTCATTTTATTGTCAAATGTGTACTTGGAGTTTTTCTTGTGTGTTTACCAACACACATTTTCACCATTTGAATGTGACTGCTGAATGTGTATGATTGTCAGTGGCAGAGTGGGATAATGCCTAGTGCTGGTGTTTGTTAGGTTGAGAGTTCAAATCCTGCTAGAGCTTTAGGCTCAAGATGCACATGCTATTGGTTATTGAAGATTCACACTATTGAACAGCACCTGAATGACATCAGACAATTAACATTCACACTCATTAGTTGCCAAGAATCAGAATGCCGACACACTCTATGACATATAGGGGAACTTCTTTGTTTACTATTTTTCCTTCATCATTAAGTCTATCATATTTATATTTCATCCATTACTGTTCTTCTCTATAAATGTCTAATTGCCCCAGAATATCCAAAAGTTTTCAGGTGTACTCTTTCAGGAAAGCCCTTCATTTTATTGTCAAATGTGTACTTGGAGTTTTTCTTGTGTGTTTACCAACACACATTTTCACCATTTGAATGTGACTGCTGAATGTGTATGATTGTCAGTGGCAGAGTGGGATAATGCCTAGTGCTGGTGTTTGTTAGGTTGAGAGTTCGAATCCTGCTAGAGCTTTAGGCTCAAGATGCACATGCTATTGGTTATTGAAGATTCACACTATTGAACAGCACCTGAATGACATCAGGCAATCAACATTCACACTCATTAGTTGCCAAGAATCAGAATGCCAACACACTCTATGACATATAGGGGAACTTCTTTGTTTACTATTTTTCCTTCATCATTAAGTCTATCATATTTATATTTAACCCTTAGAACCCTAAGCTGTTTTTAGGGCATTTTCACTACCTTTATTCATAAGGATTTATTCTGGTCATTGTAAGTGCCACACACATATATTATATATTGTTTTTTTCAGGAGAGTTTAGGCTATTCAGATCTGCCATCATTTCATGTATTAATACTAGCATTGATTTTATTTTGATTTTTAAAGAATTAAAATATAAAAAGTGTATTATAAAAATTCTTATATTTCGACATGTATCTCACCACTGCAAGCTCACAGCTCTACATGCATTTCATGTGTGTGTAGGGCAGACTGTCCTGAATCGGGCAATATAATTGCCATGTTGGAGGTATACTCTGGGGCTGAGCAATTTACAGAAATATTTGCTGTGTGATTTACGGAAATAAATGCCATTTTTTATTTAGTGATGAAAAATGACCTTTCTGCGCTCCATATCTGTGACATGAACTGATCTGACCTGACTTGACCCGAGGTTGCGTGTTAGCCTGCGTGCCTGTGTGTATGCAGTCATAATAATTCTCAACTCTTTACTGCATTGCCATGAACAAAGTAAAGGCAAAAAAGGTGTTTATTTGTTGAACAAATTGGGATGCAATGTGAGCCTTGAATTGGATGCCATGCAGGAATTTGCTAGGATCTCAAAACCGGAATATGAACATGCTTTGCCATAGAGAAACACATGATAGCATTGGATTATAAACATGCTTTGCCACAAGAACAGACAAAAACGTGGGGTAAGTCCAGCTATATGAAGTTATTATTTTGCTGTCACTTCGTCTGTTTTATAACCCAGAAGGATGTACTTGGTATCAAATGATAGCTCTGAGTCTCCTCTTTCATCTGACATGCGTGGCATATCTATGCGATCACGGGTCCGCGAGTAATTCAAACGAGAGTAATGAGTGTGCAGCGTTGGTTTGTGTACATGACGTTATTATTTTGCAGTCACTTCGTCTGATTTTATAAGCCAGAAGGATCGATAAACATGGTACCAATGGATAGCCCTGTGCCCCCTCTTTCATCTGATATGCTTGCCATATCGATGCGATAACGGGTTCGCGAGTAATTCAAACTAGAGTAATGTGTGTGCAGGTGAATGCAGAGAAGTATAGACTGTAAATATGATGCAATTTGATTTAATTTCATGATTTTTTTTTATTTTCATACTTGATCGTACAGACAAGTGTGTAGTCTCGTTGGAAAGCCCCACTTCTGCTCTGTCGTGCAATAAAGGTTTCATCTCGCTGCGATGAACCGTTCCGGAGCAATGTAACAGAGAAGAAAGGGTGTGTTTTTTGACGCACTTTGCGTCAATCGGGTTCTAAGGGTTAATCTATTAGTGTTCATCTCTACAAATGTCTAATCGCCCCTCCATGCTTGGAGTTTTTCTTGTGTGTTTACCAATACACATTTTCACCATGTGAATGTGACTGGCAAAGATGTAGGATTGACAGTGGCTTAGTGGGATAATGCCTTGTACTGGTCATCCTTATGTTGAGAGTTCAAATCCCACCTGAAGCATTAGTGTTAAAATACTGTTGGGTTGTGGAGGTTAGCATACTAGAATAGAATGCTGTTGGGTTGTGGAGGTTAGCACACTATAACATTACAGCATTACAGCTACTTGTCAATATGGACTTGTAGTGCAAGGCAAGTATAACTGTATAATTATACGCTGTTTGTCTTATTGACTCCGACACAGAACCCACCACCACAAATACAATTCAATTCTGTGGGAAACACTGCCTTCCATTATCAAACCCTTCATCTTATCCACAACAAATAAATAGTCCTGTAGAATCAAGTATTGTTAGAATACTGTTGGGTTGTGGAGGTTAGCACACTATAATGTTACAGCACAGGGTAATCCTAATTTTATGCATCAAATTTATTCCAATCCAACTCAAAAATTTTGAATGACACAAAGTGAAGGTTTTATCCAGATCAAAACCAAGAATAGATTATGTGATCTAATCCAATTTCAGGATCCTTGTTTCCCTTTGAACAACCCATTTTCAAGATTTGATCCAATCCGATAGCTGAAATCCGATAACCGAAATCCGATCACGTTTCTTTTGAACATTTGTGCCCAAACAATCAAAGCATATGTAAAACTAAAAAGCTATGCTATCATGTTCGTTTTGCTCGGACCCCGTAAATCACCGCTTGCGGTTATATTTAGGGGTCCGAGCAGCGTAGCTGCAGGAACCCTATTGTTTCTGTACCGTTCATTTTTTGGCCAAAATTCTGTAAAAGTCATACTGCAGCCTAAACCGTAACTCCAAAACTCTTGAAATTTTCAGGTATGGTTACCAATACCCCCCTCTACCCATAACCCAAAATTTGGGGTACTGCACCCAAAGGTGGCGCTATTGAAAAAAAAAGTTAATTATGCTTATTTCTCCTTACCAGATTCACCTAGACTCAAAATTCTTTCAGAATATTAATCTCTAAACTCAGATGCATCTTTTTGGCCCTGGTCTTATGGTCTACAAATGTTTACTTTTTCCACAATTTCATGGAAAAGCCAAACATTATAAAAAGTTTCACACTCTTCAAAAATAATCGAATCTTCACCAAAATTCTCACAGACAATGTTTAGACCAAGCCTCACAAAAGTTATCGCTCAGAATTTTGATATTTTGTTCCATTTCAGAGATATAGGCCAATAAAGTTAGACCACTTAGGCCTTTTTTCCTAGATCACCTATATTCCTATAAACCGTAAGTCCTAGAAACTTGACATTTTCAAGTATTGTTACCAGTACCCCCCACTACCCATAACCCAAATTTGGGGTACTGCACCCAAAGGTGGCGCTCTTGTCAAAAACGCTTATTTCTCCTTACCAGATTCACCTAGACTCAAAATTCTTTCATCATATTAATCTCTACATTCAGATGCATCTTTTTCACCCTGGTCTTATGCTCTAAAAATTTTTACTTTTGCCACAATTTCAGAGAAAAGCCAAACATCATAAAAAGTTTCACAGGCTTCAAAAATTATCAAATCTTCACCAAAATTCTCACAGACAATGTTTAGACAAAGCCTCACAAAAGTTATCAAAATAATTTGGATACGTTGTTCCATTTCAGAGATATAGGCCAATAAAGTTCGACCACTCAGCCCATTTCTCCTATATCACCTATATTCCTATATGAGTAATTTTTTTTTCTTGGATAACAACCATACAACCATCATTAGGTGGATACCATTAACAGTGCACATTTTCAGATATGTACTCTTTTTTATAAAGCCCTTAATTCTATTGTCAAATGTATGCTAGGAATTTTCTTGATGTTGTGTGTTTGCCAACACACATTTTCACCATTTGAATGTGACTGCTCAATGTGTATGATTGTCAGTGGCTGAGTGGGATAATGCCTAGTTCTGGTGTTTGTTAGGTTGAGAGTTCGAATCCTGCTAGAGCTTTAGGCTCAAGATGCACATGCTATTGGTTATTGAAGATTCACACTATTGAACAGCACCTGAATGACATCAGACAATTAACATTCACACTCATTAGTTGCCAAGAATCAGAATGCCGACACACTCTGACATATAGGGTGAACTTCTTTGTTTACTATTTTTCCTTCATCATTAAGTCTATCATATTTATATTTCATCCATTACTGTTCTTCTCTATAAATGTCTAATTGCCCCAGAATATCCAAAAGTTTTCAGGTGTACTCTTTCAGGAAAGCCCTTCATTTTATTGTCAAATGTATACTTGGAGTTTTTCTTGTGTGTTTACCAACACACATTTTCACCATTTGAATGTGACTGCTGAATGTGTATGATTGTCAGTGGCAGAGTGGGATAATGCCTAGTGCTGGTGTTTGTTAGGTTGAGAGTTCGAATCCTGCTAGAGCTTTAGGCTCAAGATGCACATGCTATTGGTTATTGAAGATTCACACTATTGAACAGCACCTGAATGACATCAGACAATTAACATTCACACTCATTAGTTGCCAAGAATCAGAATGCCGACACACTCTATGACATATAGGGGAACTTCTTTGTTTACTATTTTTCCTTCATCATTAAGTCTATCATATTTATATTTCATCCATTACTGTTCTTCTCTATAAATGTCTAATTGCCCCAGAATATCCAAAAGTTTTCAGGTGTACTTTTTCAGGAAAGCCCTTCATTTTATTGTCAAATATATACTTGGAGTTTTTCTTGTGTGTTTACCAACACACATTTTCACCATGTGAATGTGACTACCCAATATGTAGGATTGTCAGTGGCTCAGTGGGATAATGCCTAGTGCTGGTGTTTGTTAGGTTGAGGGTTCGAATCCCCGGTAGTGCTTTAGGCTCTAGCTCGAATACTATTGGTTATTGAAGATTCACACCATTGAACAGCACCTGAATGACATCAGGCAATCAACATTCACACTCATCAGTTGCCAAGAATCAGAATGCCGAGACACTCTATGACATTCAGGGGAACTTCTTTGTTTACTATTTTTCCTTCATCATTAAGTCTATCATATTTATATTTAATCTATTAGTGTTCATCTCTACAAATGTCTAATCGCCCCTCCATGCTTGGAGTTTTTCTTGTGTGTTTACCAATACACATTTTCACCATGTAAATGTGACTGGCCAACATGTAGGATTGACAGTGGCTCAGTGGGATAATGCCTTGTACTGGTGATCCTTAGGTTGAGAGTTCAAATCCCACTTGAAGCATTAGTGGGTTGTGGATGTTAGCATACTACAATAGAATGCTGTTGGGTTGTGGAGGTTAACACACTATAACATTACAGCTACTTGTCAATATGGACTTGTAGTGCAAGGCAAGTATTACTGTATAATTATAAGCTGTAGCCTATAATTATTTGTTATTCTTATAATATTTGTCATTTCTTATACATATTTAGTCGGCTCTTCCACTTGACAGAACAACTCTATATCGGTTAAGGATGTCACGCATGAAACAATGCTGCAGAAACACGAAAATACGACTTTGAGTTTAGTAGGCTATAATTTTCAGTTCCTGTTTATCTATTGCACAATGGGTAATAATTTAAAGGAATCGTGTTGCAGTCTTGTAAATAGTGACCCTGCAAGATCCCTAGTCATTGCAAAATCATAGTCTGTGACTTAAAACTCTACTACTTGTCTTTAGATGTGAGAGGGTCTGAGACTGTAGTCTTTCAAAAATCTTTTCCAAATCTTTGCAAATCTTTCCAAAGTTTACCTGCTGGGAAACCCTGTAGCTCCGGAGCAGGGGCTCAGACCAGGATAAATTGTTTGCTCGCCCTCAGTTCGCTCTTTTGTTCATCTCAACCCAGCACTCCAGTGTGTCCTGCTCTGTGTGCATCTTTAAGTTAACGTAAGTCATCACTTTAATCACCCTCACTATGACTTTTGTGATGTTTATCAGTTTGTAGAGTAGCTCTGCCATCATGTGTAAAGTTAAGGTCTTTGTTTGTTGGTTTGGTGTGTTGGAGTCCCATGTGAGAGATGATTAGGTGATGTTGGTTGACTTGGGATGTCAAGTATTGTTTAGTTGTACCTTAAATAGCCATATGATTTCAGTTTATTGTTCAAATGTCAATTGGTTTGTTTGTGAGTTGGGATCTGTACTGATTTACCCCATTTCACTGATTACTCCATTTTCTGTTTGTTTCCTCTTTGATGCAGCACACATACAAGTAAAGAACAAAAGAACAGATGAATTGAAACTCAAATAAAGTTAACTTGTGTTGCACCGAAACCTGCCATCTCTGTGTCATCACTCCATACCATTGAGCCTTCTGAGTCACACCATTGAACAGCACCTGAATGACATCAGGCAATTAACATTCACACTCATTACACACTGCTGGTGTTTGTTAGGTTGAGAGTTCGAATCCTGCTAGAGCTTGAAGCTCAAGATGCACATGCTATTGGTTATTGAAGATTGACACCATTGAACAGCACCTGAATGACATCAGGCAATTAACATTCACACTCATTAGTTGCCAAGAATCAGAATGCCGACACACTCTATGACATATAGGGGAACTTCTTTGTTTACTATTTTTCCTTCATCATTAAGTCTATCATATTTATATTTCATCCATTACTGTTCTTCTCTATAAATGTCTAATTGCCCCAGAATATCCAAAAGTTTTCAGGTGTACTCTTTCAGCAAAGCCCTTCATTTTATTGTCAAATGTATACTTGGAGTTTTTCTTGTGTGTTTACCAACACACATTTTCACCATGTGAATGTGACTGCCTATTATGTCGGATTGTTAGTGGCTCAGAGGGATAATGCCTAGTGCTGGTGTTTGTTAGGTTGAGAGTTCGAATCCTGCTAGAGCTTTAGGCTCAAGATGCACATGCTATTGGTTATTGAAGAGTCACACCATTGAACAGCACCTGAATGACATCAGGCAATCAACATTCACACTCATTAGTTGCCAAGAATCAGAATGCCGACACACTCGAAGACATATAGGGGAACTTCTTTTTTACTATTTTTCCTTCATCATTAAGTCTATCATATTTATATTTCATCCATTACTGTTCTTCTCTACAAATGTCTAATTGTCCCATAGGGATGTGCCAAGCGAGGCTTTTGAAACAGTGGCGCTTCTACAGCCAAACTGGTTTGATGCTTCGAAGCTTTTGACACACTACTCCACAACGCCATCTGGTGGTCAATAAAAATCCCAACACCAACATTACAGACATGCATGAATTTGCAGAAATGCACGAATACTCGAATACAAATGTTTTTATTTCAGAATATGATTTATTCTGCTGTGCTGGCGCTTAATCGGCTCTTTTTACGGAAGACATCACCAGCTTTGGAAAATGTACGTTTAAAAATATGAACTTTAGTATCTGCCTGCACCCGTCGGACTTGAACCCGCGAACAGTAGGCTATCATCCCGGATCGGGAGTCGAGCGTGCAGTCAACCGAGCTAAAAGCTCCTTCATAGGCACTATTCTTGACGTTGTTTAGGCTACTAATGTAGGCTACATATAGCCTAGCATACTGGCTAAAGTTACATTCATGTGGAACAGATGTGCCCGTAAGAGCCTGATATATACTGGCCAGAGCATGAAGATGGGGGATACACAGACTTATGTTAGACATTATGTATATAATTATTTAATGCATTAACAGTTTACCTATTTGGGTGAGTCTGTGCTGTGTTTTGAGACCTGCATGACGTATCAGTGAGGTAACGAAGCTTCGTTTCAATAGGTCACGTGACAACCTCATTTCAAGATAGGCTCCGAAGCGGTGTTTCGAAGCACTAGTGTTTCGCAAGCTCGAGACGTGTGTCGGGACTGTGTGTCGAGCGACCCATCCCTATTGTCCCAGAATTTCCAAACGTTTTCAGGTGTTCTCTTTCAGGAAAGCCCTTCATTTTATTGTCAAATGTATACTTGGAGTTTTTCTTGTGTGTTTACCAATACACATTTTCACCATGTGAATGTGACTGGCAAAGATGTAGGATTGACAGTGGCTTAGTGGGATAATGCCTTGTACTGGTCATCCTTATGTTGAGAGTTCAAATCCCACCTGAAACATTAGTGTTAAAATACTGTTGGGTTGTGGAGGTTAGCATACTAGAATAGAATGCTGTTGGGTTGTGGAGGTTAGCACACTATAACATTACAGCATTACAGCTACTTGTCAATATGGACTTGTAGTGCAAGGCAAGTATAACTGTATAATTATACGCTGTTTATCTTATTGACTCCGACACAGAACCCACCACCACAAATACAATTCAATTCTGTGGGAAACACTGCCTTCCATTATCAAACCCTTCATCTTATCCACAACAAATAAATAGTCCTGTAGAATCAAGTATTGTTAGAATACTGTTGGGTTGTGGAGGTTAGCACACTATAATGTTACAGCACAGGGTAATCCTAATTTTATGCATCAAATTTATTCCAATCCAACTCAAAAGTTTTGAACGACACAAAGTGAAGGTTTTATCCAGATCAAAACCAAGAATAGATTATGTGATCTAATCCAATTTCAGGATCCTTGTTTCCCTTTGAACAACCCATTTTCAAGATTTGATCGATCCAATCCGATAGCTGAAATCCGGTAACTGAAATCCGATAACCGAAATCCGATCACGTTTCTTTTGAACAATTGTGCCCAAACAATCAAAGCATATGTAAAACTAAAAAGCTATGCTATCATGTTCGTTTTGCTCGGACCCCGTAAATCACCGCTTGCGGTTATATTTATTAGGGGTCCGAGCAGCGTAGCTGCAGGAACCCTATTGTTTCTGTACCGTTCATTTTTTGGCCAAAATTCTGTAAAAATCATACTGCAGCCTAAACCGTAACTCCAAAACTCTTGAAATTTTCAGGTATGGTTACCAGTACCCCCCTCTACCCATAACCCAAAATTTGGGGTACTGCACCCAAAGGTGGCGCTATTGAAAAAAAAAGTTAATTATGCTTATTTCTCCTTACCAGATTCACCTAGACTCAAAATTCTTTCAGAATATTAATCTCTAAACTCAGATGCATCTTTTTGGCCCTGGTCTTATGGTCTACAAATGTTTACTTTTTCCACAATTTCATGGAAAAGCCAAACATTATAAAAAGTTTCACACTCTTCAAAAATAATCGAATCTTCACCAAAATTCTCACAGACAATGTTTAGACCAAGCCTCACAAAAGTTATCGCTCAGAATTTTGATATTTTGTTCCATTTCAGAGATATAGGCCAATAAAGTTAGACCACTTAGGCCTTTTTTCCTAGATCACCTATATTCCTATAAACCGTAAGTCCTAGAAACTTGACATTTTCAAGTATTGTTACCAGTACCCCCCACTACCCATAACCCAAATTTGGGGTACTGCACCCAAAGGTGGCGCTCTTGTCAAAAACGCTTATTTCTCCTTACCAGATTCACCTAGACTCAAAATTCTTTCATCATATTAATCTCTACATTCAGATGCATCTTTTTCACCCTGGTCTTATGCTCTAAAAATGTTTACTTTTGCCACAATTTCAGAGAAAAGCCAAACATCATAAAAAGTTTCACAGGCTTCAAAAATTATCAAATCTTCACCAAAATTCTCACAGACAATGTTTAGACAAAGCCTCACAAAAGCTATCAAAAGAATTTGGATACGTTGTTCCATTTCAGAGATATAGGCCAATAAAGTTCGACCACTCAGCCCATTTCTCCTATATCACCTATATTCCTATATGAGTATTTTTTTTTTCTTGGATAACAACCATACAACCATCATTAGGTGGATACCATTAACAGTGCACATTTTCAGATATGTACTCTTTTTTATAAAGCCCTTAATTCTATTGTCAAATGTATGCTAGGAATTTTCTTGATGTTGTGTGTTTGCCAACACACATTTTCACCATTTGAATGTGACTGCTCAATGTGTATGATTGTCAGTGGCTGAGTGGGATAATGCCTAGTGCTGGTGTTTGTTAGGTTGAGAGTTCGAATCCTGCTGGAGCTTTAGGCTCAAGATGCACATGCTATTGGTTATTGAAGATTCACACTATTGAACAGCACCTGAATGACATCAGACAATTAACATTCACACTCATTAGTTGCCAAGAATCAGAATGCCGACACACTCTATGACATATAGGGGAACTTCTTTGTTTACTATTTTTCCTTCATCATTAAGTCTATCATATTTATATTTCATCCATTACTGTTCTTCTCTATAAATGTCTAATTGCCCCAGAATATCCAAAAGTTTTCAGGTGTACTCTTTCAGGAAAGCCCTTCATTTTATTGTCAAATGTATACTTGGAGTTTTTCTTGTGTGTTTACCAACACACATTTTCACAGTGTGAATGTGACTGCCTAATATGTTGGATTGTTAGTGGCTCAGAGGGATAATGCCTAGTGCTGGTGTTTGTTAGGTTGAGAGTTCGAATCCTGCTAGAGCTTTAGGCTCAAGATGCACATGCTATTGGTTATTGAAGAGTCACACCATTGAACAGCACCTGAATGACATCAGGCAATCAACATTCACACTCATTAGTTGCCAAGAATCAGAATGCCGACACACTCTATGACATATAGGGGAACTTCTTTGTTTACTATTTTTCCTTCATCATTAAGTCTATCATATTTATATTTAATCTATTAGTGTTCATCTCTACAAATGTCTAATCGCCCCTCCATACTTGGAGTTTTTCTTGTGTGTTTACCAATACACATTTTCACCATGTGAATGTGACTGGCCAACATGTAGGATTGACAGTGGTTCAGTGGGATAATGCCTTGTACTGGTGATCCTTATGTTGAGTGTTCAAATCCCACCTTATATTTAGGGGTCCGAGCAGCGTAGCTGCAGGAACCCTATTGTTTCTGTACCGTTCATTTTTTGGCCAAAATTCTGTAAAAGTCATACTGCAGCCTAAACCGTAACTCCAAAACTCTTGAAATTTTCAGGTATGGTTACCAGTACCCCCCTCTACCCATAACCCAAAATTTGGGGTACTGCACCTAAAGGTGGCGCTATTGAAAAAAAAAGTTAATTATGCTTATTTCTCCTTACCAGATTCACCTAGACTCAAAATTCTTTCAGAATATTAATCTCTAAACTCAGATGCATCTTTTTGGCCCCGGTCTTATGGTCTACAAATGTTTACTTTTTCCATAATTTCATGGAAAAGCCAAACATTATAAAAAGTTTCACACTCTTCAAAAATAATCGAATCTTCACCAAAATTCTCACAGACAATGTTTAGACCAAGCCTCACAAAAGTTATCGCTCAGAATTTTGATATTTTGTTCCATTTCAGAGATATAGGCCAATAAAGTTAGACCACTTAGGCCTTTTTTCCTAGATCACCTATATTCCTATAAACCGTAAGTCCTAGAAACTTGACATTTTCAAGTATTGTTACCAGTACCCCCCACTACCCATAACCCAAATTTGGGGTACTGCACCCAAAGGTGGCGCTCTTGTCAAAAACGCTTATTTCTCCTTACCAGATTCACCTAGACTCAAAATTCTTTCATCATATTAATCTCTACATTCAGATGCATCTTTTTCACCCTGGTCTTATGCTCTAAAAATGTTTACATTTGCCACAATTTCAGAGAAAAGCCAAACATCATAAAAAGTTTCACAGGCTTCAAAAATTATCAAATCTTTACCAAAATTCTCACAGACAATGTTTAGACAAAGCCTCACAAAAGTTATCAAAAGAATTTGGATACGTTGTTCCATTTCAGAGATATAGGCTAATAAAGATCGACCACTCAGCCCATTTCTCCTATATCACCTATATTCCTATATGAGTAATTTTTTTCTTGGATAACAACCATACAACCATCATTAGGTGGATACCATTAACAGTGCACATTTTCAGATATGTACTCTTTTTTATAAAGCCCTTAATTCTATTGTCAAATGTATGCTAGGAATTTTCTTGATGTTGTGTGTTTGCCAACACACATTTTCACCATTTGAATGTGACTGCTCAATGTGTATGATTGTCAGTGGCTGAGTGGGATAATGCCTAGTGCTGGTGTTTGTTAGGTTGAGAGTTCAAATCCTGCTAGAGCTTTAGGCTCAAGATGCACATGCTATTGGTTATTGAAGATTCACAGTATTGAACAGCACCTGAATGACATCAGACAATTAACATTCACACTCATTAGTTGCCAAGAATCAGAATGCCGACACACTCTATGACATATAGGGGAACTTCTTTGTTTACTATTTTTCCTTCATCATTAAGTCTATCATATTTATATTTCATCCATTACTGTTCTTCTCTATAAATGTCTAATTGCCCCAGAATATCTAAACGTTTTCAGGTGTACTCTTTCAGGAAAGCCCTTCATTTTATTGTCAAATGTATACTTGGAGTTTTTCTTGTGTGTTTACCAACACACATTTTCACCATGTGAATGTGACTGGCAAAGATGTAGGATTGACAGTGGCTTAGTGGGATAATGCCTTGTACTGGTCATCCTTATGTTGAGTGTTCAAATCCCACCTGAAGCATTAGTGTTAAAATACTGTTGGGTTGTGGAGGTTAGCATACTAGAATAGCATGCTGTTGGGTTGTGGAGGTTAGCACACTATAACATTACAGCATTACAGCTACTGGTCAATATGGACTTGTAGTGCAAGGCAAGTATAACTGTATAATTATACGCTGTTTATCTTTTTGACTCCGACACAGAACCCACCACCACAAATACAATTCAATTCTGTGGGAAACACTGCCTTCCATTATCAAACCCTTCATCTTATCCACAACAAATAAATAGTCCTGTAGAATCAAGTATTGTTAGAATACTGTTGGGTTGTGGAGGTTAGCACACTATAATGTTACAGCACAGGGTAATCCTAATTTTATTCATCAAATTTATTCCAATCCAACTCAAAAGTTTTAAACGACACAAAGTGAAGGTTTTATCCAGATCAAAACCAAGAATAGATTATGTGATCTAATCCAATTTCAGGATCCTTGTTTCCCTTTGAACAACCCATTTTCAAGATTTGATCCAATCCGATAGCTGAAATCCGGTAACTGAAATCCGATAACCGAAATCCGATCACGTTTCTTTTGAACAATTGTGCCCAAACAATCAAAGCATATGTAAAACTAAAAAGCTATGCCATCATGTTCGTTTTGCTCGGACCCCGTAAATCACCGCTTGCGGTTATATTTATTGGGGGCCAAGCAGCGAAGCTGCGAAGGCACCCATTGTGTTTCTATGTTTTCTTATTATTATTATTATTGGGGGCCAAGCAGCGAAGCTGCGAAGGCACCCATTGTGTTTGTTAGTTTTCTTATTATTATTATTACGCTTCCGCCATTGAAGTCAATGGCAGCCCATAGAACCGTCTGGGGAAAAGTTGTGAAATTTGGCACACTGATTAGGGACAGTCCCATGATTAATGTCACCAAGTTTCATGATGGCACCTCAAGCACTCTAGCGCCACCAACAGGCCAAAGTTGGACGTGCGTTCACGCACGTAACTTTTGACCCGTCAGTCCGATTTTCAAAAATGAGGTATCGCTAGAATCCTTGGACCATGCCGAGTTCAACGCACCCTATGACGTCATTTTCCGCCATGATGGATTTTCCGCCATATTGGATTTCATCAAAAACACTAAAAAGTCTTCACAGGTCACAAATTTTGTTCGATCGACAACAAACTTCATGGATATCATCTACAGACCATGCCTCATTAATGCATTGCTTTTTGTCTTCGGAACTAAAACTACTCGTGCGTAACAGCCAATCGAAGTTGGCGGCGAAGCCGCCAAACAGGAAGTGATCTCATATCTCAGCAACCCATTCACCTATCATAACCAAACTTAGTAAATGGACTAAGGACCCAATCAGGGGGACGCTCAAGAAATTTGGTGACCTTTGACCTCTAGGGGGCGCTGTAATTAAGAAACATGCCTTTTGGCCTGTAGCTGCAGTTGTGCTTAGAATTAAAACGCACTAGTGGTGTCTGGTAATACTGTTGGAGGTCCTTAGGCCGACCCATGTCGACTTGTGATGTCATCGTAATTGATCCGGCCGCCATATTGGATTTAATCAAAAGCACGTACAAGTTTTCGCAGGTCACAAATTTCAGCGGATCCTCACCAAAATGGGCAGAGACTATCTTCAGACCATAACCTATCAATATATTGCTTTCTGGAACAATTGACAAAAGCATTCGCCCGTAACAGCCAATCGAAATTGGTGGCGAAGCCGCCAAACAGGAAGTGAGCTCATATCTCAGCAACCCTGCCATGTATTATATCCAAACTTACTACATATATTCATGACCCCATTAGGAGGACGCTCAAAAAAATTGGTGACCTTTGACCTGTAGGGGGTGCTGCAATTAGCAATATTGCATTTTGATGTGTAGTTGCTGATGTGTTTTATTGATGTTTTACTTTTTGATGTGAAACTGATGACAACATGTTCCATCCAGTTCATTCTAATGCGTGCGTGCATGCAAGGGCGGGGCAGGACGGGGTGGGACGGGCAGGGGTGATTAGGTGAGGGGGGCTGGCTGGCGGAGGCGGTGGCAGCCCTGTTTCAGCCCTACAAAATCAGCTATGTTTTGATGTGACACTAGTTGAAAGTGTTGATCGCGGGTGTCTGCTGAGTTCTATCTTGTCGCCGTGGCTACTCCGGCCTATTCTGCTTGGCCCCCTCATTGCTGCTTGCAGCTATATTTATTATTATTATTATTACGCTTCCGTCATTGAAGTCAATGGCAGCCCATAGAACCGTCTGGTGAAAAGTTCTGAAATTTGGCACACTGATTAAGGACAGTCTCATGATTAATTTCACCAAGTTTCATACCGGCACCTTGAGCGCTCTAGCGCCACCAACAGGCCAAAGTTGGATGTTCGTTCACGCACGTAACTTTTGACCCGTTGATCCGATTGTCAAAAATTAGGTATTGTTAGAATCCTTGGACCAAGCCGAGTTCAACGCACCCTGTGACGTCATTTTCCGCCATGATGGATTTTCCGCCATTTTGGATTTCATCAAAAACACTTAAAAGTCTTCACAGGTCACAAATTTTGTCCGATCAAAACCAAACCTGACACACATAATCTTCAGTCCAAGCCTCACAAAAGTTATTCCTTTTTGTCTTCGGAACTAAACCCGTTCTCCCGTAACAGCCAATCAAAGTTTGCGGCGAAGCCGCCAAACAGGAAGTGAGCTCATATCTCAACAACCCTTGCATGTATCAAAGCCAAACTTGGTACATGGACTCAGGACCCAATCAGGGGGACGCTAAAGAAATCTGGTGACCTTTGACCTCTAGGGGGCGCTGTAATTAAGAAACATGCCTTTTGGCCTGTAGCTGCAGTTGTGCTTAGAATTAAAATGCACTAGTGGTGTCTGGTAATACTGTTGGAGGTCCTTAGGCCGACCCAAGCCAATTTGTGATGTCATCGTAATTGATTCGGCCGCCATTTTGGATTTAATCAAAAACACATAAAAATGTTCGCAGGTCACAAATTTCAGTGGATCCTCACCAAAATTGGCAGACATCATCTTCAGACCATGCATTATCAGTGCTTTGCTTTCTGGAACAATTGACAGAAGCATTCGGCTGTAACAGCCAATCGAATCTTGCGGAGATGCCGCCAAACAGGAAGTGAGCTCATATCTCAGCAACCCTTGAATGTATCAAAGCCAAACTTGGTGCATGGCCTCAGGACCCAATCAGGGAGACACTCAACAAATCTGGTGACCTTTGACCTCTAGGGGGCGCTGTAATTAAGAAACATGCCTTTTGGCCTGTAGCTGAAGTTATGCTTAGAATTAAAATGCACTAGTGGTGTCTGGTAATACTGTTGGAGGTCCTTAGGCTGACCCAAGCCAACTTGTAATGTCATCTTAATTGATTCGGCCGCCATATTGGATTTAATGAAAAATACATACAAGTGTTCGCAGGTCACAAATTTCAGCGGATCCTCACCAAAATTGGCAGAGACCATCTTCAGACCATAACCTTTCAATATATTGCTCTCTGGAACAATTGACAAAAGCATTCGCCCGTAACAGCCAATCGAAATTGGTGGCGAAGCCGCCAAACAGGAAGTGAGCTCATATCTCAGCAACCCTGCCATGTATCATAACCAAACTTACTACATATATTTGTGACCCCATTAGGAGGACGCTCGAACCATTCAGTGACCTTTGACCTGTAGGGGGTGCTGCAATTAGCAATATAGCATTTTGATGTGTAGTTGCTGATGTGTTTTATCAATCTTTTATTTTTTGATGTGAAACTGATAACATGTTCCTTCCAGTTAATTTTAATGCGTGCGTGGAAGAGCAGGGCAGGGCAGGATGGGGTGGGACGGGCTGGGGTGATTAGGTGGGGGGGGGCTGGCTGGCGGAGGCGGTGGCAATACTCAGCCCTGTTTCAGCCCTGTTGATCCTGGGTGTCTGCTGAGTTCTATCTTGTCACCGTGGCTACTCCGGCCTATTCTGCTTGGCCCCCTCATTGCTGCTTGCAGCTATATTTATTGGGGGCCAAGCAGCGAAGCTGCGAAGGCACCCATTGTGTTTCTAGCTTTTCCTATTATTATTACACATCTTTCCTCTGCCATTGAAGTCTATGGCAGCCCATAGAACCGTCTAGTGAAAAGTTGTGAAATTTGGCACACTAATTAGGCTGAGTCCCAGGATTAATTTCACCAAGTTTCGAGTCCGCACCCCGAGCGCTCTAGCGCCACCAACAGGCCAAAGTTGGACATGCGTTCATGCACGTAACTTCTGACCTGTTAGTCCGATTTTGAAAAATGAGGTACCATTGGAATCCTTGGACCAGTCCGAGTTCAACGCACCCTATGACGTCATTTTCCGCCATGATGGATTTTCCGCCATTTTGGATTTTAGTGAAAGTGAAACTAATTTTTCACAGGTCACAAATTTTGTCCGATCGTCACCAAACTTGACACACATGATCTTCAGACCAAGCCTCACAAAAGTTGTGGTGTTTTGTCTTCGGAACTTAAACCGTTCACCCGTAATATCCAATCGAAATTTGCGGCGAAGCCGCCAAACAGGAAGTGAGCTCATATCTCAGCAACCCATTCATCTATCATAACCAAACTTAGTAAATGGACTCATGACCCCATCAGGGGGACGCTCAAGAAATTTGGTGACCTTTGACCTCTAGGGGGAGCTGTAATTAAGAAACATGCCTTTTGGCCTGTAGCTGCTGTTGTGCTTAGAATTAAAACGCACTAGTGGTGTCTGATAATACTGTTCGAGGTCCTTAGGCCGACACAAGCTAACTTGTGATGTCATCGTATTTTATTCGGCCGCCATATTGGATTTAATCAAAAACATCAAAAAGTTTTCGCAGGTCAGAAATTTCAGCGGATCCTCACCAAAATTGGCAGAGACCATCTTCAGACCATGCCTTATCAGTGCGTTGCTTTCTGGAACAATTGACAGAAGCATTCGGCTGTAACAGCCAATCGAAATTTGCGGCGAAGCCGCCAAACAGGAAGTGAGCTCATATCTCAGCAACGCTTTCATGTATCAAAACCAAACTTAGTACATGTACCTCCGACCCCATCGGGAGGACGCTCAAGAAATTTGGTGACATTTGACCTCTAGGGGGCTCCGTAATTGACAAAAATGCATTTTGGCCAGTAGTTGCTGATGTGCATTATTTTGCAATGGAAGTCAATGGCAGCCCATAGAACCGTATGGTAAAAAGTTATACAATTTTGCACACTAATTGGGGACAGTCCAATAATTCATTTCACCAAGTTTCATGCCGGCACCTCAAGCGCTCTAGCGCCACCGACAGGCCAAAGTTGGATTTGTGTTCACGGACGTAACTTTTGACCTGTTGACCCGAATGGCAAAATGAGGTATCATTGGAATCCTTGGGCCAAGCCGAGTTCAACACACCCTATGACGTCAATTTTTGACCTCTCTGTTTAAATCACAGCAAGTGTGATCATATCTCAGTCAATCTTTTATTTTTGATGTGAAACTGATGACGGCAAGTTCCATCCAGTTCATTCTAAAGCGTGCGTGCAAGGGTGGGGCGGGGTGGGATGGGCAGGGCCGGTTGCAGTGGTGGGCTGGCTGGGGGAGGGCGTGGCGACACTCAGCCCTGGTTCAGCTCCACAAAATCAGTTATGTTTTGATGTGAAACTTGACCTTGTAACTCAGCCAATCTTGGGTTGTATGGCATGGAACTTGCTGTGACTGCTTATGGCTATATGTCTGATGCAACGGCTTTGACTTACATGGCAAATCTGGCCTGCTGAACTGACTGCTTGGCCCCCACATTGCTGCTTGCAGCTATATTTGGGGGCCAAGCAGCGAAGCTGCGAAGGCACCCATTGTGTTTCTATTTTTTCTTATTATTATTATTATTATTATTACGCTTCCGTCATTGAAGTCAATGGCAGCCCATAGAACCGTCTGGTGAAAAGTTCTGAAATTTGGCACACTGATTGGGGACAGTCTCATGATTAATTACACCAAGTTTCATGATGGCAACTCAAGCACTCTAGCGCCACCAACAGGCCAAAGTTGGACGTGCGTTCACGCATGTAACTTTTGACCCGTATGGCCGATTGTCAAAAATGATGTATCGTTGGAATCCTTGGACCAAGCCGAGTTCAACGCACCCTATGACGTCAATTTCCGCCATGATGGATTTTCCGCCATATTGGATTTCATCAAAAACACTTAAAAGTCTTCACAGGTCACAAATTTTGTCCGATCGATACCAAATTTCACAGATATCATCTACAGACCATGCCTCATTAATGCATTGCTTTTTGGAACAATTGACAGTAGCATGTGGCTGTAACCGCCAATCGAAACTTGCGGCGAAGCCGCCAAACAGGAAGTGAGCTCATATCTCAGCAACCCTTGCATGTATCACAGCCAAACTCGGTGCATGGACTCAAGACCCAATCATGGGGACGCTTAAGAAATCTGGTGACCTTTGACCTCTAGGGGGCGCTGTAATTAAGACACATGCCTTTTGGCCTGTAGCTGCAGTTGTGCTTAGAATTAAAATGCACAAGTGGTGTCTGGTAATACTGTTGGAGATCCTTAGGCCGACCCAAGTCAAATTGTGATGTCATCGTAATTGATTCGGCCGCCATATTGGATTTAATCAAAAAAACGTACAAGTTTTCGCAGGTCACAAATTTCAGCGGATCCTTACCAAAATTGGCAGAGAACATCTTCAGACCATGCCTTATGAGTGCATTGCTTTCTGGACCAATTGACAGAAGCATTAGGCTGTAACAGTCAATCGAAATTTGCGGCGAAGCCGCCAAACAGGAAGTGAGCTCATATCTCAGCAACCCTTACATGTATCAAAGCCAAACTTGGGGCATGGACTCAGGACCCAACCAGGGGGACGCTCAAGGAATCTGGTGACCTTTGACCTCTAGGGGGCGCTGTAATTAAGAAACATGCCTTTTGGCCTGTAGCTGCTCTTGTTGCCCTATTGTTGCTGCCCTATTTCAGCCCTGTTGATCCCGGGTGTCTGCTGAGTTCTATTTTGTCACCGTGGCTACTCCGGCCTATACTGCTTGGCCCCCTCATTGCTGCTTGCAGCTATATTTATTATTATTACGCTTCCGTCATTGAAGTCAATGGCAGCCCATAGAACCGTCTGGTGAAAAGTTCTGAAATTTGGCACACTGATTGGGGACAGTCTCATGATTAATTACACCAAGTTTCATGATGGCAACTCAAGCACTCTAGCGCCACCAACAGGCCAAAGTTGGACGTGCGTTCACGCATGTAACTTTTGACCCGTATGGCCGATTGTCAAAAATGATGTATCGTTGGAATCCTTGGACCAAGCCGAGTTCAACGCACCCTATGACGTCAATTTCCGCCATGATGGATTTTCCGCCATATTGGATTTCATCAAAAACACTTAAAAGTCTTCACAGGTCACAAATTTTGTCCAATCGATACCAAATTTCACAGATATCATCTACAGACCATGCCTCATTAATGCATTGCTTTTTGGAACAATTGACAGTAGCATGTGGCTGTAACCGCCAATCGAAACTTGCGGCGAAGCCGCCAAACAGGAAGTGAGCTCATATCTCAGCAACCCTTGCATGTATCACAGCCAAACTCGGTGCATGGACTACTCAAGACCCAATCATGGGGACGCTCAAGAAATCTGGTGACCTTTGACCTCTAGGGGGCGCTGTAATTAAGACACATGCCTTTTGGCCTGTAGCTGCAGTTGTGCTTAGAATTAAAACGCACAAGTGGTGTCTGGTAATACTGTTGGAGATCCTTAGGCCGACCCAAGTCAAATTGTGATGTCATCGTAATTGATTCGGCCGCCATATTGGATTTAATCAAAAAAACGTACAAGTTTTCGCAGGTCACAAATTTCAGCGGATCCTCACCAAAATTGGCAGAAACCATCTTCATACCATGCCTTATCAGTGCATTGCTTTTTGGAACAATTGACAGTAGCATGCGGCTGTAACAGCCAATCGAAACTTGCGGCGAAGCCGCCAAACAGGAAGTGAGCTCATATCACAGCAACCCTTGCATGTATCAAAGCCAAACTTGGTGCATGGACTCAGGACCCAATCAGGGGGACGCTCAAGGAATCTGGTGACCTTTGACCTCTAGGGGGCGCTATAATTAAGAAACATGCCTTTTAGCCTGTAGCTGCTGTTGTCCTTAGAATTAAAATGCACTAGTGGTTTCAGGTAATACTGTTGGAGGTCCTTAGGCTGACCCAGCACAACTTGTGATGTCATCGTAATTGATTCGGCCGTCATGTTGGATTTAATCAAAAACATCAAAACGTTTTCGCGGGTCGCAAATTTCATCTGATCTTCACCAACATTGGCACAGACCATTTTTAGACCATAACCGAAATTGGTGGCGAAGCCGCCAAACAGGAAGTGAGCTCATATCTCAGCAACCCTGCCATGTATCATAACTAAACTTACTACATGGATTCATGACCCCATTAGGAGGACGCTCAAAAACTTTGGTGACCTTTGACCTGTAGGAGGTGCTGCAATTAGCAATATTGCATTTTGATCTGTTGTGTTTTATTGATCTTTTATTTTTTGATGTGAAACTGATGACAACATGTTCCATCAAGTTCATTCTAATCATCGTGTGTGTCAGAGGCGGGGCGGGGCAGGACGGGGTGGGATGGGCAGGGGTGATTTCTTGATTAGGTGGGGGGTGCTGACTGGCGGAGGCGGTGGCAATACTCAGCCCTGTTTCAGCCCTACAAAATCAGCAATGTTTTGATGTGACACTTGTTGAAAGTGTTGATCGCGGGTGTCTGCTGAGTTCTATCTTGTCGCCGTGGCTACTCCGGCCTATACTGCTTGGCCCCCTCATTGCTGCTTGCAGCTATATTTATTATTTAACATCTTTCTTCCGCCATGGGAGTCTATGGCAGCCCAAAGAACCGTCTGGTAAAAAGTTGTGAAATTTGGCACACCGATTAGGGACAGTCCCATGATTAATTTCACCAAGTTTCATGTCGGCACCTCCAGGGCTCTAGCGCCACCAACAGGCCAAAGTTGGACGTGCGTTCACGCACGTAACTTTTGACCTGTTGACCCGATATTGAAAAATGAGGTACCGTTGGAATCCTTGGACCAGACCGAGTTCAACGCACCCTATGACGTCATTTTCCGCCATGATGGATTTTCCGCCATATTGGATTTTAGTGAAAGTGAAACAAATTTTTCACAGGTCACAAATTTTGTCCGATCGTCACCAAACTTGACATAAATGATCTTCAGACCAAGCCTCACAAAAGTTGTGGTGTTTTGTCTTCGGAACTAAAACTGTTTGCCCGTAACAGTCAATCGAAATATGCGGCGAAGCTGCCAAACAGGAAGTGAGCTCATATCTCAGCAACCCATTGATCTATCATAACCAACCTAAGTACATGGACTCAGTACCCAATCAGGGGGATGCACAAGAAATATGGTGACCTTTGACCTCTAGGGGGCGCTGTAATTAAGAAACAGGCCTTTTGGCCTGTAGCTGCAGTTGTGCTTAGAATTAAAATGCACTAGTGGTGTCTGGTAATACTGTTGGAGGTCCTTAGGCCGACCCAAGCCAACTTGTGATGTCATCGTAATTGATTCGGCCGCCATATTGCATTTAATCAAAAACACGTACAAGCTTTCGCAGGTCACAAATTTCATCTGTTCTTCACCAAAATTGGCAGAGACAATCTTCAGACCATGCCTGATGAGTGCATTGCTTTCTGGAACAATTGACAGAAGCATTGACCTGCACCAGCCAATCGAAATTTGCGGCGAAGCCGCCAAACAGGAAGTGATTTCATATCTCAGCAACGCTTACATGTATCAAAACCAAATTTAGTACATGTACCTCAGACCCCATCGGGAGGACGCTCAAGAAATTTGGTGACATTTGACCTCTAGGGGGCACTGTAATTGACAAAAATGCATTTTGGCCAGTAGTTGCTGATGCGCATTATTTTGCAATGGAAGTCAATGGCAGCCAATAGAACCGTCTGGTAAAAAGTTATAAAATTTTGCACACTAATTGGGGACAGTCCAATAATTCATTTCACCAAGTTTCATGCCGGCACCTCAAGCGCTCTAGCGCCACCAACAGGCCAAAGTTGGATGTGCGTTCACGCACGTAACTTTTGACCCGTATGGCCGATTGTCAAAAATGATGTATCGTTGGAATCCTTGGACCAAGCTGAGTTCAACGCACCCTGTGACGTCAATTTCCGCTATGATGGATTTTCCGCCATATTGGATTTCATCAAAAAACCTGAAATGTCTTCACAGGTCACAAATTTTGTCCAATTGATACCAAACTTCACAGATATCATCTACAGACCATGCCTCATTAATGCATTGCTTTTTGTCTTCGGAACTATAACCATTCGCGCGTAACAGCCAATCGAATTGTGCGGCGAAGCCACCAAACAGGAAGTGAGCTCATATCTCAGCAACCCATTAATCTATCATAACCAAACTTAGTATATGGACTCAGGACCCAATCTGGTGACCTTTGACCTCTAGGGGGCGCTGTAATTAAGAAACATGCCTTTTGGCCTGTAGCTGCAGTTGTGCTTAGAATTAAAATGTACTAGTGGTGTCTGATAATACTGTTGGAGGTCCTTAGGCCGACCCAGGCCAACTTGTGATGTAATCGTAATTGATTCGGCCGTCATGTTAGATTTAATCACAAACATCAAAAAGTTATCACAGGTCGCAAATTTCATCTGATCTTCACCAACATTGGCACAGACCATCTTCAGACCATAACCTATCAATATATTGCTTTCTGGAACAATTGACAGAAGCATTCGGCTGTAACAGCCAATCGAAATTTGCGGCGAAGCTGCCAAACAGGAAGTGAGCTCATATCTCAGCAACCCTGCCATGTATCATAACCAAACTTACTACATATATTCATTACCCCATTAGGAGGACGCTCAAAAAATATGGTGACCTTTGACCTGTAGGGGGTGCTGCAATTAGCAATATTGCATTTTGATGTGTAGTTGCTGATGTGTTATATCAATCTTTTACTTTTTGATGTGAAACTGATGACAACATGTTCCATCCAGTTAATTCTAATGCGTGCGTGCAAGGGAAGGGCAGGGCAGGACGGGATGGGACGGGCTGGGGTGATTAGGTGGGGGGGGGGGGCTGGCTGGCGGAGGCGGTGGCAATACTCGGCCCTGTTGATCCCGGGTGTCTGCTGAGTTCTATCTTGTCGCCGTGGCTACTCAGGCCTATTCTGCTTGGCCCCCTCATTGCTGCTTGCAGCTATATTTGGGGGCCAAGCAGCGAAGCTGCGAAGGCACCCATTGTGTTTCTATCTTTTCCTATTATTATTATTATTACACATCTTTCCTCTGCCATTGAAGTCTATGGCAGCCCATAGAACCGTCTGGTGAAAAGTTGTGAAATTTGGCACACTAGTTAGGCAGTGCCCCATGATTAATTTCACCAAGTTTCAAGTCCACACCCCGAGCGCTCTAGCGCCACCAACAGGCCAAAGTTGGACGTGCGTTCACGCACGTAACTTTTGACCCGTATGGCCGATTGTCAAAAATGAGGTATCGTTGGAATCCTTGGACCAAGCCGAGTTCAACGCACCCTATGACGTCATTTTCCGCCATGATGGATTTTCCGCCATTTTGGATTTTAGTGAAAGTGAAACTAATTTTTCACAGGTCACAAATTTTGTCCGATCGTCACCAAACTTGACACACATGATCTTCAGACCAAGCCTCACAAAAGTTGTGGTGTTTTGTCTTCGGAACTTAAACCGTTCACCCGTAATATCCAATCGAAATTTGCGGCGAAGCCGCCAAACAGGAAGTGAGCTCATATCTCAGCAACCCATTCATCTATCATAACCAAACTTAGTAAATGGACTCATGACCCCATCAGGGGGACGCTCAAGAAATTTGGTGACCTTTGACCTCTAGGGGGAGCTGTAATTAAGAAACATGCCTTTTGGCCTGTAGCTGCTGTTGTGCTTAGAATTAAAACGCACTAGTGGTGTCTGATAATACTGTTGGAGGTCCTTAGGCCGACACAAGCCAACTTGTGATGTCATCGTATTTTATTCGGCCGCCATATTGGATTTAATCAAAAACATCAAAAAGTTTTCGCAGGTCAGAAATTTCAGCGGATCCTCACCAAAATTGGCAGAGACCATCTTCAGACCATGCCTTATCAGTGCGTTGCTTTCTGGAACAATTGACAGAAGCATTCGGCTGTAACAGCCAATCGAAATTTGCGGCGAAGCCGCCAAACAGGAAGTGAGCTCATATCTCAGCAACGCTTTCATGTATCAAAACCAAACTTAGTACATGTACCTCTGACCCCATCGGGAGGACGCTCAAGAAATTTGGTGACATTTGACCTCTAGGGGGCTCCGTAATTGACAAAAATGCATTTTGGCCAGTAGTTGCTGATGTGCATTATTTTGCAATGGAAGTCAATGGCAGCCCATAGAACCGTATGGTAAAAAGTTATACAATTTTGCACACTAATTGGGGACAGTCCAATAATTCATTTCACCAAGTTTCATGCCGGCACCTCAAGCGCTCTAGCGCCACCGACAGGCCAAATTTGGATTTGTGTACACGGACGTAACTTTTGACCTGTTGACCCGAATGGCAAAATGAGGTATCATTGGAATCTTTGGGCCAAGCCGAGTTCAACACACCCTATGACGTCAATTTTTGACCTCTCTGTTTAAATCACAGCAAGTGTGATCATATCTCAGTCAATCTTTTATTTTTGATGTGAAACTGATGACAGCAAGTTCCATCCAGTTCATTCTAAAGCGTGCGTGCAAGTGTGGGGCGGGGTGGGATGGGCAGGGGCGGTTGCGGTGGTGGGCTGGCTGGGGGAGGGGGTGGCGACACTCAGCCCTGGTTCAGCTCCACAAAATCAGTTATGTTTTGATGTGAAACTTGACCTTGTAACTCAGCCAATCTTGGGTTGTATGGCATGGAACTTGCTGTGACTGCTTAAGGCTATATGTCTGATGCAAGGGCATTGACTTACATGGCAAATCTGGCCTGCTGAACTGTCTGCTTGGCCCCCACATTGCTGCTTGCAGCTATATTTGGGGGCCAAGCAGCGAAGCTGCGAAGGCACCCATTGTGTTTCTATTTGTTCTTATTAGGGGTCCGAGCAGCGTAGCTGCAGGAACCCTATTGTTTCTGTACCGTTCATTTTTTGGCCAAAATTCTGTAAAAGTCATACTGCAGCCTAAACCGTAACTCCAAAACTCTTGAAATTTTCAGGTATGGTTACCAGTACCCCCCTCTACCCATAACCCAAAATTTGGGGTACTGCACCCAAAGGTGGCGCTATTGAAAAAAAAAGTTAATTATGCTTATTTCTCCTTACCAGATTCACCTAGACTCAAAATTCTTTCAGAATATTAATCTCTAAACTCAGATGCATCTTTTTGGCCCTGGTCTTATGGTCTACAAATGTTTACTTTTTCCACAATTTCATGGAAAAGCCAAACATTATAAAAAGTTTCACACTCTTCAAAAATAATCGAATCTTCACCAAAATTCTCACAGACAATGTTTAGACCAAGCCTCACAAAAGTTATCGCTCAGAATTTTGATATTTTGTTCCATTTCAGAGATATAGGCCAATAAAGTTAGACCACTTAGGCCTTTTTTCCTAGATCACCTATATTCCTATAAACCGTAAGTCCTAGAAACTTGACATTTTCAAGTATTGTTACCAGTACCCCCCACTACCCATAACCCAAATTTGGGGTACTGCACCCAAAGGTGGCGCTCTTGTCAAAAACGCTTATTTCTCCTTACCAGATTCACCTAGACTCAAAATTCTTTCATCATATTAATCTCTACATTCAGATGCATCTTTTTCACCCTGGTCTTATGCTCTAAAAATGTTTACTTTTGCCACAATTTCAGAGAAAAGCCAAACATCATAAAAAGTTTCACAGGCTTCAAAAATTATCAAATCTTCACCAAAATTCTCACAGACAATGTTTAGACAAAGCCTCACAAAAGTTATCAAAAGAATTTGGATACGTTGTTCCATTTCAGAGATATAGGCCAATAAAGTTCGACCACTCAGCCCATTTCTCCTATATCACCTATATTCCTATATGAGTATTTTTTTTTTCTTGGATAACAACCATACAACCATCATTAGGTGGATACCATTAACAGTGCACATTTTCAGATATGTACTCTTTTTTATAAAGCCCTTAATTCTATTGTCAAATGTATGCTAGGAATTTTCTTGATGTTGTGTGTTTGCCAACACACATTTTCACCATTTGAATGTGACTGCTCAATGTGTATGATTGTCAGTGGCTGAGTGGGATAATGCCTAGTGCTGGTGTTTGTTAGGTTGAGAGTTCAAATCCTGCTAGAGCTTTAGGCTCAAGATGCAAATGCTATTGGTTATTGAAGATTCACACTATTGAACAGCACCTGAATGACATCAGACAATTAACATTCACACTCATTAGTTGCCAAGAATCAGAATGCCGACACACTCTATGACATATAGGGGAACTTCTTTGTTTACTATTTTTCCTTCATCATTAAGTCTATCATATTTATATTTCATCCATTACTGTTCTTCTCTATACATGTCTAATTACCCAAGAATATCCAAAAGTTTTCAGGTGTACTCTTTCAGGAAAGCCCTTCATTTTATTGTCAAATATATACTTGGAGTTTTTCTTGTGTGTTTACCAACACACATTTTCACCATTTGAATGTGACTACTGAATGTGTATGATTGTCAGTGGCAGAGTGGGATAATGTCAAGTGCTGGTGTTTGTTAGGTTGAGAGTTCGAATCCTGCTAGAGCTTTAGGCTCAAGATGCACATGCTATTGGTTATTGAAGATTCACACTATTGAACAGCACCTGAATGACATCAGACAATTAACATTCACACTCATTAGTTGCCAAGAATCAGAATGCCGACACACTCTATGACATATAGGGGAACTTCTTTGTTTACTATTTTTCCTTCATCATTAAGTCTATCATATTTATATTTCATCCATTACTGTTCTTCTCTATAAATGTCTAATTGCCCCAGAATATCCAAAAGTTTTCAGGTGTATTTTTTCAGGAAAGCCCTTCATTTTATTGTCAAATATATACTTGGAGTTTTTCTTGTGTTTACCAACACACATTTTCACCATGTGAATGTGACTACCCAATATGTAGGATTGTCAGTGGCTCAGTGGGATAATGCCTAGTGCTGGTGTTTGTTAGGTTGAGGGTTCGAATCCCCGGTAGTGCTTTAGGCTCTAGCTCGAATACTATTGGTTATTGAAGATTCACACTATTGAACAGCACCTGAATGACATCAGACAATTAACATTCACACTCATTAGTTGCCAAGAATCAGAATGCCGACACACTCTATGACATATAGGGGAACTTCTTTGTTTACTATTTTTCCTTCATCATTAAGTCTATCATATTTATATTTCATCCATTACTGTTCTTCTCTATAAATGTGTAATTGCCCCAGAATATCCAAAAGTTTTCAGGTGTATTTTTTCAGGAAAGCCCTTCATTTTATTGTCAAATATATACTTGGAGTTTTTCTTGTGTTTACCAACACACATTTTCACCAT